>NC_092399.1:12991209-13662963 GCF_030028105.1 Mobula birostris
ACTGGATGGCACCCTGGATGTGAAGACTGTGTCTTCTTGTAGGTATTTTTATTATGAATAAAGTTTAATTTTGAAATATATAAGTTAAAGATGGTACTCCAGGGTTCTTCTGCCACTAGGTCCCAAGGGGCTAAATCTAGGATAAAGCCCCTTGAAGTGTGTGTGTCATCCCAGGAGGCCAATGTGAAAACACTACTGTTGCATACGACCATTGACCTTGTGAATGTATAGACTGAATGACATTATGACTGTAAAGAGCCATGCACCATGTTTTGTTGTACTTGCAGTGTTGTATTTAACAGTGTTGTTAAGAAGACGCATGGTGTGTTGGCCTTCATCAACCATGGGATTGAGTTCAAGAGCCGTGAGGTTACAGTTATATACTGTAAGACCTTGGTCAGACCCCACTTGGAGTACTGTGTTCAGTTTTGGTCACCTCACTGCAGGAAAGATGTGGCCACTATAGAGAGAGTGTAGAGGAGATTTACAAGGATGTTGCTTGGATTGGAGAGCATGGTTTATGAGAACAGGTTGAGTGAACTTGGCCTTTTCTCCTTGGAGCGATAGAGAATGAGAGGTGACCTAACAGAGGTGTATAAGATGATGGGAGGCATTGATCGTGTGGATAGTCAGAGGCTGAAATGGCTAATACGGGGGGGCATAGTTTTAAGGTGCTTGGAAGTAGGTACAAAGGGGATGTCAGAAGTAAATTTTTCAGAGAGTGGTGGGTGCGTGAAATGCACTGCCAGTGATGGTGGTAGAGATGGATACAATAGGGTCTTCTAAGAGACTCTTAGATAGGTACATAGAACTTAGAAAAATAGAAGGCTATGCGATAGGGAAATTGTAGGCAGTTTCTAGAGTAGGTTACATGGTCGGCACAATATTGTGGGCCGAAGAGCCTGTAATGTGCTGTAGATTTCTATGTTCTATGTTCTATTATGAATAAAGGTTATTACGAAAGGCTGTAGTGCTGATCATGTAGAGCACTGATGGAGCCAAACCAATGTAGGCATTGAGATCTCAGATGCTGGGATCAGACTGATATTGGCTATGCAAGGCACTGATGTGACTGTAGAGTTGTCCCATTGTTGGCCATGGTATCACACAGACATGAGGATGGGGTCACACCAATGTAAGCCACGGTGAGCATGCAGAATCATGGAGATCACCAACGTTTGTCTTGGGGATCTCCAGTGTTGTCCGTAAGGAGCACTGACATTGGCTATCCTGTCATCAAGATCTTTTTCATCAGACCAACCTAATTTTGACCATGGGGAACCCTGATGTTGGCCATAGAGATCATACTGAGTTTGCCTATGAGGGAACTTTGATACTAGCCCTGTGGAGATCTAAAAATTTTCATGGTGTCGCAGTGATGTTGAAAGTGGGGCCACGTTGACGTTGGCCACTCAATCACAGCAACACTTGGCCATAGCAATCACCCATGGAGAGAGCATCAATATAGTCATGGGGTCATACTAAACCTGGTCGTGGAGGCACACTCATGTTGGAGTAGGGTAGCTTTGAGTTTTGCCACTGATGCATTGATGAGGGATTTTGGGTAGCACTGAAATTGGTCATGGGATTAAACTGATGAAAATACGTCGATGTTGGAGTCATATAGACATAACGCAGTGCGAAACAATGATTCCTGCAGTAGGGAAAGTCGCTTTCAAAATATCCCGCAGCGCTGCCTGTAGGTAGGTGCATGTCAACGTCACCCCACGAGAGACTAGATTGGAGGTGTAAAGAGCACTAAGATGGCAACCGATGTCACGTCCAACATCACCCCACCCCCATCAGAATCAGTGAATAATTGTGGGCAAAACCTTTGTAGATGTTGAGAGAAAACTCACTAGAGGAATTCAACAGGTCACACAAGAAATGAACAGTTAACAAAATAATGTAATTATTGATGTACGTACTGTATATGTCACCATATACTGCCCTGAGTTTCATTTTCTTGCCGGCATTCACAGTAGAACAAAGAAATACAATAGAATCAATGTTAAACTACACTCAAAGTCTAACAACCAATGGGCACAAGAAGACAAGCCATAAAAAAATACAAGTTAATAAATAAACAGACAAGTGAATAATACTGAAAATATGAGTTGTAGAGTCCTTGAAAGTGAGTCAAAAGGTTGTGGAATCAGTTCAGTGTTGAGGTGAGTGCAGTTATACACACTGAAATCAAAACCTTCAGCTGGATTGAAAGATAAAAGGGAGATAGCAGAATAAAAAGGTGGAGTGAAGGGATAATCTTTGCCATTTTTGTTTTTAATTGCCCAAGTACTGTATTATAATTGTTTCATTTCACTTTTTTATTTACTTCTGATTTTTTTTTTCCTCCTCTTCCCCATCTGAATGCTCCTGCATTGAGGGCAGGAGGCAGGATATTGTTACTGTGTCACAAACCACAGTTTTCCAGTTACTGGTCATTGTGCATTAAACTGCTGTCGCTGCCTGCGGCCAGCCATTTCATGAAAGCAGAGAATTTATTCAACTGTAACTAAATAAGATTGCCAAAGCCCCAGTCCATCTCTGAGTGGTCTCAACCATCAGTCAGGCTGAGAGAGAAACTGCTTTTAAATTGGAAAACAACAAAAAAAAATCCAATGATTATTTCCTAAAGATTACTTAAATGCTTCTTTTGGTGGTGGGGGACCTTCTCGGGGATGGGTTGAAGTGGGGTGGGGGGAAGGGGTGTGTATGTATGTGGGGAGGGGGTGGATTTTCTCTTGCACTGAGGAGAAGTGGTTCAAGGGAACCTGGCTTTTTTCCCATATCCGGACCGGAATAAGATGGTGCTGTTAGCATGAAATGCTGTATGTAAGTGACTGTGTTTAATTAAACAAGATCACAGGCTCTCCGAGAGAGAGCTGCTTATCAAAAACATCTGGCAGGGTCCACGGGGCAGCGTGGACTGAGAGTGTGGCTTTTCTTTAACATGCCGCGATTTATAATATCCTGCTCTAATTGTTCCCTCCTGCCGTCACTCTGTGTTTATCCCGCTGATGGGAAGCAGTCAGGGTTTTGGAATTCCTACTGCAGGTTGCCTTCCGTGGTTACTGTAAATCTCGGGGATTCTTACGTTGTGAAATATTTCCCAATCTGACAGCCGTGCACCCTCAGCAACTGTGCCAATGACTACAAGGCAGGGAACAGGGTCAGGGCTGAATCTTTCAGTGCCTGGTGGCACATCCTGCCTATTCCTGTTGGGATGATCAGAAATCCTCCAGATCTCAGCACTACCTGATATATTCACTTTAAACCCAGGTTCTCTGAAGTTTCTGAAAATCAGCAGATGATAGAAGTCCAAAGAAAAGCAAATAATTCTGGAAACACTCTGCAGGTCAGGCAGCATCTGTGGAGGAGAGAGAAATAGAGTTAATATTTATCCTCTGAATGGTGAACTCTGTTTCTCCTTCTTTAGAGAGTCAAGTGATCAGACCTGTGACACTAACTCTGCTTTGGCTTTGCACCTCTGAAATCTACATTGTATTCAGTAGAAATTCATACCTGTGATTATTGGTAGCTGGTGGGGGCGAAGTCGGGGGGCAACACTCGGTCATTATTTTCAGAGCAGATTGGCATCTTCGGTTTATCTCACCTTGCCTGCACTTCTCCTTTGCTGGAGAGAAAATGGGAGACATTACTCCTGTTCACAAAGCAAAATACCGCAGATGCTGGAAAGTCTGAAATAAAAGCAGAAATCGCTGGAAATGACCAGCAGGTCAGTCAGTATCTGCGGAAAGAGAAACAAAACCAATATTGCAAGTCAGTGATCTCTTGCTGTTCGATATTGCAGAGAAGGATGAAGGGAGCAGAGGGAATGTATGTGATATGGTGGAGAATAGGAAAGACTGAATTATGTGAGAACATAAGAAATATGTACACAAATAGTCCATTTGGCTATTTGAGCTCCTCGTCACTCATCAGGATGCTAATAACCAGGATCGGTATAGCTGGCCTTTAGCCAACTGTGCTTTGGTGTCTAAAATGCTTATTCAGGTTCATCTTAAATTTCATATCCTTCTCAGGCAGTACTTACCACTTCATCCATCCCTGAATGAAAGCAATTCTTCTTTAGGTTCTTCCTGTACATCTTACTCTTCATCGTAAGACTGTACCCTCTAGCCTTAGACAACGCTGCCCTGTGGAAAGGTTTCATACAATCTATCCCATTGGCGTCCTTCATAATTTTGTATACCTCTGTCAGATAATACTGGCAATTGGAGATTACTTTATTATTGTCTTGTTTACCGAGTTAGTGAAAAGCTTTGCTCTGCATGCTATCCCAAGAATATCGAGGTAGTACAAGGGAAAAGAGTCAACAGAATGCGGAATTTAGTGTTACAGAGAAAGTGCAATGCAGGCAGCCAATAAGGTGCAAGGGGCCATGCCGTGGAAGATTGTGAGATAAAGAGTTTGTTCTTATTTCACAAGAAGTCCCTTCAAGTCTTATGCCTGCAGGATAGAAGCTGCCCTTGAATTTGGAGATCCTCTCTCAACCTCCCTCACCAGTCTCTCCTTATAACGGAAACACTCCATCGTGAGAAACATCCTGATGAATCTCCTCTGCTGCCATTGCATCCCTCCCATGGTGTGGTGACCAGATCTGTATACAATATCTCAGCTGTGTATTCGTTGACCAGAGTTTACCCTCAGCTTGTGAAAATGGTAGTCTTTCAAATAATCCAGCTTGATTTTAGAAAAATGATTAAGGGGAGGTAGCTTGTATCTAATAGACATGAGGAGACGAGATGTACGCCATGGTACGTTAAATGCAGGGTTTTAATGCAAGGTTGAGCGTGTCCATCAGGCGCAGCGAGGTTTTATGCAGAATATAGTATTAAGGTGGCCCTGATTTCTAGAGGTTTTATGGAGATTTCTGCATGTAGACTATAGTTCTCCATGAGAAAGCTAGCTGAGTACAGTCTTGTCCCTCAGTTTTAGATTGTCAGTTCTGTTCACAGTTTGCAAGTTTTTATCAAATTACCTAGATCATTGATAGACAATTTATCATGAACTCCCAATGGCACAGTACATGGAAAGCCACAACATAGATCAGAATTAAAGAGCAATCTTGGTGGATTCCTGGCTGATCTTTTGCTTTGAGATTTTTCATCTCGGCAAATGCTTTGAAGGACAAGTAACATTTGATATGAGAAATCTGGTCGGATGTAATGGAGGTGAAAAGATTGTTCAGTGTTCCTATCCAAACAGGCATGGAAAATTGCAAAGGCGATCTCTTAGGTTGTACAAGTGAACATTTGTATGAAGTTTTGAAATGGGTACATTGAAATGAGTAACCTTAACATCGCCACTAAATTTGGGCTTTAGGCTGTTCAGGAGATACAATTTTATATACATTCAGTGGCCTCTTTATTAGGTATATCTGTACACCTGCTCATTAATGCAAATATTTAATCAGCCAATCGTGTGGCAGCAACTCAAAAAAGCCTGCAGACATGGTCAAGAGATTCAGTTGTTAATCAGACAAAACATCAGAATGGGGAAGAAATGTGATCTAAGTGACTTTGGCCATGGAATGATTGTTCCTGCCGGACAGGGTTGTTTGAGTATCTCAGAAACTGCTGATTTCCTGCGATTTTCATGCACAACAGTCTCTACAGTCTACAGAGAATGGTGCGAAAATTAAAAAAAAAACTAGTGAACTGCAGTTCTATAGACGAAAACACCTTGTTGATGAAAGAGGTCAGAGGAGAATCATTAGACTGGTTCAAGCTGACAGGAAAGCCACACTATGTCAAATAACCACGTGTTACAACAATGGTGTGCAGAAGAACATTTCTGAATGCACAACACATCAAACCTTGAAGTGGATGGGCTACAACAGCCGAAGACTATGAAGATACAATCAGTGGCCACTTTATTAGGTACAGGAAGTATCTAATGAAGTGGTCACTGTTTGTTAATGTGTATGCACGGATGTGAGCAGTTGTCTGAACGCTGCAGCAGGCAAATTTTTCAGAGTAGGCCTGATTCTTTAAGGTTTGATTTCCCACTCTTTGGAGATTAAGTTGCTTTGTAGGGGTGGTCAAGTTTGGAAAGGCTGGGTTAAAAGAGCCTGGGAGCACGGTGAGGTGATGCCTGTAACATGATACATGATTGATTGGGGCGGGTGGGTTGGATGTTGCGCATACATTGATGGGCTCATGACTGAACCCCAGCACCTTCATCTTCAGTAAACAGTCCAGGTGATAACAAATAAAGAATTTCCATTTAGATAGCACTTTCCATGACCTCAGGACGTCCCAAAGTACTTTGAAGTTTTTGGGAATAGTTGTCTTGCCAGTACAAAGCAAGCAAATTCTTCAGAGAAACAAATACCACACAGACAGAGAGCAGGTGATATATTTAGAATGTTGCTGTCCCCGGGCAGTTCTCCAATGAGTGGACTAAGACTCTGTTTGTTTCTGGTATTGCAGCTCAACCTGAAACTTCCCTTTGATTTAGGATAGCAGCTCAGTGCAACTGACTGAATGCTGGCTGGAACTGCCCAGGGGCGGGCACTCTTTGTCTTGGTTCTCTCCAATGATACTTCTGCTGGCTGAGCAGGGAACATGGCAGTAAGAGTGATGGACAATCTTTATCCCAGACTATCTTTTTTTCCATTCCTAAATGATGTTGCAGAGAACTGAGAGACCTGATCTTGTAAACAAAGCATATTCAGACTTGCACCTTCAGTACTCAAGGAAGCAAAAGAGAGAAGGACTTAACCTGCTACGAATTCTTTGATCTTTAGTGATCAAAATAACATAATATATACCATCTTGCTAACAAAATTGTTTTCTGAGAAGTAACATTTAAGCTGTAATTTCAAGCTGTTAATCACAAGAAAAATATATATTTTCTTGTTTTCTTGAAGGGATAATTTCATCCTTTCACATCTTCAACACAATCTACATTTACAATCCCTAAACTGCAAAAACCTGACTCCTTGGCACTAATAGCGCGCCACAGGCTTCACAAATTATTCCAATTAGGCGAGTGTTTGTACTTACAGAATGAGTAAGAGAGAATCCTGTACTGATAAATGTGTTAAGTAGTTGTGCTGGTAATGCCTGCTGGAAGTGGGTGGAACAGGCAGGCATCGCATCAGTCATCTGCATTGCTGATTTGACATCGGGCACTGTCAGGTTGGAGCCCTGCACACCAGCAGACAGCCAATCCTAACACAGTTCAAGGTTCAAAAAGTTCAAAGTATATTTTATTATCAAAGTACACATACATTATCCAACCTTGAGAGTTGTCTCCTAACAGGCAGCCACAAAACAAATCCAAACGAACCCATGTATAAAGAAAGAAGGCCATCGAACACCCAATGTGCAGAGAGAAAAAAAACTCATCACGCACACAATAACCGCAAGTAAATAGCGTTTCAAACTGAAGTCTGCAAAGAGACTCCCATAGCTCACCATTGTTCAGTGCAGAGGCGGGTAAACATCGCGGAGCAGTGATATGAACCAGCTCATCCTTCGCCTTGGGCCCCGACACCCCAACATTTCCAACCTGGCCCAGTGCCTAAATCGACATCCAAACATTGGGTTCAGCAGCTGCAAGGCCCCTGTACCTGGACAATTTAAAGAGATCATCAATTAATTATTGTTTAATATCTGTTGGCCACTGTTGTGATTCTACAAGAGTTTAATGCTTTCTGAAATTCTTTAATATTTCTAAAGTCTGGGTGGAGTGGTGAGTCAGGTGTTAAAGGTCTTTGACACTTCCAAGCGTCCGTCTTTTTCTGAGTTCGAAGCAAGAGGTACTTGCAATGACTGGTGATTTTCTATCCCCTGTTGCTTAAGGAAATTCATGGGCTTGCAATTCAAAGGGAGCTCAGTACATTTTATTCTCTTTTAGCAGAGAGCAAGAATGGTGCCACATGAGGAGGTGAAGGTTTCCCCATGGTCTTGGGTGCCATTGAATAGGGGCAGGCACCGCAGCAGAGAGAGATCATATCCCCAAGTGTCCAATTATGTTGACAGAATAAGGCATGGAAAATCTCAGACACCCCCACAGTGGTGACGATGCATTCAGTCTGTAGCAGTCCTTTATATCATCTATGTTGGAGCAATCATCCCAAGCAAAGAGATCCAACAAGTGACAAAAGACTGCTGACAGTGTGGCTCTTGACACATCTGTTTACAACATACATTTTAGGAGTGGTGTGCCATGTGAAAGAGTGAAGCACTGGTAAGTTCAAGCTGTGCTTACTCTGGTGAACTGACTTAGATACTCATGCCACTTAGAGTGAATCTTTGGCTTCAGAGAAACCTGCATTTTCCAGATTTCCCGTAAGCTGTGCAGTAAGTCGTGGTGTAACAGAAAGGATCAGAACAGAAGGAGGAAACTGATAGAGGAAAGAAACAAAACTCAAACAAGAGAGCCGTACATGGTTGCCTGTGACTAACACTTCTGCAAAATCAACTCACCAACCTCATACCTGATTTTCCATCTGCAGCTGAACATCACAGGTTGCAAACATTAGACTAAATCCACTATAAAATAAAGATTCCAATCCTAATTTATAAAGCAAAGCTAGTTAAGGAACATCAGCTGACTACCTTTCTGTAATCCTCTAGTACCCACCATCAATATGTCTTCATCTGCTTTCATGCATTGCTGATGGAAGGCTGCTGACATTGACTGTAGATGGTCTTGGGGCTGATCTCTTGGACTGCAGCTTCTTGCTTATACAATGGTATTCTTGGATATGAAAAGGCAAAAACAAAAATGCAGTGAGGGGAGGCAGAGGGGGTGGCGTCACAGTGATACCGTGTGTTCATCCTGACTGGTGGCCATAAATCATGGGAGATCTCATTCAAGATTGTTCTTCCAACTGTTTTCAATCACCGGATGCATTCATTTCTCCGCCTATTGTTGGAGTTTTGTGGGATGGATAGGAAACAAGATTGAAATGTTTCCACATCCTATCCGAGACAAGCAGGAAGAACCTATGATCAGTCTGTGTGGAGAGGTCATTTTAATTGGCAGGTGGCACAAATTCTTCAGAAACCATGATTTAACCTTAGGGACAGGCAGTAGGCTGAGGGGGTAGGGTGGCTTTTTTGGTAAAAATGAAATCATATTCTTAGAAGGAGGTGACAGAGGATCAGAAGATGTAGAATCCTTGTGGATGAAGTTCAGAAACTGCAAGGGTAACAAGGTCCTGATGGGTGTTATATACAGGGCTCCGAACAGTACCCAAGATGTAGGATATAAGTTACAACAGGAGATAGAAAAGGCATGTAATAAGGGCAGTGTTATGACTAATGGGGGATTTCAATATGCAGGTACAGTACATTGGGAAAATTAGGTTGGTGCTGGATCCCAAGAGAAGTTGTAGAATGGCAATGAGATGGCTTTTTCGAGCAGCTTGTAGTTGAGCCCACTAGGGGAAAGACAATTCTGGATTGGATATTGTGTGATGAACCAAACTTGATTAGGGAGCTTAATGTAAAGGAACACTTAGGAGGCATTGATCATAAAATGGTAGAATTCACCCTGCAGTTTGAGAGGGAGAAGATAAAGTCAGATGTATCTGTATTATAGTGGAGTAAAGGGAATTACAGAGGCATGAGGGAGGAGCAGGCCAAGGTTGATTGGAAGGGGACGATGGCAGAACAACAATGGCTGGAGTTTCTAAGGGAAATTTGGAAGAAGCAGGATAGATATATCCCAAATGAAGAAGTATTCTAAAGGGAGGAAGAGGCAACCATAACAGACAAGAGAAGTCAAAGACAGCATAAAAGCAAAAGAGAAGGGCATATAATATAGCAAAAATTAGTGGGAAGGTAGAGGATTGGGAAGATTTTTAAAAAACAACCAAAGGCAACTAAAAAAGTCATAAGGGGAAAAAAGATGAAAAATGAAGGTAAGCTAGCCAAGAATATGAACGAGGATACCAAAAGTATTTCAGATATATAAGAAGTTAAAGAGAAATGAGATTGGTCATTTGTGATTTTTATAAATGACCTGGCAGAGGAGGTGGAGGGATAGTTAGTAAATTTGCTGATGGCACAAAGGTTGGGGGTGTTGTGGATAGTGTGGAGGACTGTCAGACATTGATAGGATGCAAAACTGGGCTGAGAAGTGGCAGATGGAGTTCAATCCAGATAAGTGTGAGGTGGTTCATTTTGGTAGGTCAAATATGATGGCAGAATATAGCATTAATGGTAAGACTCTTGGCAGTGTGGAGGATCAGAGGGATCTTGGGGTCCGAGTCCATAGGACACTCAAAGCTCCTACGTAGGTTGACTCTGTGGTTAAGAAGGTATACGGTGCATTGGCCTTATCAATCATGGGATTGAGTTTAAGAGCCAAAAGGTAATGTTGCAGCTATATAGGACCCTTGTCAGACCCCACTTGGAGTACTGTGCTCAATTCTGGTCACCTCACTATAGGAAGGATGTGAAAACCATAGAAAGGGTGCAGAGGAGATTTACAAGGATGTTGCCTGGATTGGGGAGCATTCTTTATGAGAATAGGTTGAGTGAACTTGGCCTTTTCTCCTTGGAGCAACAGAGGATGAGAGGTGACCTGATAGAGGTGTACAAGAGGCATTGATCGTGTGGATAGTCAGAGGCTTTTCCCCAGGGCTAAAATGGCTAGCACGAGAGGGCATAGTTTTTAAGGTGCCTGGAAGTAGGTACGGAGGAGATGTCAGGGGTAGTTTTTTACGCGGAGAGTGGTGAGTGCGTGGAATGGGCTGCTGGCGGCGGCGGTGGAGGCGGAAATGATAGGGTCTTTTAAGAGACCCCTGGGTGGCTAAATGGAGCTTAGAAAAATAAAGGGCTATGGGGTAAATCATAGGTAGTTCTAAGGTAGGGACGTGTTCAGCACAGCTTTGTGGGTCGAAGGCCTGTAATGTGCTGTATGTTTTCTATGTTTCTATGGTCTATGTTTCTATATCTCAGGATAGATCTCTGAAAAAATGATGCTGGAGAGGTAATAATGTGGGACAAGAAATGACAGACTAATTTAAGTGTTTTGCATCAATCTTCAGTGTGCCAGAGATTTGAGAACATTAAGGGGCAGATATGAGTGTAGTTAATATTACTAAGGACAAGGCGCTTGGGAAGCTAAAATGACTGAAGATAGGTAAGTCACCAGGACTAGATGGACTACATTCCAGGGTTCTGAAAGAGGCAGCTGAAGAGATTGTGGAGGCATTAGTAATGATCTTTCAAGAATCACTAGCTTCTAGAATGGTTCCAGAGTACAAGAAAATTGCAAATGTTATTCCACTCTTTAAGAAGGATGGAAGGAAGAAGAAAATAAGTTATAAGCCATTTACCTTGACTTCAGTGGTTGAAAAGACTTGGAGTACTTGGAGACACATGTTAAAGCAGGCTGACATTCACATAGCTTTCTTAAGGCTTGAAAAATCTGTTGGAATTCTTTGAGGAAATAACAGACAGGATGGACAAAGGGAAAAAATCTGTGGTATTACAGAAAAAATACTAGCATGGTTAGAAAATTGGCTGACTGGCAGAAGGCAATGAGTGGGAATAAAGGGAGCCTCTTCTGGTTGTCTGCTGGACATTAGTGGTGTTCCACAGGGTTCAGTATTTGGACAACTTGTTTTCGCATATCAACGATTTGGATGGCTTTGTGGCCACGTTTGCCAATAATGCAATACATGCTGAGGGGCAGGTGGTGTTGAGGAAGCAGAAAGTCTATAAAAGGACTTAGATAGATTGGGAGAATGGGCAAAAATGTGGCAGATGGAAAATAGTGCTGGAAAATATATAGTCATGCACTTTGGGTGGGTGGAATAAAGGTGGGATCTCATTGAAACCTATCAAATATTGAATGGGCTATGTAGAGTGGATGTGGAGAGGATGTTTGCTCTAGTGGATAAGTCTAGGACCGGAGGGCACAGCCTCAGGATTGAGGGACGTCCATTTAGAACAGAGTTGAGGAGGAATTTTTAAAAAAATCCAGACAGTGGTGAATCTGTAGAATCCATTGCCACGGAAAGCTGTGGAGTCCAAGTTTTTGAGTATATTTAAAGTGGAGGTTGATAGGTTCTTGATTAGTCAGGGCGTCAAAAGTTACGGGAAGAAGGCAGGAGAACGGGGTTGAGAGGGAAAATATTCAGCCATGTTGAATGATGCAACAGACTTGATGGGCTGAGTGACATAATTATGCTTCTATGTCATATGGTCCTATGGTCAAATACACATGAGCCTTGAGTAGGTGAGTAATTGATTTGGATTTGCAATGATTTGTGATGGATATTCACTCCTTGATTGTTCGCTAATCTCAACTTTTTAAACATAGCATCAGCCACTGCTTGTAAGATCAAAAACAGATGCAAGTAAGCATCCACCTAACAGTTTGTTTAGTTGAAGAAGTCAGGCCTCAGTTCTTAAAATGTAAATGGAAAGCAGGAATCAGCTTGTAGTTAGAAACACAGCTTTGCAAACAAACAAACTCTGCTTATAGCGCAGAGGCTCCGTCTATGAAAAGCAGATGCTAACTCACAGCATCCTGTCTTACTGTTGAAGAATAGAGTATAAGGCAATCGGTTGTTTAATTTGGGTTGTTTTCAACAGACAAGCTGACTCTTAAGTTGCTTAGTTCAAGGATATTTTCAGAACAGATGAATAATATAATTTAACATATCAAGAACTGATATGTTTATAGTTGGAAGGTTCTATGTACTTATGGAAGTTAGCTTCACAGCATTTATAGCATTAATTGTGATACTATGACCTCAAACATGCTTTTAGACCCTTTACGTTTGAAGGGTATCTGAGGAAATATCATATGCTTGTAAAGTCACTCGAGTATAAATGTAGAGAGCAGTTCAAGCTTATTAGGAATGGGATAAAGAATATCAAAAAGCCACGAAAGAAACATGGGATGAACTAGAATCCATTCCTCTGGTCTCGGTTTCTGTGATGGACGATTTGTTCGTCTGTATCATGATATATCTTTTAGTTTCTAAGAATTGTACATGTTCTTTGGAAATCCTTTGTGCTTTATGTTTCAGAAATGCTATGTGTTTTAGAAATGGTTTGTAATTTGAAAACACCTAAGATAGTAATCCTCTGACTTTTAAATCTGTTTTAAGAATGTTGTTTGGATATAAATGTGTATCACTGAAAATAAATGAATTGCATTTTAAACTACTTGTTAGCAGAAAGTATGTCCTCGTTGGTATGGAGAGAGGGCCCATTGTTCAAATAGTGGGTATTGGCAGCTAAACTCACCATGAAGAATAAACAGTGAACTAGTCTTTGAAAATTGGGTAGTTACAGTATAATTTAGTGAGAGTACCCATCACTCTTTATCTCCAATAGGGCTTATAGTCTTCACTTTAGTTTAAAACTTTGCAATCAGCAAACGCAATGACATCACAGACTCCCCCATGGTTGAATAGCAGGTCAGCAGTCACAGATATAAGCCACATCTTACACATTTGGCCAAGATGTCAGTGTATGCTCAGTGAAGGCAATTTCTTTAGAAGAAACGTCAAAGGAAGAGAAGTTGAGAGAAAAAGAATCTACCCATAATTTGCTTAATTTAATAATTAACTAAAGTCTTCCGCTTCCAGTCAGACAAACCGAGCTTGAGCTAATAACAAAGCAATTCCATGATGGACGGCAAGCAAAACACTTGTGTGGCTTTGATATTGGTTAACAAAAGAGCTAACAATAATAACTAATAATCATAAAACTCCACATATCCAGTGTCTTTTCTGAATGAGAATTGTTCTCTTTCTCAACCTTGGCTCACCTCAAGTTTGTGCCTGAATTTAATTCTGTAAATGACTTCTAGATTAATGTTGTTTTTATTGTTTATTGTTGAATATAATAATCCTGCAGAGTTTCACCTTAAAATTTCTTTTCATTCTGGGCAGGTTGGAATGTTTTGCCCGACACTCAATACTTCAAGTTATCACTGCTCTTGTGCACCTTCTTCCTCTCTCATTTAGCACACAGACGTAATAAAGCCATATTGTCTTGGAGCCAGTTCCAACAAGGCTATCGAATAGCTGGCTCTGTTTTAAAGGTTAAGGTGAGTGACACATGGAATGCCTTGGTTCATGTATGTTGGAGTCATGTTGGTGTAGCTTGGGGCAATGTCCGAAACTCCCACTGTTCTATTGTGTTACAAATGCACTGATCCATTCTCAGGGTGTTGATTTCCCCATACGGAGCTCAGTTCCACGCAGTACCACACTAATCACTAACTGCTCCATTCCTACCGTCATTTAGATTAGTCTTCGTTTTCAGTGCCACCATAAGGTCAGAATCTTTAGCTGGTTGCTATCACATTATAACATAGCAACGCTGAATTTCCCAAGTGTCTGCTGTGAAATAATGGTGGACATCATTTTTGGCTCATTTGAAATTAAACATATGTGTAAGCATAACAAAGGAAGAGAAATAAAATTATGTACTTAGGTTAATTCTGATGCAACTGCATTATCATGGGAGCCAGAATTATGGAGACCTAGAGCTGCTCAAAGTTAATTTTTATCGAAATATGCATTCATTATTGCCGGCTGGTGGTGTAGTGGCATGGGCACTGGATCTCGAGCCAAATGGCCCCGAGTTCAGATCTGGCCGTCTCCCTCCGTGCTAGAATGAGCGTCAACCTCGTAACTTGGCCTCAGCCTCAGTGCAGCGCAGTGCGGAGTAAACGTCGTGGAGCGGTGAGCGGAACCGGCCCGACCCTCGCCTCTAGTCCCGACACCCTGCCTTTTCAACCCATCTGGCTTGGCGATGACACATGAATCACAAGCAGTCACTTAGAGAGGTGATGATTTAGCAAAAAAATGTACATTTGAAGTAAGATTCTTAACAAGTTGCAATGGGTAGGAAATGGCATTGTTGCTTGAGTGGCAGTTCAAAAATAAATTGTCTAAAGGGTTGGGCAGGTGAGGGGTAGTGGCAAATAACAGCCTCCTCCTCCTGAAAAGGTTATAATCTACAAGCTTGATTTATTTAAGAGATTTCAAAATCTTCCTTCTCTTTACAGTGATACAGTGGGCAAGCTGATCTAGAATGCAATTAGTTTGAGTGTCACAATAGCACAGTGGTTAGCACAACGCTATCACAGCTCAGGGTGTTCCGGAGTCTGAAGTTCAATTCCAGCACCGTTCTGTAATTAGTCTCTGTATGTCCTCTTCGTCAAATGGGTGGGTTTCCTCCAGGTTCTCCAGCTTCCTTCCACAGTCCAAAGATGTAGCAGGGAGATTAATTGGTCATTGCAAATTGTGCTGTGATTAGGCTAGGGTTAATTGGATTTGTTGGTGATTGCTGGAGCACCATGGCTTGAAGGGTCAGAATTGCCTACTCCACACTGTATCGCTAAATAGAAGTTAAAAAACAGGGAGGAGAAGATGGCAGCGCGATGCAGCACACGCGGCTGTTCCGAATGATATCGTATTTGTGAAGTAGGATGCTGTGCACAATCCTGATTTGATGGAGACAGACGTGAGAAGCATGGAGGAACATCTGGAGAAACTTCTGAAATGCCCACTTCGCTGCCGCTGCTACTGTGCGATCGAGAATCTCTGGAGGGGAAGGCCCCAAATCCTCGGCTTTGCCTGTTGCCTGTTGCCGGGGCCGGGGTCGAAGCGCTCGGCAGAGATGGTGCTTGGTTCTCGGTGTCGGAGGGCTGGTCAGAGGCTCGGAGTTTTTGGACGGACTCGGAGTCGGACTGTGGTCGGATGCTTCCGGGATGCTGCATCGGCAAGTTTGCGGCGCTGGAGGTTCACCGTCTGCGTGAGATGATGGGACTTTCGAGAGACTTTAAGATTTTTTACTATGCCCATGGTCTGTTCTTATCAAATTACGGTATTGTTTTGCACTGTTGTAAATATATGTTACGGTTATGTGTTTTTTGTCAGTTTTTTCAGTCGGTTTGTCATGTGTTTCTGTGATGTTCTGGAAAAACATTGGATCATTTCTTAATGCATGCATTTCTAAATGACAATAAAAGAGGACTGCGTGTCCTCATAATCTAATCTAATCTAATCTAATAATCCACTCTCAATTGCTGTCCTGGTATGCTGGGTTGTTAGACCTTTCCCCATCAAGGTCAAGGTTGACCAGTAGTGTACCTGAGATAAATTTTGCGCAGCTTGGTGCTTCCAGGCAATCAGAATGCATGCTTTTGTGCAATACCAATGCAAAAGAAGTGAAATCAGATTTGTTACATGCAAAATACAGCCAGTAAATGGCGAGGAAGATATCATCTAGGAAACACATGAGGGTGACCAACAAAGTAGTTGCCTCTAAAACTTGCTGAAAAACGCACACACAAATGTTGGAGGAACGCAGCAGTTCAGGCAGCATTTTGTAAAGGGAAATAAACAGTCAACATTTTGGGCCGACACCTTCATCACGTTGACCGCTTATTCCCCTCCATGGGTGCCGCCTGACCTTCTGAGTTCCTCCAGCATGTTGAGTGCTTTGCTCAAGATTTACAGCATCTGCAGAATCTCTTGGATCTCATATTTGCTTGCTGGCTTAGAGGAGCCATGTTACAAATTGATCACCCAATCTGTAGAGCCTCAGGGGGGGTGCAATATGTATTAAACTTAGTCTTTTTTGTAGATGGTACTAGCTTGTTACTGTCATTACCAGCACTAGTGATGGTAGTAAAGTGGGAACATTTGGGTGCCACGGCAGAGTAGTAGTTAGCACAACACTATTCCACTTTGGGGCAGCAGAGTTCGGAGTTCAATTCCAGTATCCTGTGTACGTCCTCCCTGTGGAATGCGAGGGTTTTCCCAGGTGCTCCGGTATCCTCCACAGTCCAAGGACATAGCGGGTAGATTAATTATGCATTGTAAGTTGTCCTGTGATCAGGTTAGGGTTAAAATGGGGTCGTTGGGGGTTGCTGGGCATCCGGAAGGGCCCTTTCCTTGCTGCATCTCTAAACAGTAATTTGTGAGGAATATACAAAGAGTCTGCTGGGGTGTTCAAACGGATTAAGAAAGTGGACCCAACGAAGAGATAGGAGATAACAAATATGGAAAAAATCGGCAGATGCTGGAAATCCAGAGCAGCACACACAAAATGCTGGAGGAACTCAGCAGGTCAGGCAGCATCTATGGAAAAGAGTGAACTCTTGACTTTTCAGGCCGACACCCTTCATTAGATAGGAGATAATCCCCTTATTGCAAGAAGAGCTGGAGTATAAATGTAGGCATCTTGCTAGAGCTATGCAGGGTTTCAGTGGGACCACACCTGGAATTTTGGTCAAGGTATAAAGGCCTAAACATGATGAAGTTAGATTCACCTGATTATATCTTGGGATGTATGAGTTGCCCTGTGAAGTAAAATGAGACAAAATGGGACATTGTTCCGGAGCTTAAAAAAAGAGAATCGATTGAAACATTTTGCGGCACAGTGGTTGGCACAGAGCTTTATCGTACAAGTAACACAGGTTCAATTCCCGTCGCTGTCTCTAAGGAGTTTGTACGTTCTCCCCTTGATCGCGTGTGTTTCCTCCAGCTGCTCCTGTTTCCCCCCACAGTCCAAAGACGTACTAGTTGGCAGGTTAACTGGGCATTGTAAATTGTCCTGTGGTTAGAGTAGGGTTAAATCGGGGGCTGGTGGGCAGCTAGGCTGGAAGGGCCCAGTCTGCACTGCATTTCAATACAATAAAAAAAATGAGAACTTGACAAACTATATATGGTCTGGATGTTTCCCTGGTGGAAGAATCTAGAACTAGAGGGAATAGGCTTAGGATAAGGACTTCTTAAGATAGAAATGAGGAAAGCTTTCTGCTCTGAGAGTTGTGAATCTTTGGAGTTCTCTACCCAGAGACCTATAAACACTGAGTCACTAATTACATCCCAGGTGGATATAGATAGACTCTTGACAACATGGGAATTTAGGGTTATTATGATTGAGCAGAAAAATAACTTAAGGCCAAAGTTACGACCATTGACTGATAAAGCAGGTTTGAGGGGTTGTATAGCAAAATCTATTACATCATTTCAAGAACATCCCAAAGTGTTGGGAATTTGGAAGATTCCTTTCCCAAGCAGGTTTCAAGCACCACCAGTAAGGCATAACGATCAATATGCTTCTAGCTGGAAAGTACACCAATCACATTTTGAATTCCTGCAGTGAATCCCATTCATAGCATGAACTTGTGTGAAATGGTGATGATCCTCTGAAGGTCATTAATATTTAGCTGAGTTCTCTGCTTAGCTAGCATTACACTCGGTTGCCACTTTATTAGGTACACCTAACGTCAATGCAAATATCTAATCAGGCAATCATGTGACAGCGACTCAATGCATAAAAGCATGCAGACATGGTCAGGAGGTTCAGTTGTTGTTCAGACCAAATTGATCTCTTGGGATTTTCATGCACAACAGTCTCTAGAGTTTACAGAGAATAGTGCAAAAAGCAAAAAAAAATCCTAATTTGATGGAGACAGACATGAGAAGCACGGAGGAACATCTGAAGAAACTTCTGAAATGCCCGCTTCGCTGCTGCTGCTACTGTACGATCGAGAATCTCTGGAGGGGAAGGCCCCAAATCCTTGGCTTTGTCTATTGGCCTGTCGGCAGAGATGGTGCTCGGTGCTCGGTGTCGGAGGGCTAGTCGGAGGCTCGAAGTTTTTGGACGGACTCAAGAGTCGGCTCTGGTCGGGTGCTTCCAGGGTGCTGCATTGGCAAGTTTGCAGCGCTGAAGGTTCATGGCAGGGAGAGTTTTTTTTCTTCCTTCTACCGTCTGTGTGAGATAATGGGACTTTCGAGAGACTTTGAGACTTTTTTTTTACCGTGCCCATGGTCTGTTCTTTATCAAGTTATGGTATTGCTTTGCACTGTTGTAACTATATGTTATAATTATGTGGTTTTTGTCAGTTTTTCAGTCTTGGTTTGTCTTGTGTTTCTGTGATATAATTCTGGAGGAACATTGTATCATTTCTTAATGCATGCATTATTAAATGACAATAAAAGAGGACTGCGTGTCCTCATAATCTAATCTAATCTAATCTAATCCAATAGTGGTGTCCAGGAGAGCATCTCTGAATGCACAACATGTCCAACTTTGACAGGTATGGGCTACAGCAGCAGAAGATCACACTGGGTTCCACTTCTGTACCTAATAAAATGGCCACTAACTTTTATACTTCATTTGTTGGTATGGTGACATTGTGGCTATGTTACACACAAGAGAAAATCTGCAGATGCCAGAAATCTGAGCAACACACACAGAATGCTGGAGGAAATCAGCAGGCCAGGCAGCATCTATGGAAAAAAGTATATTTGACATTTTGATTTGAAATCTCGACTACTTTTTTCCATAGATGCTGCCTGGTCTGCTGAGTTCCTCCAGCATTTTGCCTATGTTAGAGAGCTGGATTCCAGAAGTCTGGGACCATTGATCTGAAGGCATGCACACAATATCCATCCAAACATTTTTTGGGATTTAAATCCAAAGAATTAAAGAACTTTGGGATAACTAATGTAATCGTATCAAGGTAATTGTGTTGTCATAAAAACATCCTGTCATTCAGGGAAGGGAACCTGCCCTCCTGACTAGTCTGGACTCTGTGTGACTCCATCCACACAGAGTAGTTGCCTCTTCATTGGCTCCTCAGCTTGGGATTGGATCAATAAGTGCCTGGTTTGGCAATAATTCCACATCCTATTAATGAAGAAATAATTGAACAAAAGCAGCATGCTCCCTCTGGTTCCCTCTGACCCTGCTAATTCAAGTAGTCTAGCCACATAGAACAGATTCCACTTCATTGTGTCAACAGCCCTATTCAAAGCCCTCAGACTGTCTCTACACTTTTTTTTGCATACAAGAGCCTGCAAACTGTACACGTGTCTGGTGACCCTTCTCTGAACTTTTCCCGAGACCATGTGAGGGGACCGAAACTGGGCACTAACCTCTAAGAGAAATGTGACCAGGTCTTGGACAAGGACACTTTACTGCATGTTATTTTTTTCCTATTGCATCACTTAACAATACATCCACTTGTACTTGTTCTTCCTATAGCCTCATGGCGTTGGTCGTGAACCTTTGGGATTATCTAGTCTTAGCATCTCAGTATTTTTCATGATCAGTCTTCTTTAGTTCCGATTGTTGTGCAGTGTACAAATATCTGGCATCAGTTATAACTTATGCACAATACTACATTGATTCATAATAAATGTCATTTTCCAGGTTTGGATCTATTCCCTCACTTTGTCTTCATCTGATTTTAGACTTTTTATATTTAAGGTTCCTCCAAGAGGGCTGCGACCTTGTCGGGTTTGGAGGCTTGCGTGCCTCAATGACCTGGAGAGCTTATGTGAGCTGGAGTCAGGGCTTTAATGCTTTATGGTAGGGTCACCCATGCCAAACAGGTCAAAAGGTAGAGGCCGGATGAGGAGTGGTCCACCGGTGCTCCAGGTCTGGGGATTCAACACAGGGCAAACAATCCTGAATGCTAAAACAAAACTGTTAAGGTAACAATAATGAAGAATCCTTCTGCATCTGAGTGCGATGTCACGTCTGAGTCTCCACCTGGAACCTGCACGACTGACAGTAGTGAAAACCGAGCTACTGACACAATAAAGGAAACCCTGAACACCACCAGAGATGGAGGACCTTCATTGCTGCCGTAAACATCAGCAGCTTAAGGGTAGTAGGTACATTTAAGACTCTAACGGTATCAACGATCCATAAAACTGTTCATTTAGATAGCCTTCATTCAAATCAGTGGTAATCATGAAGAGAAAGAACTCAAATATGTAGGCATTAATAAAATTAAGAATGCAACCAATTCCTCATCAACTGAAGTTTTGCCTACCATACCATTTATTTAATATCATGCTCTGTGTTACCTTGATAAAAGTTTGATTGCAAGTCATATCCACAATCCCAGTAAAATTTCCCCAAAATTTATCTGCTTGATCTTAGGATGTGCATCTCCCTCCAGACCTAGGGGACAATTCTAGATCTGGATGAAGTTTTCAGAATGAAGAAGGGGCTTGTTGATGCAGCATCCTATCTATTTATGTAACATCAAATAAGTATATTCCATTTTGCTCTCTCCTGGTTACTATTCATATTCATTTCTTAGTTTACAAGTTTAGACCCAAGTTTGCATTGTACTATTATTATCTTAGCAAACCTCTGTCATATTTTCTAAGTTCACAATAATCTAACAAGAGCAATCATTCAAAGACATTTGAGGATTTTAACATTGTCCTTTTATCTTTGTTTTTCTACTTCAAAGTTCAAAATAGTTGATTATCAAAGTATGTATTTGTCACCAAATACTACCATGAGATTCATTTTCTTGTAGGTGTTCACAGTTGAACAAAGAAATACAGTAGAATCAATGAAAAATTATACACAATGACTGACAATCAATGTGCAAAAAAAGTTGGTCAGTGCAAATACAACCAATCAATCAATAAACAAATAACTAAATGGATGTATGTATGAATGGATGGATGGATGGATGGATGGACGGAGGGATGAATGAGTTGTAGAGTTGTTGAAAGTTGTTGAAAGGTTGTGTTCAGTGATCAGTTCAGTGTTGCAGCGAGTGAAGCTGGTTCAGGATTCTGAAGGTTGAACTGTTCCTGAATCTGGTGGCTAAAAGCCTAAAGCTTCTCACCTCTTTCCCAATGGCTGCATTGAGAAGGGAGCAATGCCTGGATGGTGTGGGGGGGGGGGCTTTTCTTGATTATGGATGCTACTTTCTTGTGACAGCATTCTTTGCAGACGTGTTCAAAGGTGGGGAGGGATTTTCCTGTGATTAACTGTGAAAATTGTTGTTCCCATACCAATCCGTGACGTAACCAGTGGTATCACTGCAATGATCAACTCTCCATTTCTCCAATTGTCTTATTACTGGGATTGGATCTAGCTAATCTTTGGCAGAGTGTAAATTATAAATGGTTTTGCCAAATCTTTGAGGTGCCAGCCGAGGTCCTGACAACATAATAGATTTTACTGTGCTGTTCATATTTGAATCCTGTTTCAAGCCTCAAGTGACTTCTATAATTCAAGTACATTTTGAACTCTAACAGCAGATCCTGGTTAATATTTTTATTTGTTTTTGTTTTTATTTTTATGTGTTTTATTTGTATAGAATTTGTGATAGTAATCCATGGCATCTCCTCAAAGAATACGGGTTGAAATATGGAAGTAGATGAGATATAGATCTGTGGTGAGCAGCAGAGTGTAGAGATGGAGTGTTGTAAGAATTTGGAGAGGAGGTGAGGGTGATGAAGCAGAGATCAAGTAAGTGGTTGCCAGCTCTGGAATGGTCTAACAAAGAGCAAGCTCAATCATGACAATTAGATTGTTCTCTCTTTTGCTATGGACATCTATGACTCTGAAGGGAGGGAGGGAGGGTTTGGGGCTTTGATCTTTCTATCACTCATTCTTTGCGGTTCCTTATTTCGTAGATGTCTGTGAAGAGTAAGAATCTCAGGCTGCATACTTTCTCTGCTATTAAATGAATCATTGAACCTTTAACTGTTCAAATTTCTCACAACCTTAGGTCGAACAATTCTCTCAATGAAACAGTGATCTTCTCAGTACGTTGACTTTGAAGAACCAGCACAAAATAAGTTTTTTCTAAAAAGATAATTTAATTTTTTTAGATACCCAAAAAGTGTTCATTCTCCTTGGCAATATATATATGCAATTTGATGACCACTTACATTTAAAAATGTCTAATTATGGGTTGAACAAGCACTGAACAATTAAAAAAAACACAAAGCAGTTATGACAACACTACCAGGAGCTATTGGTTCAGTTGGGATGAAAATGTTTCATGAGGCAGCACCTGGGAGAAAAGTAGTGACATTGACAAATTTCTTGCCCTGAACAATCGATAATCCAGGCTGGTTATCCTCCATAAACTGCTCAGTACACCAGGCTGGGCACATTTGCTATAATTACCTTGTCAAAAGACTGCAGCACCATTGTTGACTGCTGTATCAGTCAGCCTAGGAATGATTGACAGTTGGTTTACGTGGGGGCTTCTCTGATTGACGGCTGGTTTAGGTGCTGCCACAGGCTGATTCCAACTCCCACAGCCATCTCATTCAGCCTGCACAGCGCTTGTCACTGCAGGAAAATCTCAAAGCCATCAACCCGCGTGGAATGAGAGGTTGCCTGCAGTCACTGGGTTCAGCAGTGGATACATTTGGTCAAATGTTAGGAAAATGACAAAGTCAAACTATACTGAATTGCAATTCCTTTACTGAACAATCATATGGATACATAGCCTGTGGGATCCTTGGGCTTAATAAGTCTGGAGTCAACTTTCTTTCTATTGGTTACCCAAACTTAGATGTAAGCACTTGCAAACCTACTTTGGGACTGTGACACTTCTCTCCCAATTTGCATGTTGGCTTGTTGCAAGAAACAAAGGATTTCCTCTCAAATCTTTTTGGTACACCAACAATGCTCCTGCACTTCACTTGATTCCAAACAAATATCAGTCAACCAGCCTTCAAACTGGTTGTGGTTTTCCTGCCACTAGATGTCAAGGGTGCTTTATTGCTTTTGATGACAGTTCTAAAACAGAGGCATTCAGTGGTGGCACGAGGATACTGGTCCTAAACACGTCCAATTTCTTAGTCATCTCCAGGCTTTCGTTCATTTTGCTGCATTTGGCGAGGTATTAGTCCTTTCATATCGTGCTTCGGACTCTCAGATACAGATCTTATGCAGTCAGTAGCCACTTTATTAGGTGGAACCTGGTGCCGTCTTCTGCTGCTGTAGCCCATCCACTTTAAGGTTCGACATGTTTTCATTCAGAGATGCTCTGCTGCACACCGTTGTTGTAATGCGAGGTTATTTGAGTTACTGTCACTTTTCTGTCGGCTTGAAACAGTCCAGCCATCCTCCTCTGACCCCTCCCATGAACCAGGCATTTTTGCCCACAGAACTGCCGCTCAATGGATGTGTTTCTTGTTTTTTTTTTGCACCATTCTCTGTACAACCTATAGACTGTTGTGTGTGAAAACCCCAGGAGATCAGCAGTTTCTGAGAAACTCAAACCACTCCAAAGTCACTTAGATCACACTTCTTTCCCATTCTGATGTTTGGTCTGAAGAACAGATGAATCTCTTGACCATGTCTTCATGCTTTTATGCATTGAGCTTTCACCATGATTGGTTGATTTGATTAACAAGCAGGTGTACAGGTGTACCTAATAAAATAGCCACTAAGTGTATATTTCTATAAAGAAACAAAGTGACTATAGTTTCTTTCACATCTCAAAATAATTTAGGGTATATAATGTATTTTTGTGTTGTCACTGTAGTCGAGTACAATTCATAACCGAGGTCTAGTTTGAGAAGCTGTGTGTGTTCTGTTCGTGCTACAGAGAATGACTGGTAAAAACAGAAACTTAAAGAATGTTTCCTGTCTTTCTCAGGTGAGGCCACAGAATTCCACACCTGCAAGGACAAACAGGTGACCTCTCGTCGTGCTTCTTCAGATACACCTGTAACCTATTACAGGAATGTGTAGGGAGTGTCAGTCCTTCTTTTAACTTGTGCCAAAAGGATTTGTATTGAACTCTTGTTTCATGGAGCACAATGTGCTTATACAGCCTGTCTAAAATAATTAGCTGTTTTCCACAAAAACGTAAGTAGGACTCATGTCATTATGAATGTTATTTTTTTGGTAGTTGTTTATAGTTAAGTGATTTGTACGAAGAGATTTCCTACTATTGTTTCTTTTGCTGAGAGAATGTACCTACAGACAGTATTGTTATAGTAATACTGTACTCCAGGAACTGTTGCCAAGGTTTCTACCTGTTGATAATTTTGGATTTTGCATGCTCTAATTCACAAATTTAAAACTAAATCCATTTAGCAGAGTTTTGCAATTTCAAATTATTTTGTTTTAATTGAAATTAAACAAGTCTAACTGGATGAGCGAGGTGCTAGGTCCGAATGAAGGGTTTTACAGTTTCAATTTTACACATGAGATATTTCTGAAATATCATTGCGCATTGAGATATTTGATGATTTAACATCTCAGGATTTTATTTGGGTTTTTTTTTACCAGAAGATATAGATGATGGGCTGATCTTTGCTGAAGTGTTACCATGAGTTATGAGACGTTGAGTGTTTCACAGCAAGTTATATTGTTTAAGGCCTCCAAGGGCACCAGGCGTCGTTCACTGACCACTGGGTCACTGGCGTTTTATGACCATACAGGTCAAGGCTCAAATCCAGCCCAAATTAGTCAAGTCTTTTCTTTTCTGTCTACCTCACAAAAGGTAATGCTGGGGTCTCTTTTGGGATTGGCGTAGGAAATAGAAATATTACACTGATACAGACCAATATTCAGATGAAGACAAGCCAGGTAGGGGGAGTGAGTTTTGCAATTGATTTTTCACTAGTCCAGTGTTCTAGTCAGCTTTTTTATAATCATCTAGCACTAAAACTGGACTAAAATGGGCTCTTTGAGCTGCATACTTCAATCTTCCACAGTAAGAGGGGTGATTGATAAGTTCATGGCCTAAGATAGAAGGAGTCCATTTTAGAAAACCTAGCACATTTATTTTTCAACATAGTCCCCTCCTACATGTACACACTTAGTGCAGCGGTCGTGGAGCATACGGATCCCTTCTTTGTAGAAGTGGTCCACAGCAGGGGTGATTGATAAGTTCGTGGCTTAAGGTAGAAAGAGATGAGTTATACAGCTCTCGTTATATGCACATGCAGTTCAACTCTTTGAGTGAAAATGCAGAAAGTTTGAAGTTAATAACTCTTCTATCTTAGTCTACGAACTTATCAATCACCCTCGTAAGGTCTGCTCAGAGGCATTAAACATCAAACTCCTCATTATAGGAAGGATGTGGAAGCTCAAGAGGAGGTGCAGCTGAGATTTGCCATATGCTGCCTGGATTGGGGAGCATGTCATATGAGGATAGTTTGAGCGAGCTAGGACTTTTCTCTTTGCAGAGAAGGAAGGTGGAAAATGAATTGATAGAGGCATACACGACGATAAGAGGCATTGGCTGAGTGGACAGCCAGCACTTTTACCCACAGTGGAAGTGCCTAATATGAGGGGGTTGTTTGGAGGGAAGTATAATGGTGGATGTCAGAGGTAGGCTTTCACAAAGAGTGGTAGGTAGGTGGAACACACTGCCAGAGGTGGTAATAAAAGTAGATAAATTGGAGACATTTAAGAGTGATAGACACATAAATGAAAGAAAAATGGGGGGCTTTGTGGAAAGGAAAGGTTAGATTGGACTTGGAATAGGTTGGCACAACATCATGGGCCAAAGGGCCTGGAATGTACCATACTGTTCTTTGTTCAATTTTCCATATAGTGCTGAATTACCATTCTGCAAAGGAACCACGAGAAAATGAAAACTATTAAGTCTTATAACTCTTTTTGGGGGCAATACTTTTACTCCGTATCAGCAAAGAACCTGCTGGGGGAGCTCAGCAGATCGAACGGTGTCTGTTGGGGAGAAGGAATTGCCGAGGTTTCAGGTTGAAACCCTGCATCAGAAAATCAAGTCAAAACCCTGCATCTTTTCTCTGTAGCCTCTGCTTTCTGCTGCCCCTCTGAAGTAACCCTCCCAGCTCCACCTGGCACAGAAGAGCACATATCACCAGACTTAAGGACTGCTTTTATTTGAAAGTTTTCCCTGTCATACACTGAAAAGTTAATTTTGATCTCCCATCTACCTTGCCATGGCCCCTTGCACATTATTTAGGTGCCCTAGCTATATATATGTGCCCAAGACTTTTGCACAATACTCCACTTATACATGAAATGATCAGACTGTATGGCAAACAACAGGAGTTTTTTTAAATTATATCTCAGTAAAATGACAATGATAAAACAACTCTAATAAACATCTGTCAGTTCATCCCTTCGCCAAAAGGGCAATAGCTTCACTTATGTCTTATATTGAAATTATTTAGTATAGTGATACATTAATAAATAATTATTTACAACATAATTATTTGATGTAGAATTATTTACAGTCAGGCATCTCTACAGTCAGCAAGCTGTAGGTCCTTTGTCAGCGGGATTTTGGACGCCTGTCTTCCAGGTTTTAAAATGCACTGAAGTGTGTTGAAAGGAAGCCACAGTGGCTGGAGGATCTGTCTTGGATGCTGCCCCTTTCTTTGATTGATGAGAAAACTCCATTACTGATCACAGAGGCTGGTGTGGGAGGGAGTAAATTGGAAATGGTCTCCTGTGTAAAGTGGTAGCTTATCTCTGATGTGTTTTCTGGGCCCGGCAGGAAGCGGTGGCAGAAACGTCCTCACCCTCGACATCTGAGTGACTTGGGATCAATATCAAACCACTGTTCTTAGGGGACTGGTCCTGGGTCTCCATTAGGTAACCCAGCACTCAGAGGAAGTGCCCGTGACTTGGCCAATGGATGGGCTGCCGTCCTCCTTGTTGTCCACCATCTACAGCGCGGGCAACAATTCATTTCATTCCTGTTTGCTGGGAAGCTCCAGCTTCCCAACTCCGAGCACCACGTCACTGGAAACCACAGCCTCTGCCTGAATCTCATGCTGGTCCTGAGTTTCATGTATCTCACCTACTTTTGTAGGTTGTAACCAGCCAGTTTAAATAAATTGTAGTACATTGGTCGAATAAATTTCTCACGCTGCAATAAATATATCATTATTGATGCGCTCATCTCAACAATGAAAGGGCAAGGGGACAGATTCAGGGTGGATTGAGGGGTAAATGCAATGCTCAGATAGACATGCTGGCTGGCCTCCCAGTAGAGACTAACTGGGGGCAAGGAGGAACAGAATGTGTCTAATCAACCAGGCTAATACAAAATAGCAACAATCACTACCTTGACAACACCGAACAACATCACAATGACTTCATATCTGGCAGTGTGACCTCATCAAGACCCAAGGAGATGGGGACATCTTGCCTCAAAAGTGAATCACATGCTGGTGGCCAACAAAGAAAGGGGAGAACAACTTTGGAAGGAGGGAGATATAGAGAAACAAAAGGAGAGATATAGATGGGGGAGAGAGAGTGACAGAGGCAGGACAGAGAGAGTCAGAGATGGGCAGTTCTGAGGCATCATTCCTAAACTTGGGATGTTCCAAAGGACATTTGGAAAAAACTAAGCACTTTTTTGAATGGTCACTGATTGGAACACATTTTTAACATAGTGAAATTGCAAAAGAAGAAGACCGGAGATCAGACAATCTGATACCACAGTTTATTAGCAAAAGCATGCACTCATTCTGACCCAAATCTCAAGTCATAGTAAAGAAATCAAGAACTCTAAACCCTGCCCCTCACCAAACCCTCAACTTGCAGCCATCACCAATGTTCAACAGGTTTCAATGAGATCTCTCCCTCATTCTTAACTCCAGTGAGTGCAGGTCCAGAGCCATCCTTAACCCTTTCATTCCTGGGATCATTCTCGTGAACCTATTCTGGACTCTCCAATGAAAAACCACACACAAACCAAGACCGACAACCAATGTGTACAGGAAGACAAACCGTGCAAATACAAAATACTGAGAACATGAGTTGTAGGGAGCTTGAAAATGAGTCAATAGGTTGTGGAATCAGCTTACTGTTGAGGTGAGTGAAGTTATCAACTTATGGCAAATTAGAAATTTAACTTTAAGTAACTAAATGAATCTGGAGAACTAAAACCTAATATTACTAACAAATGAACTTTTCTCAAGCTTTCAGCTGGGTACAGAGTTCAATTTTAACCGACATTTCAATGACAAACTCTGCCATCTTCATCAGGGATGATGTCTAGGCATGTCTAGTCCAGTGATACTGTATATATACCCCCATTCGTCCTCATCCAGTCAGGTTTCTGCTGTCTCACCTTGTTTACAATCGAGTTCTAGTTTTTACTTAGAGTGAGACCCTCGGCTTTGTTCAAATCCTTTCTCTCTAGTTTCATTTCAATGGCTTCCTTCACCAGGCAGTCCCAAAAGCCATTGTTGCGACACAGTAGTTTTGTGGCGTAGAAATCAATCCTATGATCATTCTGAATGTAATGTCCTTCTACCGCCGATTTCTCTGGGTAAACTAAATGGATACACCTCCTTTGCTCCTTGATGCGGATTTTTACCGTGAGCCCAGTCTGGCTGATATACGCTGCTCTGCATTCACAGGGAATCCTGTAAACACCAGTCATTCTGAGTCCCAAGTCATCTTCAACACGCATAGGCTGTGATTTAAACTCCCTTATGGGTCTGTGGATTCGTTATACACACCAGGAAAGCACTGGATCCCTTTTTTTAATAAAGAAAATTACTAATGTTTCCAGATTGCTGCGAAAATACATTGGTTCAATAAGCATGCCATCCTAACCCATACTGATCAATATATAGTTGACCTGGAACTGCCCTCTGAAAAGGCAAGTCTTCTGTTTTGTGAGATGAGCAAAAACTCCACATATAATGAATAGTCAACCAATGAAAACATGTTAGCATGTTCTTCCCTCTGCTCATTCAGATCAAAGATCTTGAATGGAATTTTCCTCCTGCGCTTAACACAAGGTGTGTCTGATTCTAATATAACAGTACAATATAAACACGAGAAAGTCTGCAGATGCTAGAAATCCAGAGCAATGTGCACAAAATGCTGGGGGAACTCAGAAGGCCAGGCTGCATCTATGGAAATGAATAAACAGTCATCGTTTCAGGCCGAGACCCTTTTTCATGACTGAAATGGAAGGGGGAAGATGCCAGAATAAAAAAACTGGGGGAGTGGAAGGAGGCTAGCCTGAAGGTGAAAGATGAAGCCAAGTGTGTGGGAAAGGTAAAGGACTGGAGAGGAAGGAATCTGATAGGAGAGGAAAGTGGACCATAGGAGTAAGGGAAAGAGGAGGGGACCCAGATAGAAGCAATAGGCAGGTAAGAAGTGGTTAAAGGCCTGAGTGGGGACTAGAAGAAGAGAGAAGGGGAAGGGAAAAAAATTATCAGAAGGAGAAATCAATATTCATGCCATCAGGTTGGAGGCTATATAAAGTGTTGCTCCTCCACCCTAAGGGTGGCCTCATTTTGGCACAAGAGGCCACCCTCAGGATGCATTAATTGCATTAGTTCGTGCTGTGAGGAGTGTTGGCAATGCATGCCATAAAGTGCTCTTATTCCAACGTACATGCAGCCTGCATAAAATGACAGAATCATCAATAACCTGATGGACATTGGCAGTACCTTTAACCCGATCTGTCAGAAAACGATGCATTCCTTCCACGAAAACTTTTAGAAAGTTACTGTTATAAAGGAAAATTCTCTCAATGTGTGTGTTTGACACAAACTTCGAGAAGCCTGCATGCACGGTCAGAAATATCCGGAGCAGACGGTAAACTGAGGCCACAGTAACAGTAAATAGGTTTTAGAAAGACCTTATGCTCTAAGGAAGATGCAGCAAGAAGTTTACAATCTTCAAGTCGATGAAGGAAGAGGGCTGCAATGAAGAACGACAGCACTTGGTATTAGATACAGGAGAAATTAATTAGCAATTTAGTTTTTAATTAACTGCAGTCACTGAAGATTTCACATTTCCTCCTCAACCAATATCACCAAAAGCCTATCAAGAGGAGCTTTATATTTTTGCTCATTATAGGGTCTTCCTGTGTGAACAGAGCCATTGTGTTTACCTAAGAACATTTATAACAATCATAGCAATTCCCTATTTATGAAATAAATTATTTTTCTGAGATCAGCAATAAAACATAATGTAGCAAACAAATTATTTTGTGCTTTAAAAGAAATTAATCTTAATAAATTCTCACAGACACTGTATACTACATAATCCAACCATTTATTTGAAGTTCTGCCAGGTGTAATGAATAAGCAACGCGATTTCCTCTTTATAAGAGCATGTTGGATTTTTAAGCATGAACTGACTCAATCAAAATTGGTCTCGAGGGTACTTAACCTTCCCTCCATCAGTATTTAATTCAGAAATTGGTCCTTCGGGTAAATTGCGGTGCTTAGAATATATTGGTGAAACAACTGGCTCATAAGGAGAGTGATCTTTAACTGCTAATCATGATGCTTCTGAATAAAACTAGAAGTGTCAGATTAGGGTTGTTTCAGGAAGTTGAAACCAGTGACTCAAGTCAAATATTTCTGTTGGATTCACTTAAACCATCTTTAACTCTTTGTGCACGAGAAAACTTTGTGCCGATTTTCCAGAAATCAAGTAATATAATTTAACTTGCTGTTTAAATGCCGCTAGAAATGTTGTTGTTGACAAGACTCCTCACCTTTTCTATTCCATGGACCAATACCATTAAGCAAGGGGTTCGTGGACCCCGAGTTGAGAACCCCTGTCATAAATGGAAGGATCAGGGACGAGGGTAGCCTTAAAGAATGATAACAATACCTGGTATTCAATCCAGGTACAGAATTCAATTTGAAACCTGGTAAATCAATTCCCGCTGCTGCCCGTAAGGAGTTTGTACGTTCTCCCCGTGACTGCAGGCGTTTCCTCTGGGAGCTCAGGTTTCCACCCACAGTCCAAAGATGTACTGGCTGGTAGGTTAATTGGTCGTTGTAAATTGTCCCACGATTAGGCTGGGATTAAATCAGGGGTTGCTGGGCGACACAGCTCGAAGGGCAGGGAGGGCCAGAAGGGCCTATACCACGTTGTATGTTAATAAGTAAAAGAAATAAAAATTGTTGCTTTACTTTTTACTTTTATGTTCATTGTTCAGGAGTTTGGCCACTTACTGTGACCAAATTATATTCTTAGAGTTTTTAAATTTCAAAAATAAACTTTTTTTCATAATAATAACATTATGTATAAATATGGAAAACAGTGTGAAACTCTTCTCATTCTTGGTGTCATCTGCAGTGTTAACACGGATTCTTAACTCAGCACCACAGCCAATCATGTGGACCCCTGGCGTGATACACCCTTCCATTGTCTTTTAAAAGTTATCAACAATTATGCGGCAATGCATGAGGAATATAAATACTACATCAAGAAAGGCTATTCCTGGCTAGGCATGACTGCACCTCCTTTAGTCTATATCCCTTCATTGCCTGTAAATCCTAATACGACCTGTATCCCTCTCGCTTCTTCATTCTAACCAGCAGCTGCTGCAGCATACGCCTCTCTCTTTCAGCTATGGAATACTGTGGCCTGACGATTAATATCCCAATTTGTCAGAGATCATCATCTATTTTCTATTCGCTTCACTCAGTAGTTTCCAGTCAATCTTTGTCACTTGAATCCTTTATCAATTGCCCTCTATTGTTTTCTAGCACTAGCTGCGAGCGCTGGCAGATAGGAATGCACCATGGGGGTCAGTGGGAGTTGAGTATACTGCAAATGAGATGGCCCCTTTGTCCTTGAAGGTTACTGTCTTGTGACATATATGTTGGCGACCCTTGCTCTCTGTAATAAACTGACTGACACCCTGCTCTTTACAAAGGCTCAGGTGCAGAATAATCTGTGCATTCTCCAAAGGTTAATCACAGCCAAGACTGACAGCTGCAGTCTCACACTTGGGGCTCCGTCTGCGCAAAAATTATTCTTAATAATGGATATGAATGAGTTTTTATAGCCACCCAGGCCTGGGGAAAGACTTCCATTGTACAGATTTGGAAGTTACTTGTCGTTTCCCAACTTTGCACACTTCACCACAATTTATCCATTCCCACAATTATGTCACCCTTCAGAATATTGAATTGACTAGTTAGCATGTAACTATTGCTATACGAAGGGTTTCTAAACAGATTCTGTGGTGAATATTTTTTGTTTGTGCAGAATGCTGAAAGGTACAGCCGTTTGTATTTTGATAGATTTATGTAGGGAAAACGCTGGTCTGTCGTTTATACCACTGCAGGTTCCCTCTTCTTAATTTGTGCGTTTGTGTTCCGGGGAGTGCTATATTTAGCCAGAGGGCAAGATTTCATAAGATTTTACTAATAATGGATGGTATAGCAGCACAGCCTAATAACTGTGACCTCTCTGCTGTCTGTGACCAGTTTGCACATCCTCACCGTGACCATGCCAATTTCCTTCAGATGCTCCGCTCCCAAGACCTTGGTTGACCGGCCACCAAATTACTCCTGTGCAGATGAATGGTGGAACCAGGAAATGAGTCGATGCGACATGCGACAAATTGTTTAGGGTAGGTTTAGTGCAAAACTGGAAAACAAATACAGTATATCGGTTAAAATAGGAAGGTGGTTGGGAAACAGAAATAAGAGCTTTGTATTAGCTCAGTAGTATTAAGTGTTATTTGGTAACTGGAAAGACATAATATATGGTACTGAGCAAAAGTATTAGGCACAATAGCTCTCTTTCTCTCTCTCTCTCTCTCTCTCTCTCTAAAATCTAACAATTCTAAAATCAGAAAAGCAGAACGAACAGTCTGGTGGAACTCAGCAGCTCAGGCAACATCTAAGGAAATGAATACACAGTTGCCTGGCCTGCTGATTTCCTCAAACATTTTGTGTGTGTTTCTCTGGATTTCCAGCCTCTGCAAAATCTCTCGTGTTAACGAGAAGCTGGAGGAACTCAGCCAGTCAAGTACCCCAGTGCAAGGAGAAACCAACCAGACACAGAACGTAGAACGTAAAAGATAAACAGGCCAATCGGCCCACAAGGTTGTGCCAAACAGGCTAAAAAGTACATCAAAGAAGCCCCAAAAGCTAATCCCTCCTACCTATACAATATCCATATCCCCCTATCTTCCTCATATTCATGTGCCTTTCTGAATCTTTCTTAAAAGCTTCTTATGTATTTGCCTCCACCACCATACAAGGCAGTACATTCCAAGCATCTCTGAGTAAGAATCTTACCCCTCACGTCCCCTTTGATGAAGGGTTACTGAACTGAAACATTAACAGGTTTCTCTTTCCATGGGTCCTGCATGACTGCGAAGTTTTTTTCTGTCAGTTCTATTTACGTTAATGTGAAAATGGGGGCTTGATATTCCATGTGCAGAAGAAGCTACTTCTGTGTTCTATCCCTCGGACTATTTCCCCATTTTTTAAGAAATAAGATAAAATAGTATTTTGCTGAATATAAGGATTACGAATTATGAGATCAAACTCATTTCAGTATATAAAGGAAGTGATATAGTCCAATTGCCTGACTAGTTTACATGGTGAACTGTTTGAGGTACAATTGTCTATGGTACTTACTGAAAAGTTTGGAAATTGTCCATCATTCTCTTAATAATTTGAGTTATTCCAGTCTAAAGATTTAGACTTGCAGTGGCTCCTGGATGTTCTTTCCAGCGAGTCTAATATCTTAAGTACATCAGAATATCAGATGTTTCACAATTTTTTAATATTGTCTGACTGGATTGTGTAGCTTCATATCAGCAGACTAAAACTAAAGCCAATTGAGAAGGAACTTATATTCAGTTTCTTGTGCAGTGAAATCCATGAACTAAAACATTATGATTTAACTTTTCATAGACATTTGTTTCTGCAAGAGACTCTAGGCAGTTACTTGAATAAATTAAGTTACATCAGCTTGGAAGCAGGCATGTTGCTTGCTTCCTGTTTAAGAATGGGTCTTGACTATATAATATGCTTGAATAATTAGGCCAGGAATATTTACCTAAGGTCTATTAAACCTGCAAGAGAGTGAAGTCCGCTGAAAAGATTGACCTTTCACCCTTTTAGCATCTCCCTGGATTCTTAGTGTCGAATTCCACATCAGTAGGACGACCTGGGTCTGTGTGTAAAGCAACACATGGGATATTTTTAACAGCAATAGGGAGACACAGTATATTTTCTTTTGACTTACATCCTCTTGTGCAGGTTGCTGACTTTATTTTGAGATTGCAGTACTTGAATGAATAATCTTCCCTCTGCTTTACCTCAGAGGGTTTTTTAAGTTCTTGTGTGATTCAATAACTGATAGTGAACGAGAGGTGATGGGCCCCTGGAACCAGAGAGCAGAAAGAGGCAAGTCATTGGGCCAACAACCTCAGTATTTCTCTGCATCATTTTTAGCGTTCAAGAAACAATTATATTCCCTTTAAAATGAACAACACTGGAGAACAGAGGTTCCGACCTGAGGTCCTCGGTAAATGTTAAGGCTCTATGACATAAAAAAGGTTGGGAACCCCAGCTTGAGAATGTTGTATAGTGCAACAGATTTAACTTTATTGTGACCATTTTATATGTCTTCTCTCTTGTGAACCAATAGAAACAATCTATTATTATTACTATTTCTATTGTTATTTTACAAGTTAGTTTATCAAAAACAAATATTATCTTGTAGAACTCAACTGGATCATCTTTCAATCTTTCGGTGAAAAAATCTCTACATGTTTTAGTAACATCAGATCTTCATTCCTGATCATATCTTTTACATGGCTTTAATTATTCTCTCCTCTAGCACACAATATTCCAATAACCAGGGTAAAACACTGCAGATGCTGGAAATCTGACTAAAAAGCGAAAGTACAAGCAATAATCAGCAGGTTAGGCAGCATCTGATGAGAAAGAAGGAAAGCTAATATTTCGGTTTAAACCTTTCATCAGAACTTAATGATCAGGACTTCCCATGTGCTGGGCAGAGAGGGGAATCTGCCTTCTTTGCTCTTGATGATGATGCAGGGTTTCGACACAAAATGTACTGTAGACATTACCATTTGTCTCCACAACAGTGGCTTGGCCCTCTGAGCTCTTCCAGCATTTTGACTTGTTTTGTTTCACATTTTGTTTCAGTATCTGGTCCCTCTTTTTTTGCTGTTGGGATCTCCTGGTCTACCATGACGTGGCCTTTGAGATTTTAAAATTTAAAGCGCCAAGATCCCAGTCCAATCATGCTTTTCATGATTGGTGAAATTTCATAATTTATAGACTATGGTAGTTCTTTTGAAAAAAACAATTGGAGTAAAAGCCGATGGGTGGGGCGGAGATGTGTTTCTACCAAGGGAGCTACAAAGCAATTCATCCCCCTGCTTGCCTGCAGGTCATCCTTGGGCAGGGTGTGGCACCAGCTTCACCCCCCACCCACCCGATCAGGATCACCTGAAACCATGGCAACAACGTCACGGATTCAACATGGAAACCAGCCCTTCAGCCCACTTTCTCCATAGCGACTAATTTGACAACTGAGCCAGGCCAATTTACTTGCATTTAGCACCATCCCTCTAAACTTATCCACGTACCTGTCCAAATGTTCTTTAGGTGTTGAGAGAGTACCTGCCTCTTCAGCTCATTCCATTTTTTCATCCAGCCTCTGTTTAAAGAAGTTGCTTTTAGATCGCTTCGAAACCTTTTCCCTCTCACTTTAAACTTTAGCCCTTTAGTTTTGGACTCCCCCACACATGCAGGAGGGTGGGGTGGAGATACGTCTCTACCAAAGGAGATGTAAGGCTCTCCTTCCCTCTGCTAGCCTGCTGGTCACCCTGGACGAAGGTGTAGCACCTGCTTAGCCCTTGCCCCCACCCCCGATCAGGGTCACATGAAGCCATGGGAGCAGGTGGTGGATGGTCGTATGAGCAGCTGGTCCATGTCACAGTCCTGGTTATGTGACCACTGACGCCAGGCAGACAGATTCTAAAGGGCGTTGATAATGGCTGGGGTCACCCGTCCTGTAAGGACACTGCCCAGAAGAAGGCAATGGCAAACTACTTCTCTAGCAAAATTTGCCAGAACAATCTTAGTCAAGGAAAGACCGCGATTGCTCACACCATACAACACAGCACATAACAAATGAACAAACGAAGTAAAACTAATTACTCTATAATTTCAAAGTTGCTGGTGAACGCAGCAGGCCAGGCAGCATCTCTAGGAAGAGGAACAGTCGACGTTTCGGGCCGAGACCCTTCATCAGGACTAACCTTCAGTTAGTCCTGACAAAGAGTCTCGGCCCGAAACGTCGACTGTACCTCTTCCTGGAGATGCTGCCTGGCCTGCTGCGTTCACCAGCAACTTTGATGTGTGTTGCTTGAATTTCCAGCATCTGCAGAATTCCTCATGTTTACTCTATAATTTCCTAGTTTATTCTTGCCTCCCTCTGTATCAGGGGTTCCCAACCCTTTTTATGCCATGGACCAATACCATTAAGCAAGGGGTCCCTAGACCTCCTGCTCTCTATCATTGTGCTATGGTATTGATGAAGGACCATAAGCTTGAAACAATAGCTCAATTTCTTCCTCCACAAGGTCTTATTCAGTAGCAATATTAATTTCTTGATTTCATAAATTTAACTATAGAAGTGAAACCAGGATTATTTGCTTTGTTTTATGGTCTTGTGTTGTCATCGTAAGCATGCAGTATTTCATAAGTCTCCATATCGTTAGGTACTTTCCCCCTTTTCATATACTGCCAGCCTTAGGATGCTGTCATGCAATGCTTCATCAGTAGACTCTTCCTTCCACCCAACCTGAGGCAGCAACATAAGCCTATCCCTCTCCTGTTCACAGTGTCTGGCCCCATCTTTCAGTCCAGAGGAAGGGACTTGACCCAAAATGTTGACAGTCCATTTCCCTTCACAAATGATGCCTGACACAGCACTAGGTTGAACTGAACTGAGCTGAACTGAATATGCCTGGACTATTTCAATTTTGTGTTTTATATTCTGTGTTTTCAATCTTTTTTGCTGTTTGCACAATTTGTTTTTTTTCACACGTGGGGGTTGGTGTTTTTCTCTGAATGGGTTAAAGGGTTTTCGTTGTTTCGTGGTTGTCTGTGGGAAGACTAATTTCAAGGTTGTATACTGCATGCATATTTTGATAATAAATGTACGTCGAATCTTTGAATCTATGACTCACTATGTTTTTCCACCGGTTTGTTTTATCGCTCCAGATTCCAGCATCAACAGTCTCCATGAAGTTCAGTTCTAATCTCCAAATTACTCACATATATAGTGAACAAAAGTAGGCCCGAAGTAGACTGTTGCAGAGACTGAAAGGCAGATTGGTGCAGCCTGACAGTGACCTGGGTCCAATCCTGAGTGACAGTGCTGTCTGTGTGAAGTTTGCATGTTCTCCTTGTGAATGCCTGGGTTTCCTCACACAGCCTCAAAAATGTCAAGGTCAGTAGGCTAACTGGCCACTGTAAATTGTCCCCAGTTTATAGATGAGTTCAAAGTTCAAACTAAATTTATTATCAAAGTACCTAAATGTTACCATATACAATCCTGAGGTACATTTTCTTGTGGGTATACACAACAAATCCAATAGCCATAATAGAATCAATGAAAGATGATAAAGGTAGAAAAGGCCAAGAAAAAACATAAATAATCCAACACATTACAGGATCATGTAGATTACTTATACAGGCCCAATCAAGTGGCAAACATCATTTATCAAAATCTTGTTTGAGGGGTAGTAACTGTTCCTGAACTTAGAGGTGTGAGTCCATATGATTTGCAGATCAATGACCTATCAATTAAAAACAAAGCAAGTGAGTCCCAACTAATTCATGTTTCTCTGTCAGATTTTTTCCCAGCATTGCAAGATTTAATTACATTTCCAAAACAGTAAACTTACTTCTCTCTAATTTCCTGGTATATCCATTTGAAGGGGAAAAGAGAGACAATCCTGTTTATTTTCCTCTGGAACTAGAACTCACGTTTGGTCGTGATAGTTTACCTGCTACTGTCAGCTTCACTAGTTTACCATTTATAGTCAGCCTTACTAGTTTATCCTTGGCTCTCCTTACAATGTTCAGATGCAGACCTAGAGCAGCCAATATTTCAAATTATTTTACAAAGGAACAAACCCTTCTTCTTTCTAAAACTGTCCATGTACAAAAAGCACCCATCTACACCAATCCCACGCTAGTCTTGTTCAATCTCTCCATATTTCTATCAACTCCTCAGATTCTTGACGATGCCCTGGATACACAAGAGCACCAGCCTCCATAGTATCCAGGGCATCATCAAAGAGCAATGCCTCAAAAAGGCAACGTCCATCACTAAGGACCCCCATCACCAACGTCATGCCTTGTTGTTACTGTCAAGAAGGAGGTATAGGAGCCTGAAGGCACACAACCAATGATTTAGGAAAAGCTCTCCCTCTGCCATCCGATTTCTGAATGACCATTGAACCCATAAACTCTATCTCGTGACTTTTTAATTTCTGTTTTCACACTACTTATTTAATTTAACTATTTAATATACTTAGTGTAATTCACTGTTTTTTCTCTATTATTATGTACCGCTGCCGCAAAGGTAAAAAATTTCACAACTTACTTAACAATAAGTACTCCTGTTTGAGTACTGTCGGGGGTGAGGGTGGCCTACCTCGGGGAAGCAACAGTGGCCTCTGGCACAGAGTCTGGCCCTGTGGCTCAGAAGGGTAGAGAAAGGAAGAAGGCAGCAATAATAGGGGACTCTATAGTTAGGGGGTTAGACAGGTGATTCTGTGGACACAGGAAAGAAACGCGGATGGTAGTTTGCCTCCCGGGTGCCAGGGTCTGTGATGTTTCTGATCGCGTCCACGGTATCCTGAAATGGAAAGGCAAACAGCAGGAGGTTGTGATTGGTACCAACGACATAGATAGGAAAAGTCTGCAAACAGACTATAGGGAACTAGGAAGGAAGTTGAGAAGCAGGACCTCAAAGATAGTAATCTCAGGATTTCTGCCTGTGCCAAGTGACAGTGAGTATAGGAATAGAGTGAGTTGGAGGATAAATGCATGGCTGAGGGATTGGAGCAGGGGGCAGGGATTCAGATTTCTGGATCACCGGGACCTCTTTTGGGACAGGTGTGACCTGGACAAAAGTACGGGTTGCACTTGAATCCGAGGGGGACCAATATCGTGGCAGGGAGGTTTGCTAAAGCTATTGGGGAGAGTTTAAACTAGAATTCCTGGAGGGGTGGGAACTGAACTGAAGAGACGGAGGAAGGGGCGGTTGGCTAACAAATAGAGAAAGCTTGGAGGCAGCGCAAGAGGGAGGATAGGCAGGTTATAGAGAAGAGATATGCTCAGACCAATGGTTTGAGATGTGTCTATTTTAATGCAAGAAGCATCATAAACAAAACGGAAGGGCTTAGAGTGTGGATCACCACTTGGTGCTATGGTGCTATGGCCATTACAGAGACTTGGATGGCTCAGGGGCAGGAATGGTTACTTAGAGTGCCAGGCTTTAGGTGTTTCAGAAAGGACAGGGAGGGAGGCAAAAGAGGTGGGGATGTGGCACTGCTGATCAGAGATAGTGTTTGGGCTACAGAAAAGGAGGAAGTCATGGAGGGATTGTCTACTGAGTCTCTATGGGTGGAAGTTAGGAACAGGAAGGGGTCAATAACTCTACTGGGTGTTTTTTATAGACCACCCAATAGTAACAGGGACATCGAGGAGCAGATAGAGAGACAGATTCTGGAAAGGTGTAATAATAACAGGGTTGTCGTGGTGGGAGATTTTAATTACCCAAATATTGATTGGCATCTCCCTAGAGCAAGGGGTTTAGATGGGGTGGAGTTTTTTAGGTGTGTTCAGGAAGATTTCCTGACATAATATGTAGATAAGCCTACAAGAGGAGAGGCTGTACTTAATCTGGTATTGGGAAATGAACCTTGGCAGGTGTCAGGTCTCTCAGTGGGAGAGAATTTTGGAGATAGTGATCACAATTCTATCTCCTTTACCATAACATTGGAGAGGAATAGGAACAGATAAGTCAGGAAAGCGTTTGATTCGAGTAAGGGGAAATATGAAGTTATCAGGCAGGAACTTGGAAGGATAAATTGGGAACAGATGTTCTCAAGGAAATGTACAGCTGAAATGTGGCAAATGTTCAGGGGATATTTGTGTGACGTTCTGCATAGGTATGTTCCAATGAGACAGGGAAAGAATGGTAGGGTACAGGAACCGTGGTGTATGAAGGCTGTTGAAAATCTAGTCAAGAAGAAAAGAAAAGCTTATGGAAGATTCAAAAAACTAGGCAATGATAGAGATCTAGGGGATTTTAAGGCTATCAGGAAGGAGTTTAAGAATGAAATTAGGAGAGCCAGAAGGGGGATGAGAAGGCTTTGGCGAGCAGGATTAAAGAAAACCCCCAAGGCGTTCTATAAGTATGTGAAGAGCAAGAGGATAAGACGTGAGAGAATAGAACCAATCAAGTGTGACAGTGGAGAAGTGTGAATGGAACCGGAGGAGATAGCAGAGGTACTTAATGAATACTTTGCTTCAGTATTCACTATGGAAAAGGATCTTGGCGATTGTAGGGATGACCTACAGTAGATTGAAAAGTTTGAGCATATAGACATTAAGAAAGAGGATGTGCTGGAGCTTTTGGAAAGAATCGTTGGATAAGTCACCGGGACCGGATGGGATGTACCCCAGGCTACTGTGGGAGGCAAGGGAGGAGATTGCTGAGCCTCTGGTCATGATCTTTGCATCGTCAATGGGGACGGGAGAGGTTCCAGGGGATTGGAGGGTTGCAGATGTTGTTTCCTTTTTCAAGAAAGGGAGTAAAGATAGCCCAGGAAATTATAGACCAGAGAGTCTTACTTCAGTGGTTGGTAAGTTGATGGAAAAGATCCTGAGAGGCAGGATTTATGAACATTTGGAGAGGCATAATATGAGTAGGAATAGTCAGCGTGGCTTTGTCAAAGGCAGGTCGTGCCTTATGAGCCTGATTGAATTTTTTGAGGATGTGACTAAACACATTGATGAAGGTAGAGCTGTAGATGTAGTGTATATGGATTTCAGCAAGGCATTTGATAAGATACCCCATGCAAGGCTTATTGAGAAAATAAGGAGGCATGGGATCCAAGGGGATCTTGCTTTGTGGATCCAGAATTGGCTTGCCCACAGAAGACAAAGAGTCGTTGTAGACGGGTCATATTCTGCATGGAGGTCGGTGACCAGTGATGTGCCTCAGGGATCTGTTCTGGGACCCCTTCTCTTTGTGATTTTTATAAATGACCTGGATTAGGAAGTGGAAGGATAGGTTAGTAAATTTGTTGATGACACAAAGGTTGGGGGTGTTGTGGATAGTGTGGAGGGGGACACAAAACTGGGTTGAGAAGTGGCAGATGGAGTTCAACCCAGATAAGTGTGAAGTGGTTCATTTTGGTAGGTTGAATATGATGGCAGAATATAGTATTAATGGTAAGACTCTTGGCAGTGTGGAGGATCAGAGGGATCTTGGGGTCCGAGTCCACAGGACACTCAAAGCTGCTACGCAGGTTGACTGTGTGGTTAAGAATGCATATGGTGCTCTGGCCTTCATCAACCGTGGGATTGAGTTTAAGAGCCAAGAGGTAATATTATATAGGACCCTGGGCAGACCCCACTTGGAATACTGTGCTTAGTTCTGGTCACTTCACTACAGGAAGGATGTGGAAATTATAGGAAGGTGTGCAGAGGAGATTTACAAGGATGTTGCCTGGATTGGGGAGCATGCCTTATGAGAATAGGTTGAGTGAACTCAGCCTTTTCTCCTTGGAGTGGCGGAGGATGAGAGGTGACCTGAGAAGTGTATAAGATGATGAAATTGTGTGGATAATCAGAGGCTTTTTCCCAGGGGTGAAATGGCTAACACGAGAGGGCACAGTTTTAAGGTGCTTGGAAGTCGGTATAGAAGAAATGTCGGGTGTAGGTTTTTTACGCAGAGAGTGGTGAGTGCGTGGAATGGGCTGCAGGCAACAGTGGTGGAGGCAGATATGATAGGGTCTTTTAAAAGTCTCCTGGATAGGTAAATGGGGCTTAGAAAAATAGAGGGCTATGGGTAACCCTAGGTAATTTCTAAAGTAAGTACATGCTCAGCACAGCATTGTGGGCTGAAGGGCCTGTATTGTGGTGTAGGTTTTCTATGTTTCTAACATATACCAGTGATATTAAACCTGATCTGATTCTGACATCCTCAGGCAAATTTACAGTCACCTTTTGTCCCACCAACCTTCAGAGATCGAGGAAGAAATCAGAGTACCCAGAGGGAACCCTTGTGATCCCAGGGCAATGTGTGAAACTCTACACAATATCAGAGGTCAGACTCGAACCTGGGTCACTAAGGCTGTGAGGCAGCAACTTCAAGCTATGCCACAATGTCTCTGTGTATCTTCATTAAATTTCTTGTACCCTTTTGTAGATCTTGCCCCTTAAGTCGCATCATTGCAGTTCCAAATCCAGCTAATTTTGTAAAAAAAAGAGGAAATTCTCCTTATCCTCTCCATCTCTGTTACACCCCTTCACTTACCACTACAAGGAGACCTCCTTCATTACTTAACAGTTTTCTCCTGCCACTAATGTGTAGAGCTACGATGGTTGTATAATGGTCAGGGCACCAGAAAAGCAATCTAGGATAGTGCACTTTAATCCATCATGCAAGTGATGAAATTAAGTTCCACTAATCTGTTCATTTCTGAGCTGCTACGAGAATCAAATTCAACTAAGACTGCCATGTTTGTTTTAACATGGCCTCCTCTACTCTCACCATGAGGCCTCTCCGAGGTTGCAGGAGCAACACCTCATATTCCTTACGGGTAGCCTCCAACCTGATGGTACGGACATCAAAAATTCCTCTAAATTCCAGTGATTTCTCCCATGCCACCCTTCCCTCTTTTTCCATTTCCTATACCGGCTCCCTTCTTACCCCTTCTCTTCTCCTCAACAGCCCATCATCACCTCCCTCTGATGCCCCTCTTCTCCCCTTTCTCCCACAGTCCATCGTCCCCTCCTATCAGATTCCTTCTTCAGCCTTTTACCTCCTCCATCTATCACCTCCCAGTCTCTCACTCCATCCTGCAATCCCACCTACCCATCTTCCTCCTCAGCTGGCTTCACCCATCACCTGACAACTTGCACTCTTTCCCCTCACCCCACCTTCTTATTCTGGCTGTTGCCCCCTTCCTTTTCAGCCTTGATGAAGGATCCTGGCCCCAAGTGTTGACTGTGCTGAATAACCTGCTTAGTTTCTCCTGCATTTTGTGTGTGTTACACCAAAACTGCTGGAATATTATAAGCGCTCAACTAGTTCAATAATGTCCTTCGAGGAGGAAAGTTTGGAGCTTGTATGTAAACTTCGTCGTACTACTTTCTCAGGGCCACCACGGATGGTCATAAAAAGGCACTGGACATACCTCTAATAATTAGAGCAATGACATGTCATAAGCAAACCGAGCTGAATTTATATTGACAACTTTCTGACAGTTGAAGAAATCTCATGTAATTCAGAGTGCTAATGCTGTATGCGCTCATATATTCCTTATGATTTAATTTGTCCAAATGTAGCACAGAGTTATAGATCTAGCAAATTTCTATTTGCAGCACACACCAAAAAGCTAAATAGTTAGAAGGTCTTACTGAGTGATCGATTAAGAGTTACTGTATATAAATCTAAATGGGCTGTCTGCCCTTCAAATCTTTTGTAGTTTCATCAATGTCAGATGTTACGTAACCGGCCACAATGAATATCAATCGAGTCAGGTTATATTAAACAACCAAACATTTATTAAGCACTGATACAAAAATAAAAACAAACAAAAACCTTAACTGGAAGTTAACCACTATGCGGCAGTTCAACAAATCGCCACTCGGTACTGGTTCTTAAAGTGATAAATGAGAAAACAGTTCCTAAAGTGGTAAAGTCAAACACAGTTTTTAAAATGGTGAATTTGAAAGTGCAAGAGATTTAAACATTCAGTTGGGAGAGACTTCTCCGGAGAAGGATTTCTTCATAGACGCGACTTTCCTGCTGGTTTTGTCCAAAGGATTCACGATGAAGGAAATAAACGGCTTAAAACAACTGACCTTTATTTCTGGAGAGCAAACCTTGCGTGAACTCCCTTTTTCTTTTGGCAGGAGTTATCTTCGATGCAGGTCGCTACTTCCTCAACGAAGACTCAATAAGGTTGATCCTTTGTTAAACTGCCGAACGATACCACTTTCTCTCAATCCTTCAGGTCCTGTACTTCGATAAAGTCTCCACTCTCCAATACTACTGAAAAGGTACATCAACAAACCTGGCAGAAATTGCCAGTCCAGCACTATTGTACCTTACAATAGAACGTAACACTCCGTTTTAAAAATGAAACTGCGCAATAAAACAAATACGCAACGGAACAGAGACACTGACGAACATTCTAGCTGGAAAACTAACTGCGTCAATAGAGGTTTTCCCTTTTATAGCCGTGGTGAACATGTCATCACGTGACCTCACATCGGCAGGAAAATTACATCAGGTGACCTCCAAAAGACCATTACATCATCCTCAAAAGAAAGTCACAAGATCTCCTTGAGGTAGGTAACACAGAAATGATCAAAGTTCAAAGATCAAAGTAAATTTATTATCAAAGTAACTCTATGTCACCATATACAACCCTGAAGTTCATTTTCTTGTGGGCATACTCAATATATCTATATAATAGTAACCATGTCAGAATCAATGAAAGAGGTGAATGGGACGTTCAACCAGTGTGCAGAAAACAACAAAATGAGCAAATAAAAAATGAAAGAAATAATACTAATTAATAAACAGGCAATAAATATCAAGAACATGAGATGAAGAGTCCTTGAAAGTGAGCCCATTGGCTGTGGGAACATTTCAATATTGGGACAAGTGAAGTTGAATGAAGTTATCCTCCTTTGGTTCAAGATCCTGATAGTTGAGGGGTAGTAACTGCTCTTGACCTGGTGGTGCGAGTCCTGAGGTTCCTGTACCTTCTTCCTAATGGCAGTAGTGAGAAGAGAGCATTCCTTGGGTGGTGGGGCACTCTGATGATGGATGCTGCTTTCCTACGGCAGCATTTCATGTAGGTGTGCTCAATGGTGGGGAGGACGTTCTTGTGATGGACTGGGCCATATCCATTACTTTTTGTAGGATTTTCTGCTCAAGTGCATCTGTGTTTCCATACCAAACTGTGATGCAGCCAGTCAACATCCTCTCCACTACACATCTGTACAAGTCTGTCAAGGTTTTAGATGTTATGCCAATCTCCGCAAGCTCCAAAGAAAGTAGAGGTGCTGATGTGCTTTCTCTGTAATTGCTCTTACGTGCTGGGCCCACCACATGTCCTCTGAAATAATAACCAAGGAATTTAAAGTTGCTGACCCTCTGATGAAGACTGTCCATGTACCTGCGGTTCCCTTCTGCTGATTCATCACCACCTTTGCTTCGGCCTATGACAGTGGTGTCGCCAGCAAGCTTGGATACGGTATTGAAGCTGTGCTTGGCCACACTGTCATAAGTGTAAAGCAACTGAAGGAGGGGGCTAAGCACCCAGCGAGGGGTGCACCTGTGGTGATGGAGATCGTGGCAGAGATTGGCTGTTGGCAATCCAAGCTGACTGGGGTCTGCGAGAGAGGAAGTCGAGGATTCAATTGCTCCATGAAATATTGAGGCCAAGGCCTAGGAGCTTATTGATTAGTTTTGAGGGGATGAGGGTATTGAATGCCAGGGTGTAGTCAATGAAGAGCATCCTGATATATGCACCTTTGCTGTTTAACTGTTCCAGCATGAGTGAACAGCAAATGAAATGGCATCTCATTGATAGCAGTCTCTATATTAATTAGATCCTTGTACCACAAAAATGGTGACAGGCAGCTGCTTAGTCTCTGGGCTTTGCTTATTTAGTTTCTATCATAATGACATTTATGTTAATTAAGTTTATTTAAGTCATAGTTCTGAGGCAAATTCTCAAATCAGCAGCCATGTCCATTCAGGACATAACCAGAATAATGTTGCTGCGCGCAGAACATTTACAGATAAAAGGTTCCTGCTATTTAGATTGGATTATGAAGACACGCAGTCCTCTTTTATTGTCATTTAGTAATGCATGCATTAAGAAATGATACAATATTTCCTCCGGTGTTATATCACAAAACACAGGACAGACCAAGATTGAAAAAACTGACAAAACCACATAATTATAACATATAGTTACAAAAATGCAACAATACCACAACTTGATGAAGAAGTCCATGAGCCCAGTAAAAAGTTCAAAGTCTCTCAAATACCCCGCATCTCACACAGACGGGAGAAGGAAGAAAAACTCTCCCTGCCATGCCGAACCACAATCCATCTCTGAGTCATCCGAAAACTTCAAGCCTCCGAATCAACTCTCCGACACCGAGTACTGAGCGCCATCTCTGTCCGAGCGATTCGACCTCAATCTCGGTCGCCAACAACAGGCAAGGCCGGGGATTTTGAGGCCTTCCCTCCGGAAGATTCCCAACCGCGCAGTAACGACAGCAGCGAACGAGCATTTCAGAAATTTCTCCAGATGTTCCTCTGTGCTTTCACGTCTGTCTCCATCAAATCAGAATAGTCCACGGCCCCTATTTAACGGATACGATATCATTTTTCACCGGAGGGCTGCGCACGCGCGGCGTGCTGCTTGCTCTCCCCTCGCCGTGTCAAAGCATCCGCTGTCTTCCCATCAATTACTGCTCAGCCGGCAGCCACGCTGGCTGTCGGGCTGCACCTTGAGAGGCATATCCCACACCCTGGCAGTCTCCCCCTTGAATTCCCAGCGCAGGAAGGGAAGCTGGGGTTGTCTCGGCGGAGCCGTTTTCATGACTCTCAGCGCCGGGTGGCAGTCTGCCTTTTGCAGACAATTCCTCATTGTTCACCACCAGCAGAATCTCTCGTTCCGTGCGAGCGCACAAGAAGGGTGACACTACATCTGAAACTGAACCTTTCTCATGTCTCTGTGGTATCAAGTGTTTGGGAGGTGATAATGTTGTCTGACAGGGCTGTCTCTGAGGTGATTAACCTCTCTCTCAGAGTCATAGGTAAATGCCTTTGGGCATCAGCCTTCCACCTGAGATTCTGGCACACTGCCTGTGCAGCTCTGAAACCGCGGTGTCACCTCCTCCCACAGCAACAGTAAGAGTCTCTGAAGTCTTCACTAATGAACTGCACTCTGACAGAAGATCAGGAAATCGTAATTTATGTATAAATATTAGCTTGAAATCCTAGCACATTCCTGACATTATTCCCCAATCCACTTTGGGTCTTTATTGCAATCCAACTGAGTTTAAGTGTTCTCCGATTGATTCTGCTTCTTAGGGGGTTTGACCCAACTGAGTATTTCATGTAGTCACTTGACATGACATAGTGAGGAAGATAGCTTGCATTCAAAAGTTAAACATAAAAATCATAAGAACATAAGAAATAGGAGCAGGAGTCAGCCATCTGGCCCATCGAGCCTGCCCCGCCATTCAATAAAATAACCGATGATCTGACCATGAACTCATCTCCACCTACCTGCCTTTTCCCCATAACCCTTAATTCCCCTACTATGCAAAAAAATCTGTTCAACCTTCTCTTAATTATATTTACTGAGGTAGAGTTTCATTGGGCAGAGAAATCCACAGATACACCACTCTTTGGGAAAAGAAATTCCTCCTCATCTCCATCCTAAATTCACTCCCCCAAATCTTGAAGCCATGTCCCTTAGTTCTAGTCTCAACTACCAGTGGAAACAACTTTTCTGCCCCTATCTTATCTATCCCTTTCATAATTTTATATGTTTCTATAAGATCTCTTCTCATTCTTCTGAATTCCAGCGAGTACAGTCCCAGGTGACTCAATCTCTCCTCATAGTCTAACCCCCTTTTCCCTGGAATCAACCTGGTGAATCTCCTCTACCAGTATACTGCCTCCAAAGCCAGTATATCCTTCTTCAAGTAAGGTGACTAGAAATGCACGCAGAACTCTAGGTGTAGCCTCACCAGTATCCTGTACAGTTGCAGCATAATTTCCTTGCTCTTAAATTCAATCCCTCTAGCAATGAAGGCCAATATTCCATTTGCCTTCTTGATCGCCTGCTGCACCTGCAAACCAACCTTTTGTGATTCATGCACCAGCACTCCCAAGTCCCTGTGCACAGCATTTAAATAATAATCTGCTGTTTCATTTTCCCTTCCAAAGTGGATGACCTCACATTTGCCAACATTGTACTCCATCTGCCAGACCCTTGCCCACTCACTTAACCTATCTATATCTCTCTGCAGACTCTCCATGTCTTCTGCACAATTTGCTTTTCCACTCAATTTAGTATCATCAGCAAACTTAGATACACTACACTTGGCCCCCTCTTCCAGGTCGTTAATGTATATCGTGAACAGTTGCAGGCCCAGCACCGGCCCCTGCAACACACCGCTCACCACTGATTGCCAACCAGAGTAACACCCATGTTTCCCAACTCTCTGCTTTCTATTAGTTAACTTATCCTCTATCCATCACCCCCAACTCTATGCATCCTTATCTTATGGATACGTCTTTTATGTGGCACCTTATTGAAAACCTTCTGAAAATGCAAGTAAATAACGTCCATCTGTTCCCCTCTATTCACTGTGCTTGTTATATCCTCAAAGAACTCCAGTAAGTTTGTCAAACAGGACCTGCCTTTGCTGAATCCATGCTGTGTCTGCCTGATGGATCCATTTCTTTCCAGATGCTTCACTATTTCTTCTATAATGATAGCTTCAAATGTTTTCCCAACTACAGATGTTAAACTAACTGGCCTATAGTTACTTGCCTTTTGCCCAGATCCTTTTTTGAACAGTGGCATGACATTCGCTGTCTACCAATCCACCAGGACATGCCCACAATCCAGAGAATTTTGGTAAATCAGCACTAAAGCCTCTACTATAACTTGTGCCATATCTTTCAGTACCCTGGGATGCATTCCATCAGGACCAGGGAACCTATCAATCTTCAGGCTCACAAGTTTGCTCGACAGTACCTCTTTAGTGATAGCTATTGTATCGAGGTCCTCACCTCCTATCGCGGCCATTTCCTCATTACCCAGTGTCAATTTCCACTTCTCGTCCTCCAAGGTACCTACATTCACTTTAGCCACCCTTTTCCGCTTTATATAACTACAAAAAAAATTTGTATTTGTTTTTATATTTTGCGCTAATTTATTTACATCTAGCTTTCCTTTCTTTATTGCTTGCGTTGTGGTACTTTATTGTTTTTTGAAGTTTTCTAGTTTCCCACGACTCTTGGCGACTTTGTATGCATGAGCTTTTAGTTTGATGCCTTCTTTTATTTCCTGAGTTATCCAAGGCTGACTCTCCCCATCCTTACTGTCCTTGCTTTTAACTGGAATATACTTTTGTTGAGCACTGTGAAAAATCTTTTTGAAAATCTTCCACTGTTCCTCACTTGTCCCACCATACACTAGCCAAATCCTCCCTCATCCCATTGTAGCCTCCATTGTTTGGGCATAATACACGGGTTTTAGATTGAACTATTGCACCCTCCATTTGCATGAGAAGTTCAATCATACTGTGATCACTCTTTCCAAGAGGATCCCTAACTACAAGATCACTGATTTTACCTGTTTCATTGCACAGGACCAGATCTAAGATAACACATTTCCTTGTAGGTTCAGTAACATGCTGTTGAAGAAAGCCATCATGGATGCATTCTATGAAGCCCTCCTCAAGACTGCCTCGCCCAACTTGATTCACCCAATCTATGTGCAAGTTAAAGTCCCCCATGATAACTGCTGTTCCATTCTTACATACCTCAGATATTTCTCTGTTTATTGGCTGTGCCACTGTAATGTCATTATTCAGTGGACGACAGACAACTCCCACCAGTGATTTTTTTTGTATTTACTGTTCCTAATCTCTACACAGATGGATTCAACATTCTGCTCCTTAGATCATATATCATCTCTCCCTATCGCCCTGATCTCATCTTTAATTAAGAGCGCTACCCCACCTCCCTTACCTTCCTGCCTATCCTTCCGTATTACCCGATATCCTTGGATATTTACAAACGTTTGAAATTCCTAGTCTCTATAATGCCCACTAAATTATTCCTCTTCGTACCGACTCCTGCTAAATAATGGACTCCAGCATCTTCCCAACCACTGAAATCAGGCTAACTGGCCTGTAATTCCCTTTCTTCTGCCTCCCTTTCTTCTTAAAGAGTGGAGTGACATTTACTATTTTCCAGTCCTCAGTAACCATTGCAGAATGTAGTGATTCTTGAAGGATCATTTCTAGTGCCTTCACAATCTCTTCAGCTACCTCTGTCAGAACCCTGGATCGCAGTCCATCTGGTCCAGACAAATTATCTACCTTGAGACCTTTCAGCTTCCCAAACAGTTTCTCCTTAGTAACAGCATCAACACTTACATCTGCCCCTTGACACTCTTGAATTTCTGACATGTTGCTAGAGTCTTCCACAGTGAAGGATGATGCAGAATACTTATTAAGTTAGTCTTCCATTTCTTTGTCCCCCATTATTACCTCTCCAGCATCATTTTCCAGGGATCCAATATCCATTCTCACTTCTCTTTCACTCTTTATGTATCTGAAAAATATTTGGTACCCCCTTTTATATTATTGGCTAGTTTACCTTCATAATTCATCTTTTCTCTCCTTATGGTTTTCTAGTTGCCTTCTGTTTATTTTTAAAAGTTTCCCAATCCTCTAAATTCCCACTAGTTTTTGCTATATTGTATAGCCCTTCTATTTTTATGTTGTCTTTGACTTCCCTTCTCAGGTCCAGTTGCCTCATCCTCCCTTTAGAATACTTCTTCATCTTTGGGAAAGATCTAACCCGCACCTTCTGAATTGCCTCCAGAAACTCCCGCCATCGTTGTTCAGCCATTATGCCTGCTTGCATCCTCTTCCAATCCACTTTGGCCAGCTTCTTTCTCATGCTTCTGTAATTCCCTTTACTCCATTATAATACTGTTCTACCTGACTTTATCTTCTCTCTCTCACACGACATGGCAAATTCTATCATAGTATGATAACTACTCCTAAGGGTTCCTTTACGTTAAGCTCCCTAATCAAGTCTGGTTCATTACACAACACCCAATGCAAAACTGCCTTCCACCTAGTGGGCTCAGTGATCCAGATTGTGGTCATCCAGATTCTTTGGCTCTTTAAAATTCAGATGTTCAGAGTTTTTTAACACTTAATGCCCCCTGTTCATATAAGCAGCAGCAATTGTCAATAGGATTTTATGCAACTTCCTTTTGATATTTTCTACTGTATAAACTTCCCAACAGTAGGTTTGATATTGTCTTTCTCTTGTACTTGGGAGCTGCACTAATTTAGTGAATTGGTAAGCTCTAATGTTGGGAGTATTAGTACATTTTTTATTCCCAGTGATGTTGGCAATTATCTATCTCAACAAACAAATTCTAAGAGTATTCTTTTAGTGAGTGCACAATACAGTGTAGTGTAATGTTTGAGTGCTGTCAGTAAGCATGCATATAACCAGCTCCCTATGAAGTTAATTGTGATTTTTGTGTGTTGGCATCCAAGTACTGACCACTTAATGGTTATGCTATTCTGTGTTTCTGTCACTCTAGTAGTGATCTCTTAGGCAGATCCTTGGGAGTGAAGATGATTTTCTTCCATTCCAACTCTCAAGTCGATTTTATTGTCATGTGCAAAAATAGAGTGAGATTATACTTTATACCTTATACTTTATTGTTGCCAAACAATTGATACTAGAACGCACAGTCATCACAGCAATATTTGATTCTGTGCTTCCCGCTCCCTGGATTACAAATCGATAGTAAATATTAAAAATTTAAATTATAATTCATAAATAGAAAATAGAAAAATGGAAAGTAAGGTAGTGCAAAAAGACCGAGAGGCAGGTCTGGATATTTGGAGGGTACGGCCCAGATCCGGGTCAGGATCCATTCAGCAGTCTTATCACAGTTAGAAAGAAGCTGTTCCCAAATCTGGCCGTACGAGTCTTCAAGCTCCTGAGCCTTCTCCCAGAGGTAAGAGGGACGAAAAGTGTGTTGGCTGGGTCGTTCGTGATTACAGGTACAATGAAAAACCTGCTCACAGCATCATCACAGGTATGTTGGTACAGACAATTCTGTTGGTTTTGTGCGTTGTGAGGTGATTGGGGAAGCTAAAGACTTTCCTACAACTTTCCTAGAGCTTACCAATTCACTAAATTAGTGCAGCTCCCAAGTACAAGAGAAAGACAATATCAAACCTACTGTTGGTGACGTGGCCAGCTCAATGGAGCCAACTGAGTGTAACTAGGGGGCCTCAATGTTGGGATGTTGGTCTGGGAGGGGAGATTTGGTTTGTTTATCATTTCAGGGATTGCCCATATCTTAGGCACTTTTGGTTGACTGAGCGTTTGAAGGCCAAGACTTTAGGCCAAGCACAAATTTCAGGTGGTATTGGGCAGAACTGCACTCCTGTGTTGCTTCAGAGTTCCGGGCAGCTAACAGCAGACAATTCGAGGCTCGGAAAGATGGCGCTTGTCTTCGATGAGCCCAGTGAAGTGTCTCGGCTCAATATGTTTACTGTTTATTCCCATCCACAGACGCTGCCTAACTTGTTGGGTTCCTCTGTATTTTGTGTGTGTGTGTTGCTCATTTCTGTAACGTCTTCCAAATTCACTGAAATAATAGTTGAACTATCATGTGTGTACTCAGTCTTGGCAGTTTAATGGTGATGCTAGCATCCAATACAACCTAGGCCTTTGCATGTGAATGTGTCCACACCCCAGTACACCACCTTCACAGGCATTCTAAACCAGATGAGGGTAGCTGGCGGCCTCCTACCCTGGTGAGTTAGGGACTTGCCTGTGCTAGCTCTGGCAGACTGGGTGAATGAGAACAATAACCTGATGGCATGAACATCGATTTCTCGAACTTCCGGAAATGCCCCCCAGCCTTTTAATGCCCCCTCACTATTCCCCATTCTTATTTCCCCCTCTCCTTCATGCCCATCACCTCCCTCTGGTGCTCCACCCGCTTATCTTTCTTCCATGGGCTTCTGTCCTCTTCTATCAGATCCCCCCCTCCCTTCTCCTGCCCTGTATCTCTTTCACCAATCAACTTCCCAGCTCTCTACTTTACTATTCCCTCCCACCCCCCCCCCAGTTTCACCTCTCACCTCGTGTTTCTTCCTCCCCTCCCCCCACCTTCTTGCTCTGACTCCTCGTCTTTTTCTCTCCAGTCCCGATGAAGGGTCTCGGCCTGAAACGTCAACTGTACTCTTTTCCACTGATGCTGCCTGGCCTGCCGAGTTCCTTCAACACTTTGTGTGTGTTGCCTGGATGTCCGGCATTTGCAGATTTTCTCTTGTTTGGATTGAGATCTATCCAATAGGAAGGCAGTACTGCAACTATCCTCGGAGAGCAAAGTGCATGACGAGGCATTGAAGTTGCCATGGTCACCCACTGCAACCAAGGAAGGCCTCAGTTTATGACGCTCGTTTGTACCACTGGACCTGGACGGTTGAGGTCGAGAGAGTGGAACTGCCCCGTGCAATGGCTCTTCCACTTTGTCATCGTCAGACATGATGGACAACCACCACTATTATCTCTAGACAAAGTTTCAGAAAGTTTAATGCTGAACTTTGAGCGTGATCATCACCCGCATTGGTGTTTATGTTATGATTCTGATACTGAATAGAACTGATTCACTGTTTGACCAATTTTTTCCTGTTCTCTACAAGCTCATATTTTTAAAAAAATAAGGACACAGGATATTTATAAATACTGTAATTGTCTGACTCTATTTTGGTGCAGAAGTGTTCAGATTCAGATTAGTTTCTGATTCAGATTTTTCAGCTATCTAGTTGGTTACTCATTTTACTGTATGATTCTTCTCTCTTGTTACATTGTAAATTGAAAAGATTATGTCCATGATTTAAACTTTGATTCAAATGAGTTAAGTCAAATTGCATAGGATCAGGTTGCAAACTTCCAAAGCCCTCTCCAAGTGCCAACAGTGGAAAACTGAAACATTTAATTTTTGGAGATGAGAGAGCAACTTTTAATATTAACGTCTTTTCAAGTGCTGGTGATAAGTTTACAAGAGAGGCTGCAGCTTAGAAAATCTTGTAAAGTGATGCCTTCTGCCTTGCAGCTGTCAGGCCAAATAAAAAAAAAAGTTTTGGAAAATGAACTCTTCTCTTCAATAAACTTTAATCTTCCTCACTTGCCCATGTGCCAGAGGCACTGCATTATATGCTTGAAGGTAATGAGTGAGCTGAAGTAAAAAGGCTGGTTAATAAAACCACACTCAAAAAAAGATAAACCTTTAATGGAAATGTGTCTCTGGCTTTAATTGATCATGTCAATTTAAATGTAAGCCAAGGCGTTTTATTTATTGAGATTTATTTTCTGGAGAGTGTGTCAATTTAGCATTTAAGGCGATAGGAGTAAGGCATTTCTTAATCTCAGCTCGAGCAGCCTATACAAGTCCAGGGCGATTCAGGTGCGTACCATTTCTTGATGAACCAGTTCTTTGCCTGTCAAAACTGAACTGTTCAGCCTGTGTTTGAAATCAGACCCTATTGATGTCTCTGTGGGACACGGGCAGCTCATATTTCCTAACAAGGTGTTTTCAAAGAGAAGAACCTTGGAGATGCGGTTCAAGGTAAATGCCCTTCAGGGCATTGCTCTCTTGCCTGTGCGAGTCTCACACCAATTGCACAGTCATGTCAGCGTCACCTGTGATCTGATCCCCAGTGGAATGAATTCACTCCAGGGGAACCATACTACCTTCTGTGAAGTAGTGTAATTGAATAACTGTATGTTCAAGAACAGGTGCGGAATGAAAATGAAAAGTGCAACTGGATTATACAGTCGTGTTTCATTCTGTGCCTATCCAACAGGCAATTCCAGAAAATGGCTTAACGTTAAAAATATAACTGAACCAGCACCCACTGTGGTGTGTAATGAAATCTGAGCAAAATAGGAAAAGACAAATAAAAAATATTTTTAACGTGAAGGGAAAATCCTTAAAAATCGACACCTGAAGGAAATGGGAGAGGGAAAGGACAAACCAACTCAACGTCTCAAATCCAGCATTGGCACATGAAGTGGTTTTAGGCTGCTCCTGCAGGTGTATGGTCCCCAAGACACGAGTGGTGGGTGACAGACTTGGACCGATTGCCTTTCCTTTTCACTTTAAGGGTATTTTTTGAAATCACAGCCAGAATTAATATCACCGGCATATGTTGTGGAATTTGTCAATTTTGTGGCAGTGGCACAAAAGCAGTACATGATAACAGAGAGAAAATAAAACTGTGGATTATAGTATATATAAATAGTTAAATTAACTAAATAGTGCAAAAAGTAGAATTAAAGAAGTAGTGAGGTAGTGTTCACGGGTTCAATGTCCATTTAGAAATCAGATGGCAGAGGGGAAGAAGCTGTTCCTGAATCATTGAATGAGTGCCAAATAAGGCTACCTCAGTAAATAAATTTAAGACAAGGTTGGATAGATTTTTGCATAGCAGCAGAATTAAGGGTCATGGGGAAAAGGCAGGTAGGTGGAGATGAGTCCAAGGCCAGATCAGCCATGATCGTATTGAATGGTGGAGCAGGCTTGATGGGCCGGATGGCCTACTCCTGCTCCTATATTGTAGGCCGTTTCTCGGGTAATGATGAGTTTGAGTACAGAGAGGAAATTAAGAACCTGGTGGCATGGTGCGAAGACAATTACCTATCCCTCAACGTCAGCAAGACGACGGAATTGGTTGTTGACTTCAGAAGGAGTAACGGACCGCACGACCCAATTTACATCGGTGGTGTGCAAGTGGAACAGGTCAAAAGCTTTAAGTGTCTCAGGGTCAATATCACAAATGACCTGACTTGGTCCAGCCAAGCAGAGTCCACTGCCAAGAAGGCCCACCAGCGCCTTTACTTCCTGTGAAAGCTAAAGAAATTTGGCCTGACCCCTAAAACCCTCACTAATTTTTATAGATGCAGCGTAGAAGACATTCTTCTAGGGTGCATCACAGCCTGGAATGGAAGTTGTTCTGTCCAAGACTGAAAGAAGCTGCAGAAGATCGTGAACACGGTACAGCACATCACACAAACCAATCTTCCATCCTTGGACTCACTTTACACCGCACACTGTCAGAGCAGTGCTGCCAGGATAACCAAGGACACGACCCACCCAGCCAACACACTTTTCGTTCCTCTTCCCTGCGGGAGAAAGTTCAGGAGATTGAAGACTCGTACGGCCGGATTTGGGAACAGCTTCTTTCCAACTGCGATAAGACTGCTGAATGGATCCTGACCCGGATCTGGGCCATACCCTCCAAATATCCGGACCTGCCTCTCAGTTTTTTTTGCACTACCTTACTTTCCTTTTTCTATTTTCTATTTATGATTTATAATTTAAATTTTTAATATTTACTATCGATTAATTTCGAAGCGCAGAATCAAATATCGCTGCGATGATTGTACGCTCTAGTATCAATTGTTTGGCGATAATAAAGTAAAGTAAAGTAAAGTATTTCTTATGTTCTTATGTTCTTACGCCTTCGGGCTTCCGTACCCTCTTCCTGATGGTAGCAGTGAGAAGAGGGCATGTCCTGTGTGGTGGGGGTCCTTAATGATGGATGCTGCTTTCCTGAGGTATTGCTCCTTGAAGATGTCTTGGTTGCTATGGTAGCTAGTGCCCATGATGGAGCTTTAGTTTATATTCACATTTAATTTCATAACACAGAGTCTGGCTGCCCCATGTGAGAGAGCCTGAAGGAGTGTCAGGTTTTCATGGGACACGCATATCCATGCCAGAGAGCTTGTGGCTCCGATTTATTTTCCATGTTCTACCCATCTCCATGCTTTTCTCATTGGAAGCCTCAGGTACACAATTACTGTGTCTTTTTACAGTGCTTCTGGTTGTTTCTTCCCACACTAGTTTGTAATAAAGTTACTTGGTACAAGCTGGGATTCTGTATCATCCATAAATGTGTTTAAAAGATGTAAAGCTACAATAAACTGCCACACACCCAAAATGCTGGAGGAACTCAGCAGGTCAGGCAGCATCTATGGAAATGAATGAACAGTTAACGTTTTGGGCCGAGACCCTTCAGCAGGACTGAGAAGGAAGGGGGAAGATGCCAGAATAAAAAGGTGGGGGGAGGGGACAGAGGCCAGCTGAAGGTGGTAGGTGAAGCCAGGGGGGTGGGAAAAGTCAAGGGCTGGAGAAGACAGAATCTGATAGGAGAGGAGAGTGGGCCACAGGAGAAATGGAATGAGGTGGGAACCCGAGGGGAAGTAATAGGCAGGTGAGAAGTGAATGGGAATCAGAATTCCAATGTTTGGCCTCCCGGAAGTCCCGCTAGTGGTGGATGGTGTGGAGGTGCTCGACGAAGCGGTCCCCCAATTTACGACAGGTCTCACCAATGTGGAGGAGGCCGCATCGGGAGCACAATAGGTGCCCCCAGCAGATTCGCAGGGGAAGTGTTGCTCCTCCTGGGAGGACTGTTTGGGGCCCTGAGCGGAGGAGAAGGAGGGGGTGCATGGGCAGGCGTAGTACTTAGGCATAAAATGTCATCGTGATATTATGTATTACATGCCACAATTACACATTGCGAACCCTTTAGGTGACACTACTTCATAATTATTACATCTTAATAATTTTTCATTCATGCCCTCACCCTAAACACTGATAAGTTTTATTACATTATATCTATACATATCATAAACAGTGCAAAAAAGATTTACAATGATCCACAATCCTCATTGTAGGGGAGTCCAAGAGCAGGGGGCTTCAGTTCAAAGTTAGGTGAAAGATTTCAAAGCAATCTCAGAGCAGCTCCTACAAACAGAGGCTGGATGAAAAAATGGAATGAGCTGAAGAGGCAGGTACACGCTCAACACCTAAAGGACATTTGGACAGGTACATAGATAGGAAAGGTTTAAAGGGATATGTGCTAAGTTGCTCAGTTGTCAAATTAGCAGTCATGGAGAAAGTAGGCCAAAGGGCATATTTCCATGCCGAATCTGTGATACTGTATTGATAATTATGTAATTATATATGGAACTATATTACTATTGAATATCTTGCCTCTGTTGTATTATATTCAATCCCCTCCCCCTCCTCGCTATCTTCAGTGTCTCTTTATCTCAGGAGGAGAAGATAGCGGGAGGAGAAGATAGCAGCGCGCTGTGCGTGCGCAGCTCTCCAGTGGAAGTGATATCATATCCGTTAAATAGGGGCCGTGGACAATTTTCATCTGATGGAGACAGATGTGAAAGCACAGAGGAACATCTGGAGAAAGTTCTGAAATGCCGGTTCGCTGCCGCTGTTACTGGGCGATCGAGAGTCTTCCGGAGGGAAGGCCTCAAAATCCCTGGCTTTGCCTGCTGCTGGTGACCGAGACTGAGGTAGAATCATTCGGACAGAGATGGTGCTCGGTACTCGGTGTCGGAGGGCTGATCGGAGGCTCAAAGTTTTCGGACGACTCAGAGTTGGACTGTGGTCGGGCATGGCAGGGAGAATTTTCTTCCTTCTCCATCTGTGTGAGATGTGGGACTTTCAAGAAACTTTGAACTCTTTTACTGTGCCATGGACTGTTCTTCATCAAGTTATGGTATTGTTGCACTGTTGTAACTATATTTTATAATTATGTGGTTTTGTTAGTTTTTTCTGTCTTGGTTCTTCCTGTGTTTTTGTGATATCACACCGGAGGAATATTGTATCATTTCTTAATGCATGCATTACTAAATGACAATAAAAGAGGACTGTGTGTCCTCATAATCTAATCTCAGATCTTCACATTTTCATTCTTTCTTTCTGATGTACTCTAAGTCTTACACTTTCTCATTCTTTTCAGAGGAAGTTTTTTTTTCAAAATCAGTATATTCTATTCATAAAATGTTGTATGCAAATTGTAGTCATAATATTATTTTCATTAACAAGTATATCCTTGTGTCACTAACAAAATCAACATTATGTATAAGTGGCAATGAAGTTTCAGTCCTGGCGTTCCATCAGGAGGAAGAGCTGGAGGTTGTCACAGAATGCAGTATCCTGCGGAAGGAGGGACTGAATCTGTGGTCTTTCCCCCTCGGAGCCTTCGTGTTGGTGGTGCTGAGCTTCAGTTTATTCGTGTAGTCCTTCAGCCTGTATCGTGCCCACCTGCAGCACTTGGTGGCGGACAGCTCCTTGCACTGAAAAGCCAATTAAGCTTAGGGCAGAACCAAGTTCTTCATTCACCGAGTTGCTGATCAGCCAAATGCAGTTTAAAGATTAACTTTAGTTGTCACATATACATTGAAACATCAAAATATAAAGTAGAATGCATTGTTTGCGTCAACTGCTACAATGAGGAGAAGATGGCAGCGCGCGCGGTCTCTCCGGTGAATGATATCTGTAATCTGTCGAGTAGGGGACTGTGCACAATTCTGATTTGATGGAGACGGATGTAAGAGCACGGAGGAACATCTGGAAAACTTCTGAAATGCCCGCATCGCTGCCGCTGCTACTGTGTGGTAATCGGTATCTCCAGAGCAGAAGGCCCCAAATCCTCCGCTTTGCTTGTTTCAGCGGTCGGGGAGAGGCCGAAGGTGCTTGGCAGAGGATGGCGCTCGGGAGGCTGTATCGGAGGGCTGGTCGGAGGCTCGCATTTTTCAGACGGATGGACTCAGTGTCGGCTGCTTCCAAGGCATCAGCAAGTCGACAGTGCCTGGAGGTTTATGGCAGGGAGTTTCTCCCTTTTGCCGCTGCTATTGGGGACTCGGGAGTCGATCAACTCGGGGACTTTTGAAACTTTATTTACAGTCCCCATGGTTTGTTCTTCATCAAATTCTGGTATTGCTTTGCACTGCTGTAACTATATGTTATAATTATGTGGCTCTGTCAGTGTTAGTCTTTGGTTTGTCCTGTTTTCTGTGATATCACTCCGGAGAAACATTGTATCATTTCTTAATGCATGTATGCATTTCTAAATGGCAATAAAAGAGGACTGAGTGTTCTCATAATCTAAAAAAAAACTGCTAACACAGGATGTGCTGGAGCCAGTCCGCAAATGGCATCAACATAGCATGCCTACAATTCACTAACACTAATATATATGTCTTTTTTTTTTGCCAGTGTCTCAGTGTGCCTCCTTGAGGACAGTGGAGCACAAGGGCTTGGCATTGTGTAGCCCTTCCCTGACCTCTTGCCATACCCATACTTGGATGGCAGCCCGCACTGGGAATGAGATTCCAGTTGAACCAGAAGGGCCCTTCTGATTGGAGTTTGTACGTCCTGATGATGAGGTACCCGGAAAAAATGAGTTTGTCAGTCTGCTTAAGGACCCATCAGAGAGGATCCACCATCTCCTATCTTGATTGGTGATTGGCGGAAAGGATATGAGGATGTCACAGGTGGGTTTTTCGAACAGAGAGTTGTGAGTGCATGGAACACCCTGCCAGGGGTGTTGGTAGAGGCAGATACATTAAGAATATTAAAGAAACTCTTAGATAGGCACCTGACTAATAGAAAAATAGAGGGTTATGTAGGAGGGAATGTTTAGATTGATCTTAGAGTAGGATGAATAGTTGTCAGAACATTGCGAGCCAAATGGCTTGCACTATGCTGTAATGCTTTATAAAAACATAAGACCATGAGACATAGGAGCAGAATCAGGCCATTCAGCCCTTTGAGTCTGTTCTACCATTCTATCATGGCAGATTTATTATCCCACTTAACCCCATTCTCCTGCCTTCTCCCCGTAATCTTTGACACCCTGACTAAACAAGAACCTATCAAACTCTGCTTTAAATATACCCAATGACTTGGCCTCCACCAGCTGTCTGTGGCTATGAATTCCACAGATACTCTGCTCCCTGGCTTGAGAAATTCCTCCTCACTTCAGTTCTAACTGGACGTCCCTTTATTCTGAGGCTGTGCCCTCTGGTCCTAGACTACCCCACTGTAAGAAACATCCTTTCCACATCCACTTTATTTAGGCCTTTCAATATTCCATAGGTTTCAATGAGAGCCCCCCTCATTCTTCTGAACTCCAGTGAGTACAGGCCCAAAGCCATCAAGTGCTCCTCATACATTAATCCTTTTATTCTCAGAATCATGAACCTCCTCTGGGCTCTTTCTAGTGCCAACATATATTTTCTTAGATAAGGGGCCCAAATCTCCTTACAATACTCCAAGTGCAGTCTGACCAATGCATTATAAAGCCTCAGCCGTACATCCTCGCTTTTATATTCTAGTCCTCTTGAAATGGATGCTAATATTGCAATTGCATTCCTTGCCACTGACTCAACCTGCAAGTTAACCTTTAGGAAATCCTGCACAAGGGCTCCTAAGTCCCTTTGCATCTCTTGATTATTGAATTTTCTTTCAGTTTAGAAAATAGTCTACACCTTTATTCCCTCCACCAAAGAGGATGGCTGGACACTTCCCTAAACTAAATTCCATCTGCCACTTCTTTGCCCATTCTCCCAATCTGTCTAATTCAGCGGTCCCCAACCACCGGGCTGCAAAGCATGTGCTACCGGGCCGCGAGGAAACGATATGAGTCAGCTGCACCTTTCCTCATTCCCCGTCACACACTGTTGAACTTGAACATAGGGTTGCCAACTGTCCCGCATTTGCTGGGACATCCCATATATTGGGCTAAATTGGTTTGTCCCATACAGGACTGCCCTTTTCCCATATTTCCTCTGCTAAGGTAGAGTGATCCTATGAAACCTTTCGTGCCGAAATGGCGTAAAGTGAAGAAGCAATTACCATTAATTTATATGAGAAAAAATTTTGAGCATTCCCAGACCCAAAAAATAACCTACCAAATCATATCAAATAACACATAAAACCAAAAATAACACTAACATATAGTAAAAGCAGGAATTATATGATAAATACACAGCCTATATAAAGTAGAAATAATGTATGTACAGTATAGTCAGGAAGTTTACACCAAAACCGATTTGTGTAAAAAAAATCGGCATGTACGTGTATGCGCACGTCACACATGCGCACATCACGCATGCACACACAGGTGCCGCGCAAGGCTTCATGATCATGGTAGTCTTTCCTGGGGAAAACACAAATGTCCCGGGATTTGACTCCTACTTTTGTCCCTTATTTGGGAGTGAGAAGGTTGGCAACCCTACTCTGTAAAAGACATGTTGAGGTGAGTTTAACCCTACTTGAACACCTACCCCCCCCATCGGCCAGTCCACAAGAATATTGTCAATATTAAAATGGTCCGCGGTGTTAAAAAGGTTGGGGACCCCTGGTCTAAGTTGTCTTGCAGACTCCCTGCTTCTTCAACACTACCTGCCTCTCCACCTATCTTTGCATCATCCACAAACTTGGTCACAAAGCTATCATGCCTATCATCCAACTCATCGACATATAATGTGAAAAGAAGCGGTTGCAACAGCAAACCTTACGGATCACCACCAATCATCAGCAGTCAACCAGAAAAGGCCACTTCATTCCCAGTCTGTTCCTCCTGCCAGTCAGCCAATCTTCTAGCCAACTTAGAATCTTTCCTATAATACCACAGGCTCTTACCTTGTTAAGCAGCCTTGTGTGTGGCAACTTGTCAAAAGCTTTCTGAAAATCCAAGTACGCAACATCTATTGACTTTTCTTTGTCTATCTTGCCTGTTATTTCCTCAAAGTGTTCCAACAGATTTGTCAGGTCAGATGTCTCCTTAAGGAAACCATGCCGACTGTGGCCTACTTTATCATGTGCGTCCAAGTACCTTGAAACTTCATCTTTAATAATGGACTCCAACATCTGCCAGCCACCGAGGTCAGGCTAACTGGCCTATATATTTTCCTTTCTTCTACCTCCCCATGTTTTATCTTTTTTTCCAGTGTGGTCTGTCATTCAGGATAGACATGATGTCAAACGTAAAGATCCTTCATAGTTAGCCAGCCTAACAATGTTCGTTTTCTACGCACAACCATCAAGATCAACTCCTTGGGGAATGTACGGCAATATTGCGCCAGACAATAGTCACTTCTTGCAGGAAACTTAGGGAGAGAATGGGGACAAACTACAACAGCAATGGAAACAGCAGTGATGTTACTATTGCTTTGGTTGATTGTGGCATAAAATATTAATTGTCCTGTTGTACCAGCATTCTTAAAAATACTTAAAGTAAGCCTCATGCAATGGAGGTTGCATATCTTCTTCACATGATGCAGACTACAAAGTTATAATTCATAATTCCAACATTCATTCAACCATCAGATGAATCTCGGGTCAAAATCTCATGATCGGGATAAATAAAGACAGCCACTCATCCTTGCTATTTCAGGATCCAGTCCAATCTGTCTCACAAAACATTTCAGTTGGAGGAGGCATTCTGTGCTGCCAAATGTTATCCGGCTTCTGTTGTTCTGAAATTAATGAACATGCTATTGCTTCAAAATCCAATTTATTATGAACTAGAACAATTGAAGTATTGCCCCGTGAGGCAAGTCTGAATAAGCCTGGCAAACTCACCTAAGCACTGGAGCAACAATATCTTATGGTTCCTTTATATTCACTGGAGGTTAGGATAACATATTATCATGAAACATACAAGATTATGAAAGTGATTGACAGAGCACCTCTTAGACTTTTAAGGTTCCCAACCATTTTTATGCAATGGATCCTTACAATGAACTGAAGCATCTGTAGACCACAGGTTAGGAACCCTTGAGAGAATGCTGGTAAGAATTTCAGGAGCAGGAATGCGGTTACATTTCTTCACTCAGAGAGGCATAAATCTTTTCAGGGTTTACCCAGTGGGGTACAACACCTTGTGGGAAAGGAAGATCAATGAGTTTTGAAAGATTGGAATCTAGTGGTTAATAGAATAGGATGAAAAGTGAAAGAGGTATAGAAGCATCCAAAGTTTCAAAAAATGAAGGAAAAAGATGTGAGGCAATTGCTCCTAAATGCTGGTTATAAATCAAAGTGATGCTTTGGTTAAAGTAAGTTAGTTCCAATACAAGACTAGATATTAGCTGGACATACTTCTCAGGTGTTGAAGCTTGATTTGATCACCTCTCTGCATTGATTACATGTCTACCTTGGTTATGGTCACCATGCACAAGTCTATTCTCTCATGGACCTTAATTAACGTAAGAGAAAGATACCAAGGAGAGCTCGAGATGGTCAGGAGGGTTTTCTGAAAGGAACAAAAGGACAAATGATTAGGAAGTAACACACATCAAAGTTGCTGGTGAATGCAGCAGGCCAGGCAGCATCTCTAGGAAGAGGTACAGTCGACATTTCGGACCAAGACCCTTTGTCATGATTAGGAAGTGTTTGATTTGGGAATTTTAAAACAAGAATCCTAGTGGGGCTGGAGATTAGGTTACTTGGGCTTTGATGAGGTGTGCAGTGAAGAGATTTACAAGTCTTTTCCAACTAAGAGAACAATAATTATTTACCAGCATGGGATCTAATTGCCCTTAAATTTCTAAAGGGGAGGGAGTGCATCATGTCATCATCCCATCTAGCTTGAGATAATTGACTATGGTGCATGATATACCGAAGGTGCATTGGACAGAGAAATTCCCAACTTCATCCTCAGAGAGGTTAAATATAACTCGTACACACTGGAGAGAATAAATGCACTTTGAAAGCGCCCAATGAGGAAGAGAATGTGGAAATCTTGACATTTCATCCATGAAAGGTTCTCCCTGTGGAAGTTTACAAAAGAAGTCCTGTCCCATCTTCACTGATCTAAGCACTGACATATAGATCTTTTTAAGGAGTATTAACGTGCGACCATTTAGAGGAATAAGGGGCATAGTTCTTGTCAGCTGACTCTGAAGATGGCATTCTCCAGAAAATTCTGATTTTCACAGTTAGTCCTTCATCTAGTCATGGTTTCAATAGATGCCTCCTGGCACCTGGATGATGAATTGCAAACACAAGGCTGCCTTTCAGTTGGTCATTGTGATAATTTGCGTTTTTCAAAACGTTCAAGAATAGCAGCTGTGACTGAAGTATTTTTTCTTTTGCTATTCAGAACATAAGCACTGTTTTAATTTTTTTTTGGCAGCTGCAGTCACCGAGCCCATTGAAGGATATGAACGGTGACCTGTAACACCCGTAGACAGACATTGTACTGGTGCAGGTCCATTTCTGCTCTGCGCGCCACTGACAACAGTGGCTTCAGATGATTTGTCTTGCACTAGTATCACCCTTCCTGATAAGTAGTGATTTTGAACATCCAGACAGCAAAGCCACGTAGCGAAGCATTGCAGTCAGGATAGTCCAGCACCACCCCAAGGGCTCATTCTTAGCAGTAGTAGTAACACTGGAGACAGAAAACAAATAAAGCAACCCAGATGATGTGATTAAATTGGCATTATGATTGGCACGGAGATCATGGGCTGAACGGCCTGTTCCTGTTTTACCTTTTTAACCAATGTGTCGCAAATTGATTTCTCTTTGGCTACTAACAGAAGGCTTGGATACATTTCGTTTACTTCCTTCAGTACAGCTAAAATTCAAAGACAGTTGTGATGCAAGTGACAGTTGAATAGCCTTCTTCAGGCACTGTGAAACCATAGGGCCAGTGGTGTGGCTACAGTTCGGAGACAGAGAAAGCCACTGTCCTTGGTAAAGGATCCTGTTTCTTCTCTTTGAGACCTTGGATGGGAAGAGCAAAGTTTCTTCCCAGGAACTCCACAGCTTCCTACCTGTGAAAAAAAGAAATTCTATGCAAAGAAGCAAATGTGCTTGTATTGATGTGTGTGTGGCCTTAGTTTTGTGTTACGGATACCTGATAGCATCATCCATTTAATCTCCAGCAAACCATATCTTTAGCTTTCATTCATCTAGGCTCTCACTTCAAGCTGGGTTCTCTGAGTTCCTTGTTCTTTTTCTTTATTCCATGACACGTCCTCATTTACACAGTCAGTACATCTTCAAGTCTGTTTGCCAGGGCTTCTCAGCACAGGGATAGTGATTTTGCAATCATTAGGATTGCCAGAGACAAGAGTCCTATAAGGACTTGTTTTTCGTAAATCTTCCCCTTTCATCGATGCAACTGTGACATCTTTTTAATGTCCTTTTATCAACCCATCTGTCATGGTTGACTGTCCTTAATTCTATCCATTCCACTGCCTTTTCTTCTATGCTCACACCTCCACTTACCCATCTGAAACATGTTGAAATTCCACCTACCAACCCTGAACTGAAAGCAAGCATGCAAGAACAGCAGGCAGTGAAGAAAGCTAATGGCATGCTGGCCTTCATAACAAGGGGAATTGAGTATAAGAGCAAAGAGGTCCTTCTGCAGTTGTACAGGGCCCTGGTGAGACCATACCTGGAGTATTGTGTGCAGTTTTGGTCTCCAAATTTGAGGAAGGACATTCTTGCTATTGAGAGAGTGTAGCGTAGGTTCACAAGGTTAATTCCCGGGATGGCGGGACTGTCATATGTTGAAAGATTGGAGCGACTGGGCTTGTATACTCTGGAATTTAGAAGGCTGAGAGGGGATCTTATTGAAACATATAAGATTATTAAGGGATTGGACACGCTGGAGGCAGGAAGCATGTTCCCGCTGATGGATGAGTCCAGAACCAGAGGCCACAGTTTAAGAATAAGGGGTAGGCCATTTAGAACGGAGTTGAGGAAAAACTTTTTCACCCAGAGAGTGGTGGATGTATGGAATGCTCTGCCCCAGAAGGCTGTGGAGGCCAAGTCTCTGGATGCTTTCAAGAAAGAGATGGATAGAGCTCTTAAAGATAGTGGAATCAAAGGTTATAGCGATAAGGCAGGAACTGGATACTGATTGTGGATGATCAGCCATGATCACAGTGAATGGTGATTCTGGCTCGAAGGGCCGAACGGCCTACTCCTGTGCCTATTGTCTATTGAACAATCAACAGATCATCCTTGTTAGGGTGTATTCTGGAGTTAGGGTATATGGAAAATATTAATTTCACCAGCAACCAGTCTTCAGACCTGAACATGGATTGTACATTGAATTTAAAATGCAGCCCTGAACAATAGTTTTCCTGGAGCTGTGGAATGGAGTTGATTGCAAACCAGGTGATACTGATTAACATTCATTTTGCGTGTCTGGTGTGTGGGTGCAAAAACTACATATAATTCAAAGGAAGCATTGTAGTATAATTGAAAGTATAAAATTGTCCAGCTGTTACCTTTGATCTTTAGCAAGTGAAATGCCATGTAATATTGAGTTGAGCGGCCTCTTCTTCCAAGAGTGTCTCAATATGATGATTGCTGCTCGTTCTTCTTGAATAAAGAACTTCTATATCCACTAGCTTCAATGACTATCTGATGGCTTTGTTCATGTTACAACAAACCTTTCTAGGGCCTCCAACACTCTTTCCAGGTGAAGCAGCAATCTAGTTCTCAAGTGTCCTTATAACATTTTCTCTGTTTTGGAGAGCATATGCAAAGAGCAACTCATCAACCGAACACCTCAAACAGGCTCAGCGTCAAATTATGGAGTTTGTATCTTCCTTCTGATACCATGGTGTATTTCCACAGTGTGCTCTGCTGGCCTTCCACATGACCATGATGTGCTGATGGGCTAATTGGCAGCCTTAAATTGCCCCTGTTGTGAGAACATTGGGGGTAGTTGATGAACGTGTGAAAGAGAATAGGATATTGGAAGGTAAATGGGGCAGTGGGTGTCACGATGCGCCCTGGCAATGTTGGAGCCCCAGTGTGGAGGAGAAATAGATTCCAATGTAGAGAAGGTGACCGGAGTTTATTCATAAGAATTCTAACAGAACATCAGTGGCTCGGCCGCGTGACACCGCGAGACGTAACATTCTCCAAGCTAGGACCTCACGATTAACCCTAATCAACCGTCCACTTAAATAATACAAATAATGTGGAATCCCTAAGCCTCTCGAAACAAACTTAGCACGTTTAAATAGAAAGCACCAGAGAGCAAACTGCCCAAGAAAATCACGAAGAACTCTAAATGATTGATGACTCTCATTAAACAACAATGAACCAATTCAAAATAACATTGGAGTCCAACCCCCTCCAGCTCCCTGCACAAGGCCAAAGAGCTCATTACAACGGGACCAGTGGGATTGCTCTGAGAGTTGTATAGACTAAAGGGCTGAACGGCCTTCTTTGACGTCACGAGAAGGTATGAACAAGCATATACCAGATCTTTCTCAAGGCACTATACAGGCTCTAGAGTCAACACTGTTGGGCTCCGCTTCAACTGTCACCTCCTCTGGACTCAGGCCTTCTTTCTGGTCCCACTACCATCCTCCTTCACCATTCCTTTTGTTGCTCAATCAAGTTATAGAGTCATAGCTGCAAAAGAGGCCCTTTGGCCCATCATACCCATGCTGAATTTCTCCTTCTATCTAGCCCTTCACACACCTTCCCTTTGAGTAGGTCTTTCTCTATTTTTCTGCGCATCTTAAAAGCTGTTCTATTTTCCAACCTTTTCAATTTTTAATGAAGGCTTACTGATTTATTTCTGATTCCCATTTCGTGGATACAATCTCTCTGACTGAACACTGAATAATCAATTGATACATTAATCCGGAAAACGTAAGAGCAGCAGGTGCCAGAACCCTGAACTGTGACAGAAGATGCCAGAAATACTCAGCAGGACAGGCAGCACTTCGGAGGGGGAGTCTATGACCAGAGGACACAGCCTCAGAATAGAGGAACATCCATTTAGAATGGAGATGAGGAAGAACTTCTTTAGCCAGAGAGTGGTGCAACTACGAAAATCGTTGACACAGGTAGCTGTGGAGACCAAGCCATTGAGTATATTTAAGGCAGAGGTTGATAGATTCTTGATTAGTCAGGGCATGAAGAGATACGGGAGAAGGCTGTGAGGAAAAATGGTTCAGTCATGATGAAATGGCGGAGCAGACTCAATGCGCCAAATAGCCTAATTCTGCTCCTATACCTTATGGTCTTAAGGTCACTTGCAGAGGAATAAACAGAGATAACACATCAAGTTGACTACCTTAATTTCAGAACTGATGAAGGCTCTTTAGAGACTTGAATCAGGGAGATGCATTTGATCGCAGGAATCTACTGATTATATCAGCATCTCCCTCTGTCTGCTCAGTGGAAGATAATGTCGACAGTTGGTTCATCTTTGCGTACTGGTGTTGGTGTCAGTTTATTATTCTTTCTTTCTTTTTCAATCTTTTTATTAATTTCATAGAATGAAAACATAACATAGCAATAATACAAATAGTAGGAGATACATTGTTACACTTAAAATGAGTAATTGTAAGACCAAATAGTATAAATTGACAAAGCTCCCAATCGTGTAGAATAACAATGAATAATACAAAGCAAAAAAAAACTGAAGAAAAATCATGAAAAATAGAAAAAAAACAAACCTCATCCCCCCCAAAAAACTAAACTAAAGAGAATTAGTCATCTAAACTAAAAGACTTGGGCAATACTAACAACTTAAAAATGGGAAAGAAGAAAACCTTAGTGTCGACGACTCCATTCCTCTCAACCAACAGAACAGAGAGATAAAACAAGTTTGGAAATGGGCAAATTACATCAAATGAAAATGCTGAATGAATGGCCTCCAAGTTTTTTCAAATTTAATGGAAGGGTCATAAACCGCACTTCTAATTTTTTCCAAATTCAAACACACCATAGTTTGTGAAAACCACTGAAGTACAGTAGGAGGGTTAATCTCTTTCCAATTCAGCAAAATGGATCTTCTAGCCATTAAAGTAAGAAATGCAATCATCCTACGTACTGAAGAGGTTAAATAATTTGAATCTATCATTGGTAATCCAAAGATAGCAGTAATTGGATGAGGTTGTATGTCTAATTTCAAAACCGTTGAAATAATATCAAAAATATCTTTCCACTATTTTTCCAACGAAGCACATGACCAAAACATGTGAGTTAAAGAAGCTATCTCGAAATGATATCTATCACATATTGGATTAATATAAGAATAATAACGAGATAGTTTATCTTTGGACATATGAGCCCTGTGCGCTACTTAAAACTGTATCAAAGGTGTCAGTTTATTATTGTCAGATGTACCAAAGTTCAGTGAAAAGCTTGTCTTGCATGCTGTTTGTGCTGATCAATTCATTACGCAGTGCATTGAGGTAGAACAAGGTAAAACAACAACAATGCAGAATAAAGTGTAAAGAGAAAGTGCGGTGCAGGTAAACAATAAAGTGTAAGATCACAACAAGGTCAAGAGTCCATTGTAACATGTCATACCATAAGCCACATGTTGTTATATCCTTTTCCAGTAACCTGGCCATCCTAGGAACTGTCTCCTCTCTTCTCACATATCTTCAATTGTACAGTTTTTCAGCCCTTATTGTTTTGTCTTGTCTCTTGGCCAGATATTTACCCAAATTCAACAACTGATTGGTGGATCTGGTGGCAGGGTGAAAATATGTCTCTAAAGGAGGAAGGCGCTCCTCCTCTCCGCTAGCCTGCAGGTCACCCTTGGGCAAGGTGTAGCACCTGCTCAGCCCCCAAATCAGGGTCATGTGAAGCCACGGGAGCAGGCAGTGGATGGTCGTACAAGCGGCTGGTGCATATCACAAATCCTGGTTATGCGACCAGTGACGCCAGGCAGACAATCTCTGAAGAGTATTGATAATGGCTGCAGTCATCCATCTTGTAAAGACACCAGGCAAAGGAATGGCAATGACAAACCACTTCTGTAGAAAAATTTGCCAAGAACAATCATGGTCATGGAAGAACCATGATCGCCAATGTCATATGACACAGCACATAACAAACAAGCGAATTGGTGGAAATCTCACTGTTTTTGCTGGGAAGCTATTGCTTTGAAATACTTCAACACAAGCAAAAATATTTCTGGTAACTAGGCTCACTTAGTAAGTCTTTAACAATCAGATTCTAATATAGTGTAAAACATCTATAATAATTTTAAGAATTTATTAATCCTAATAATTTTATTCATCTCAGGATCTTACTTCCTAATCACTAGTTCCTTAATCACATTCACAGGACAATTAAATTTGAATCTCGAAACCACTTCAAAAAATAAAATTCTACCATAGCAGCTCAGCTGAGTATAAGTACTTGGCGAACTTGACTTAAAATCTCTATGTCTTGAAAAATCTCAGCACTTATTTTGTCCCAGTTGTTGGCAAGTGAAACGGCTGTTGCCAGTGACATGAGATCCTCCTGAGCACAATTGCTTGAAACTTAGAAGACTGTCAAAGAGTGAGAGGTCGTTTTCCAGGCAAAAGCAATTAAAACCACAGAAAGATTCAACTGGAAATGCTCCATCTGTTGGGTTCCACAATGACATGATTTGCATGTCATGAGGACCTTTGCTACTTGCGTTCACTGTCGCTGAAGGACTGGCATCTTGAGGAAAGCTAATGTCAATGAGACGCCAATGGATGGAACTATATACTAATATCTCTGTGCCAGCCCTTTGCAATGAGGAAAACGAGAACTCCCCTCTGAGAACAAGATTAATGCCAGCTCCTCAACCTGTTCTCATGTGCTTTGGGATTGACTCATGACATCCAAACAAATTAAATCATTTGCACTCAGCAGTTTGAGACTATTAATTTTCTCACCTCGCGCTGGGCTGAATGAGCTCGTTTGTTTCAGGGCAGTGGCTGGCATAAGCGGCGTGTTCTTATTAACAGGCACAGTGGTGTCCTGTTATCCCAATTTGCAAAGTGTAATAAGAGATTAAACAAACGAAAATAGAATGTAATGTGGGACGGGTTGTGTGGGAGGGTAGGGGTGGAGGGGACTGTTGCGGTATCAAGAGACATGAGCAAGGAACTTGCAACAATTCAGTGTCGAGGATGAAACTCTGCCAAAAAGATGTCAGAAAACAAGAATTTAAGAGGAAATAATTGTGATGACAAAGATACAATTGAAATTGAAGACTATTTGAAGGCCAGAGGTGGGATTAAAATATTTTTTTGTGGGCTGCAGCAGTCACACCCAGGTGTGGACATGATCTGGGTTAAATTTCATTACTGTCAAGCTGCCATTCTTGAAACAATCAAACGCAAACATTATACTCCATTTTGTGCAGAAAGATACGACGCACCCAGACAGAAATATGAATGAGTCATAAATGGATTAGTGCTTTAAATGTTGTCTTCAATGTACGTTGTGTATTCTTCCCATGAGTAAGAAGGCAGTAAATTCTTAAAAGAGCTGATCACTGAAGTGTCATTGGTGAGAATCGCAACAGTTGGCGCTGGGATAGAGCTCAGCAGAGCCCTCCTAGTGCTGACCCCTATAAGTCTTTGCAGGTCAGATGGAGGGCACCTCATTAGCACTAAACAAATAGATTCTCAAACTGACTTCCTGTGCAGGTTGCCTAGGCCGCACCTTTGACCTCTTCAGTCAGCCCTGAAGCAAAAGGCCCAATCCAGGATTACTTTATGACTCCGTTTCTCTTTGACGGCTAGATTCCTTCAGTGATGAGCACAAGCTTGCCTCATTTAACTGGGGATATTTGTTGTCTTTTTGATGACAAGATCCATTTCCGTGGCCATTTTAGAGAAAGAGTCTCAAACCAGAACTCACCTTGTAACAGTCTTATCCTCTAAAAGGCATTGTGCGAACTCCCAGATTGTGGAAACCCAGCAGAACATAGCAACATTATAGCAGGAGTTTCAAGGCCACAAAAGCATGGTTACTATTGATTATTTGACTTCAAAGAAATTTTTGTTTTAAGCTGCAGTGCATGGGCCGCCACGGTAGCGCAGCGGGTAGTTCAGCTCAGGGCGTCGGAGTTCAGAGTTCAATGCTGGCGTAATCTGTAAGGAGCCTGTACGTCGTCCCTGTGGAATGCGAGGGTTTTCTTTGCGCGCTCTCGTTTCCTCCCGCATTCTAAAGACACACCGGTTGCTGGGTTATCATGGTAAATTGTCCCGTAATTAGGTTAGGGGTAAATCAGGAGTTTCTGGGCATGTTCTGCACTGTATCACAATAAATAAATACATTTTGGACCTGATTTCGTGCTTTGAATGTAAGAGAGTAATTGTCTTCAATGATAAACATGTTTCAAATGACCGGACATTGTGGGATTGGATTGTTAATGAGCCTGATATTTTCCATGGAGCTAAGTAACAGTGGATTTTCTGGGCAGGTTTCAAACATTTTTATAAGTTACTCACACATGAGATGTCCATGAACTTCCTTCATGGATTCACAGGATAGAATTCATCGGGGATTGCTGGTTTGTTTGGCAGTACTGCTGACCACTCCCAGGGAAAATGCTAAACATCTTTGTCAGGGAGAAGACAGAAAGAACAAAGGCCAGCGTTTGTTAATGTGGGAAACAAGAATCTGTCAGAGGAGACATGAGGCCTGGGGAGAGAAAACTTGGTCCAATGGTGCTGTGAGTCCAATTTAATGATGATGATAACCAAAGGAAAATATTAGTTAGGTTGTGATCCCTGTTTCAAGATTATAGTATATAACGACACAGGAGAAAGGGTTGGCTGAGGTCATGGAGGGGCAGGGAGTGGGTGGGCTGCAAGAGAGTTCAGGGATGGTGAGTGATTGGTGGTGGTGCATGGATGAAATCAGGCTGTCATTGGTGAAGAAGGATTGGGTCATGTCATTGGGAATAATGGAATGTGTTGTGTGGCTGAGATCATGGTCATCACTTGGGATTAGGGTGCAGTCACTTACATTTAGTGAGGTGGTTGAGCTGGTCACAGTTAAAGTTCATAGTTCAAATTAAGTTTATTATCAAGGTACATTTATGTCACCATATACAACCACGAGATTCATCTTCTTGAGGGCATACTCAGTAAATCGAAGAACCATAATAGAATCAATGCAAGACTTCACCCAACAGGGCAGACAAACAACCAATGTGCAAGACACAACAAATTGTGAAAGTACAAAGGAGAAAAAAATAACAACAATAACTAAATTAGTAAGCAATAAATATCGAGAACATGAGATTAAAAGTCAAAGGTTCAAGAAGGTTCAAAGCTTCAAAAGTTCATGTATTAACAAAGTATGCAACTTGAAATTCATCTTCTCCGGGTAGTCATGAAACCAAGAGAGAAAAGAAAGGCAGCACAATCATCAACCCCCAAAAGCCCTCCTCTCGCACAAAAAAACAAGCAAAAAGGAACAGGCACATCAACCCCCAAATACCCCTCTCCACACAAAAAAGAAAGTTCAGGCGAGAAACACAAAATATAAAAAAATTATAAGACTGAAAAAAAAGTCTATAGTATAAGTCCACATCCACAACACAGAAAACCTGAACAAAGTTCTCTGGGCCTCAGCTTCAGATCTCTCCCTCTCTGTATCAGAGCGATCAAAAAGACAGCCAGCTGGTGCTCACCTTTCACACTCGCCTCGATCGCTTGTTGCTTTAATCGGAGAACAATGGTAGCTTTAATCGGCAAAATGGAGTCGAACAATGGCTTGCACCATGAAGTTCATGCACACTGTCTCTGTCTCCCAGAATCCTCTCAGAAACTGCAGAGCGCTGAAGCACCCAAATGATTAGGTTAGATTATTAGATTATGTGGACACTCAGTCCTCGTTTATTGTCATTTAGAAATGCATGCATTAAAAAATGAAACAATGTTCCTCCAGAATGATATCACAAAAAAAAAGACAAACCAAGACCAGAACTGACAAAACCACATAATTGTAACATAGAGTTACAACAGTGCAAAGCAATACCATAATTTGATAAAGAGCAGACCATGGGCACGGTTAAAAAAAAGCCTCAAAGTCCCGATCGACTCATCATATAATGCAGGTGTCAGAAGGGAGAAACTCTCCCTGCCATGAACCTCCAAGCGCCGGCAACTTGCTGATGCATTGGAAACACCCAACTGCAGCCAACTTTGAGTCCGTCCGAAAACTTCGAGCCTCTGATCAGCCCCTCCGATACAGCCTCTCCGAGCACCATCCTCTGCCAAGTGCTTTGACCCCACCCCGGCCGCCGAACAACAAGCAAAGCTAAGGACTCAGGGCCTTCTCCTCCGGAGATTCTGGACCACACAGTAGCAGCAGCAGCAAAGCAGGCATTTCAGAAGTTTCTCCAGATGTTCCTCCGTGCTCTCACGTCCGTCTCTGTCAAATTAGGATTGTGCACGGCGCCCTACTTGACAAATAACAGACATCACCACTGGAGCGGCCACTGCGAGCTGCGTCATGCCGCCATGAGGTTCCTGCATACTGCCTCTGCCTCCCAGAATTCTCTTAGAGACTGCAGAGCGCTGGAATACCCACATGATCTCCAAACAGCAAATCACAGGCTCCAACAGCTCCAGGATCACATCCAAGATGAAAACCAAACATAAGAGGTGTAAAAGAAGTGAATTGTATGGTTTCATGACCTACCCAGGAGATGTCGACCGAAGAAGCACTGTACGCAGGTGCCATCTTGACCAAAGTCATTGAAAGTGAGTCCGTAGGTTATGGGAACAGGTCAGAGATGGGGCAAGTGAAGTTGAGTGAAGTTATCAGCACTAGTTCTGGAACCTAATGGGTGAGGGGTAATATCTGTTCTTGACCTGATGGTGTGAGTCCTGAGGCTCCTGTACCTTCTTCCTGATGGCAACAGCGAGAAAAGAGCATGATCTGGATGGTGGTGATCCCAACAATCGATGCTGTTTTCCTGTGATGGTGATCCATGTAGATGTGCTCAGTAGAGGGGAGGGTTTTACCCGCGATGGACTGGATCATATCCACTGCTTTTTATAGGATTTTCTGTTCAGGGCCATTGGTTTCATACCAAGCTGTGAAGCAGCCAATCAATGTGCACTCTACACCACGCATCTATAGAAGTTTGCCGAATCTTGACAAAATTCTAAAGAAGGGGAGATCCTGCCATGCTTTCTTCATTATTGCACTAATGTGCTGGGCCCAGGGATGGTCCTCTGAGATGATAGCACCAAGGAACTTAAAGCTGCTGGTCTTCTCCACCTTTAATCCCCCAATGAGGACTGGCTCATAGACCTCTGCTTTCCTGTTCTGGAAGTCAATAATCAGCTCTTTGGTCTTGCTGACGCTGAGTGAGAGGGTGTTGTGTGACACCACTCCGCCAGATTTTCAAGCTCCCTCCTATATGCTGATTCATCGCCTACTTTGATTCAGCCTAGGGCAGTGGTGACATTCAGCAAACTTAAATACGGCATTGGAATATTGCACTAAGTATGACACAGTCAGACTTCATCATAGTCCTGACTGGGGAGAGCTACCACAAGGGGTACATTGTTTACTTAAAGAACATCTACTAGAGGCTAGTTCTCGGTTCTGGTGTATACCATGCACAGTAAGTGCGGATGGAGTTTGTGAAGATGGTGCTGCCAGATGTTGCTGTACAAGTCTAGGCACATCTGCGTGTGTGTTAGCCTGATAAGTGCATGGAGGGACCAGATGGAAAACCACAGACTTGGTGATTAATCCAATGCATCTGACCTCATGTTGGCATTGGTCTTCTGAACAAATCCATTCACTTGACGCAATTAACACTGAACCAGAGCGAAGAATTTCTGAACAAGAAAAATCTTTTACATCTGTAACAGTTTATGATTCCTTTCTGATTACTAAATAAATGTAGCTAAACCTATTCATTTTGGCTACTGATTCTAGATCTTCTCTCTCCTTTAGTTTCTCTCCCCCCCCACCATTCCCCCCTCACCCGGTTGCACCTCTTACCTGCCAGCTTGTCCACCTCCCACTCCTCCATCTTCTTCATCTAGCTTTCACCCACTGTCCTTTCCAGTCATAATGAAGGATCTCAACCCAAGACGTCAACTGCTTACTCTCTTTCATAGATACTACCTGGCCTGCTGAGTTTCGCCAGCATTTGGTGATATAAGGAAAAACTATTTTGCACAGTGAGTGCGTAGGCTAAAGATATTCAGCATGTTAACCCTCACTTATTTTTATTAATGCTCCTTAGGAAGCATCCTATGAGCTCTTGTAGAGTTTGATTATTCAGTCACGATACCATGCACTTGCAAAAAGATTGGCCCTTTCAATTTTCAGCTTGTTTCAGGGTTAGAGAACTGGTTCCTTTGATCATTATGGAGGCATTAAATATTTAGTTATGATGCAGACCAAAGACGTAAAGTCAATGCATTGTATTCCATCAGTTGTAATTGATATACAGTACATTTCCAACAACAAGTGGTTTAGTGAACTTGTGTGGAGAATAGTAACAGAAATCAAGGTAAAGACAGGTTGGTTGAATGTGCAGGTGGTTGGCATGCAAAGATTACTGTGGGGAAAATGACGTTCCACATTCTGGTAGATAGAATAAGAAGAGGAATACAAACTGAAGGGCTCAAATTTAAGAAAAGGAAAAGGAAAAGAGAAGAAAATGCACAATTTTGTTGAAAAATGAAGTAATTTCAATTTTTAAGCTTTGCATCTTTTTTTACCACTTTCTCAAAGTGCTTTCAATTATTAATAAATGGTACCCATACACCCCTAGATCTCCCTATTCTTGTTAATGAAGTGCTGGCTCACTCACAATTCAACCAGTGTGTCCAGTTCTGATTGCACACTTCAGGAGTGGTGTGAAGGGTATGCACAGAGAAGAGCTTTACCAAAATGATCACTGGAATGAGCGGCTCTTGTTATGTGGACAGAGTGGAAAGGCTGGATTTAACTTCCTTAGAACAAAGGAGGTTGTGAGGAGATATGTTTATAATAGTAAAGAATAGATGGGGTTGGGAGCGCTGAGTTGTAATGTGAACAAAGTCCCTGAAGAGTAACTGAAGCTAGTGGACACAGAACAAAATGAGACACTCTCGGAAGAAGAGGCATGTTTGACTCAATACTACATGGTATTTTATATGCTACAGATCAAAGGTAATGTCAGGACGATCTATAGTTGCAATTTATATACAATGCTTCCTTTGGATTACGTATAGTTTATACACATCTCCTTCCTCCCACCCACACTCCAGACACTCAAAATGAATGTTAATCAGCACTGCCTGGTTTGCAATCAACTCCAGTCTGTAGGTCCAGCAAAACTATTGTTCTGGGCTGCATTTTAAATTTAATCTACAATCCACATTCATGCCAAAAGAATGGCTGCTGTTAAACTTAATATTTGTTTTATAACCTAACTCCAGAATACGCCCTAACAGGGTGCATACGGTTTCCATTGACAGAGATGTCAGGAAATAGGAGACATAGCATGGATTGTTAAAAGAACTAAAAGTGATATAAGGAAAAATTATTATTTAGACAGTGTAGGCTAAAGGAATTTGGCATGCCCCTGTTAACCCTCACCGATGTTTACCAATGCACCTGATAAAGGTATGCAGAGCATTCATAGCTTGGGAAGACCACTGCACTGCCCAAGACTGCAAGAAACTGCAGCAAGTTGTAGGCACAGCCTTGTACATCATGAAAACTAGACTCCCCTCCGGTACTCTGTCGATACCTTGCCTTGCCTCAGTCTCTGAGGATTCTGTCGGGCAGAGTTCACCATGGATGTTGCGTCCTAGTTGCCTAGTTACGCAAGCCTGAGCAGTACGATATGGAGAGCAAGCTGTTGCCCACGTAACAAGCTCCCCCTCTCCACCCATCTGATGAACCCAAAGGAACGGCAGAGACTGATACAGTTTGGACCCAACAACATTGCAGGAGTTACCAGTCAGCATTGAACATTGTAGGACTGCCTTAGGGACTCCAGCTCCGGAATTTTCCCTCAAGGTTTGCTCCCAAATCTTTCCCCATGAGTGGGTATAGCCGCAAGGCAGAGGAGATTTGAGATCAGAGTTTTCCTTCTCCTAGATGAGCTGCCGACCATGGCCAAAGAGCCCCATCTGCCCGAAGTGACTGGTTTTAGGGCACCAGTAACCTGCCTTTGCCCCTTCTCCTGTCAGTAGAAACAGTTCCGCTAGGTTTGTAGTGAAGCTACTCATGAAGGCCAGGAGCTGGACTTGGCTGTCAGAGGCTATTTGAGGCACATGGCATTGGGAGCATTTAATAGGTAGTGGGAGCTTGTCTCCATTACCACCCCTGGCTACAACAACCTTAAGGAATCAGCCAATCATCCAAAATAATCAGAATTCATCCACCTGGATACTCTTACCCCCATCCTCCCCTTAATCAGGCAAGAGATATGAAAACCTAAAAGCACATACCATCAAAATCAAGAGCAGATGCTATCCCACTCCTATAAGATTATTGAATGGATCTCTTACATAGAAACATAGAAAATAGGTGCAGGAGTAGGCCATTCAGCCCTTCGAGCCTGCACCGCCATTCAGTATGATCATGGCTGATCATCCAACTCAGAACCCTGTACCTGCCTTCTCTCCATACCCCGTGATCCCTTTAGCCACAAGAGCCATATCTAACTCCCTCTTAAATATAGCCAATGAACTGGCCTCAACTGTTTCCTGTGGCAGAGAATTCCACAGATTCACCACTCTCTGTGTGAAATCTGTTCAAAACCTGTTCAATTGTTCAATATCTCTTGTACAATAAGATGGACTCTTGACTTCACAACCTACCCCATCATGGCCTTGCCCTTATTGTCCACCTGGGATGCACTTTCTCTGTAACTGTAGCACTCCGTTCTGCATTCTGTTATTGCTTTTTCCTTGCATTGCCTCACGGGACTGACATAATGAAATGATCAAAATGGATGGCATGCAAAAGCAGGTTTTTCACCGTACCTTGGTACATGACATTTAGAAACCAATTACCCAATTTACCTGATTGCACTGGGACAGATTAAATTGCAGAATGAGGAAAGAATATGGACAACTAGAGAAATAATTTGTAAACCATAGAGATTAGGGGGTGGAGTGGGGAGATGGAAATAGAACTAGAGAAGAGAGTTTTACTTAGAACGGAGGAGGGCTCTCAGCCCGAGATGTCGACTGCTTATTCACTTCCATGGATGCTGCCTGATCTGCTGAGATCCCCCAACGTATTTGTGTGTGTTGCTCTGGATTTCCCACATCTGCAGACTTTCTTGTGGTTACAATATACTTAGAACAGGTATGGACTTAACTTGTCAAACGTCTTGAGAGAGGATCTCATTGAAACCCACCGAATATTAAAAGGCCTAGACAGAATGGACATGGGGAGGATGCTTCCATTTGTGGAAGAGTCTAGGACCATAGGGCACAGCCTCAGAATAGAAGGACATCCCTTTAGTACAGAGATGAGGAGGAATTTCTTTAGCCAAAGGGTGGAGAATCTGTGGAACACAATACCACAAATAGCTGTGGAGACCAAGTCATCAGGGATATTTAAAGACAAGGTTAATAGGTAAGGTGTCAAAGGTTACAGGGAGAAGGCAGAAGAATGGGGTTGAGAGGGAAGATAAATCAGTGATGATTGAATGGTTAATCCTGCTCTTCATCTAGTCAGTGAGGAATGAAAGTAAACTCTCGATTCGAGAGTAGGCCACTTACAGAAGTGATCATTGGTACGAACTGATATTAATATGGAAAGTAGACACAAAACTTACAATAGGCTGGGAAGGTGTATTTCAGAGTTGGTTGACATCCCTAATTAAGTAAAATCCCACCCTCCATTTTATTCCCCTTCGTGAGAAGTTTCCTGGTTAATAGGGTGGCTTTCTGTCACAACTGCTGTGTAACACTCACAGAAAAGTGCTGGAGGAATTCAGCAGGTCAGGCAGCTTCTATGAAAATGAATAGATAGTCGATGTTTCAGGCCAAGACCCTTCTTCAGGAAGGGTCTGGGCTGTATAATTGAGTCCAGGAAAGTGCCCAGGTAACTGCTCCACTTACAAGCCTTTGTTTATTCTTTCCTCCTGTTGAACAAGGGTGGTGCTCAACACTTATCACGAAAAGTCTGCAGATGCTGAAAATCCAAAGCAACACACATACAAAATGCTGGAGGAACTCAGCAGGTCAGGCAGCATCTATGGAAAAGAGCAACCAGTCGACGTCAGAACTGAAAAGGAAGGGGGAAGACGTTTAACTAAAAAGGTGGAGGGATGGGAAGGAGGCTAGCTGGAAGGTGATAGGTGAAGCCAGGTTGGTGGGAAAGGTCAAGGGCTGGAGAAGAAGGAATCTGATAGGAGGAGGGGACCCAGGGAATGTAATAGGCAGATGAGAAAGGGTAAAAGGCCAGAGTGGGGAATAAATCTGAAACTTTATCAGTGAATCACTACACTTTCTTTGATTAGTAGATAGTGTGATGCCAACATATTAGTCATTGACACAACTGTTACAACTGTTCCAGATTCTACTGTTAGTTAACCAAGTCTGAGGAACTGATTTGCACAAAACCAGAGCAGTAAATGACTTAGACTCTATTTTTGGCTGATCTGCTGATATTGTTACACATAATATCATTATTATGGCGTTTGACATCTATATTTGCAGCTTGTGTGACCCATTGTGTTATTCATGATGTCTTTGACATGTTTTTCAAACCTTAGGCTATTGACAGCTGAGAAGTGACAGCAAATGGGCTCCTTGTTTTCCCTGGTGACTAATTGACCTCAGAGTCAGTAGATTAGTCTGGATAAACATAAACCAAATGAATCTGTGGCCTAGAATACCACAAACTATTAAAAATATTTGCTGAGCGATTTTCTTGTCTTGTTGCTGCCTATGCACTGGCAATGTAGAGGGCAGCATCACCCTCAGTTTCTGAAGCTGGTGGAAACTGGATGAAGGGAGGAAGTTATCACTCTGCTGCTTCTGTGCTCGCCAGTCGTAGGTTGAACGATGAGGACTCACAAGAAGGAGTGGGACGTTCAACGGGCAAGGAGGGCAGCATGTCTGCAGATGTGCAGAAACTTGCAGCCACAGTGGGTGGAGTGACTTGACGCAAGAGGAGGCTCTGTCTCTCAGTGTTTAGTCAGCTGCCTGGTTGCTGCTTAGCATCAGATTTGTCCCGACACGTGCCGGCCGTACGCCACCGCTCAGTCAGTCCACACCATCTGTCAACCTCCTACCAAACAATCACCATCAGCTCCCAATGATAATCATTTGTTCTTTAGATTGTTTCTTCTACCAGCCATAATGTAATCTTTCAATGGTTAAAATCCCTTTATAAAACACACGGTTAAACACTTGCACCAATTACTAGGACACGTTAATAGGCTTTTATTCTGCTACTTGCATGCAAAGGCAACTTAAAATAATATTAACTATTTGTTTTGTAAACTACTTAGCCTCTCTGGTCATGAATAGGGTTTAGAACCTGAAGTGCGTTTAATATTTCAGTAATATTTGAGTAATTGTCACAGTGTGCACTCACAGGACTGGACCCAAGTGCGGAGGAACGTCGGGCTCTCTCTGTCGCAGGAGTTGGTAGCACCAAAACTCAACCCGGGTGGGACAGAGGGCAGCCTCAGCCAAGGGAAGCACTGACAACGACTCGACCCCAGGAGTAGAGGGTGGCCGATTCCCCATGAAGAGACAGAAATAAAAGGTCAGACGCAGGAATACTAACAGCCTCAGAGGAACAACCGAGTGACACTGCGAGGCAATTCATCCTCTCTACCACAACAACTCTGTTAAGGCACTAATCGAGAGTCATCTTTAAGTACTTTATACTTTATTGTCGCCAAACAATTGATACTAGAACGTACAGTCATCACAGCGATATTTGATTCTGCGCTTCCCACTCCCTGGATTACAAATCGATAGTAAATATTAAAAATTTAAATTATAAATCATAAATAGAAAATAGAAAAATGGAAAGTAAGGTAGTACATAGCCATAGAATGCGGGAATCCCCTGCCAATCACAATTAACTGACCAGATTAATCAGAAAGCAAAGGGCTTAATGGCTCTCATTAAGACAAAATTTAGTTGTGTACATACATCTACTGATGCTTCTGGACACATCTTCAGTGATGTTCCTGGAATCATCGGGTGTTTCGGGTCTTTCAATATCATACAACCTCCTCCAGGTGACCCAGCCGGGGCTGATCAGACCCCAGCTTGTGTCCAGATGGCTGGCTACTTATGACTCCATGGCTCCCCTCTTTTGAGCCACAGCCATCTTGAGGCCTTCTCTGCCGCATTGGTGGTACTGTGGATGGCTCTCCTCTTCCTCTCTCCCTCGAAGCCCAAAATGCTGAAGGTTGTAACTAAGGAACGGGCTGCGAATCCCCTACAACCAACCTCCACTGGGAGACACCTCGCTCTCCATCCAGCCTGCTGACAGTTGCTGAACCGTTCAGCGTACTTGGAGAGCTTCCTTTCAAAGGCCTCTTCCTTGAGACTGTCAGCTCCAGCAGCACCACTTGCCTAGTAGACTCAGACACTAGGACAATGTCTGGTCGCAGGGTGGTGGCTGCGATATGGTTGGGGAACTTCAGCTGCCGTTCGAGGTCCACCAACAGCTGCCAGTCCCTTGCAGAGGTCAGAATGCCTGCAGATGTTCTTTTGGCCGGTATTGGCTGCTCCCCAGCTCTGACAAAGGCAATGGTCTGCTTGGAGGGTCGGGACCGTTTCGCCCACTCAACTCCTGCGTGGATGGCTTCAGTGATGGTCTTCAGGACCTGATCATGCTTCCACCTGTACCGTCCCTCACCAAGTGCCCTTGCGCGGCCACTGAGGATGTGCTCCAGGGTTCCTGGCTCGGAGCACAGTGGGCATACAGATGACTCCGCCTTGCCCCATGTGTGCAGGTTTGATGGGCTTGGAAGCACATCATACACTGTCTGGATGAGAAATTGGATGCGGTGTGGTTTAAATACAGGTGCTTGAAATGGCAAGCTGTTGAGGCCTGCAAGCTTATGACAGTGATATTATAAATATATTGTTTGATTAAGCATTCTTTGTTTGTTTATATAATTCAATACAGGTTATATGTAAAAGTATGTAAATGGCATTCATCATTATATCACCATGTCATATGCATGCACCTCACTAAAAGTAAAAACAAAGTAGACACGTTATCCCAGGCTCCCGTGTTTCTCATTCAAATAGCTTTTGGAGTTTCAAAAAGTTCCTGATACATTTTTATTAAACACTTTGAGCAGAATTTAAAACATAAAGAACTAACATTGTCTGTACTCTTTTCCCCAAGACATACACATGAACTTGTAGTGATTAAGTTGTAAAGGATTATTGCCAACATTAAGTTCTCTATAACAGCCTTTTGAAGATTGTTTCATGGAATTTGCGTGGAATGCGGGATGTGGAGGTGAGGTTAGTTGGTGCTTAAAATGCCAGAAATCTATTATTCTGGCTTGGTTCTAAAACTAAATTATGGTGCTGTTGAAAGTTAATTTAGATTTCACCAAAGTATAATGGAAGCTCTTTCAAAGTGAGTTGATGGCAAGATTGTGGTAGGAAAATATAGTGTGACAAGTGCGGAGAGGATCCAATAAAAATCGTCACCTTCTGTTTTCATCATGGACAGCCTTGCAGAAAGACAGCTCCAAAGATACTTTAGTCTTTGAACTACTCGAAGGACTTTACCCTCGGCTATCTCCCTATATTTCCCTAGCCAGCTCTTGGGAAAGCTAAAACTCAATAGCTCAGTGCTGGCTGCTGCCCCAGCCTCCTCACATTGTTAGACTTCCCACCCTGCAAAAGCTGATTTCAGGGAGGTAGCACTATCAATTTGCGGGAGACTTCCGGGGGAGGTGGGATGTCTGCAATAGAGTAGCTCCTTAACAGCCAGCCAGCTAGTTTAAATAACGTTACCTATGCTAATGAATGAATGACACGTGTTAAACTCACCTCAACATGTCTTTTACAGTCTTAACCCACCATGGGCAATAGAAAAGTCACTGTTGCAAACAGTGCAGCGAGCAACACTGTCATTATTTTTGACCCCTATTAGGCAGGTGTACACTTTAGTGTAGTCTGGGGTGACATACATTTTATATTTTCTTTTTTTTGGAACACTCTGCCATGGTGCTCTCTCTCTCTTTCTCTCGCTCATGCTCTCTCTCTCTCGTGGTCTTTCGCGCTCTCGCTTGCTTTCTCTCTCTCTTGCTTGCTTGCTCTCGCGCTCTCTCTCGCGCTCTTGCTTGCTTTCTCTCTCTCTCGCTTGCTTGCTCTCGCGCTCTCTCTCGCGCTCTCGCTTGCTTTCTCTCTCTCTCGCTTGCTTGCTCTCGCGCTCTCTCTCGCGCTCTCGCTTGCTTTCTCTCTCTCTTGCTTGCTTGCTCTCGCGCTCTCTCTCGCGCTCTTGCTTGCTTTCTCTCTCTCTTGCTTGCTTGCTCTCACGCTCTCTCTCGCGCTCTCGCTTGCTTTCTCTCTCTCTTGCTCGCTTGCTCTCGTGTTCTCTCTCTCTCACTCGCGCGCTCTCTCACTCCCTCGCTTGCTTTCTGTCTCGCTCTCTCGCTTGCTTGCTCTTGCGCTCTCTCTCGCTTGCTCTACTCTCAAAAAAATTGATTTCCGTGATATTGTATATAATTTGCGGGCATCAGGGAGCTACTATTCATATGTGGGAGGCTCCCGGAACTTCCGGGAGAGTTGGGATGTCTGCATTGTAGGCCCGTTGAGTTTGCCCAGTCAATCCGTGACAGTGATGGACTCTTGCCAGGATTCAGTCTTGCCTCCTACTTCTTTTGAACAGCAGCAGTGAATGTTTTCTGTATATTTTTAATGCAACATATCAAAATTAAAATTTCAATAAAGGTTATTCTGTCAACAACTCCCTGACCAGTGTATATGTAAATTGCTGCTTTCCTCCTGGTGTCACACTGAAGTTGAGACGTCATGTGTCTTCGAGGTTTGTGAGATCTCTTGGTGCTGAGAGCCTCTATCAACAATATAGCCATAGTGCTGTTCCTTTCACTTCCATGGATACTCCCTGAGCTTAAAATAAGTGAAATGAAGATTCCCCTAGCGATGTACAGCGGAGCGCATTCGAACTGGCTGCATCACCGTCTGGTATGGTGGGGAGGGGAGGAGATACTGCTCAGGATCAAAATAAACTGCAGAGAGTTGCAGATTTAGCTCCAACGGGTGTTCAGGCAACCGCAGGAACTGAACCCAGTTCGCTGGTCCTGTAAAGCGTTGCGCTAACCACTGCACAGCCGTGCCGATTGTGAATGTGAGACACCTCTCTCTTGCTGGCTGCAGAGCAAGTTCTCCCACTCTGTGGGATTCACTGGCTACTCATTCACTTCACAGGGGAGCTATCGATGAAATGCTGCTCGCAGGTTTCGATGCGCGCTCTGCTTGTGAATTCATGAAATCATAATCCTAAAGAGCATTCAACGCATTGGAATAGTGAAACATTGAGCTGCTCCGTGCAATTAACTTCATTCACAGAAAGGTTTAATGTAGGGTTTCCTGCACAGTGTGTTCCAAACAAGTCAGGGCCGGTTACATCTCTCTCAGCGGGACTGTTTAGGAAATACTATTAGCAACTAATCATTTCACAAACTCTGAGAAACTTGCCTTACAGTCAGACAAATAACAATCAGCCAGGCTAATTTATAATGAAATAATTTATGCTAAAGACTTTCCTAAGTGTTAATGGCCGCTGGATATACCAGTATGATTAGCATTAATGTGACAATAATCCTTGAGAGTCCTAGATGGCCTTTCAAACCACTCAAAAATGCTTCCACCTTCAAAACACCAACAACAGCAAAGTAAGCCTGGAGGCTGGAAGCAAAATCATGATTTGACCCTCCATATGGCATTCATCTTTCTCTTTTTTTTTGGGCATTTGTTTAATCTTTGGTGTCTTTCACTTCTATGGTTAGCTGTATCCCATTCTACTGCTCATGGGCTGTGAAGTCTGAATGTAAGTGCAATTACGAAGAGACCCCCATCACATAAGTGCAGTTATGAAGAAAGCACGGCAATGCCTTTACTTCCTTAGGAGTTTGCAGAGATTCACCATGACATTTTTTATAGATGTGTAGTAGAGAATAGATTGACTGGCTGCATCACAGCCTAGTATGGAAACCCTTGAGTGGAAAATCCTACAAAAATTAGTGGATATGGCTCGGTCCATCACAGGTAAAGCCCTCTCCACCACTGAGCACGTCTTCTTGGAGCGCTGGGTCAGGAAAGCAGCATCCAGCATCAGGGACCCCCACCGCCCAGGACATGCTCTCTTCTCGCTACTGCCGTCAGGGAGAAGGTACATGAGTCTCAGGACTCATACCACCAGGTTCAGGAACAGTTATTACCTCTCAACCATCAGGGTCTTGAACCAAAGTAAAATCAGTCAACTTCACTTGCCCCATGATTAAAATTTTTCCACACTTTCAAGGACTCTTCATCTCATGTTCTTGATAGTTATTGTTTATTTATTTATTATTATTTCTTTCTTTTTGTATTTGCACAGTTTGTTGTTTTTTACACTCTGGTTGAATGTCCTGGTTGGGCTGTCTTTCATTGATTCTGTTATGGCTATTATTTTATCGCTTTATTGAGTATGCCCACAAGAAAATAAATCTCAGGGTTGTATATCATGACATATATGTACTTTGATAATAAAATTTACTTTGTACTTTATACTTAGTACTTTGTACGCCTACAATGAAGTCGTCTTTGAAAGTAAGAACAATTTCAGTCTAATGAGAATCAGGGCATGTCGGGCAGCATCCGTGGAAAAGATCGGTCGACGTTTCGGGCCGGAACCCTTCATCAGGACAGTCCTGACGAAGGGTTCCGGCCCGAAACGTCGACCGATCTTTTCCACGGATGCTGCCCGACCTGCTGAGTTCCTCCAGCGTGTTGTGAGTGTTGCTTTGACCCCAGCATCTGCAGATTATTTTGTGTTGAGAATCAGGGCATTACTAGAGTTGCGGAGACCAAAGTTAGAGAAGTTTAGGTGGTGTTTAGAGGAGGTCCGTAACACAGGGAAAAACTACAACCAGCTGTAGTGTTGATAGGATGATCCGAAGAAGAATTTGAAAACCAGCTTCGATAAAAATTTAGGTGGCAACATACAGAATGCAAATGTTAGAAACCTGAAAGGAGAAAATACTGGTTCCATTTAATCAGAATTAACTTCCAAGTTAACAGTCTTGGTGTAGAGTCTTACTCTGAAACGTTGACTGCTTATTCACTTCCATAGATGCTGCCTAACCTGCTGAGTTCCTCCAGCATCTTGTGTGTTGCTCTGGATCTCCAGCATCTGCAGAATCTCCTGTATTTGCAGCATTCCATGTTGATGTTTCATTATAGAAGTGCTGATGAAAGTTTATTCATCTGAACCAATAACTTTTTCTCTTTCCCCAAATATAGCCTGATCCGATGTGTTTGTTCCAACCCTTGTGAGAGACTTTGTAATTATCCAAGGCAATTATACATATATAATCAAAATCTGTGTAGTAAACTACAAAACTGTGATGTCAAGCAAGAAGAATGCTAAAGGTAATTGGTTAGGCTGAAACATGCATTGTAGTCTGAACTGTTCACTTTGACCAGAATATCGAGCCAAACACTTTCCAGTATAAAGTTGAGAAAAGTATTGAGGGCATTATGTTCTCATTTAATATGAATCTAAAGTTCTGGGCAAAGGACTCCTTGAATAGACATACCTCGAAATAAATCACTAAGCTCCAAGACCTGTGTCTCAATTCCTTCCTCTGCATCCACATCCTCCACTTCCTCACTTGTAGACCTCAGTCAGTACAGATTAGCAACAATAATCTCCTCTACAATCACCATCAGCACAGGTTGTGCTCAGCTTCCTGCATTACTCACTTTACACCTACGATTGTCAAAATGGTTGTTGTGATGCGTCTAGTGTGGTAGTGTAGTGGGTAGTGCTTGTCACTCTCACTTTCAGCCTCCACCGCTGGCTAGCAGTCTTGCAAAAAGGAGAGCTGAATGTGTAAGTCTCTCCCTGCCAGTACACAGCCTCTCCAACAGTAAGCCCCATGTAGTGCCTCCTCGCTGGCGGCACGCGGAAACTGAACTCCTTTCAGAATCAGGCTGAACTATAGAGGACGGGGAGGAGGTCTGGGCCCTGCACACGTAGCACACAGGCCCACCGGTGCGTGGACATGCCCGGGTTCTCGTGAACCAGATCCCCAGCTACGGGTAAATAGCCCCACTGCCTTGCGGGCAGCCTCGGGAGAGACAAAGGCTACGGGAGTAAACCCAGACAGCAGATCCGGAGTGGAGCCCCTAAGGCGGCTGGACGTCATTGAACATCCTTCTGGCAGCTCCTGCAGCCAAGCTGGTGCCAAACGTATTGCTTCATAAGCTTTCCTTTGGACTACACTGGTGAGGCTGAGAGGAGGACCTTGATGACTGGGCATCCCAGGATCTCCATTCCTTCCACCCAATCTTGTGATGATGATTGTCATCACCCATTGTCCTTCGAGACAGATGGATGCCAACCAACCTATGATTGTGGCCAGTGCAGCTCTGAAAGAGGCCCTCCATTGGTTGGCCTTGACCATGGATGTTGCGTCCCACCTGTTATATGCAAGTCAGTAGGTAAACTAGAACAGTACAAATTGGAGAGCAAGCTGTTGCCGATGCTGCAGGCTCCCCATTTCCACGTAGCTGATAAATCCAAAGGAACAGCATAGACTGATACAGTTTGGCCCCAGTGGCATTGCAAGAGTTGCCAGTCAATGTTGAACTCGGTGTGGGACTGCCTTAAAGACTCCAGCTCTGGATATTTACTCGGGATTTACTCCTGAAGCCTTCTCCATGAGTGGGTATCACCTCAAGGCAGCAGATGTTCGAGGTCAGATTTTGCCTTTTCCTAAATGAGCTGCTAACCACAGCTGATGAGCCCCATCTGCCCGAAGCGACTGGTTTTAAGTTACCAGTAACTCGCCTTCGCCCCTTCTCCTGTCAGTAGCTTGTGTGTTGGGCACGTGGCCAAGCGATTAAGGCGTTCGTCTAGTTATCTCAAGGTCGCTAGTTCGAGCCTCAGCTGTGGAAGCTTGTTTGTGCCCTTGAGCAAGGCACTTAACCGTACATTACTCTAGTCTGTGTGAGGAGTGGCGCCCCACACAGACTTCCAATCTGCACCTTATAAGGCATGAAAATGCCCGATGCAGGCCTCTCATGGTCTGAGTCGACGTTCCCTCCTCCTCCCGCCCTGTCAGTAGAATGGATTCACTTGGGATTAGTAGCTAAGCCACACTTGAAGGTCAGGAGCTGGATTTGGATGTCAGAGCCTATCTGAGATGCAGGCCAATGGGAGCATTTTATAGGTAGTGGGAGCTTAACTCTACTACTATCCCTGTCTATAACAAGGAACCTAAAGTTTACAACCCCAATGTCATATTTCGGTTTGCAAACGATATCACTGTTGTTGGCTGAATCAATAGTGATGAGAAAACAGCACATAGGAGGGAGATTGAAATTCTGGTTGAGTGGTGTCATACCTACGTTGCCCTCAATATCAGCAAAACCAAAGAGCTGATTACTGGTGACAGGAGGAAGAAGCTGGAGGTTCCTAAGCCAATCTTTATTTTGGGTCTCGAAAGAGGAGAGGGATGGTCAATTTAAGTTCCTTGATAAATCAGAATATGCCGTTATTAATCAAAGTATTAAGTATAAGAATTGGGATGTTATGCTGAGGTTGTATGAGACGTTGTTGAGGCCTAATTTGGAGTCTTATCTGCAGTTCTGGTCACCAACCTACAGGAAAAGTATCAATAAGAACGAAAGAGAGCAGAGAAAATTTACAAGGATGTCACCAGCACTTGAGGACCTGGGTTACAGGGAAAGGTTGAATAGGTTACAACTTTATTTCCTTGAGTGTAGGAGAATGAGGGAAGATTTGATAGAGATATACAAAATCGTGAGGGATGTAGATAGGGTAAATGCAAGCAGGCTTTTTCCACTGAGGTTGGGTGAGACTAAAAACAGAACATGAGGGGGAACTTTCTAACTCTGAGGGTGGTGAGAGCGTGGAACAAGCTGCCAGCAGAAGTGGTGGATTGAAGTTTGATTTTAAAACTTATGAGTTATTTGGATAGGTACATGGATGGGATGATGTGGAAGGTTACGGTCTGGATGCTGGTCGATGGATCAGGCAGATTAATAGTTTGGCATGAACTAGATGGGCTGAAGGACTTGTTTCTGTGCTGTAGTTGTTCTATGACTCTGTGGTGTCATCACATCAGGGGACGTGTCCCAGGACCAGCACATAAGTGTCATTACAAAGAAGGCTCAGCAGTATCTCTACTTTCTTGGAAGTTAGTGTCGATTTGGCATGTCATATAAAACCTTGACAAACCTCTATAGATGCATAGTAGATAATATCCTCACTGATTGCATCACGGCCTGGTATGGAAACACTAATGCCCAGAATTGGAAGTCTACAGAAGGTGGTGGATACAGCCCAGACCATCACAGGCAAAACCATCCCCACTATTGAGGATATTTACAAGGAGCTCTTGTGCCTGAAGGCATCATCCATCATCAAGGACCCTCACTACACTGGCCAAGCTCTCTACTCACTACTACCTTTAGGCTGGAGGTACAGGAGCCTAAGGTCCCACACAACCAGGTTCTGGAAGTTATTATCCGACACACAGCAGGCTTTTGAACCAGCATGGATAACTTCATCCACCTCAACTCTGAACTGACTCCATAATCAAGGCTTACTGTCAAAAGCCTGCAGAGAATTGTGCAAATAAATAACAAATAAATATTACAGAGAACTCACATATTTATTTGTTTTTTATTCGCACTATTTGTCTTCTTTTGCACACTAGTTGTTTGCCTGTCTTTATTTATGCATAGTTTTTTAAAATAAATTATATTCTGTTCTTTATTTTCCTGTAAATGCCTGCAAGAAAATGCATTTCATGGTACGTGGTGACATATGCATACTTTGATAATAAATTTACCTTGACATTGACTTTGAACACCTGCAGATGTTCTGAGGGAGCCAGTGTGGACTTGTGCAAAGTAAACTATACCTGACAAATGCGGTTGAATTTTCTGAAGAAGTGGCTAAAATGATGGACAGGTGAATGTTTACAGATATTAATCTATGAAGTTCAGAACCTCATTGTGCTGAAGGCAACTTTTTGATCTGGTTAGCGTTGTATGAGTGATTAGAGATTGAGAGGAAGGATAATGGCCGGGTTCTGTATCCGGTGAATTTAGAATCCCTTTTGAAAATCCTCCCTCAGCTCTTGCCTTCACCTTGCAACATGGGTGAACAAAAGGTCAGGTGAAACATAGCCCATGACTGCCCAAGTAGGAAGTCCACTCTAATGGTCATCTAATGCATAGGCAAAAATGCTCGCGGGATGAAGTAGAGCACTATGATTAAAAGTGACTTTTAATCAAACTGCAAACCCCAACTATGCTAGAGAACCACTTCTACAGTGCAAACCTCATATTAAGGGTGGACATTTCAGCTGTAGTGTAAAACTCAGGCGATGCATTAAAATCAGAATTAAGGATGAGCATAAGCTTTTGTATGACCTCATTTTTGGTTCCGTATCGTGTGTGAAGTCAGACAGTCTGAGAATTGGGCTTATGCACTCAACAGATTACTGTCAATAATAATAATAATTATTATAATATCACTAAATTTTCCCAGTATGAAAAGGACATTATTTATAGCATCAGCTGCATTTTGACCAACAACTGTTAGACTAGCCCAATTATGGCAACCATTTCTATGGTTAGACCAATAACAAAACTACCATTGTAAGTAACTCTATATCTTATAAACATTTTATACCAGAATTTGACTATTATCCTCATTTCCTTCCTGCTTTCCTGATTATCTCTTTATTTTAGAATATGATAAATCTTTCCATTTTCTGTCCTCCTGATGATGTCCCCAGAAGTCCATTTAACAGTACAAACACCTCATTCTTACAATTATTGCAACAGGTAGCTGACATATTTAAGCAACACACACAAAAAATGCTGGTGAACGCAGCAGGCCAGGCAGCATCTATAGGAAGAGGTACAGTCGATGTTTCGGGCCAGGACCCTTCGTCAGGACTAACTGAAAGGAGAGATAATAAGAGATTTGAAAGTGGGAGGGGGAGGGCGAGATCCAAAATGAGCCTGAGTCAAAATGTGGTTGCTTGAGTTTCTAGCATCTGCAGATTTCCTCGTGCTGGCACATTTAACTGGGTTGGCAGAAACAAAAGAGATTATGAGATTGCCGAGGCCTGAGTTCGGTCTTAATAGTCAAAGGTTCCAAACTAAATCACACGATGGATGAAATTTTAAAAACAGCTTTCGCAAATTGTGGCACGTTCTGGGAGCTGTTGGCACATTATCCCAGAATCATACCTTCCTTCTCAATGGGAGAAATAGGCTCTACAACAGAAGAAAGCAACTTGGCAAGATCGAACATTCTTAATGCCCTGTCACCACCTATTGATCGAAGGCATCCGTACAAAGCTAGAGCTCTTAATGCTGTTCAGTTCCAAACCATGTGGGAATGCCAAATCATCTCATGGTCCTCTGTGTACCTGCCCTACCTGAACACCCACAGAACTTGTTCCCAATAAGCCTGACTGAAATGGTAGTCTTGTAATTCAAAGCTGTATGAGAGGTACACACTCCCTTGGCCTTCACATCCTCCCATAGTGGAAGTAATGTCATGTTTTATGTCTCACTTTTAGTTATTCTACCACATTAACTAATAAGTGCAAAAAAAATTACGGTTAGGGATTGTCTCTTTAAAATGGTGTCAGGTCAATTATGAAAGGATGAATATTCTGTGGTCCCCAAGGCTCTACCGTTCAATATTAAAAATCATGCACAGAATATCAATTCCAATTAGAGTTGTATGGACTAATTATTTTGGTAATTAAATACTCTGTCAATTATCCCATTAATTTATCATATATTTGGCTATATTAAGCCACTATAAAGCTGACAGTTTCATTGTTAAATGGGGATTTGATAGCAACACCCCAGCATCATGTTGATCGAGGAACAGCTTGTTCAAATTAGATTTTCGAATGTAACATAAGTCCACTCGATAAGCTGAAGTTCACAAATCTATTTTCTGCAAGTTTTATTGCATTGATCTTTCGTGCAGTACTGATCCTAATGGCCAGACCAGATGACGTGCAATATACTACCATGATCTTTCGAACTTGGTTACTAAAATGTTATTAAAGGCACAACTATCTGACGAATGTTTGAGTTCTGAGTTATGGGCCAGGAAGACTTGAGTGATGCCCAGGATTCCACCTCACTATCAAGGTGAGGTAGCTGAGGAGTAGGTTAAGGTTGAGGCAGCAACTCAATGAGCGCTTCAGAATGCTGGAAAATTTTTCCAGATGCTGACACCTTCATTCTCTCATCATGAGAAGTGATTCTATCTAATAATTGCTGAAAATTTGTCACTATTACATCTTGCATGTATTTACTTACTCCTTGAGCAGGGAGTTGTTGAAGTTGAGCATCTTCTCTCTGCAGAAGGAAGGATAACCTAGTGACTGCCCATTACAATTCAACTTCCTAATCCCATTCTGGCATATTGGGCCCTAGCCTCCTCTACTGCCATGATGAGGCCAAGCTCAGGTTGGAGGAGCAGCACCTCATAATCTATATGGGTTGCCTCCAACCTGATGGCTTGAACATTGATTTCTCCAAATTCCAGTAAGTTCTGTCTCCTATTTATTCTATTCTCTATTCTTGTTTCCCTCTCACCTCTTATCTTCTCCTCACCTGCCCATCATTTCCCACTGGTCCCCACCCCCCCCTTCACTTTTGTTCATGATCCATTGCCCTCTCCAATTAGATTCTTCCTTCTTCAGCCCTTTATCCCTTCCACTTGTCACTTCTTGGCTTCTTACTTCATCTACTCTCTGCCCCACCCATATTTCCCCTCACCGGGCTTCACTGATCACCTGTCAGCTTGTAGTCCTTCCCCTCCTCCCACCTTCTTATTCTGGCTTCTTCCCCATTCTTTTCCAGTCCCGATAAAGGGTCTGAGCCTAAAACAACGACTGCTCACTACTCTCCACAAATGCTGCCTTACCCCCCGAGTTCCTCCAACATTTTGTGCGTGTTGCTCAAGATTTCAAGCCTCTGCAGAACCTCTCGAGTCAATAAAGGCCTGTTTTTAGACCCAAACACTGATCTACAAAGGCAAGTGAATGGCCTAGGATTACAGGGTAGTGATATTTCATACTAATGGTCTTTAGGACCATCCCTTCACAGCTCAACTACCAAGAGAATAATCCAGGTTCCAGTACAATACTGTGTGGAAGTTTGAGGTACATGTATGTATACAGTTGCTAAGGTGTTTAAAACTTTTCCACAGTACTGTGATACAACAGTAACTGATAAAACAATGGTCAGGTAATAGATAATTATAATTATCAATGATTAAGTATATATAGGCATCCATCAGTCTCATGAGATCATGGATTTGCGCCTTGGAAGGTTTCCAGGGCGCAGGCCTGGGGAGGGTTGTGTGGAAGACCGACAGTTGCCCATGCTGCAAGCCTCCCCTCTCCACACCACCGACGTTGTCCAAGGGAAGGGCACTGGGGCTGATACAGCTTGGCACCGGTGTCATCGCACAGCAATGCGTGGTTAAGTGCTTTGCCCAAGGACACAACACGCTGCCTCAGCTGAGGCTTGAACTAGCGACCTTCAGATCACTAGACCGATGCCTTAACCACTTGGCCACGCGCCAACACTCAATGATTAAGTAACCCTGAATAATTGCTCTGTACAATTATAGCAACAATATAAAACGTACATGATGTGTTTTATCGTAAATGGAATGTCTTTATCAGGACTGTTGAGTTCTACAGGTGTCAGATTCCCAACTCAGAGGACAAAAGTCTCATGAATTATCGCTGAGCTTCACCTGGTTTTGTTTCGATTAACAATACAAACCTGCCACAGCACAGATTGTTCTACATCAGTAGCTTTGACAGCACTTGGAAGTTTACTGCAGTCCAAGGGTTATGTAGGGGAGAAAGAGGAGCTTGAACATTCTCCCCGTGACTGCGTGGGTTTCCTATGGGTGCTCTGGTTTCCTTCCGTAGTCCAAAGACTGGTTGGTAGGTTAATTTGTTATTGTAAATTGTCTCGTGATTAGGCTATGGTTAGGTCGGGGATTGCTAGGCAGCAAGGCTCCAAGGGCTGGCAGGGTCTATTCCACGCTGTAGCTCAATCAATCAATAAATAAAATCACATCCTATAATGCCAGCATATCACATGTGCATTATATGCATTCATGCTCTCCTGTCATATGTGCTACCTTTCCACGTCATACATCCTGTTTTCACATCCCCTTCTCTACTTCCCCCTGGAAAAACCTGGGAGCTTGACTTTCTTCTGGATTTTAGAAATGCATTTTGAAGCATAGGTCTAAAAAACCACAGAAACTCATTTTAACTGCAGTTATTTTAATCATCGATTAATGATAGAGTATATTCCCACTGAGTAAAGCTGATCTCTACTAATGTGAGTTCTTTCAAAAAATAATTCAGTACTCATCAGTACTTGTTGGGATGGTGGCCCAGTTCATATTTCGACATAAACAAGAGGCTAGTCTGTTTTTTTTCAGAATGCTTGGATTTTGAGGCTTTGTTGCACAGTAAAGAGTGAGACAATATTCACTTGGGAAAAAGTTGACCACAAAAGTACTCACATTGTTCACTAGGGCAAGTCTGGAGCGAGATGAGTGGACAGACTGAGGGTGTGTTTCTAAACTCTGTGGGAACCCCAGCCTTGTAAATATGTGACAGGAATGTACATTTTCCCCATTTTGGCAAGGAAAAGACTTGACAGCAGGTCTATAAGACAGGGAAAAGGAGAAAAGATACAATAGAACTTCGAACATTGAACACTACAGTGCAGTTCAGGCCCTTCACCCTATGAAGTTGTGTTAACCTTATAACCCACCTTGAGCTCAGTCTAACCTTTCCCTCCATTTTTTTTTTATCATCCATGTGCCTATCTAAGAGTTTGTTATATGTCCCTAGTGTATCTGCCTCTACCATCATCCCTGACAAGGCATTCCACACATCCACAACTCTCTGTGTAAAAAAAATACCTCTGACAACTAGGAATGTAACCAAGAGGCAACTCTCAACAAAGTACAATTCACTCGTTTTGCTTAGACAGAAAGAATTCACACATTTTCTTTAAAGAATCTAAACGTTCTTTGCATCTGAACCTATGGTAGGGGAGATGCCAACAGAAGGTAATATAACAGAAGGGAAGTTGTAGATTTGGAGGAAGCATCCAAGATACAGTTCTTTCACACAGTGATCACTTACCATTAGATATAGACTGGAGAGGGTAACTGTCAGCCAAAGATTGTGATACCCTGCTATAATGTTATTTTCAAACAGATTTGGAATTAATTGAAATATGCTTACCTTGTTGTACATATTGATGGTGGCACAGTGCTGCCACTCTTGCCCTGGAGAGAGAATGGCACAGTGAAAAAATAATTAGTACTTTATTAAATAAACATTCAATTTCTCAATTTGACTTACAGATTAGATTGGAGGCTGTTAGATTCCCTTAAGGAATTTTATTTGCTTTTCTTTATTAAAATTTCGATTTGCTAATAACCTTTTTATCAGACTTCCTCAGGAACTGGAGCTAATTATGCATTGGCTAACCCCACCCCCCCAACCCCAGGATGTGCAGAAGTTCATAGGTCGCTGTTCCTAAAGGTCACTTGCTGTTTGCTGAAAAGTTCCTCCAAAGTTTGTGCCTGCAGATTGTTGGGAATATCCAAGCAGTTTTGGAGTGAAATATTCCATCTGGAATCTGAAAGAGATTAAAATAATAGAACATAGCTGGAGTATGTGCATCAAAAGGTCATAACCGTGTAATAAAACAGATTTTTTAAATAACTCTTTGGCTCTTCATATTTATCCTAAAGCTTTATTTGGAGTGTTAAAATCTGGCTATTGTAAACTAATACAGGCTATTCCACTGCACATAACTATGCCTATTGAACAAAGCTATTAAGTTCTTGTTATTTTTGATTTATTGAAAGCAAAATTATTTGTCACAGGATATGTTAACATCTTAAACCTTTAATAACTTTGATAAGGAATTCCATCTGTTCAGTCAACTAATGTTTTGGTCATATTTATTTGTCACAGCATAAAATAACTTTGTATTTAATAGATTAGGGTTTGGTGTTGACTTTTATGGCCAAGTAATCTGATGGTTAGACCTTCATACCTTTACTTCAGCTTGTCGTGCTGGGGAGACTTGCGGATTCCTGAGATCCCGTGAGTGACGTTGGCTGGAGTTTAGCTCCTGGTAGGTTTACCCATCGTCGTGGCTATCCCTCGAGGTCGAGGATGATGATCTTTGTTCTGTTGATCTATTTATGGGTTTTCAAGTGGCTTATGAGTCCAATCTTGGCTTTGAAAGTTCTTCCGCATTCAGGACAGGTAGTTCCAGATGGCAGATTGGGCTTTGGTTGTTGCTGCCTCTCTTTCCATTTTCTTCTCTTTTCTTCTAATTCTGCACATCTGTTGGCTTCGAAAGTTGCTGTCCTTCTCGGATGATGGCTTGCCAGAGTTTCCTGTCCTTGGCATTGGTTTCCCAATTGCTGATGTCGATGTTACATTTCTTCGTGTTGGCTTTTAAGTCGTCTTTGAATCTCTTCTGTTGTCCGCCTCTTTTACGTTTGCCTTCTTTAAGCTGGGAGTAGAAGATTTGTTTCAGCAGACGTTCGTCTTTCATCCGAACAACATGACCGCTCCATCTTAGTTGGCTCTTGATGATGTAGGCTTCAGTGCTTGCCACGGGTGACCCTACCAGGAGTATAGCTCCAGACGGCATTGCTCTCAGGATCTCAGGGCCACACAAGCTTCTCCACCGCGACAAGATGACAATCCACGGAGAAGAGGTTTACCCATAGTAGTAAGGCCAAGGGGTCAGCTCCAGGGAGGTAGCACCATCAATTTGTGGGAGACTCTCGGAACTTCCGGGAGAGATGGGATGTCTGCAATAGAGTAGCTCCTTAGCAGCTAGCCAGCTAGTTTAAATAACGTTAGCTATGCTATTGAACGAATGACACCTGTTAAACTCACCTCAACATGTCTTTTACAGTCTTAACCCACCATGGGCAATAGAAAAGTCACTGTTGCAAACAGTGCAGTTGACCCCTATTAGGCAGGGGTACACTTTAGTGTTGTCTGGGGTGACGTACATTTTATATTTTCTTTTTTTAGAACACTCTGCCATGGTGCGCGTTCGCTTTCTCTCGCACTCGCTCTCTCTCTTGCTCTCGCTCGCTCTCTCTCTCGTCCTCTCTTGCTTTCTGTCTCTCGCTCTCGAAAAAATTGATTTCCGGGATATTGTATATAATTTGCAGGCATCATGGAGCCACTATTAATATACGGGAGACTCCCAGAACTTCCGAGAGAGGTGGGATGTCTGGCATAATCAGTGCCGGATTATCAAAGGAACCGGATTACAGGTAGTCAAATTAGTGAAGGTCAACCTGTACTATATATTTGAGATAACTTTTTTTTTATAATATCACATCCGGTGATATCATTTCCTAATACAACTACATATTCATCTCTCAGCACATATTTTAATGAAAAATTCATTAACACCCTGTCCCTGGAATTAAGTCAAAAGGGGAAAAAAAACACAACTTGCCTGAAGAGGCATGCTTTATCTGACCAGCGTCCAGTGTTTCTCGATGCTTCGGATGCAAATAGTTTTTGTGATTTTAACCCATTCACAGCTGCTTCCCACTGCTTCCTTTGCCCATTGCACCATCTGCGTTTAGGGCAGCAACGAAGGTCCTCCCTCTCTGGCGCCATTCACGGCTTCCTTCATCATATCAGTAGCTTCTTCTTAGTTTACTGTCAGTCACGCAAGTCCTAATTGGAGTCTCAGAAGTACAGTCACGCACAGCTGTAGGACTCTGCATTGCTGTTTCCATAACAATTTCCTTTGACCAGTCAGGGTTGTTGGCTCTGAACTGAACCCTCGGTAGACCACTCTTAATCCGGCCTCTACCCTTTGACTTGTTTGGCATGGGTGACTCTATCAAGAGCCAAAGCATAAAGCCCTGACTCCAGCCAACATAGCTCTCCGGGTCATTGAGACGTGCAATTTTCCAAACCACGAAAAAGCTGTGATTCTCTTCACTATTTCTGCCAATGCTTTACATGATGTGTCAACGTGTGCAACAGATAATTTTATAAAAGTTCTAAATCAGAAAGGCACATTGTCAACTAGTTTCAGCGGTATATTACATGGATCCTAAATTCAATATTTTGAGTAATGGAATAGAAAAAAGCTATAACATATTTTTGAATAATATTCAGAATTTACAAAAACCAAGGACTGGTTCCCAGCATTTCCAGATACTTCTGAAAATACAGACTGTAGAAATAAAAAAAAAAGTCAGCATAAAGTCTGGACTCCATCTGGGGATGATAATATGATAATATGATTGAAACAGTGTGTATTGGCCTTAAAAATATGCAATGTAATTACATATCCTCTCAGCAGAGGGAGTAATTTCTTGACAAAAATAGTGATATAAGTTAGTGGGCTCTCAGGTCAGATCGTGAGAGTGAACAAGTTCAAGTTTTTGCTGTGGTAAGAAGAAAATCACCAGCATAGTGTCCTTATGAACAGAATTATACTCAGCAGACACTTTACTAGGTACCTCCTGTACCTAATGAAGTGCTAATCGAGTGTATGTTCGTGGTCTTCTGCTGCTGTAGCCCATCCACTTCAAGGCTCGATGTGTAATGCATTTGGAGATGTTCTTCTGCACACCACTGTTGTGACACGTGGTTATCTGAGTTACTGTCACCTTCCCATCAGCTTGAACCAGTCTAGCTCCTCACCTCTGACCTCTCTCATTAACACAATCTTTTTGCCCACAGAACTGCCGCTTACTTGATTTTTTTTTCTTTTTTACACCATTCTCTGTAAACTCTCAAGACTGTAGTGAGCGAAAATCCTAGGAGATCGGCAGTTTCTGAGATACTTAAACCACCCCGCCTGGCATGAGCAATCATTCCACAGTCAAAGTCACTTCTTCCCCATTCTGGTATTGGTTTGAACAACAACTGAACCTTATGACCATGTCTGCCTACTCTTATGCACGAGTTGCTGCCACATGACTGGCTGATTAGATATTTGCATTAATAAGCAGGTGTAGAGGTGTACCTAATAAAGTGGCCACTGAGGCAGTTCTCTGCAATTTTCTGGAAGTCCAATTCTACTGGCACGGCTGCTCGGTAGGAACAATGCATGATGCTTCATACTTCAACAGGCTGCTACTTATTGTTTTCCCAAATATCAGTTTTATCTTCCCTTTTATTTGTACTGTCAGCTGTACTTAATTGTACCTCCCCATGCCTTGTGGCACATCAGCTGGCAGCCTTGCCATTTCTTTAGCATTTGTCTGTTTTAAATGAGGTTGAGTTGCTAGCTGGACACCCAGCCCAGCATGGATGAAAAGCGTGAAAGGAACCAGCCGGATTCGAACCCAGAACCACTCGTCCCATAGTCCGGTGCAGATACCACTACACCACAGGCTGGCTACTCTCTGCTGTATCATCCACTAAATGTCGTGGCTATCCCTCGAGGTCGAGGATGATGGTCTCCGTTCTGAAGAAGTGGCTCACAGAGTGAAGATGCCTGTGTGTGTATTTGTTTAACGTGTACTTGATGTTGCACTCCAAGAAGCACACGATACTTCACAAATCAACCAACTGATTCCAATGGCATGGAAACCATGATGATTGGAGCTGACGGATTTGTCGCAGCCTTCATTCACCTTCACAGCCGTTGAGTTCGAAGTAACTTCGTCCGCCTGTTCCACCGTTGAGGTCCTGGTTGGATTGTTCTTTGTCAGGGACCTCACCCTCGACCTTACCGCCATGGGTGACCCTACCAGGAGCATAGCTCCAGACAGCATCGCTCTCGGGATCACAGGACCACACAAGCTTCTCCAGCGTGACAAGGTGACAATCCACGGAGATGTCCACTAAATAGGGGTCAAGTTAGTAGTTAGCCAGGAGCTGCCATCTTGTCCCAGCTAAAACACATGATCATGGCCTATAGATGCCTTTTGTAGGCAGAGCAAGTACATTATATACAGAAACCTATCTGCTTATTTACAGCTATTGTAGCTGAGATAGTGGACCCCAGAGTTATAAATCACACTTTCATTCATGTATATTAATTTATTCAATCTCCTTCATATTGTTGATCTTGGGAAAGCAGCCACATTTCTGTAGAGTTCTGAGTAATTTTTTATTGCTATTTATTTATAATTAGTCTTCTGCACTCTGGATGATCTTTCATTGGTCCTGCTATAGTTACTATTATATAGATTTGCTGAGTATGAAGATGAATCTCAGGATTATATAAGGTGGCATATATGTACTTTGATAATAAAATTTACTTTGAACTTTGTACAGTATGTCTAGGTAACTCTCGGCTCTGGCTTTACCCTGCCTTCTCTCATGTCGAGAGTGGGAATATTCTTGATGCAAAGAGAGCAGTTTTGTACTGTTTCTAAATAGCTGGTAAGTAGGGGTTGTGGGGGAGGGGAAGCTTGTCTAGAAATTGATTTGCACAATTAAAGGTCCTTTGTTTGTTCCTTCAGATCAGGTCAGATTCATTTGATTTATCACACGCACATCGAAGCATGCAGTGAAATGCATTGATTTGCATTCACAACCAACACAACCTAAGGATGTGCAGGCTGAAAGTGTTGGCACACATTCCAGCACCAATTTAGCATGCCTACAGTGGTCCCCGTTCAACGTTCAATATTTGGAGTGTTGCCTGGGAAATCAGGTCACATTATTACGAGGTGCACCTGTCATTGGGCATTGTGGGGTGGGGATCCACTTACATCCTCTCCTGTGATTCATCCCCAACCCTAGATCCTGATCTCAGTGCCTTGTTACAAATTACCTTTTCGAGGTACCCTTTGACTCAGCCTCCCACCTACCTGATACTTTCCTTTATATGTTTTTTGTAATGGTATAGCAAATAACAGGTGTAACAACTATGCTTATAATCCACAACTAAAACAAGCATCATCCCATCAAACGGCCATATTTTAGTACATTTTTTAACTGCGCAGATGGCTTTCTGGTTTGTGTTTCTAGCATTTATGAAACTTGCCATGTCTGACTGATAGGAGTAAGAAATTTAAAGGGGATCCAAGGGCCATTTTTTTTGCACCAGGAGGATGGTTAAAGTCAGTTGTCAGAGAAGAATGGTGGAGGTAGGTACATTTAAGAAGCATCTCAGCATGCACTTGAATCACCTAGTGTAGAAGTATATCTGTAACCCTGAAGTCTTTATGAATTTATAACTTTTGTGAAGTGTAATGTGACAAAACGGAACCTGTGTGATCCCAGAGTGCTTTGCTGGTTTGTTGAAGTGTTTGGATAAAAGAGCTACAATGAGGTGATGTGATTTATGGTAAGGTCAGTGTCCTATGGCTTTGACAACAGAGAGAAAAACAGGACATAGCTGTTGGGGGGGGGGAAGAAGACACAAAGACAAATTTACTAAATAAAGACAAGTGCGACTCATTTCAGACAGATGCAGGTAAGAAAAGAATGTAATTAAGGATGAATTACTGGACTCTGTAAGTGTATGAAAATTATCTGTTTTGAGCTATAAGATTGAAGCTACCCAACAATGACTTAATGTATGGAGGTAGACTTTCCCTTGCAAGTAATAAACACACTTATAATTTGATCCACTCAGAGATTGTTGTCGTTTGTTACTGTATATTAGAAGACCTAGTTGAAAGGTACACAGCACAAGACATAGAAGGCTAAGAATCTAGTGTTGGTATGTAGGATTGGTATAAAAGCGGTTTGATGATCAGCATTGGGCAAGGTGGTCCAAAAGACCTATTTTGGAGCTATTTGACTCTATGACTTGTGAGGTGTTTCTGTTTTCAATCGAAATTGGAATTGGTTTACTATTGTCATGTGTACCAAGAAACAGCAAAAAGCTTTCCTTGCATACTGCTTGTACAAATCAAAACATTGCACTGTGCATTGAGATAGAACAAGGATAAACAATAAGAATGCAAATAAAGTGTACGCACCACAAAGAAAATGTAAGATGCAGTAGATTGTGAAATCTAGAGCCATCTTATTGTACAAGAGCCCAATAACAGGGGGTAGATGATGTCCTTGTATTTTCTTCCCATTTGGGGAAGGGAGAAGACAGAATATCCTGGGTGGCTGTGATCTTTGATTCTGTTGCACACACACAAAATACTCTGCAGATGCTGCACCTCCTCTCTTGCCACCATTCAGGGCCCCAAACAGTCCTTCCAAGTGAGGCAACACTTCACCTGTGAGTCTGTTGCATCCGGTGCTCCCAGTGCGGCCTCCTCTATATCGGTGAAACCCGACGCAGATTGGGGGACAGCTTCGTCGAGCACCTCCACTCCATCTGCCACAACAGACAGGATCTCCGAGTTGCCACCCACTTCAACTCTGCTTCCCATTCTCATTTGGATATGCCCATACATGGCCTCCTCTACTGCCATGATGAGGCTAAACTCAGGTTGGAGGAGCAACACCTCATATACCGTCTAGGTAGTCTCCAGCCCCTTGGTATAAACATTGAATTCTCCAACTTCCAGTAGTTCCCTCCCCCTCCCTTCCCCTGTCCCAGTTTCACTCTGCCCCCTCCCTCAGCTGCCTATCACCTCCCACATGGTTCCGCCTCCTTCTACTACCCATTGTGTTTTCCCCTATTCCTTCTTCACCTTTCCTGCCTATCCCCTCCCTGTTTCCCGTCCCCCACCCCTTTATCTTTCCCCTTACTGGTTTTTTCACCAGGAACCTACCAGCCTTCTCCTTCCCACCTTCCCCCCACCTTCTTTATAGGGCCTCTGCCCCTTCCCTCTTCAGTCCTGACAAAGGGTTCCGGCCTGAAACGTTGACTGATCGTTTCCATGGATGCTGCCCGACCTGCTCAGTTCCTCCAGCGTGTTGTGAGCTTTGATTCTGTTGGTTGCTTTACTGAGGAAGTAGGAAGTATGGTCCGTAGAGGGGAAGCTGGTTTCCACGACTTGCTGTGCTGTGTCCATAATTCCCTGAAGTTTCTTGTGGTCATGTGCAGAGCAATTGCCATACCCTGCTGCTATACATCTAGATAGAATACTTTCTATAGTGCATTGATAAGAATTAATCAGGGGACATCATCCTGAAGAAATTTGACAGGTGTTATATAAATAGGGCGTGGTATTGCTGCCCTAAGAGCCTGTATCCTGAAGTCTCAGTAGCTGCAAAATACAGTAGTTCCCAGGCACTCGCTCGCAAATACCCTGATTTTTTTTTAACAAAAATATGTTCATGTGACAACTAACTCTTGCATGTGACCTTTGAGGGAAATTAACAGCATTCAGTTACGAAGTTGTGAAGTTAACACCACAGTGTTCCAGCAAACTCGCTGTCATTTGTGAAGCAGAGAAGATCTAATTTTGTCTTTTCTGCAGTTAACTATATTAAGAGCCCTTGTGTTTCCCTTCTAGTCACTGAGAATAACTTCATTTTAAACTTTATTTCTAGCAAAAAGAGGCACGGACAGAAAGTAAAAGAACCCATCCAAACTTTCTTGCTTGATGAATGTTGAAAAACAGTTACTGCTTGTTATGCCACATGGCCACCCATGCCAAACAGGTCAAAGGATAGATGCCAGACTAAGAGTGGTCCACCAGTCCTCCAGGTTCAGGGGCTCAGCTCTGGGCTAGAAACCCTGACTGGCCAAAAAAATTGTTACGGACACAGCTGACAAACAGGACAAGACAAAAAGAAAGTGTTGAAAGCATTCAGCAGATTGGATAGCATTGCTGGAGAGAGAGAAATCGAACTAATGATTCAGGCCAGTGGCCTCTTCGCTCACATCCAGTGCTCTCTGTATTGGTGAGCTACTGACGTGGATCAATTCCACCAATGGAAACAATAAACTTAAATGAGAAATGCAGCTGGCTGATTTATTTTAATGCAGCTACTCTGATATTCTACAATTCCATTATGATCACTGTATTATCAAGTGTTGCCACCTGGTGGTGTAGTGGCATCCATATCAGACAGCGAGGCCAGAGGTCCCGGGTTCGAGTCCGGCCGGCTCCTTGCACATTTTCCATCTGTGCTGTGTGAGCGTCCAGCTGGCAACTTGGCCTCGTAAAAAACACATGAAAATGCTAAAGAAATGGCAGGGTTGCCACCTGATGTGTCACGAGGTGATGGAAGGTGCAACAACAATTATTATATGCAATTTAACTTACATGAGGTAAATAAAGAACCAGCGACCTATTTGTATGAGTTTTTCCACAAGAACCATAGTACTGCTGAACTGTTCTCTTGATAGGTGGTGATGAAAGCATGCATTTGCATAATCCCTACATGATCAGAAGGCATCCCAAATTATTTCACTGTCAGTGAAGGACTTTTGAGGTGAAGCCAGTGAAGTACAATGTAGGAAACATAGAAACATAGAAACATAGAAAATAAGTGCTGGAGTAGGCCACTCGGCCCTTCGAGCCTGCACCGCCATTTATTATGATCATGGCTGATCATCCAACTCAGAACACCACCCCAGCCTTCCCTCCATACCCCCTGACCCCCGTAGCCACAAGGGCCATATCTAACTCCCTCTTAAATATAGCCAATGAACTGGCCTCAACTGCTTCCTGTGGCAGAGAATTCCACAGATTCACCACTCTCTGTGTGAAGAAGTTTTTCCTAATCTCGGTCCTAAAAGGCTTCCCCTCTATCCTCAAACTGTGGCCCTTCGTTCTGGACTTCCCCAACATCGGGAACAATCTTCCTGCATCTAGCCTGTCCAATCCCTTTAGGATCTTATACGTTTCAATCAGATCCCCCCTCAATCTTCTAAATTCCAACAAGTACAAGCCCAGTTCATCCAGTCTTTCTTCATATTAAAGTCCTGCCATCCCAGGAATCAATCTGGTGAACCTTCTTTGTACTCCCTCTATGGCATGGATGTCTTTCCTCAGATTAGGGGACCAAAACTGCACACAATACTCCAGGTGTGGTCTCACCAAGGCCTTGTACAACTGCAATAGTACCTCCCTGCTCCTGTACTCGAATCCTCTCGCTATAAATGCCAGCATACCATTCGCCTTTTTCACCGCCTGCTGTACCTGCATGCCCACTTTCAATGACTGGTGTATAATGACACCCAGGTTTCGTTGCACCTCCCCTTTTCCTAATCGGCCACCATTCAGATAATAATCTGTTTTCCTATTTTTGTCACCAAAGTGGATAACTTCACATTTATCCACATTAAATTGCATCTGCCATGAATTTGCCCACTCACCCAACCTATCCAAGTCACCCTGCATCCTCTTAGCATCCTCCTCACAGCTAACACTGCCCCCCAGCTTCGTGTCATCCGCAAACTTGGAGATGCTGCATTTAATTCCCTCATCCAAGTCATTAATATATATTGTAAACAACTGGGGTCCCAGCACTGAGCCTTGCGGTACCCCACTAGTCACCGCCTGCCATTCTGGAAAGGTCCCGTTTATTCCCACTCTTTGCTTCCTGTCTGCTAACCAACTCTCCACCCACACCAATACCTTACCCCCAATACCGTGTGCTTTAAGTTTGCACACTAATCTCCTTTGTGGGACCTTGTCAAAAGCCTTTTGAAAATCCAAATATACCACATCCACTTGTTCTCCCCTATCCACTCTACTAGTTACATCCTCAAAAAATTCTATGAGATTCGTCAGACATGATTTTCCTTTCACAAATCCATGCTGACTTTGTCCGATCATTTCACCGCTTTCCAAATGTGCTGTTATCACATCCTTGATAACTGACTCCAGCAGTTTCCCCACCACCGACGTTAGGCTAACCGGTCTATAATTCCCCGGTTTCTCTCTCCCTCCTTTTTTAAAAAGTGGAGTTACATTAGCCACCCTCCAATCCTCAGGAACTAGTCCAGAATCTAACGAGTTTTGAAAAATTATCACTAATGCATCCACTATTTCTTGGGCTACTTCCTTAAGCACTCTGGGATGCAGACCATCTGGCCCTGGGGATTTATCCGCCTTCAATCCCTTCAATTTACCTAACACCACTTCCCTACTAACATGTATTTTGCTCAGTTTCTCCATCTCACTGGACCCTCTGTCCCCTATTATTTCTGGAAGATTATTCATGTCCTCCTTAGTGAAGACAGAACCAAAGTAATTATTCAATTGGTCTGCCATGTCCTTGCTCCCCATAATCAATTCACCTGTTTCTGTCTGCAGGGGACCTACATTTGTCTTTACCAATCTTTTCCTTTTTACATATCTATAAAAGCTTTTACAGTCTGTTTTTATGTTCCCTGCCAGTTTTCTCTCATAATCTTTTTTCCCGTTCCTAATTAAGCCCTTTGTCCTCCTCTGCTGAACTCTGAATTTCTCCCAGTCCTCAGGTGAGCCACTTTCTCTGGCTAATTTGTATGCTTCTTCTTTGGAATTGATACTATCCCTAATTTCTCTTGTCAGCCATGGGTGCACTACCTTCCTTGATTTATTCTTTTGCCAAACTGGGATGAACAATTGTTGTAGTTCATCCAAGCAACCTTTAAATGCTTGCCATTGCATATCCACCGTCAATCCTTTAAGTGTCATTTGCCAGTCTATCTTAGCTAATTCACGTCTCATACCTTCAAAGTTACCCCTCTTTAAGTTCAGAACCTTTGTTTCTGAATTAACTATGTCACTCTCCATCTTAATGAAGAATTCCACCATATTATGGTCACTCTTACCCAAGGGGCCTCTCACGACAAGATTGCTAATTAACCCTTCCTCATTGCTCAAAACCCAGTCCAGAATAGCCTGCTCTCTAGTTGGTTCCCTGACATGTTGGTTCAAAAAACCATCCCGCATACATTCCAAGAAATCCTCTTCCTCAGCACCTTTACCAATTTGGTTCACCCAATCTACATGTAGATTGAAGTCACCCATTATAACTGCTGTTCCTTTATTGCACATATTTCTAATTTCCTGTTTAATACCATCTCCGACCTCACTACTACTGTTAGGTGGCCTGTACACAACTCCCACCAGCGTCTTCTGCCCCTTAATGTTATGCAGCTCCACCCATATCGATTCCACATCTTCCCGGCTTATGTCCTTCCTTTCTATTACGTTAATCTCTTCTTTAACCAGCAACGCCACCCCACCTCCCCTTCCTTCATGTCTATCCCTCCTGAATATTGAATATCCCTGAACGTTGAGCTCCCATCCCTGGTCACCCTGGAGCCATGTCTCTGTGATCCCAACTATATCATAATCATTAATAACAATCTGCACTTTCAATTCATCCACCTTATTACGAATGCTCCTTGCATTGACACACAAAGCCTTCAGGCGCTCTTTTACAACTCTCCTAGCCCTTATACAATTATGCTGAAAAGTGGCCCTTTTTAATGCTTGCCCTGGATTTGTCGGCCTGCCACTTTTACTTTTCTCCCTAGTACTTTTTGCTTCTACCCTCACTTTACACCCCTCTGTCTCTCTGCACTGGTTCCCATCCCCCTGTTGTGAACTAACCTCCTCACGCCTAGCCTCTTTAATTTGATTCCCACCCCCCAACCATTCTAGTTTAAAGTCACCTCAGTAGCCCCCGCTAATCTCCCTGCCAGGATATTGGTCCCCCTAGGATTCAAGTGCAACCCGTCCTTTTTGTACAGGTCACGCCTGCGTCAAAAGAGGTCCCAATGATCCAAAAACTTGAATCCCTGCCTCCTGCTCCAATCCCTCAGCCACGCATTTATCCTCCACCTCATCGCATTCCTACTCTCACTGTCGCGTGGCACAGGCAGTAATCCCGAGATTACTACCTTTGCGGTCCTTTTTCTCAACTCCCTTCCTAGCTCCCTATATTCTCCTTTCAGGACCTCATCCCCTTTCCTACCTATGTCATTGGTACCTATATGTACCATGACCTCTGGCTCCTCACCCTCCCACTTCAGGATATCTTGGACACGATCAGAAATATCCCGGACCCTGGCACCAGGGAGGCAAACTACCATCCGGGTCTCTGGACTGCGTCCACAGAATCGCCTATCTGACCCCCTTACTATCGAGTCCCCTATCACAACTGCCCTCCTCTTCCTTGCCCTACCCTTCTGAGCTACAGGGCCAGACTCTGTGCCGGAGGCCCACAGCTAAATAGTATCACAGTAAATTTCCACACTCAGATTTGACATAAGGAGCTGGTAATCTGTTTGAATGATATTGATCGAGGAATAAATATTGGCCAAGTATAGGTGTGCTTCAAGGTACTCAAAAGGATATTTATACCCTTTAAAGTGGGCTAATTGTGCCAATTTTATTGCTCTTCTGAATGATCTTCCTCCAAGAGGATCATAATCTCGTTGGAGGGTTTGGAGGCTTGCGTGCCTCAATGACCTGGGGAACGATGTTGGCTGGAGTCAGGGCCTTGTGTTTTTGATCTTGGTAGGGTCAAAGGGTAGAGGCCAGACTAAGAGTGGTCCGCCTGTCCTCCATGTCCCGGGGTTCATCTCAGGGCTAACAACCCCGACTGGTCAAAAAGCAATTGGTATAGAAACAGCAATGAGCTATCCTTCTATACAGACAGAGATGGAGGATCCTCATTGCTGCCCTGAACGGCAGCAGCGTAACGGGTAGTAAGTAAGTAAGTACTAAATGATCTTGCACATGATTTTTTACCAGCAGTACACTTACTCTGTAGCTACTACAGGTTATTCCACGTTATTTTGCCCTGTTCTACCTCAGTGCACCATGTAATGATTTGATCTGTGTAACAGTATGTAAGAGAAGCTTCTCACTGCATCTCAGTTCATGTAACAATAATAAACCAACTCCAGTTCTAAAGCAGCATCTCCAACTACATGGCACTCCCTTAACCCTGCTCTGAAGATTCAGCCTTGATTTTTCACTCAGACTTTCTGAATGGGACTGAATGGATAACCTACCAATTAACCCCAATCCTATTTCTACCAGGACTGGATTCTTAACTCAGTGTTGAGAGCTTTAACTTTCCCTTTTAACAGTTCAGAGAGAGAGAGAGAGAGAGAGAGCAAAATGCTTTGGAAAGACAGTAAAGATTTTTTTCCTATTGAAAAAGGAGGAAAATGGCTTAAATTTACTCTTCTGGTGAGGAAGAAAATTCAGTTGCCAACTCATTTATTGTCATTGCTGGTTTAGTTGCAAGCACTCACCTTCATGTTCAGGGAAACGTGGGGAAGACAAAAGGGAGAAAGAATAGAATAGAAATTCACCAGTATTCCTTGAAGAACCAGATTTATATCTTTTTTTGTAGAAAGATTATTGCAAGTTACAGAAAGATTCTGTGATAAAACCTACCAGATGTACGTTTGTACATACACTGACTAATAAAGAGCTTTCTCAAATCTTCTAGTTAACCAACTGACATAAATTTATCCATAGATGAGCCATGTGGCCTGTAGCTAATATTCTTTTTACCATTTATCAATTACATTATTTGAGAATAAAGTTGTTATCATGTCCTCATCAAAAGCTTCTGCATATCCATGCAGCAATAACAGGGAAATTAAAGTAATTTTTGGACATCAAAATCAATAGAGACATGATCTAGTACTTTATATTTACCCTATGGCATATATTGTGGAGATGTCGAGTTCCATTTATTTTAAGTTTTAATCAAATAATGTAATTGAGCATTTGTTTTATCAGATGTACAACACTGAGCCAATTTTGCATTTAAATGGTTGCTTTCAGCTTCGTACATTTTACAGTAAAATTTAAGAATTTATTTGACATTGTAATTGCTCCTGGAAGTATTTGTTTTCTTGAAACCAAACTGTCATTCAAAACCACACAAGGCATTCTGCAGATGCTGGAAATCCAGAGCAAAACGCACAAAATGCTGGAGGAACTCAGCAAGTCAGGCAGCATCTACGGAGGAGAATAAACAGTCGACGTTCTGGGCCAAGGCCCTTCATCAGGACCGGAAAGGAAGGGGGAAAGAAGCCAGAATAAGAAGGCACAGGGGGAGGGGGTGGAGTAGAGTACAAGCTAGCAGATGATAGGGTGAGGGGAAGGTGAGTGTTGTTTAAAAAATATCAACTGATGGGAAAGCTTGGTGTACTTTGTGAAGTTAAACAAATAAATCTTAATCAACTGAATACCGTGTTTTGGTGCATACTCTTCTCTTATTGGCTCTTCCTGGATGATCTCCATTGGTCCAGTGGCAGCCTCAGGTTCCCACCGATGATCCTGACTCACCACCTCCCTGAAACAGTAACATTCACCTGTGGTAGGTCTCCCATTTTACAGCAGGTCAGTGTAGGGCCCTATGGAAATGCAAAGAAACGACAAACACTAGCAGATAAAGGAGCTTATAAAGTAAAGGAAACGCAGACTAGAAGAAGCAGGAAGCAAAGGCTGTGAGCATGTGTGACATGGTTTCAGAATATAGTTCACGACTGTAACAATACAAAGATTATTCGATATTTAACACATGCCTGAGGGAGACCAGGCATTTTCGTACGGGGAAGACAACAATTTTTTGAATAGTCAAGAATGATTTCTTATTACCTCCCAGATTGTGTATCGTATCTTGCATGTATTTCTCAGAGGCTAGGCGACCTGCAAGCCTTGCTACCTGCCTTCTTACCTCTGCATGACGTGTGGTCAAATGGGCAAAAGTGTGCATTGTGCCACTGACATGAGACAACTGGGAAGTACTTACGAAGGAGAGGTTAGTGTAATCAAATAATTGATTGCATGGACCGGAATGTTTGAAATAAAATCAGTCAAAATGCTGGAAGTGCTCAACATTAGGCAGTATTGTGCAGAGGGAATTAAGAGTTAATCTTTTAGGTTGATGCTGAGTATTTTAAATTGATTTTTATTTCAGATTATCCAGAACATTTATTTCTTTTCACTGCAAGTAGGTAAATATGAAATTAATTTTGGGGAAATGACTTTATTGGAATCACTGCTGGTTCTTGTCCGCATTATAGTTTTGAATATTCTGTGCCCCTTCAATTCTTCCTCACGCACAAAATGCATTTAATACCATCGTCCCCTTAAAACTAATCAGTAAACTGCAAGACCTGGGCCTCAATACTCCCGTGTGCAATTGGATCCTGGATTTTCTCACTTGCAGACCCCAGTCAGTTCGGATTGGCAACGACATTTCCTCCACAACCTGCATCATCACTGGTGCACCACAGGGATGTGTGCCTAGCCCCCTGCTCCGCTCCCTTTACACCCATGACTTTGTGGCTAAGTACAGCTCCAGCACCACCAATGACAATGACACCACCATTGTGGGCTGTATCAAAAGTGGTGATATCTCAGCATACAGGAGAGCGATTGAAAATTTGGCTGAGTGGTGTCATAACAACAGCCTCTCACTGAAAGTCAGCAAGACCAAGGAACTGACAGTAGACTTCAGGAGAAGGAAAGCAGATGCCCATGAACCAGTACTCACTGGAGGATCTGAGGTGGAGAAGGTCCATAACTTTAAACTCCTGGAGTCCCTACCTTAGTGGACCCGTCCAAGACCTATTATATAAATGTAATTGTGAAGAAAGCACTAACTGCCTCTAGATCCTTAGGAGCCTGCGGAGATTTGCCATATAATTTAAAACCTTGGTAGACTTCTATAGATGGGGTGGAAGGTGTGCTGACTGGCTGCGTTATGGCCTGGTATGGGAACAGCAATGCCGATCAGTGGAAAATCCTACAAAAAGTAGTGGATTCGGCCCTTTATCAATGGATAACACCCTCCCAGCCATCGAGCACATCTACATGAAATGTTGTTGTAGAAGAGCAGCATCCTCACCACCCAGGCCATGTTCTTTTCTCACTGTTGTCATCAGGTAGGAGGTACAAGAGTCTGAGGACTTGCTCCACCAGGTTCAAGAAGAGTTATTACCCCTCCACCAACAGGCTCTTGAGCAAAGAAGGATAACCACACTCATTCTGCTGCTGGTGTTGCTCACCCGCTGGTCTCACTTTTTATCTTATTTCATGCTTTCGTTATTTATATTGTTTATTTATATCTGCATTTGCACAGTTTGTTGTTCGTTGATCCTGTTTACAGTTACTATTCTATAGATTTGCTGAGTATGCCTGCAGAAAAAAAATCTCAGGGTTGTATGTGGCGATGATAAATATGTACTCTGATCATAAATTTTACTTTGAACTTTGAACTTTGAAATGCTTTTAAGCAACACACATTTTGGGCCGAAACGTCGATTGTACCTCTTCCTAGAGATGCTGCCTGGCCTGCTGTGTTCACCAGCAACTTTGATGTGTGTTGCTTGAATTTCCAGCACCTGCAGAATTCCTCATGTTTGCGTTTTGAAACGCTTTTAGATTTTTTTTTAATGACCGTATTATAGTGTGGGAGGAAAATTACCATTGATCTAACTGGACTCCACAGAATCTTAGCAAGGGCTCTTGAAATTAAAAGTAAATTTTCATTTCATTGCCTTCCAAGTTCCTAAAATGCTGAAGTTTGTTTCCAAATTTTAACAAAACCTCTTGCGTGACCTAGTTAATCAGGATGTCATAAGCCCTTTATTAATAATCTTCATCAGTTTGTTTCAACTTCAACCAATGTCAAATCAATTAGGCCCAGACCATTGGTGTTTGTGATTCCCAACTTTTGTAGAAGTTTTGCCCCTCATTAAGCATTAACGTTTACATCAGTTTTCAGATTCTGCCCTTACTCCCCTCTCGGCCCACCTTCCACACTTCACTGCGTAGATTTCTGATTCATGAATCTTGATTCTTTTCCCTCAGGTGCTGCCTGACTGACTGAATATTTTGAGCACTCACCGAAGGTTTTCCCAACCCATGTGATCAGGCAGATTTGGGCCTCTCCTAATGCTGATCAATAAATATCCATGGGAGATTGGGTGTCTGACCCTTCCCCAGAAAGCATGTGTCCTCTTGCTTGGATCATTCACCATTGGCTTGTTTCAGATCAGCATTGCACTGTAGAATGAGAGCAAGAAGATACCAAACTTCCGATCTAATTTTGTTTTCTTTTGGTGATTAAAGCACAGGTACAATCACTTTACTGTCCAATCAATCGCCAATTAGAGTTCGATTTCTGTTCCTATCTGTAAGGAGTTTATACATTCTCCCCATGACCACATGGGTTTCCTCCAGGTGCTCTGGTTTCCTCCCACAGTCCAATGATGTCTGGTTTAGGTTGGTAAAATGCCAGCATGCAATGTTGGTGCTAGAAGCATGGTTACGCTTGCGGGCTGACCCAGCATAAACCCTTGCTGATTTGATTTGAGGCAAATGACGCATTTCACTGTATGCTCCCATGTTTTGATGTAGACGTCAGAACCGGCTATGCGCGGCTGGGTTCTGCACTGGGTTGGGAGCTGGTCCCTCCAGTCAGTGCTGCCCTCTGGTGTTCGCTCAATGAAAGACAACTGGCTTGAGTTTGTCTACGGTTGCACCTGCGCGAGCTGAGGAACTGCTGAGGGCTTGCAGAAATGTGGCTCTAGGTCAACATCCATGCACCATCAGCCTGTAGACCATCTGATTAATATTTTTTGTAACTATATGCTTTTGTGCTTTCATAATTATATACAATATATGTGCTGTGCGCTGTGTGTTACAGTTGGCACTGTGATTTGCACTTTGACCTCAGAGGAACACTGTTTCATTTGGCTGTATTCATGTGCATGGTTGAATAACAATTAAGCTTGAAATTTAACATGACTTTAATCAAATCGAATCTAATCTGCAGGACTAAATTGGGTCGAATTATTCACATTACTGATCATCATTTTATTTATTCATTTTACTGATTCTGCCCTGATCAGCATTCTGTGCTTTAATTGTTTTGATTTTTATTATCTTTCAATTTAAGCATTTCCTAGTGGTTAACAGATCTAATCATGACCTTCAAACTTGTTTTCCATCCCTCTTTAGACATATAGCAGGACTCTCTGCCATTGTAGATGGCTGAAAGTGACTTAATAAAGTGATTTGGAGTCATATTGAACCACTGATTTGTCTGCACAAACTTGCCAGTTTTTCAGCCAAGAGTGGCAATGGGAGTTGAAATATTCCAAGTGACACAACGCTGTAGGAGTAATTCAATAGATGTTGACTCTCTCACTAGTCTGTGCCATTTCTGAGAGATTTTCCCACATCCAGCAGAGAAATCAGCATCGGGTTTAATATCACCATTAAATTTGTTAACTTTACAGCAGCATGAAAAACACGATCAATAAATTTAGAGGGAAAAAAACTGAATTGCGATCAGTATATATGTGTGTCTATTAAATAGTTAAGTTAAAATAAGCCGCGCAAAAAATAAATTAAGAAGTCGAGAGGTAGTGTTCTTGGTTTCAAAGTCCATTCAGAAATTGGATGGTAGAGGGGAAGAAGCTGTTCCTGAATTGCTGAGTGTGTGCCTTCAGGCTCTTGTACCTCCTTCCTGACAGTAACACTGAGAAGAGGGCATGTCCTGGGTGATGGGGGTCCTTAATGATGGATGTTGCCTTTCTTAGGTTCCTCTCCTTGAAGATGTCTTGGATACTACGGAGGCTACCCATGATGGAGCTGACTAATCTTACAAGTTTCTGCAACTTACTTTAATCTTGTGCAATAGCCTTCCCCCACCCTGACATACCAGACAGTGATGCAGATTTTGTTTCCTGGAAAGTATGAAATTAAGTCCTTTTTCTGTACAATGTAAAAACATATTGCAGTTTAAGATTATTCCTTAAGCGATGAAATGATCCACAGAACACAAAAAGGTAATATGCAGCCTTTCCATAACAACTTTGAGTGGCACAGACACTGGGTGGTCTGATAGACATGTGTTTTCAGAATCTATGTTTCAAACTTAATCAATGTTGTTTTTGCTGTTGTGACCGGCACCAGGAGATGAGCAGGGAGCTGTGTTTCCACTGACAACCTTCTCAAGGCATTCCGGATTCAACATTACCACCAGATGGCTCTCAGCTTTTGCAGTTATAGCAATATATCTGTGAGTAGATTGTTTTAGAGATATTCCTTTGCACTGATGAGAGGCATCGATCGTGTGGATAGTCAGAGGCTTTTTCCCAGGGCTGAAATGGCTAGCACAAGAGGTGCTTGGAAGTAGGTACAGAGGAGATGTCAGGGGTAAATTTTTTATGCGATGGACTGCCGGCATCGGCGGTGGAGGCGGATATGATAGCGTCTTTTAAGAGTCTCCTGGATAGGTACACGGAGCTTAGAAAAATCGAGGGCTATGGGTAACCCTAGGTAATTTCTAAGGTAAGGACATGTTCAGCATGGCTTTGTGGGCCGAAGGGCCTGTATTGTGCTGTAGGTTTTCTATGTTTCTATGATTCAGAAATGAATGCTCGATATTTAATATAATTGCTTTAACATCTCTTTGAACTTACTATAGTTTAGAGGATTGTTCTCAACAGCAAAATAAAGATCCTTAGTAATCTCTGTGGAATCAATGTTAATTTGGAACTTTCCAAGTTTCCCCCTCCTCTCAGTCCGTGGTTAATTTAGTACACAGGGTTCCCAACCTGCGGTCCGTGGACACCTTAGTTAATGGTAGGGGGTCCATGGCATTAAAATGTTGGGAACGCCTGCTCTAAGGTGAGGAGGGATAAAGTTAAAGGCAATTTATTTTGATAAATAGCCTTCAGCAACTGAATGTTGGAATTGCTCTTTCTGTCCCATAAGCTACAGGATAACATCACTTTAGCTCACCTGTGCTGAGGCGTATCACTTCCTGATTATCTTCAACACAAATCTAAGGTTCTGAAAAGCATGGTGACAAAATTGGGTGTAAATTGTGTATCATTGACATATGCTGGAACTACAGATAGTAGAAGCATTCTAGCAACTATCATTTCTCATTCCAACGACAGGAAAGTCCCCCCCCCAATCTGTTCCACATCCCCCACCTCATTCTCTCCTATAATCTGCATTGCTATTTAGAGGGATTATCTACTATTATCAGGTTAGCTTCAGGCTGAGTTCTTTCACTAAGTGCTGGAGTTCCACCGGACTGTGGCTTTCTGGAGTCCCTTGAAGTGAATGAGATCTACAAGGTGTCAGTTACAAAGGATTTCTGTTCAACTTTCTGTAGAAACAAGTTCTCTGAGGTACAGGCGTGACAATCAGCATCCTTCTTAGAAATTTGTACAATCAGGGCAATGAGCTGAGCACGGAAAATTTTCGGGAGAGGACGAGGAGCAGGAAAGCTTATGTAACTAGGGTGCTCAAGGGATACTGTATTTTCCACAAGTAGACTTTATTCATTATAAAAGTTTATACAAAAGTAAGAAACAGTAGAAATAACTTCACATTTGTCATCAGTATATTATCTAGAGTAAAACTTTAAAGGAAGAAAACTTCATTATTTACGGCCCATTATGCTGCTGGTGTTTAGGACAGCAATGAACATCCTCCATCTCTGGCGGTGTTCAGGGCTTCCTTCATCGTGTCAGTAGCTTCCTCTCAGTTTTCACAGTCAGTCATGCAAGTCCTGGGTGGAGACTCAGGAATACCATTGCAGTCAGATGCAGAAGGGTTCTTCATTGCCGTTCCCGTAACAATTGTGCTTTATCAGTCAGGGTTGTTACCCCGAGCTGAACCCCCGAACCTGTAGGACCAGTGGACCAATGGACCACTTTTAGTCTGGCCTCTATCCTTTGATATGTCTGGCATGGGTGTCCCTACCAAGATCTAAAACACAAGGCCCTGACTTCAGCCAACATAGCTCTCCATGTCATTGAGGCACGCAAGCCTCCAAAACCTTACAGCAAGGTTGCGGTCCTCTTGGAGGAAGAACGGAAAAACACACTTAATAAAACAACACCTCTGTCCTGAGGTGGTTTCCTCTCTATTGCTCAAGCAGCTTCTCCACCCAGTTCCCATGCCTCCATGTGCGGCAGCAGGAGGAGCCTGTGCTATGTTCGGGAAGTGATTCTGAACTTGAACAGAGTTTGCTCTGCTCTCAGAGTAGGGCAGACACCATGGTGACAGCGGCTATCAAATTCATTGTCCGTAACCGTCATCTTCTATATGTTGCGTTCCTTTCTTGCTGGAACCAGTGATAATAGGAATTCACAATTTTCCCTCAGTTGCAGACATTGGCAGATCCCACCTCAGCAAAGATTATTGCATTTCATTTTCTCTAGTGAGGGAACTGTAACGAGGGAAAATGTGGCTTTACTAAGGGCTTTGCTGTTGCTTGCATGGTAGGGAAGGGGGGGTTGATGCTTTTTCTGCTGATTATACGTGGGAGAGGGAGGGTAGCATTGGGATTCTAACATCTTCTGTCATTCATTCTTTGGGGGTTTTTCTGCTTTGTGGATGTCTGCGAAGAATAAGAATTTCAGATTGTATACTATATATGTATGGGGTTTCTTCTTTGTTCTGTGTAATTGGTAAAACATACAGTGTGTGCTGGCTGATGACTGATGTTTGAAGCTGATTTCGGTGGCAGTTGTACAGCAACCAACACAACCGGGAGCGCCCAGGCGGGCGGCAGGCGGGGGTTTCCCCGGATATATACGAGCCAATATAGCTGAGCATTACATATATATATGAATTAATCACCCTGGAGTCTGTCTCCAGTGCGTTTTTGCCTGTCCTAATGCTTCTACACAATGTGAGAGCCTGGTGTCTGCGGTGAGACTACAGAAGGAGGCTGTTGACAATGGAGAAGAGGCCTAGTGATTTTGGGAAATGAGCAGCCCTAGGGCTAGAAAGCAGTTTGGCATGTAGTTCTCCCACGTGATGGTGCTGGTCTGACCGGTTAGGTGACTGGCGACAAGAGCTTTGGCTAAATGGCCTGGTAGGATTAGGAATGCTGTCATTCTGAGAAGCTTCTGCTCTGCAGGTTAAACTGCGGCTTGTCTGGGGCTGCATGACAGCAATGTTAGTAAGCTACTGGAGGACTGGTTCCTGGATAGGCATCTCACACACACTTCAAAACAGAAGTAATTGCATCATTGCATGCAGACTTGTTTGGCTAAAGTCGCTGTGTAAAGATGTGGGACCTATAAGACTGATTTATTCAGAGATACTGTACAGGACAGGGCTTTTCACTCCAACAAGCCATACCAAACAGCAACCCACTTATTTAACCCTATCTTAATCACCGGACAACTTACAATGATTATTTAACCTACTAACCAGTACATAATTTGGAATATGGGAGGAAACCAGGGCAGCTGGAGGAAACCCACACACTCACAGGAATGACTCGAACTCCTTACAGACAGTGTCGGAATTGAACTCTGACCCCTGACGCCCCCCCCCCCAAGCTGGAATGGCATTGCGTTAACCACTACGCTAACGAGGCGCCCCACGTATGCGGTGTGAGGAAACATTGAAACATACAGCATGATGGCGGTGGAGTGTTAGATGTGCAGTGCAGTGTCATGAACAGTAGGTAATGGGGTGAGAAGCCATTCACTGAATTTCTTGCAACTGCACTGGCTCCAGGGTTTTTGGACTTGACTCCCAGAACGTCACCTCCCACTGCCGTTTGATTGTGTCTTCTCAGACCTTCCGAAAAAAATGGGATATCACTCTTCTTCTCCTGGTTTGAAGGCTCCATTGTAGCCTCTGAAAAGTTGTGGAGCCTACTTGATTATCCCCACTCATCTGCCTTCCTCTGTGGAACATCTTCCACAGCCGCAGTGCACTGCCTCTTTAAGAACCGCAGGCTGATTCTAAGTGGGGTGGGGTAACTCCAACTGGCACAAGCTACTCTCGAAGCTGGGCCCCCTGCTCAGGTGAGAAGACAATGCCGAGCCTAATTGCTGCCTGCACACTGGAGCCATTATGTTGACCAAGCAGCATGAAGTTTATCTGGTGCGTGCATCAGAATAATTGAACAATGATTAATCATGCATAGCGATCTCCTTGCCATTTTTCCTGGTCTATGCAATTCGTGCCCCCCCCCCCCCACCGTGCATTTAATGTCACTGTTTTCAGAGAGAGAGGATGAGTAGATGAGTGCACCAGATGGTTATAAAACCTCAAACTTGGAATCCAACTTCTTGGCATAAAATCATAGTTCTTTAACAATGAGTCACTCAAATTATTTTCATAACCTTCTGAATGTTCCTTTAGAGTTTACTCTGTACCTTGTAATTCTTTTTGCAAATGGATTTCTAAATATAGACCCAAAATATTGTATGGAAGATGCACGAAAACTATTAGAGCTCCCATGTGTCATGGAGTTTTATGCACTGAGAATTACGGGGAGACGATCATTGATTTAATTGGGGTCTTATCTTGTGGGATGCTTGCAGAGATAATGGCTTAGGGTCTGCAGACAGGACATCTGGCACTTCAGTGAGCAACAGGACCAAAATTATCTTTCACCAATAATATTTAAATATTGGAACATAAACTAGGGAACAACTGTGTAGGAGGCTAAATTTGAACCAAATCAAGTACAGACAGAAAGACAAGATGAATACAGTAGAAGTAGATTAACAGCCAGAAAATAGACATTTGGAAATGTATATATATTTTAAAAAAATCAAAGTTGACATTTTGTTTAGTTTCCAGTACAATTCAATATCTGAAGCTTTAAGACTCATAATTTAATAGTTAAGAGGGTTTGATTGGAACTAAATTACTGTGAAGAGGAGGTTTATTCTACTAATTATTGGACTCTGTGCCAGTTTTCATGTCAATTAATGTGAAAATCTTGCAAGTTCTTAATGGGAAGGCGAAGGCAGTGCCAACATGAAAATAAGATAGTGTGCATTCACTAACCGGCAGGTTCTAGAATACATTCTTATCTCTTTATCTTCCGAATTTGCTTGAAGATTTACGTACTTATAATTGCAGATTTTATTTACACACCCTTATTTTTTCAACAAGTTGTGGCCTGATGATTTAGAAGAGACATTGGTCTATCTTTCGACCTTCATGCAAGCTTTATGGTTCCTTTGTGTCAGGGTGTTAGAATGGCTGAGACATTTATCACGGCGTCATTACTTAGAGTATTTGTTCTGATTACTATTCTGTCCCTAGTATCGTTAAGGATACCACCCATTCGTCCAGCATCCTCTCTGACGTTCTACCATCAGGCAGGAGACTGCGATGGATAAAGACAAGAACAGTCAGGATGGGAAACAGTTTCTTCCCTCAGGCCACTAGGCCTCTGAACCCCCTACCGCATTGCATTCGAAGTGCTATCGGATAATTTGCACTGTACCCTACAATATATAATTTATGCACTGTACTTTGTTTATCTATGCACAATTCATTCGTAGATTTTATTGGTACTTTCCTAAGTTTTTGTATGTTATGTGTACTACAGTGCTTTACACCCCAGCCCAGAGAAACATGGTCTCATTTGGCGGAATACACGTACAAAGTTAAATGACAATAAACTTGACTTGTACTCCCGAGTCATGATCTTTCGCCTGTACTGATGACCTGATTCTTTTTTCTTCTTTTCACAGATGCTGACTGACCTGATGAGTTATTCTGCCTTCCTGATTGTTTTACAGATTTCCAATCTCTGCAGCATCCTCCTTCCTTAATTTGCCCAAAATTAGGATTAGGTAAACCCAGGATCTCAAGATTTAAACGGACTAAGAGACGAAGAATCAGGTAGCAAACCGAATCACTGGAAACTGTGTTAACAATCATCTGGTAATTAAGCAAAAATATTGAAAGGAACATGAAAAAAATAATCATATATAATTGTGCAATTAAACACGCCATTCAAGAGCAGCTCATTTATAGAATTTTAGAAGAGGAATGTTTTCCTTGAAAAATGAAATAATACAACAATAAAACTTTGATTATCAAATCTGAAATGTTGATAAGTATTGTACATTGACTGTGGTATATGCATATCCAGAGAAGATTACCGTTTTGTAGATCTTTTTACATGTAAATACCTTTATCTTTAAAAGCGGACATTTGTTATCAGCCTAAAAAAGTGGTAAGCTCTTTGGGTTCAGATAAGTTTACAAAATGATTTTGGCCTTCTTTCATGTGGTTTTCCTGAATCACACTAATATAATAAAACCTTGAAAAACACTTGGAGTTTGCTGTTCGTCATGGAGTCATAGTCGCCCAATTAAGTCTGCAACAAAAATCGTTTTTACATTAGTTCTAATCTACTCCAACCACATTTCTATTAATGGTCTCCTCTGAATTCCATTTTATTCTTCCCAAAATCCCACCTGAATTCCATATTCTACCTAACATTGATTACTGCTTTTATTTCAATTGTGTCTTTGAGGACTTGAGTTATTGATCTACAAGGAACACTACCATAAGAAAGCAGAATCTATTATCAAGAAGCCCCACTATCCAGACCATTTCACTACTGCCATCGGGAAGGAGGTGTAGGAGCCTTAGGTCCCACACCACCAGGAAAAGTTACTATCTTCAACCATCAGGCACCTAAACCAGCGTGGATAACTTCTCTCACCTCAACACTGAACTGATTCCACAACCTATGTACTCACTTTCAAGCACCTTACAACTCATGTTCTCGATAATACTTGCTGCTTATTCATTTATTATTATTTTTTGTATTTGCACAATTGTCTTCTTTTGCACATTAGTTGTTTGTCCGGCTTTATCTGTGTATAGATTTTCATTGACTCTACTATGCTTCTTTGTATCTACTGTGAATGCCTGCAAGGAAATTAGTTGCACGGTGACATGTATGTACCTTGATAATAAATTTACTTTGAACATTGTCTGAAGTGTGGACGTCACTGGCAGTACCACCGTTTTTAATACTTGAGGAAGTAAATAAGATCCAACCATACTGGTAGATTTGGAGTTGCATTAATGCCAGATAGGGTAAGGATGGAAGAATGTTAGTGAAACAAACGGGTTTTGAAAACAATTGGATTGTTTCTTAATCAGTGATGCTAGGATAAGCTTTTTTTTTACTTCAAAATTTATTTGGTTGCTTAAATTTAAATTCCACAGCTGCCATGGTCCAAATCTCTGACTGCTAGCCCAGCAACTTAACCATAACTTGATTGCACCTACAACGATTTCATGTGAGAATTTCCATTTTCAGGCTTCATATGAAATAACTGCATTTGAACCATAAAATTACGATTCTCTCATGCTGGTAGATGTAGGAGAGATTCCAGTTTTTGAAAGACATTCTTTCATTCTATGTTGGTGAGTTCAAGCTGCTGAATGATTATCACACTCTAAAAATACATTCTTGATGAAATAACATTATTTTCCACACTGAAATATAGTCAGTAATTTAAGCATCACATGATCTTGTTTAGGCTAACAGCAAAGAATTAAACTTCTGTTCAACATACAAAATCTGGGATTCGCGAATGAAATGAAGCTCCTGTTTTGCCAGGATCCTTGTAACAATGTGTGCTTTCTGTACTTGCAACAAAAAGGAATATACAGCCAAATGTGGTGATTGCAAAATTAAAAATCAACAGTATCACACCACATCAATGGATGTCAATCAAGACTGTCAAATGGCAGCTGGCACTGGGGTGACCAGGGCAGGTAGTTGTGTTGGCAGGAATATGGTGCTCATCTGTTTCCCCAGCAAAAGTGAAGCATAGAAAGAACATATTATCAAAGGATCACCATAACGCTACAAAGTTGGAGCAGGTACTTTTCACTGCAGAACACACATAGAAACACAGTTAGTGGATTGGACTCTGTAGTTCATGTTATGACGTGTTTCTGGTGTCTTGTTACTCCTTTTTCAGATTTTAGATAATGAGAACACTCAGTCCTCTTTTATTGTCATTTAGAAATGCATACATGCATTAAGAAATGATACAATGTTTCTCCGGAGTGATAGCACAGAAAACAGGACAAACCAAAGACTAACACTGACAGAACCACATAATTATAACATATAGTTACAGCAGTGCAAAGCAATACCATAATTTGATGAAGAACAGATCCTAGGCACAGTAAAAAAAAGTCTCAAAGTCCCGAGTCCCCGATAGCAGGCGGCAAAAGGGAAAAATTCTTTTTATTGCTATTTTGTGCAACTTCGATCAGGGTGGACAGTCTCTGCAGCCTGTAGTCGATGAGCAACATAACGGTAAACTGAACAGAACATTCCTAGACTATTTCAATGATGCCTGTGGTTTGAACTTTTACATTCTGTGTTTTTCACTTGTTTTCTTATCATTTGCATGATTTGCTTTTTTTTTGCGTGTTGTGCATGTGGTGTTTTGTTTATATAAGGTTCCATGCTGTTTCTTTGTTTTATGGCTGAGTGCAGGAAGACGAATCTTAGGGTTGTATACTGCATTCGTACTTTGATAACAAAAATACTTTGAATCTTTGAATGTGAAAGTCACACCCCCCCTCAGTGGCTCTCAGTTACACTTTCATCCTCAAAGATGGGAAGAGATCTCCGGACGCTGCATCTGGAGTAGACATAAGTGAGATCAACAAACAGTGTCAGACTTTTGGACTATTGGACTAGGCTCTGTTAATCTTATTGCCATGCAGAACACTAAAGTGGAATATAGGCTTCTTATTGGTACGGCACAGACTTTAGGAGGAAATTAAATAGTATACAGCGTTGTTGCATGACAGTCCTTTTTCAAAGTGAGAATAACTTACCCAAACTTCGTGCAGTTGTACAGAAAGGATTCAGCATCAACAGGTGCATAGGTTAATGCCCTGATCACTTCATCTTTTCAGTAAGAGGAGGAAATTATGATGGTTGTGGACTAAAGAAGAAAAGAGGTGGTTGAGAGAGAAGATAACAGATTATTTGACATTTGCACCTATGTAAACAAATACTTCCGCATCCAGCTAGGAGGAACAATGTGAGATTTCCTCCTTCTCCATTTTGAGTGGCAATACCTGCTGGCAGCCAAGTGCTTGTAGCCCAGCTGAAACTCAGTGCACTTACAGGAAAGTTGGCATTGACTTCAATATGGAAGGTATATTTTGCATTATGTTCAGGATGCTAAATTTTCAAGCATCAGGCTCCTGAACCAGCATGGATAACTTCACCTCTAAATGGATTCCACAACCTATTGATTCACTTTCAACTCAACTTGTGTTCTCAGAATTATTTATTCATCCATTTATTTATTTATCTATCTGTTTGTTTGTTTGTTTATTTATCTATCTAGTTATCTATTTATGCACATTTCTTCTTCTTTTACGAATTAGTTGTTAGTCTTTGTTTGTGTGCAGTCTTTCATTGATTTCATTGTATTTGTGCGTTCTATTGTGAATGCCTGTAACAAAACTAATTTCAAGGTAGTATATGGTGATACCTATGTACTTTGATAATAAATTTACTTTCTAGGTCTCTTTTAATGCTTTAGGATGCGAGAGGAGACAGGGAAGCCATTAACCTCCAAAAATACCTTTCCATAATTACCTCAGGTCACGAAGATGTTGAAATGTTTGCCCTTGATCTTCCTTCCTTCCTCCTGTAATGTGTTTAAAACTGTTGCTCCCTCCTAGCGGCATCAGAATCCTCTCATTAGGTAAGCCACCCCATTAACTTGAAAGTACCATTTGGAGAACATGCAAGTTTCAGTGTCAGTTGCAGTGGTTGGAGGTCAATCATTCCAGCCCTTGAACTTGTTTGCAAGAATTGCTCAGGATGGTGTCCAAGGCCTAGTCATCTTCAGATAACCTCCCTACTGTTGTGGGAGAGTTCACTCATGACGGCGCAGTTTGTGGTTCCTCAGACAGTCCACGTTCAAAGGCAGCAAGTCATGGAATATCCAGGTCTTCTGTTAAGTGACAAGTGACATTCAACTACCAGGAAAAGATGATATCCAATGAGGGAAAATACAGCTTTTACCCTCTGTCATTCGATGGCATTGCAATGCGTGTATCTCCAACCGTCGATATCCTGGAGGTTACCACTGATCAAGGTTCCAGATTAAAGTACAAACAACATATAAATTATACAACCTTGAGATTTGCTTGCTCACAAGTAGCCACAAAGCAAGAAACCTGAAAGAACCCAATTAAAGAAAACAAGGGATAAAAATAAGAAAAAAAAGTCATACAAACAATTGAAGTGTGCAACAGCATTCTGAGCCAAAAATGAGCCCTCAAATCCGAACCCTGGAGCAGCCCAGAGTAGGCCGAAAGCCTCACTTATCAGTTCGTCACGTTAGCATCACGGAGCACAGCAGCCGAGCCAGTTTTCATAGCCTCAGAGCCATGGAGATAACCGTCGCAGAGAACGAGCGAAGTCGGCTCTCATCCCGGTCAACACCATGTCTTTTCAATCTATCTGGTCAAGCTTAAAACTGACCCAATTTCAGAACAGCAAAAAGCTCTGCACCCTGGAGAGAAGAGTGAAGATCGCGAAGAGTGAGCAAAATCGGCTCTCGCCTCTGATTAAAATGACCTGAACAGCACATTGTACCTCACATTAGGACGCAGTCATTGCTGTTGTGAAAGAATCCGAGCCTAGACCGTGCTACCCAGCAACTCGCTCCGGGCCCAATTTTGCCACCTAGCAACTTGCTCCAGGCCCAGATTTTGCCACCCAGCCCAAAGCCTCTCTCAAACGATTCAAGTCAGCTCGGCGCTCAAAGTCATCTAACTTCGCACTTAGGCCAGTCAGAATGGGAGCGCCATCACCTGGAGGTTGCCCTCCAAGCCAGGTGGGTTGCCCTTCACTTGCCAGCTTCAGCAACACCACACACCAGACCATCCTCCATGGGCGCCGTGGTAACGGTTACCGCAACACCATTACAGCTGGGGGCGTTCCGAAGTCTGGAGTTCAATTCTGGCGCCGTTTCATTCCGTGGAATGCATGAATTTTCATGAAGTCCTCCGGTTTCCTCCCATAATCCAAGTACGTAAGGAGTAGGTTAATTGGTTATTGTAAATTGCCCCGTGATTAGGTTAGAGTTAATCGGGGATTGTCGGGATTTGCGGGGACGGTATGTCTTGAAGGGCTGAAAGGGGTACTCGGCACTGTACTGCTAAATAAAATAAATACCCCACACCACCCTGATTTGGAAATATATAGTCTTTCCTTCACCGTTACTGGGTCAAGGTCCTGGACGTTTGGGTATGGCCACAGCGGCACTAGTGGCATTGTGGGTGCACCCATCAACCGACGTCTGCAGGAAGCCAAGAGGGCAACTTGCTACCAGCTTCTCACCGTCAACTAGGAATGGCAATTAAATGCTACAAACAGGTGAAAACCTGCAGTTGCTGGCAATCCGAGCAACACACACACACAAAATGCTGGAGGAACTCAGCAGGCCAGGCAGCATCTATGGAAAAAAGTACAGTCGAGGTTTCGGGCTGAAACCTTTCAGCAGGACTGAATTAGATGCTAGATCAGCACACAAAGCCCATGCCTTTTGAATGAATAAAAAAAAACTGGTAGAGTAGTTTTCTAATTAAAAAGAACTATGGCTGCCTGATATTTATTTATTTATTGAGATACTGCGCGAAATAGGCCCCCTTGTCCTTCAAGCTGCACCCCAAGCAAACCCCCGATTTAATCCTAGCCCAATCACAGGACAATTTACATTGACCAATTAACCTACCAACCAGTACGTCTCTGGACCGTGGGAGGAAACGCATGCGGTTATGGGGAGAACGTACAAACTCCTTACAGGCACAGGCGGGAATTGAACCCGGGTCGCTGGTACTGTAAAGCATCGGGCTAACCACTATGCCACCACAATATGTATTTTGCTGTCTGTTTTTGAGAATTACTGGATGTCAAGTTGTTAAGTTTGCAGAGTCACATAACAAAGTTGCTATCGGCTCACTAGACCACAAGAAACAAGAGCGAGCAGTAGAATATTCACCCCCTCAAGTCGACCTTGAGTAAACTCACGGCTGCTCCAACTCTATCTCCCCATCTCTCCATATATCTCCCAGCGCTGGTAATCCATTGGCAGATGGAGCACCAAGTTTGAGAGAAACGACTTGGTTAAGAAGAGACATTGTGATTGAGCATCATTGCACTCTCATGCCAAGCACCCACAGAGGAGCCTGTAGAGCAGTGTATTCCACCACCCCATCTGCACAACGAAGCCCTGGTGAGCCATCTTCCACAAAGCAAATAAATAGTAAATCTGTGATTTCATCAAACATATGGCGGAAGTAATTAGAAACCAAATCCTTTAACCTGCTACATGACAGTGGGTTACAGTTATTTGTTTTAATTACGACTTGTGGAGAAGAAATGCCAAAATAGACATGGTCTCCTTAAAAATTACATCAGTCGCTCATCTGCAAAGGACACACTATTTCACACAGCAGTCTGGCTGAATGTAACCATTTGGAAACAATAATATTTTCACTAAAATCAAATTAACTTACAATATTCTAAGTAAGTCCAATCAAATGATCTACAATATAAATCTGAGATCGATTAGTGACTACTCTTCATTGCGAGGAAGAAAATGGAATCCAGCCAATCCAAACAGAGGGCTGGAAGTCATAACAGTGTAATCCAGATAGACAGATGACAGGGAGTTTACAGCAGTTTTGCATGGAGTTTAGGTAGACTGAATTTGCTTTTTAAAATATTAAGGGAGAATTATTTTGTCGCAAGTAGCTGACAACGCTCTTATTTATTTATTTATCATCTGATCAATTAATTTGTTAATTTAGTGATACAGCTCAGAGGAGGCCCCTCAGGGTCTTCGAGCCCCACATCCCCAGCAAGCCCACACCCCTGACTTAACCCTAACCAAATCACAGTATAGTTTATAACAACCAATTAACCTACCCAGCATGTCTTTGGACTGCGCAAGGAAACCGGAGCACCCCGGGGAAAACACACACAGTCCACAGGGAGAATGTCCAGAGGTTCCTTACAGAACGGTGCCGGAATTGAACTCTGAACTCCGGAACGCCCAGGGCTGTGAGAGCGCCGAACTAACCACTAAGCTACGGTGGCGCCCAGAGGTGAGGTTCCAAAACACTGGCGCAGGTAGCCATGAAATAAATAGTTATCTCACAACTCACATGGTCACTGAGTACAGAGTGATTTTTGACCTGTCTTCTACAAATCTCTCCCCAAGTATTTCTTCAATATACTTTAACTGCTACAGAAATCATATGATTAATAAACTTTTTTCTCCCCCCATAATACTGCCAAAGAAAGAGAAGTAGGAAAAGGTAGTTAGTATATGCTATTATAACGGCAGTGACCTGGGTTCAATTCAGCTGCCGGCTGTAAAGAGTTTGCACGTTCTTCCCACCTCCGCATGGGATTCCTCCACGTGCTCCAGTTTCCTCCCTCATTCCAAAGGAGTACAGGTTAGTATGTTAATTGGCCACATGGGTGCAAGTGGGTGGCTCAGGCTCTCTGGTCCAGAACGGCCCATTATTGTGCTGTGCTTCTAAATAAACACGAAGTAATAAATAAATAATATTGATCCTATACCTCGGGTTCACTTATATGTCTTAATTATTTATTGTAATACAACATGAGGAAGGCCCTTCTGGCCTTTTGAGCCACACTGCCCAGCAATCAACCTACTTAATCCTAGCCTAATCACAATCTACGATTAACCTACCAACCGGTACGTCTTTGGACTGTGGGAGGAAACCAGAGCACCCGGAGGAAACCCGCGTAATCAGGGGGAGAACATACAAGCTCCTTACAGACAGCGGTGGGAATTGAACCTGGGTCGCTGGTACTGTAAAGTGTTGTGCGCTACGCTACCGTGCCGTCCCATGATAGATCCCCTACAACTTCACCTTTGATTGTATTCAGGATCTGCAGCCTTGAACTTGAGTAAATTGTTCAGTCTTTAATGCTGACCCTCTGTCTGTCCTGTGCATATATTCTGTTAATTATTCAGAGTGTTCTGCACAGGTCACTGAAATCACCATTCATTTCTCTAAACTCCCCCGAAGACAGGCCAATGTTATAATCTCTCTTCATAGAGCAGTGCATCGTGCTTGACTCCATCCATTTAGAAGACCAGATTGAGGAGGTGTTTGAGCATAAGAAACTTAAATACCAGGAGCAGGTAGAGCAGAGCCGGAGACGGGGCTGGAGGGCACGATGCAAGCCAATAGACTCTATAGACTCCTTCCTTAGAATGAAAATTTCCCTCTTATTTTCTACTTCACCAGTGGTCTTCTCGTAAGTCAGTTGGCGGAGGTTGGGGGAGGTAATTTGGGAGGGAGAGGCTGACATTACAGCCCAAGTTGGGCGAGTTCATTCAATGCTTGGAAAATGATCATCATGCTCCTCATTAGCCTACCGTCCTCCCCTCTGTGCAATACAGCATTCGCCAATTATCAGTCTACCGTCCTCCCTTCTGCGCAATACAGTGCTCGCCAATTATCAGCTTACCATCCTCCCTTCTGCGCAATACAGCACTCGCCAATTATCTGCCTACCGCCCTCCCCTCCGCGCAATACAGCGCTCGCCAATTATCAGCCTACCGTCCTCCCCTCCATGCAATACAGCGCTCGCCAATTATCAGCCTACCGTCCTCCCCTTCGTGCAATACAGTGCTCAGCGATGATCAACAGGCTCCCCTATCTCGCGTGAAAAACTGAGAATGGTCTCAACCCAATAAACATGATCCTACTCTGCACTGCCATACTGGGCTGAGAGACCTCTATCGAGATTGATAACAGGGCTGCCCGGTTGCTGCCCACCACTGCGGGCGCTAGCATCGCCTGTCATGTGGAGTTCAAAAAGCGATGTTCATTTTTTTAAAATCACGATCACTCACGGATCCCGGGTTGAGAAACCCTGATATAGAGGCAGGGGGTAGAAATTTTGTTGGCTGCTCACTGTGCCGAACCGATTCTCTCCTTGGCATTACGGGGGCTGCAAAGAGAAGAGCCATCAGGACCGTCACAGAGGCTGCTGAGTGAGCCTCCAGATGGCTGTGGATTTAGTGGGGTGACCCCTGGACCATTGGTGCTGGGACACGTGCTGAGTTCTGATCAACACTGGCTGGGTCACCTGGGCGAGGGTGTCCAATGTTGAAAAACCTGACGCCCCCCCAAGTTACCTCACTGATGACATGTCCAAGCACAGCCTAGGATGTATCTCAGCATCAGAATGGGAAGCAGTGTAGCAGAAGTGGAATACATGTACACACGTAAAACGTACATGAGATATACACTTATTGTGTGTTCCTAGCACACAATTTAAAAAATTCCGACTGATAAACTTACAAGATTAGCCAATGTAAAGCCAGTTAAATTGTAAATGGACAAGACAACTTCAGTTAAGCAGGAACTGTTTCAGTCAGTGAATGATTATTTATTAGGCTTGATTTCACACAACCCTACGCTGGAAATAGCAGCAAAACAAAAATATTACTTTCCATTTTCGAACGGAAAACCATAATGGCTCTTTCTGACTGAAAGGCAGAATAATTTGAGATCTCTTTGGTTGACTGACATTTCAGATTCTAAATACTGAAATGGAAAACTTTTAATACATTCACCTGAAGATCTATTGGTGCCTCTAATAATGGGCCAATGGCCTCGGCTCACCGTGGTGTTGTCCTGAGGTGGCCTTACAGAAGTGCCTAAAATTGAGGGGAATAGAGAGGATGAACTAAAAGGGAGGGGAGTGGTAACCTAACAGAGGAAAGTCAGAGTGGTCGAGTCTCTGTGACTCAGGTGGAAAGGGGGGAGGAAATGTGTGCTGTCGTGATAGGTGATTCGTTAGGGGAACGGATAGAAGGTTCTCTGGATGGGAATGAGATTCCTGGTTGGTACATTGCCTCCTGGAAGCCAGGGTCCAGACATTTCAGATCCAGTCCTCAGCATTCTTAAGTGGGTGGATGAACAGCCGGAAGTCCTGGTCCATGTAGGTACCATGGACATGGTTAGGATGAGTGACGAGGCTCTGCATAGGGAGTTCAGGGTGTTAGGTGTTAAGTTAAAGGGCTGGACCTTCAGGGTTGTGATCTCAGGATTGCTACATGTGCCACGTGCTAGCGAGGCCAGAATTAGGAAGATTATGTTGCTTTATACACGGCTAAGGAGTTGGTGTAGGAGGGTGGGCATAAGATTTTTGAAGCTTTGGGGAAGGTGGTACCTGTACAGAAGAGATGGTTTGCATGTGAACTGGAAGGGGACTAATATCCTAGTGGGTAGGTTTGCTAATGTTGCACTGTGGGGTCTAAACTAGAGTTGCAGGGGGTTGGGAACCTGAGTACAGAACAGTTAGTGGAGAGGTTGTGGAGGCAGATGTTGGTTCGACCTCAGACAAAGTTAGGAATCAGAAGGTTGAACATGCTGCAACTAGTGTCCTGAGCTGCCTGTATTTTAATTCAAGAAGTATTGTAGGAAAGGCAGATAATAATGCTGAAGATGAGGTAGCTGGTTTACAAACAAAGGCAATGTGTAGTGAGGAGAGGTTGTGGAGAGGGCAAGTTTGCAGTCAACAGGATGAGTTGCAACGCAAAGGGTGGACAAAATCAAAAGGCGTGAATACAGGACTGAAGGTGTTGTATTTGAATGTGTGCAGTATACGGAATAAGGTAGATGAACTTGCAGCACAGTTGCAGATTGGCAGGTATGATGTTGTAGGCATGATGAATCATGGCTGAAAGAAAATTTTGGCTGGGAGCTTAATGTCCAAGGATACTCATTTTATCAAAAGGACAGGCAGGAAGGCAGAGGGGGCAGCATTGCTCTGTTGGTAAAAAATGAAATCAAATCAATAGAAGGAGGTGACATAGGATTGGATGGTATTGAATCATTGTGGATAGAGCTAAGGAAATGTAAGAGTAAAAAGACCCTGATGGGATTTGTATACAAATGCCTAAACAGTAGTGAGGATGTTGGCTGCAAATTACAACAGGAGATAGAAAATGCATGCCTAAAGGACAATGTTACAATAGTCATGGGGGATTTCAATATGCAGGTAGATTGGGAAAATCAAGTTGGTGCTGGATTACAGGAAGGGGAATTTCTAGAGTGCCTCTGAGACGACTTTTTAGAGCAACTTGTGGTTGAGCCCACGAGGTTTCAGCTATCCTGGATTGGGTGTTGTGCAATGAACTAGAATCGATTAGAGAGCTTAAAGTAAAAGAACCCTTAGGAGAAAGTGATTATAATATGATCGAGTTCACACCGAAACTTAAGAAGGAGAAGCTAAAGTCAGATTTATCACCATTGCAGTGGAGTAAAGGGAACTACAGAGGCCTGAGAGCAGATTTCACCAGCACTGATTGGAAAAGAACACTGGCAGGGATAACGGCAGAGCAGCAATTGCTGGAATTTCTGGAAGCAATTCGGAAGGCACAGGATATATACATCCCAAAGAGGAACAAGTATTCTTAAGGCAAGATGACACAACCATGGTTAACAAGAGAACTGACATGTAAGCCAAAGGGAGGGCATATGATAGAGCAAAAATTAGTGGGAAGTTAGATGATTGGGAAATTTTAAAGAAGGCAACTAAAAAAGTAATTAAGAAGGCAGAGATGGAATACGAAAGTAAGCTAGTCAATAATATTAAAGAGGATACCAAAGTTTCTTCAGCTACATAAAGTATAAAAGAGGTGAGAGTGGATATCAGACCACTGGAAAATGATACTGGAGACATAGTAATGGGGGACAAGGAAATGACGGCCAAACTGAATAAGCATTTTGCATCAGTCTTCACTGTGGAAAAGACCAGCAGTATGGTGGAAGTTCTAAGTGTCAGGGGTCATGAAAGAACCCAAATAAAAAAATAAAGAACAACTCCACCAATGCACACAGACAAAGAGAGAAAAAAAACCTTGCAAACAATAGAAGCGAGCAACAATAACAGAATTCCAGATCAAATTGAGACGTTAGATCCAAATTAAGAGGAATTAAGGGTTATGGGGAAAAGGCAGGTAGGTGGAGATGAGTCCATGGCCAGATCAGCCATGATCTTATTGAATAGCAGAGCAGGCTCAATGGGCCAGATGGCCTACTCCTGCTCCTATTTCTTATGTTCTTATCAGGGTTGCTAACTGTCCCGTATTATCCCGGACATCCCGTATATTGGGCTAAATTGGTTTGTCACATACGGGACCACCTTTATCCCGTATTTCCTCAGCTAAGGTAGAGCGTTCCTATGAAACCTTTCGTGCCAAAATGGCATAAAGCGAAGAAGCAATTACCATTAATTTATATGGGAAAAATTTTTGAGCGCTCCCAGACCCAAAAAATAACCTACCAAATCATACCAAATAACATATAAAACCTAAAATAACACTAAAATATAGTAAAAGCAGGAATGATATGATAAATGCACAGCCTATATAAAGTAGAAATAATGTATGTACAGTGTAGTTTCACTAAACAGAATCGCCAAAAGCGATCTGTTGAAAAAAATCGGCACGTACACACATGCGCACACAGGTGCCCGCGCAAGGCTTCATGGTCATAGTAGTCTTTCTCGGGGTAAACACAAATGTCCCGTATTTGACTGCTACTCTTGTCCCTTATTTGGGAGTGAGAGAGTTGGCAACTCTAGTTCTTATGTTCAAATCCCTGGAGCAGCTCAGAGTAGGCCCAAAGCCCCAGTATTCAGTTCATCATATTAGTGGGGCAAATCACCGCAAAGTTTTCAGACAAGAAGCACAGCAGCTGGGTATTAACAATATTTAAAAGGAAATTGGACAGCTACATGTACAGAATATATTCTGAGAAATATGGGCCAACCACAGGTGAATGAAACTAACTGAGATGGGGATTGGTCAGCTTCGACCCAGACGAATTGAAATGCCAATTTCCATTCTGTTTGACCCTAAGAAACTAGGTGACGTGGGGCTGGTGGTGGATGCAGGAAGAGTGGTAGTGGCACCCAAAGTCTAAGCCATCAAGTGACAGACTATATGCCTTAAGCATGGGAAGGCCTTAGCTTCACATGGTATCCAAGGTATGCAAAGGAAATCAGGTAAGTCGGATACTGACAGCTTCTGGAGGAGAATGTCAGGTATTGCATAGATAGATTGAATAATCATTGCTGGGGTGGGGGTGCCGGCCTGCATCAGGGATTTGGAGGAAGGCTGATGAGTTATGAAAGGAGGGCAGAGTTGAGTTGGATGATTCGGGGCCTTTGTTGCGATCATTGGAGGTCAAGGTTCATCATGTGAGGATCATAGCTTGGAGGTCAAAGGAGGATGAGAGGTGGACTTGATAGAGGTGTCTTGCGAGACCATGGATCTGCGCCTGGAAAGTCTTCACTCTCCAGGGCGCAGGCCTGGGCAAGGTTGTATGGAAGACTAGCAGTTGCCCATGCTGCAAGTCTCCCCTCTCCACAACACCAATGCTGTCCAAGGGAAGGGCATTAGGACCCATACAACTTGGCACCAGTGTTGTCGCAGAACCATGTGTGATTAAGTGCCTTGCTCAAGGACACAACACGTTCCCTCGGCTGGGGCTCGAACTCACGACCTTCAGGTCGCTAGTCCAATGCCTTAACCACTTGGCCACGTGCCCACGATAGAGGTGTATAAGATGATAAAAGGCACAGATAGATAGAGTGGACAGCCAGTACCTTCCTCCCAGGGTGGCAACAGCTATATTATCTTATTTGTTTATTGAGATACAGCATAGAATAAGCCCTTCTGGCCCTTTGAACCACATCGTCCAGCAACCCCCAGTTTAACCTTAGCCTAGTCATGGGACAATTTTACAATGACCAATTAGCCTACCAACTGGTAGGTCTTTAGACTGTGGGAGGAAACCAGAGCACCCGGAGGAAACCCAAGCATTCCGGGGAGAACATGCAAGCTTCTCACAGGCAGCGGCGGGAATTGAGCCCGGGGTCACTGGTACTGTAAAGCGTTGTGCTAACCACTCCACTACTGTGCTGCCCCAATTTAAGGTGCTTAGCAGAATGTATGGGCAATGTCAGAGGTAGGATTTTACACAGAGAGTGGTGAGTGCAGGGAACACAGAGCAATGGTTGGTGGTAGAAACAGACACATTAGGGACATTTAAGATAGTCCAAAATACACACGTGGATGAAAGGAAAATGGAGAGCTACATGGGAGGGAAGGGTTAAATTGATCTTGGAGCAGGTTAGTATGTTGGCATAACATCGTAAGGCAGAGAGATCTGTACAATGCAGTACTGTTCTATTTCTATGCTCTCATTGGTGGTGGGTGGGGGAGGAGAGTGAGGTGCTGAAAACTTGTGGGCCCAAAGGAGAGTGGGTGAATAAGTGAGTGAGATGCACCTGTTGGCTTCCGAGAACCTCTCTGGGACCAGCTCAGTTTGAAATTTTATTAGGCCAGAGTAACACAACAATATAAAAGCCCGGTTGGGCTGTGAGTCCCAACATGACTGATTTTCTACTGGCAATGCTCAAGTGTTAGATTAAAAATTACTCCGTACATGATGAACTGGACTCTCTCACGGTGGTGTCTGAAGAGAGGATGCTGTCGAAGTTGCATGCCATCTTGGTCAATGTCTCCCATCCACTACATAATGTACTGGGTAGGCACAGGAGTACATTCAGCCAGAGACTCATTCCACCGAGATGCAGCACAGAGCGTCACAGGAAGTCATTCCTGCCTGTGGCCATCAAACTTTACAACTCCTCCCTTGGAGGGTCAGACACCCTGAGCCGATAGGCTGGTCCTGGACTTATTTCATAATTTACTGGCATAATTTACATATTACTATTTAACTATTTATGGTTCTATTACTATTTATAAATTATGGAGCAACTGTAACAAAAACCAATTTCCCCTGGGATTAATAAAGTATGACTATGACTATGAAAAAAGTGTTCTGATGGAAAGTTTTGATGTGAACCCAACTTCTTAATCTTCTCAGTAGACGCTGCCTGACCTGCTGAGTTCCTCTTGTATTTTGTGTGTGCTACTCTAGATTTCCAGCATCTGCAGAATCTCGTGTGTTTACTCCAAACATTCTTGTCCCACGTTCAAACACCTCACACAAGCATGATATCTGGTGCAGTGAAAACCAAAGCGATTATATTCCACACTGAGAAACATCTATGTTCCTGTATTTAACTCTGAAAAAGGCAGTATTATGTAGCTATGTATTTAATCTCCTTGACATCTTTGTGTCTGACTTTCTGTCTTTCTCTGTCTCTTTGATAGTCATAGTGGAGATAGATTAAAAACATCAATGAGTACAGATAGAAATAGGAAGCATTTGGAAACAAAAATAGAAGTTGAAAGTTATAATGTAGAGAATTTGGAACTTCTAATCACATCCAGCAAAGTATCAAAGTGGTTGTGATTGGGTTTAGTAAAATGCAATAAATTTCAGAGACAGGCATGGGCTGGATAGGCTGTGTTAATTTGTTCTAGGAAATTTGTTCTTTATCAGATCTTGCATCAGCTGGAGTTGAACTTTTCATAGATCATGTGAATAACCTTCTGACTCCATTTATTTACGGTCAAAAAGGTCCAATCTATAGGGAGAACCTTGTTTCCTGTGATGCAACATTTATACCTTTTCATGTACTGTAAAATAGCTATGGTGTGCTGAAGAATTAAAAATGACATTTCTGCCACAATAATTCAATGTTTGCAACCTTGTCTGTTTTCAAATTCTTTCACATTCTGCGAAAACATTGTTTCATTTCCTTAGAAGATTGGTAATTACATAGGACAAAACATTTTTTTTGAAAGTGCTGCTTCCTCAGAATTTTTTTTTGTTTATGATCGACTGCTTGAAGCTGAATAGAAATCTAACTAATTTCAGACTACCTGTATCATGTACGAATTTGAGAAACAAGAAATTAACTTTTATTGACTATAATGCATTTAATTGCATAAAAGTGCTGATGCTTTGCTCAACTAAACTAAAACTGTTTTGTTGTTAATTTTCATTTGTACTCAGTGTCTGAGGCTTCTTGCTTAAGATTCCAACAATAATCAGCCAGCACTGATTGTTGCCATTTGCTATGGTGCGGTTTCTCCATGACTGCGATGCCCTGGTGAAACCTTTCACCATGTTTGTCACTGACAGTGCTGAGATTTGCAGGGAAGAATTCTAAATGTGAATACAGAAAATGATTCTTCAGTGACATGTTGCACTTCATACTTTTGTATACTTGAAGGATGTTGTCAACCAGCTGCATGTAGTTTGGTGCTCTGTAGTTGCCATGAAAATTTTCAACAACAACCATACAGCCTCCCATGCAATTTTCTCCGGTCCCACTAGATGTTCTTCGAATTGCCTGTCAGTGATGATCTGTTGATTTATGGACCAACAAAAATGCCTTTCTTAATCTTGCCATCAGTTATTCTGACTTGAATTATGAGTTGAAATAACAAATATATGTGATTTCAAAACTTGTTGCATGGAGGGAAATTTCATGGTGATTTTCATAATCAGCAGCCCAAGACCCATAAAATACATCCAAAAGTATTCAGGAAGCAAAATCTTTGCTCTCAGTGTTATAAAAAAGCCAAGGCATAAAAAAGAAATGTAATTTTTGATATCTGCAATATTTTAAACAATATTGACATCAAAAGGACCATTAGTCAGGTAGCAGGAGACATTGTCTAGTGTTTGCATTCATGGGTGCATTTCTCAATGTGTGCCTAGAAATTTCACAGTGAAAGAAAACAGACACAGCAAAATGAATTATATTGAAAACATTGCAGAGTCTGAAAGAATCATAGAGGGGTGATATATTCAAGGTTGAACAAGACAAGACACTCTGGAGCAGCAGTCAACAAAGAAAATTGAATTTATATTGCCTTTACATGATCTTTGTCAGAATCAGGTTTAATATCACTGGCAAATGTCATGAAATTTGTTGTTATGCAGCAGTACATTGTAATACATAATAATCAAAACTGTAAATTATTAAATTACTATTAAAAATTAAATTAAATAAGTAGTGCAGAAAGAAAGAAAAAAAAGTAGTGAGGTCGTATTCACGGGTTCAATGTCCATTCAGAAATCTGATGGGCGAGGGGAAGAAGCTATTCCTGAAGTGTGTGCCTTCAGGCTCCTGTACCTCCTCCCTGATGGCAGCAATGAGAAGAGGGTTTGCCCGGGGTGATGGGGGTCCTTAGTGATGGATTCTGCCTTTTTGAGGCATCACTTCTTGAAGATATCTCGTCATTGAGCTGAAATCTGAGGTTGTCACCTTAATGTCAAATAAAAGTCTACTGAGGTTATACCTTATTGACTCCATAAAGTTCTGTTTACTGAACTACAAGAGTAATTTCTGGTCTATGGAGGTGCCGTTAGTCTGATTTATTTAAATATGAGAGTTTTAATTGAAAAGATATTCTCTGTCACTTCAACTGAACATTCAAGAAAGATGTATTAAGGATGGCAAACATCCCTCCTATTATATATTATCTGAATGAATATTGAATCCATGAAGACTACCTCACTATGTTTTTTATTTCTATTTTTGCATTAATTTAATTTAACTATTTTATATATAAACATATATATAGTTGGTTGGCATCCATCTGTCTCAGAGGACAATGGGTGATGACGATCATCACAAGCCTGGGTGGAAGGAGACCTTGAGATGCCCGGTTGTCAAGATCCCCCTCTCGGTCTCACCAGCATAGTCCAAAGGAAAGCTTATGAAGCAATATGTTTGGCACCAGGAGCTGCTGGAAGGATGTTCAATGACATGCAGCTGCCTTAGGTGCTCCACTCCGAATCTGCTGTCTGAGTTTACTCCTGTAGCCTTTGTCTCTCCCGAGGCTGCCCACAAGGCTGGAGATCTGGTTCTTGAGTACCAGGGCGTGTCCACACACCGGTGGGCCTGTGTGCTACATGTGCAGGGGCCAGACCTCCTCCCTGTCCTCTGTAGTTCAGCCTGAGTCCCGAAGGAGTTCAGTTTCCGCGTGTCGCCAGTGAGGAGGCGCTACATACTGTTGGAGAGGCTGTGTACTGACAGGGAGAGACTTACACATTCAGCTCTCCTTGTTGCAAGATTGCTAGCCAGCAGCGGAGGCTGAAAGTGAGAGTGACAAACACTACCCACTACACTACCACACTAGACACATCACAACATCCATTTTGACATATATACTTACTGTAATTCATGTTTTTTCCCTATTATCATGTATTGCATTGCACTTCTGCCACAGAGACAACAAATTTCACAACATATGCCGGTGATATTAACCTTGATTCTGATCCTGATTATTTATACAAATAAGTTTGAGTAATCTGCCATCTTGGTTTGCAACCATTTATTGCTATTCTTCTCTCCCAGTTCAGAGTTGGTGGACTGACTTAAAATCCACAAGCAATAGCGCAGTACATTAATTTAACATTTTGTATCATCGATGAGCTTATCTCTGATTTTGCCTCTCATAAAATGACACATTTCACGATCATAAGGCAGAGAAGGATAACTAGGCCATGTGATACCCTACATTTCTAAGTCACCGGTAAGATTATTGGTGACTCCATGAAGTTGATCTTGCCAGAACCCCCATATCTCTTGCTCTTAGCAGGTGCCACATGACTGATGTAATCTCCTTGCTTTGATGGTTACCACATGCTATGTATTCAGCACTGAAAGGGTTACAGAGCAAAGAAACAAAAACAAGCGGTGAAGAATTCCCAGACGATGCTCCAAAAAAGAAAAGGGGGGAAAAAAAAATGAAAAAGATGTCTAGTAGCCCTGGCTGGCAGGCTCCCTGGAGAGATGTCTGTGAATTTTACTAATTAACATCATGTTGTCTGTGAGGCTGAGGGGGCCTGCTCTCGGGGCAGGGAGACCCCCACGTCCGAGGAAGTGCTCATTTGCAGGCGGAATTGTCAGGAGGAAAACGCAAAGGGGAATGAGAGAGAAGTTTCATTCTGAGATCCTGGAACATGTTTTTTGAATTAGGGAAGCATTAGGGAAGAGGATGTTGGCAGTTCCTGTGTAAAGATAATAACGTCTGTTATTAGTGGGGAACTTACTCATGCAGGGAAAGAAAAATGTTTTTTTTTAAATAGTTTGGAAATCTAAGGGTGAAGGAAGAAGTCAGGGGTGACCCACTGTATTGCAACACTCTCCTTTCACCTTTGGGAATTGGGTTTGAATATAGCCCAAGGGACTGAGAGTTACAGTTAGTAACAATTTTGAACACTATACTTGAGCTCTAGACTTGAATCCTGAGAACTAAATTCCACTCTCCTGTTGATCAGCGTGATTTACAGCATGTGGCTTACTTCATCTTTATCGCGCCGCATTCAGTAAGTGTACAACAGTGGGCAGGCAATGTACACCGAGGTAATGAACCCTTTCAGCATATTGTCAGGCAAAATTATAATTCTATTCAGAACTAGAAACAATGTGGCAGTTTCTGTCCCCTAATGAATATCTTGTTCAGACTGTGCAAAGGAATGAGGGGCAGGATTTGATGATGTTTCACACTGGGCTTCCTCAGTCAGTTAGGTAGCCAAACGTGCCCTCTCTGGTGAAACTGTATGCAATAACGTACATAAAATAATTGCTAGCTTCATTGAAAAGGATTATTGTTTTGTCAAAAAAAATCTTCCTTGTGGTGTCCCCTGACTTTACTCTGCTTTTCAAAGACACACGGTTCTCCCCAGGCCATCTTTAACTTTGGTGACAATACGACCATTGTTGGCAGAATTTCAGATGGTGACAAGAGGGTGTACAGGAGTGAAATATATCAGCTTGTTGAGTGGTGTTGCAGCAACAGCCAAGCACTCAACTGATCGTGGACATCAAAAAGGGTAAGATGAGGGAACACACACATATCAGTCCTCATAAAGGGATCAGAAGTGGAAAGAGTGAGCAGTTTCAAGTTTCTAGGTTCAATATCTCTGAGGATCTATCCTGGGCCCAACATATCAATGCAGCTACAAAGAAGGCATAGTAAAGGCTATACTTCATTAGGAGTTCGAGAAGATTTGCTATGTCCCCAAAAACACTTGGAAATTTCTACAGATATATCGTGGAGAGCATTCTAACTGGCTGATTCACCATCTGGTACGGGGGTTGGGGGGCTACTGCACAGGATCAAAGTGAGCTGCAGAGAGCTGTAAACTTAGCTCCATCATGGGCACAAGTCTTCGTCGCATCCGGGACATCTTGAGCAATGCCTCAGAAAGGCAGTGCCCATCATTAGGAACCCCCACCTCATTGCTACCATCAGAAAAGAGGCACAGGAGCACAGGAGCCCGAAGGCACACACTCAGTGATTCAGGAATAGCTTCTTCCCCACTGTCATCTGATTTCTGAACCCATAAACCTCACAACTTTTTTATTTCTATTTGTGCACTACTTATTCATTTTAACTATTTAATACATTTATACTTACTGTAATTCACAGTCTTTTCCTCAATTACAATATGCTGTTGCCACAAAGTCAACAAATTTGACAACATATGCCAGCGATATTAAACCCGATTCTGACTCATGCCCTTGCTGTAAAACAGTCCCCCGGTTATCCTACGAAACAAAGCCATGCTGAGCCAACTCATTCTCATTGTTGCGTTGTGGTAGACTGAGCCGTCACTCAGTTGTTACAGCTGTTGCACTCATTTTATGGATCGGCCAGACTTACTGCAGGTTTTGGTGATTTACAACCATTCCTTCCATAACCCATCTGAAAAAAAATGAGAGGATTCAAAGTGTCAGATCCATATACATGATGAATCTTTATTGCCAGGGAAGCTGACTGCCACATTTACTTTCCATGGTGCCAGCACCTTTCAGAGGAGCAATATTTGCACAATCATTCATAAAGTGACGGATGTTTCACTGCAGACAGGGTCCACCCAATTCCAAAGCTTCTGCCCCTTTATGCAGCAGCAGAGAACCTAAACTAGCTCCCTTTGTCACCCCTGTGATTTAATTATATCCTAGATGCCACTGTTTGTCTTCAGACATCTCTAGAGTGCACTTCAAAGCAAATGTCCATACTATTCAAGCGAAGTTGTGCGTGTTTAGTACAGCTGGGGTTGGTAACTATCGCGAGAAGCCAATGACTTATTTATTCTTGACAGAACATTTGCAGGAAGAGACTTCAAAATTGCTTGGCAAGAGAAACGTTAATCAGTGAACTTCTTAATAAGTATTTTATTTATTTCTGTTGCCGATTTCTCATTTCAATGCAGCAGATTATAAATTCTGAGGTATTGATTTAAGGACAGCGAGTTCCACGTGGTCAATAGACAATGACAAAGAATGAGGACCATGAGTGGAATCTTTCCCTTCACTGTTTCCAACATAAACCAGTACAGCTCAGGAGCAGGTCTTTCGGCCCACAGTGTTGTGCCTAACTAGTTAAAAAGTAAATCAAAAACTCCAAAAAACGAATCCCTCCTACCTACACCATGTCCATACCCCTCCATCTTCCTCACACCAATGTGCTTATCTACACATCTGCCACCATACCAGGCAGTGCATTCCAGGCATCTACTATTCTCTGAGTAAAAAACTGACTCCTCACATCCCCTTTGAACCTACCCCCTCTAACCTTCAATGCATGCCCTCTGGTATTAGACATTTCTACCCTGGGAAAGAAAGATACTCTCTGTCTATGTATGCCTCTCATAATCTTATAAATCTCATCTCCCCTCTGCCTCGGCCATTCCAGAGAAAGCAACCCACGTTTGTCCAGCCTCTCACAATAGCACATGCCCTCTAAACCAGGCAGCATCCTGGTAAACCTCTTCTGCACCCTCTCCAAAGCCTCAGTATCCTTCCTACAGTGGGGTGACCAGAACTGTATGCAATACTCCGGACGTGGCCTAACTAGAGTTTTTATAAAGTTACTTGTGTATGGAGGGAATATTATAGGAGCATTACCCAGTTTGAGCCAGAGAACGGTAAAACATTCTTGTGTCCTAAGATCATTTGGGTCTCCCCCATATCCAACCCTCACTTGCACCCTGTCCATCTCACTCAGATTTCAAAGAAGAAAGATGTACAACATCTGAATACAAAATGGAAAAATGGACAGGAAAATAAATGGAGTTTAAGAAAATCCACCTTTCACAGTGGATATAATGAACCAAATACTGCCATAGTATGTTACTCATAAATAAAACTGAACCACTTTGTAGCGTGTCGCTTTTCTATATTGTAGAGAGTTTAAAAGGGTCCTATGTTTCCCCGTGTAAATATGCACCCTTCACTTTCCATCTTTTGGTCAGAAATCATCCAGATGAAGTCATTTTTTTTATCAGGCAAGTGGTAAATACTGGGCCTTTTATTTGTCATTCAATGGGATTTGATAAAGTTAGCGAGAGGCTTCAGCTAAGTTCACTTTGCTGAAGTGTTTCCCTCCAGAAAGGTTTGCAAAGTTGTCCTCTATCCTGGTTAGGGGGTATCGATCTGCTTCCAGTACTGGGTCGATGGTGTCCTTAAGATCACCACAGACTCATTCTTCTTGGCTATTGGGACCATTGGTGTTGCCCATGGGCTCTACTCAAACTTGGAAAGAACTCCTTCAGTCTCCATGCAATCTAGTTCACCAGCTACTTTATCTCAGATTCTATAAGGAACTGGATGGGCTTTGTAAAACTTGCATGTGGCATTTTCCTTTAACACTATTTTACTCTTTATATGCTTGAGTTTTCCGGTCCCATTCTCATCGTCACTGTGTTGTAACTCCATAAACTAATCAAAAGAAAACCACAAGAGCCTGGGGATAAATGTGGCTTCTGCATTTCTACTTTTAGTGAGGCGTGCAATTACGATGTAGTGGCGTAATGACGTATGCCATTCACATACTTTTATATGCAATGAGTTACGTAAACAACAATAGAATGCTTCATCAAACAACATACTTACAATATAACTGAAATCATTCAGCAGGCCAGCCAGCATCTGTAGATGGAGAAACCAAGTTAATGATTTAGGTCAGATACTCTCCTAGGAGAATAAACAAAATATAAGCAATAAAATGCTGGGAATACTCAGCAGGTATGTGGAAAGAGAAACAGAGCTAATGTTTCTGGTCAAAGTCCCTTCATCAGGAGAGAAAGTAAACACGAGGAAATCTACCGATGCTGGAATTTCAAGCAACACACATCAAAGTTGCTGGTGAATGCAGCAGGCCAGGCAGCATCTATAGGAAGAGGTACAGTCGACGTTTCGGGCCGAGACCCTTCGTCAGGACTAACTGAAAGAAGAGCTAGTAAGAGATTTGAAAGTGGGAGGGGGAGGGGGAGATCCAAAATGATAGGAGAAGACAGGAGGGGGAGGGATGGAGCCAAGAGCTGGACAGGTGATTGGCAAAAAGGATAGGAGAGGATCATGGGACAGGAGGCCTCGGGAGAAAGAAAGTGGGGGGGGGGGAACCAAGAGGATGAGCAAGGGGTATAGTGAGAGGGACAGAGGGAGAAAAAGGAGAGAGAAAAAGAATGTGTGTATATAAATAAATAACGGATGGGGTACGAGGGAGAGGTGGAGCATTAGCAGAAGTTAGAGAAGTCAATGTTCATGACATCAGGTTGGAGGCTACCCAGATGGAATATAAGGCGTTGTTCCTCCAACCTGAGTGTGGCTTCATCTTTACAGTAGAAGAGGCCGTGGATAGACATATCTGAATGGGAATGGGACATGGAATTAAAATGTGTGGCCACTGGGAGATCCTGCTTTCTCTGGTGGACAGGGAGAAAGTAAGCTGGTTTCAAACTGCAGAGGGGTGCTGGTGGTGGGGCTGGGTGGGGTTTGATAGGACAAAGATTCTATCGGATATGTTGAGGCCAAGGTTGCTATGGGATAAACTGTTAATGAAGTTATCTGATTGAAAGGTTAAAGAGGGAAGTTGAGGAACATGAACAGAAACAAAAGAATGTAAATGATCTGAAATAAGGGGAAGACAGGTCAAGTCAAGTCAAGTTTATTGTCATTTAACTATATACATGTGTATGCCAGCAAACGAGACAAGTTTCTCTGGGACAAGGGTGTAAAGCACATTAGTACACATAACACATATATAACATAAAATAACTTACAAAAGTAAGGATAAAATCTACAGATGAATCACGCATAAATAACAAACTAAAGTGCATAAATTAAATATTGTAAGGTACAGATCAGAATAGCCAGTAACACAGGGTGGGAACACAAATGCAGTTTGATATCTCTGGCTGATAACTAAGAGGAATCCTATCCTGTCAAATCAGTATAATTTTGACCAACCCACAGCTCCGGGAAGAGCTGTCAGTGTGTGAGCCTGAACAAGGAGAGCAGAGCTCAGTTACATGGATCAGAATCAGGATTATTATCACTGGCACCTGTCATAAAATTTGTTGTTTTATGGCAGCAGTCCAGTACAAGACATAAAAATTACTATAAATTACAAAAACAAGGCCAAAAGGGAACTGTGAGGAAGTGTTCATGAACCATTCAGAAATCTAATGGTCCCTATCTTTGTTTCTTTCTTAGGCATTTTTGGATTTTGCTTGGGTTATAGTTTACTGCTCAGCTTGTTTTGATGCACTACATGATAATAGACAATAGACAATAAACAATAGGTGCAGGAGTAGGCCATTCGGCCCTTCGAGCCAGCACCGTCATTCACTGTGATCATGGCTGATCATCCACAATCAGTATCCAGTTCCTGCCTTATCCCTATGACCTTTGATTCTGCTATCTTTAAGAGCTCTATCCATCTCTTTCTTGAAAGCATCCAGAGACTTGGCCTCCACAGCCTTCTGGGGCAGAGCATTCCATACATCCACCACTCTCTGGGTGAAAAAATTTTTCCTCAACTCCGTTCTAAATGGCCTACCCCTTATTCTTAAACTGTGGCCTCCGGTTCTGGACTCACCCATCAGCGGGAACATGCTTCCTGCCTCCAGCATGTCCAATCCCTTAATAATCTTAAATGTTTCAATAAGATCCCCTCTCAGCCTTCTAAATTCCAGAGTATACAAGTCTAGTCGCTCCAATCTTTCGACATATGACAGTCCCGCCATCCCGGGAATTAACCTTGTGAACCTATGCTGCACTCCATCAATAGAAAGAATGTCCTTCCTCAAATTTGGAGACCAAAACTGCACCCAGTACTCCAGGTGTGGTCTCACCAGGGCCCTGTACAGCTGCAGAAGGACCTCTTTGCTCTTATACTCAATTCCTCTTGTTATGAAGGCCAGCATTCCATTAGCTTTCTTCACAGTCTGCTGCACTTGCATGCTTGCTTTCAGTGACTGATGTACAAGAACACCTAGATCTCGTTGTACTTCCCCTTTTCCTAACTTGACTCCATTTAGATAATAATCTGCCTTCCTATTCTTACCACCAAAGTGGATAACCTCACATTTATCCACATTAAACTGCATCTGCCATGCATCTGCCCACTCACCCAGCCTGTCCAAGTCACCCTGCATTCTCATAAGATCCTCCTCACATTTCACACTGCCACCCAGCTTTGTGTCATTGGCAAATTTGCTAATGTTACTTTTAATTCCCTCATCTGAATGATTAATATATATTGTAAACAGCTGTGGTCCCAGCACTGAACCCTGCGGTACCCCACTGGTCACCGCCTGCCATTCTGAAAGGGACCCATTAATCGCTACTCTTCATTTTCTGTCAGCCAGCCAATTTTCGATCCATGTCAGCACTCTGCCCCCAATACCATGTGCCCTAATTTTTCCCACTAATCTCCTATGTGGGACTTTATCAAGGCTTTCTGAAAGTCAAGGTACCCTACATCCACTGGCTCTCCCTTGTCCATTTTCATAGTTACATCCTCAAAAAATTCCAGAAGATTAGTCAAGCACGATTTCCCCTTCATAAATTCATGCTGACTCGGACTGATCCTGTTACTGCTATCCAGATGTGTCATAATTTCATCTTTTATAATTGACTCCAGGATCTTTCCCACCACCGACGTCAGGCTAACTGGTCTATAATTCCCTGTTTTCTCTCTTCCTCCCTTCTTGAAGAGAGGGACAACATTAGCCACCCTCCAATCCACAGGATTATTATCACTGGCACCTGTCATGAAATTTGTTGTTTTGTGGCAGCAGTCCAATGCAAGATGTTTCTATATGTAAATATGTTTCTGTACAGTATATGATTTAGAATTTTTTTGGTACTTTTTTTAATTTTGTAAATATGCATTCTGTAAGTGTAAATTTAACATGATAGTGTGTGCAACAGGAGCATACACAATAGTTCTTGAGGGTCTTTAATGATGTATTAATCATACACGCAAGAAAATCTGTAGATGCTGGGAATCCAAAGCAACACACACAAAATGCTGGAGGAACACAGCAAATCAGACAGCATCTATGGAAATGAATAAACAGTCGACGTTTTAGGCCGAGATCCTTCTTCAAGTCCCACTTCCATAGATGTTGCCTGACCTGATGAGTTACTCTGGCATTTTGTGTGTATTACTTTAGTAAAGTGTTAACACATGTTCTAAAGCTCCTGTTGACTCCCCCGAGATGACTTAGTGTTGTGGTTAGTCACCTTGTCTCAGTGAATTACAGGTCACCTCCTGAAGTTTGTGACGTAGTGAAACCAACCGACAAATATCAGGTGAAAAAAGGAAGATGAATTTTGGAGAAATTTCTCAAAGAACCTGCTGAGGATTTGTGATTATTGGAAAAAACTTTGCCGTGACAGAGGAGAAAATGGCCAGGACGTCAAGTCAGTGAACTTACACTTAGTGTGGTAACTATAAGAAGGCAGTGGCAGTCAGTAATACTGCTTGAGTACAGTGACATCACTGTTTTGGTGGAACTGGGACAAAATGGTGGCCCGAGCACAGATTGGAGACAGAGGTAGCTCAGTCTTATTCTGAGGAGAAACTCTTAGTGGTCATGCCAATATTATGAAATCACACTTGAAATTGTGGTTTCATACAAGAAATCTTTGATGATGCTTATATTGGGGTTATTCTGAAGGTTCCTATGTACACACACACACACACACACACACACACACAAAACACAGTATTTTGTGAACCTCTTCAAGTTCAGTCGGCCCAGTGGAGTTAAAATAAGTGTCTGTTGGACAGTCCTGCTTGTGGATCTTGAGCAGGAGGTAGAATTAGGCTGTGTAAGGCTGGGAGACCGTATGGTTGGAGGCAATGGAATGAAGATCTCCGAAGGAAATTAGGTCAGTGCCTGTCTGGGAGATAATAACCCCAGTTAGCAGTGGGGTCATGGCACTCAGGAAGGCATGGAGTGTCTGAAAGCTGACATTTAGCCTCTATGAGATAGAGCTCATTCATCAAGCTGCAACTGTACCATGCTCAGCTGTAGATCTGATGGTGATATCAGGGTTAGTCCTCAGTGAACGGAATGCTGGAAGTTCAGAAGGAGAATATGAAAATCGAGTTAGTTAAGTCACATCAGCGTTAGTGGTGAACCATTTGAAGAAAATATGCAGAGCTGCAGCATTTGTGAGGCAAAGGCAGAGTTTATTGTTGATATAGTTTAGCATTACTCAGCATTTTGTACCAGATTTAGCAACCGTGCTTACTATGCTGTATTAAATGTGTACAAAGAGTTAATAAAATGGACATGGATAAGGACTAGCAGCCTGCAAACAACTTGGTTCACTTACTTACTTAGAGATACAGTGTGGAACAGGCTCTTCCAACCCTTAGAGCCACGTCGCCAGCAATCTCTAACAACCTCGATTTAACCCTAACCTAATCACAGGACAATGTACAATGATCAATTAACTCACCCGGTACATCTTTGTATGGTGGGAGAACACCAGTGGACCCGGAGAAAACCCACACATTCCACGGTGAGGGCAGGCAGAGACTCCTCACAGCGGATGCCAGGGTTGAGCTGCGAACTCCGACGTCCCGAACTGTAATAGCGTAGTGCTAACCACGACGCTACCATTGCTAATGTAAGTAGTGCTAAAGAAATGAGACGTTATTAGGAGAATGAAGTATGATATAGGCACTGAAACCCACAGTGAGGCCTCAGACTATGGAGTGAGAACCGTTATCAGTCACATCATGATGTCCAGGAGAAACCACTAGTTTTTACATCTTGTACTTTAAAGAACCTCCAGGAGGACCACAACCTTGTTGTGGTTCGGAGGCTTGCGTGCCTCAATGACCCGGAGAGCTGTGTTGGCTGGAGTCAGGGCTTTGTGCTTTGGCTCTTGCTCAGGTCATCCCTGTCAAACAGGTCAAAGGGTAGAGGCCAGACGAAGAGTGGTCCACTGATTCTCCAGGTTCGGGGGTTCAGCTCAGGGCTAACAACTCTGACTGGTCAAACAAAACAGTTACAAAACAGCATGAAGTATCCTTCTACATCTGTGTATAACTGTATTCCTGAGTTTCCATCGCTGACAGTAAACTGAGCGGAAGCTACTGACATGATGAAGGAAGCTGTGAAGAGATGAAAGACCTTCATTGCTGCCCTAAACAACAGCGGTGTAACGGGCAAAAGAAGAAAGAAGTAATTTAATGAAAATAAATGCCGCCTATTATTTTTGATGTGAAAAAATTTCACCAATTTCTATTGTGTCTGAGGTTATACCTTGATGACTCCATAAAGTTCTGTTTACTGCAAGAGCAATTTCTGGTCTATGGAGGTGCCGTTGAGAAGAGCTGTTAGTCTGATTTATTTAAATATGAGAGCTTTAATTGAAAAGATATTCTGAACTTTCAACTGAACATTCTAGGTCTGACCTTAACGTTTTAAAAATAGCAGGTTGTAGAAATGGTCAATTTTGTTTTCAGGATATCGCACTGAGTTTAGTCCTTCAAACAAAATTAAATCATGCAGGGACCTGTGAAGACTAACCAACTGAATAAACTTTTATACCTGCAAAATACTTTCTTACAGAAGGAAAGCAGTATGTGCAGGTATGTGTGACATAAGCACACAAGGAATTGTTGGTTGCCTTCAGAACTTCTAACGCATAACCCAGTGCCTCATTTAACACAATTCTCAATAACTCTACATCAATGGCTCATAAGGCACCTTCCAATATATTGCACAGAAAATAGAAAGCTCTATACATTTTATTTCTGGCTATAATTTAATGTCTACAGAAGGTGCAGCCACAGCAGTATTTAGATACACAGTAAGTAAATAGATTGTTTTGAAATGCTTACCTAACTCCACAAAATAAAAAAAACTCACTTCATGCCTGTTCCTTGTTTTACCCATGCTGTTTAAACAAATATACTTCAGCTGTAAATATCTAAAATAACACCTCAATAGTTTAACAGCTGCCATCATGTGATATATCATATTTTACATTCACAAACAGTGCACAAGATTTTAATGTTGTACCATGCTAACTAGGTACGGCTTAATTTAGATTTAAACAATCTATTTAAGGTATATGTCAAAGAAGTGGATTTATTGAAAAACTGTGGATGCTAGGAAGTTGAAATTAAAAATAATAATAATAATAATAATAATAATAATAAGTTCTTTATTTATCCCAAGTGGGAAATTCTTGTACAGAAGCAACAGTTAAAAACACACTTAGCAATGTGCAGACTTAACTAATAATACTATAACAAGGTACACAATAATAAAGTACCAATGTGCAATAATAATGTACAAAATAATAAAACAGAAACTATTGTACTATGAAGTGTGTTCTCCTGTCGCAGAGAGATGAACTGTTGTATATGCTTATTGCATTTGGTAGGAAAGATTTTCTGTAACGATCCTTGTGACAGTGGAGCTGAATGAGCCTTTTCAAAAGGGTTCTTCGCTGCTTATTCAGTAGGTCATGGAGAGGATGTGCCAGACTGTCCATAATGGATAACAGCGTGTTTAGTGACCTCCTCTCCACCACTAACTCAAGAGTCCTGTTTGCAGCCAAGGACGGATCCAGCCTTAAGCAGAATGAACAGGAAATGATGGCAATACTCAATAGGTCAAGCAGCATCTGTAGAGAGAGATGCTGGTTTAATGTTTCATGTTGATGATCATTCATCAGAACTGAGGCTGTACATAATAGGAATAGTGGGTGTATATCACATAATAGTTTAAAAAATACTTTAACTAGTTAATTGATCTCTTTTATGGAAAGTGTTGGCACGTGGCCAAGTGGTTAAGGCGTTCGTCTAATGATCTGAAGGTCGCTAGTTTGAGCCTTGGCTGAGGCGGCCTGTGTGTCCTTGAGCAAGGCACTTAACCACACATTGCTCTGCGATGACACTGGTGCCAAGCTGTAAGGGTACTAATGCCCTTCCCTTGGACAACATCAGTGGCATGGAGACTTGCAGCATGGGCAACTGCTGGTCTTCCATACAACCTTGCCCAGGCCTGCTCCCTGGAAACCTTACAAGGCACAAATCCATGGTCTCATGAGACTAATGGATGCCTATTAAATTATTAAATTATGGAAAGTATCTTGCCATCTTAATATGTCAGGTATTATTGACAGTTTAATCATGATAAAAGTCATCCAAGATATCATTTTTCCTATTTATAAAAATGTCGGTCCATTTTAGAATCCCTAATAGATGTTAAGCTTTGTCTTCTTCTTCTTCTTCTTCTTCTTCTTCTTATTATTATTATTATTATTATTATTAAGGCCACCACCCCTGCTGGGGCACAAACCACCAAGAGCAGCTCACCAGACTCCTCTGTGCTGGGCCAAAGGTTGATCGGCTCTGTGGTTTCCACCTTCTCCATACGACTTCAGAGATTAGGTCTCTGGAGCTTCTATTAGTGTTTCTGTAGCTTTGGGTTTTCTCAGATGCGGTTGCGAGCTCCATTTCTAACCCTCCTCCTTTTGTAACCGGGCTTGGGTTTGTCATTGGCAGAGTTTAAAGGTTTGTGGATCAATTAATTCATGCGGCACCATTTCACAGAGATATTAAACAACATGAAGCTGGGTCATGGAACTTTGCATCAAAATCTTTGGTGGTTTCATAGGGTTTTGTGATCTGATACTGTATTGTTACTTTCACTATTGAAACCACAACTCAAAATTACTTCCCAGCTGGATTCTGTTCAGATTCTTTCTTGTAGCTATCCAGCTTCTCAACAAAACTCACTCAAATGTAATACTTGAACATCCATTAACTGGTCTTTCTTGCTCTCCTTGTTCTGTTGATAATGACCTAACCTGTTCACACTTGCTTAAGTTTGATTATTGATGTTTGTACACGTGACCATTCTGATCATTGTTGATTGCTCATGTCTTGTTAATTGTCGGTTGCTATTGTGTTGTCTGTTATGGTATGCCTTACGCTTGGCACCGAACTACAATTAATTCTGGTATTTTTCACCTACTGGCTATAAAGTGATTCTGATTCTGATTATTGTGCCATCTCACTCAAGAGATGTTTTAGGGGGAAAAAAAACATGCACAATGTACAACATCTGAATTTGACGAATTACTCCTAGTAGTTCCTTGAAAACTACTCTCACACTGCATTTCTTAAAATGATTGAACTTTGGTTCTTCCATCAGATGAAATATTCAGTGATATTGTTCATTACAGTGTGTGGAATATACTAGACAACAAACTTTCCTCAAACCTAAACTACGACAGCCTCGTACACTCTTGATGTGTTGAGAAGCCTCTTCTCAAGGACTGATGCTCCACTGTCAGTGACAATGGAACAATTTGTTAATATATAACCATATAACAATTACAGCATGGAAACAGACCATCTCGGCCCTTCTAGTCCGTACCGAACTCTTACTCTAGTCCCACCGATCTGCACTCAGCCCATAACCCTCCATTCCTTTCCTGTCCATATATCTATCCAATTTAACTTTAAACGACAACATCGAACCTGCCTCAACCACTTCTGCTGGAAGCTCGTTCCGCACAGCTACCATTCTCTGAGCAAAGAAGTTCCCCCTCATGTTACCCCTAAACCTTTGCCCTTTCTCTCAACTCATGTCCTCTTGTTTGAATCTCCCCCATTCTCAATGGAAAAAGCCTATCCACGTCAACTCTATTAATCCCTCTCATAATTTTAAGCACCTCTATCAAGTCCCCCCTTCAACCTTCTACGCTCCAAAGAATAAAGATCCAACTTGTTCAACCTTTCTCTGTAACTTAGGAGATGAAACCCAGGCAACATTTTAGTAAACCTCCTCTGTATTCTCTCAATTTTATTGACATCTTTCCTATAATTTGGTGACCAGAACTGTACACAATACTCCAAATTTGTTGTAGAACAGTTTCACTCATTTCTGAAAATGAATGGATTATGACATATTACATCTGCACGATACACCCAGCTACAAATGGCTTGGCAGAAAACTTTATTCAGAGTCTAAAGAATGCACTACATGCAATGTCAGCAGAACACACTACACAAACACTGAATAGGAAGCTCGACAATTTCCTCCTTGTACATCGCAGTGCAGCACACTCCACAACCAACAACTCACCAGCTACGTTGTTCCTGGGGTCGTCCCTTGCATTCACACTTGAATCTCCTCCACACAATGCAGGGCAAACAGCTAAGACAAATTGAAGGCTCCTCAAGCAAGGAGGTTTGATGTCTCACTCCTGACAAGCAGTCCTGGCGAGGGACTACAGAGATGATCAAAAGTGGACACTTGGAAAGAACAAGGACAGAACTGGACCACTCTCCTACACAGTGAAGATTGTGTTGGATGTCATCTGGAGACAACACATTGATCAGTTCAGGAATGCATATAAGCTTTGAGTCATGGGGTGGAGATGCGTCTCCACCAAAGGAAGTGTAAGGCATTTCTTCCCTCAGCTAGCTTGTAGGTCACCCTTGGGCAAGGTGTAGCACCTGCTTATCCCCGTCACCCCCCCCCCCCCGCCCCAGTCAGGGTCACATGAAGCCATGGGAGCAGGTGGTGGATGGTCAATTGAGCAGTTGGTCAATATCACAGGTCCTGGTTATGTGACCACGGACACCAGGCAGGCAATCTCTGAAGGGTATTGATAATGGTTGGGGTCACCCATTTTGTCAAGACACTGCCCAGAAGAACACAATGACAAACTGCTTCTGTAGAAAGATTTATCAAGAACAATCATGGTCATGAGACACAGCACATAATGATGATGATGTATATAAGTTCAGATGATTCTATATTGAATTGGACTTTATAGCTAAGCAGGGAGGAGTGTTGTGTATTTAATATTCCAGCAATATTTAAGTAATATTGTAAATATATTACAATATATCTCGGCCTGAAAAGTCGACAGTTTATTCATTTCCATAGATGCTGCCTGACCTGCTGAGTTCCTCCAGGACCTTGTGTGTGTTGCTTTGTAACTATATCGTTTAATTAAGCATTCTTTGATGTTTACATAATTAATTACAGGTTATATGTAAAGGTATGTGAATGGCATACGTCATTACACTACTGCGTCGGAAGTGTGCGCCTTACTAAAAGTAATAACGAAGTGGACACGTTATCCCAGGCTCCTGTGTTTTTCATTTGATTAGTTTATGGAGTTACAAAACGTAACATTCCCTGCTAGTTTTTTGCTTTTATTTCAGATTTCCACCATTTGCAGTATTCTTGTGATGTTTATTCCTTGTGCTGGAAGATCAGCCAATATCAGGCACACTAAAATGCATCTTTCACCATGTGTCCCAACAGCAAACTTTGTTCATCTCTGTAAGCAAACAGCATTCATAGCACAGTTGTTCAGAATGAACCAAACAAAGATAACTTATTCTGACTTCTTTCCCTCTTCCTTTTCAGTCCTGATGAAGGGTCTCACCCCAAAACGTCGACTGTTTATTCCTCTTCATGAATGTTGCCTGACCTGCTGAGTTCCTCCAGCATTTTGTGTGTGTTGCTTTGGATTGTCAGTATCTGCAGAGTTGTTTGTGCTAAAAATAACTACACCCTGTTCCAGATCTTTCAAGCAACTGGATACACAAGGAGGAAATGGATTCTGCTTTCATCTGCACTTGAGGACAATGGGCGGATCTACCGTGCAAGAGGATCTGAGAGAGATGGCCTTTCTTCCAGAAACCAAGCAAGGTCTTAACATTTGTTTAATTATTCCAAATATCAGGTCTTCTCCCAGATGACCGTGACAGGCTGCTCAGGGGACCATATAATAGGATCAACCATCTCCTATTTCTGCAGTATGTTGAAGGCATTGCATGCAAACCATCTTTGACTGACTTTTGGTCAAAGTTATTTCTCTGTTCAAGCTTTTCTACAAAAGGCAGGTGATCCACCTTAGTCCAACTGAATGGAATATTCTGTAGCAACCTAGCCTGGCCCATCCTTCACAACATTAGGAACAGGCAGAACTGCAATATGTACTGGCATATGTTGTTGGTATACCCTAGGTCTGCACCCACAGTCTAATAGAGCCATATACACCCACAGTCTAATGGAGCCACACACACAAAGGGAGCCATCAGGATGTGGGTTACGCTGGGTACATTTTTGACTTCCTTCCTCTTGTGGACTTGAGCTATTTTGGAACACCAGATGAAAGGGAAAATGACTATAGTGAAAGTTTGGAGCAAGGGGCCACGCCAGTGCCACATAGAACGTGTAAGAATATGTTACCTGTCCAAGTCACTCTCCTGGTCCAAGAAGCAGGGACAAGTATCCATCATGTATTCTGTTTCCTTGAATAACACAATATTAACAGAGCTCAACTACTGGGTACAGTGCAAATCTAGTTGATTCACCTGCCCAAGGGTAGACATGACCTAATAGGCGGTGGCCTTGGGCAGAACCTTAGGATCCACTGTAAGTAATGATGGGTCACCTATTTCTGATCTCCCTCTTCTACAAGCAGATGAGGGTGATGGAGTCCTTCTTGGATTCTAACTTGTTTCCAGCTGGAGGCTTGGCATTGTGCACTTTTAGCACATCCAGACACATCTATAGAGTCAAGTTTAGCTCACTCAGAAGCCATCACTTCCAGAGTCACAGGGTGACTAGAGTTATAGAGTCACACAGCATGGACATGAGTTCTTTTATCCACTGAGCACCCACTTGCATAGATCCTACACTGATCCAGTTCTCAATTTTCAATGCACTCAGCTCACTTACACACCAGGGACAATTTACCATGGACAATTAACCTAGCTCCCCAATTCTTTGGCATGAAGGGGGAAAACCAAAACACCCAGATGATGTGATCACAGGAAGAACACACACACTCCACACCATACTCTGCACCAGAAGTTAGGATTGAACTTCGTAACCATCCATGTGAGGAAACAACTCTACTAACGGTTGCACTCTGCTGTCTGAGATAGAGGGTAAATTGGTAAATTTGGCACCAAAGTACAATGATGACTTTGTTTTGCATGCCCTCCATACAGATAATTTCATCCCAGCAGGTAGGAGTTCTTATTCCATTCCTTTAAGATAATAGGCACAACAAAGCTCATTGTGCCTCCAACCTGATGGCATGAACATTGACTTCTCTAACTTCTGTTAATGCCCCACCTCCCCTTCATACCCCATCCGTTATTTATTTATTATATATATTTATTTATTTATTTATTTATTTTCTCTCTTTCTTTTTCTTCCTCTGTCCCTCTCACTATACTCCTTACCCATCCTCTGGGCTTCCCCCTCCCCCCTTTCTTTCTCCCTGGGCCTCCCGTCCCATGATCCTCTCATATCCCTTTTGCCAATCACCTGTTCAGCTCTTGGCTCCATCCCTCCCCCTCCTGTCTTCTCCTATCATTTTGGATCTCCCCCTCCCCCTCCCACTTTCAAATCTCTTACTAGCTCTTCTTTCAGTTAGTCCTGACGAATGGACTCGACCCAAAACGTCGACTGTACCTCTTCTTATAGATGCTGCCTGGCCTGCTGCGTTCACCAGCAATTTTTATGTGTGTTGCGAGCTCATTCATAGTCACTTTCCGGTCCTGAATCTCCCACTTGCTTTTGCTAGTATCTCTGAAATATCAGGCAGAAGATTTTGGGAGGCTGCACAATCTGTGGCCTTCAGAACATGCAGGCCAGCAGGGAGTGACTGCGAGCACATTAATGATCAGTCCTCTTCCCGTTGACTGCTGACCACAGAACTCCTCTGTTAACCTTTGGAAAGAAGAGCACACACGTCTCCATCTGCTCCATGGGTCGGACTCTGGATTGAAAAGATAAAGACAAAGATTAGCTTTATTTGTCACATGTACATTGAGACAAACAGTGAAACATATCCAAAATGCTCAAGGAATGCAACAGGTCAGGCAGCGTCTTTGGAAAAAAAGGTAATAGATGGGCCAAAGAAGAAGAAATCTGATAGGAGAAGAGAGTAGAAACTCCTTACAGATAGCAGCAGGAATTGTACCCTAATTGATGATCATAGCCTCCAAGAGGACCACAACCTGGAGGCTTGCATGCCTCAGTGACCTGGAGAGCCATGTTTCAAGGCTTTATGCTTTGGCTCTTGATCGGGTTACCCATACTGAACAGAAATAAAAGGTAGACGCCAGACTAAAAGTGGTTTATTGGTCCTCCAGGTTCGGGGGTTCAGCTCAGGGCTAACAACCCTGACTGGTAAAACGAAATCGTTATGGAAACAGCAGTGAATCCTAAATCTGAGTGCGACAGTATTCTTGAGTCTCCACCCGGAACTTGCATGACCGGCAGGAGTCAAATCCCTTACTCACTCTTCCTTCAGTTAGTCCTGACAAAGGGTCTCGGGCTGAAACGTCGACTGCACCTCTTCCTACAGATGTTGCCTGGCCTGCTGCGTTCACCAGCAACTTTGATGTGTGTTGCTTTAATATCCAAACAATTCCAGATGTGGAAGCTTGCTTCCGGGTTGATCCAGATGTGGTGTAATATGCTAAACGTAGTTGTGTGTCTGCAGACAGGGATAGCGCCAAAGTTGCCTCCTGCAGGTATGAACTACAGTTTTCCCTATGGACCCTGCCTAATGCCAATCTTTAAAGCTCTTTCATTTGCGGCAACACGTTGAATTTCCTTTGGTATCCAACTGTTATTCCAGTGTTTGTTCTACTGCCTCATGAAAGGGTAATAATTAATCTGTCGCATTTTATATGAGCCATTTTCAATATTGAAACATTTGTAATGCTCAATACCATTAAGTCTTCAGCTTGGTCTCGGAAATCTCCTATGGTCTTCACATGCCCGTCTCCAGTAGAATGAGGAATTTGATGGAATGATTCTTAGTCTTTTAGTAGATCCTTCCAGGGTCCTTTTTCAGACCTTTGTTAATATTTACCTGGCAAATGCATTACATGCTGAACCATTGCAATATTTGGTCAATATATAACAACACTGAATCTGTCTTTGCTGCAAATCCAAGTAATGATGCTTTAAAACAAAATCCCCAACACACTTTAATGTGAAAGTACTACCTTCACACCTGGCTGCAGGCTGCCTGTTAACAGCTCTCTGGGTACCTTATGCTATTTATTACCTTAACCCCTTGACTCCATAAAAAGCTTTCCTGTCGAGCAGTAAACCATTCTTTAAACTTCTAACAGTAATCTTATCATTATTATAAAAGATTGTTCTGGTAACTGCGTTTGAACATTTTGTTTTCATTTCTCGGGTAACAGTTAGAATGAGGTTCCTCTCTTCCAATCATGGCACACAGTATCTCCTGTGCAAGTACACTTGAAGTAATGTGGGAGAACTTCCCTGGCCAGTTTTAGCACGAACGCCACACTAAAACAGTACAGGAAATTTAATTTCTGAGGATGTTTGGGGTGATCTACTTTGATCACTTTTCAAATAGTTTTCTGAGTCTTTTTCAAAAGGTCATTGCTGTGACACCACTCAACTAGCTGATATATCTCTCTCCTGTATGCCCTCTCACTACCATCTGAAATTCTGTCAAAAAATAGTCAAATTGACAGCAAATTTATAGATGGCATATGAGCTGTGTCTAGCCACTCAGTCATGGGTGTAGAGAGAGTAGAGCAATGGGATAAGCTCACATCCCTGAAGTGTGCCAGTGCAGATAGTCAATGGAGGTGTTATTTCCGACCTGCACAGATTGTGGTCCTCTGGTAGGAAGTTGAGAATCCAGATGCAGTGGTAGATACAGATGCTTCAATATCTTATGCCTTGTAGTCTTATGGCATGGGGTAATAGAGGGCAGCAAGTGAAGCAGCAAGAACTATGTCTAAAACATAGGCAACGACATCAGTCCACGGTTATCTGTAGTAAGAATAAACGCCATACAACAATCTCGAAGGAGCTCAACAGGTTAGGCAGCACCTATGAAGAGAAATGAACAGTGAACATTTCAGGTCAGGCCCTTCATTACGACTGGAAGGGAGGAGGACGGAAACCAGGATAAAAGGCAAGAGGAGAGACAGAGCTCAAGCTGGCGGGTAATAGGCGGGTCCAGGTGAGAAGGGGCTTCTGTTGGCAGTAAGAGTAAATTGTGTTAGTTGTGAGACGGTTTGGGCTGCCAATCTGGTCCTCCCAGGCCAAAGAACAACCAGAAAATGTTGGAAATATTCAGCAGGACAGGCTGCACCTGCAGGAAGGAAAACCAGAGTCGACGTTTCTGGTCAGAGATCCTTCATCGGAACTGCAAAGGATACGCAAAGGAAACCTGTAAATGGAGAGAGAGTGAGAAAGCCATGGTGTGCATGGAGATAAGCTGTAAACAAGGCTGTCTGGTTAATGGGAGCAGATACTGAATGAGAACATAGATGAAAGAGCACAAGGTATTTGGGAGTTGCAAAATGCGGAGCAGGTGGGCAAGCCCAGTATGTGAGGGTATGCCTACACCCCATTGCCAGAGAGATAAGAAAAGCAGGAAGCAAAACTCCAGCATCTTGTTTTAGCTTTTCAGAATATGTGCTATTTTGATTTTGCTTCCCTTTAAAAGGCTGTGCGCCACTGGCGTAAATGAACTGAATGAATCTGAAGTTAAATTTTGGGAAAATGTCGGAAGGAGTCTTTCTGTCACAACTCCCCAACATCTTCTGGTATGGAAGAGAGAACTATTCAGCTCTTTGGAGGGGGGTGTGTGTAATGTGCAATTGACAAGTATCCCATTTCCTTCAACTGCTCAAAAGTGAAAATATTAACTGCATCTCTCACATATTAAATAGTACAATGTTGCATTCAAGTGAAAATTCGTTTTTGTAACTTTGATTTTTTAGTAAGTCATAGAGTCATTGAACGCTACAGCACAGAAACAGGCCCTTTGGCCCATCTAGTTCATACTGAATTATTAACTTGCCTAATCCCATATACCTGCACCTGAACCATAGACCTCCATAGCCCTCCCATCCACGTACCTACCGAAGCTTCCTGTAAATATTGAAATCAAACCCACACCCACCATTTTCACTGGCAGCTTGTTTCACACTCTCACCAGTAACTGAGTGAAGAAGTTCCCCTTAAACATTTCACCTTTCTCCTTTCAACCATAACCCCTAGTTTGTCTCACATGAACCTCAGTGGAAAAAGAATGCTTACATTTACCTTATCTGTAATTATCAAATCTCTCCTTATTCCCCTACACTCTAAGGAATAAATTCCTAACCTATTTAACCTTTCCCTATAACTCGGGTCCTCAAATCCCAGTAACGTCATTTTAACTTTTCCCTGCACACTTTCAATCTTATTGACATATTTCCTGGAGGTAGGTGATCAGAATTGCACAGAACAGAATTAGACCTCACCAACATATTATACAACTTTAATATAACATCCCAACTCCTGTACTCAATACTTTGATTTATGAATGCCAAAGTATCAGAAGCTCTTTTTATGTCCCTACCTACCTGTGATGCCACTTTCAAAGAATTATGGATCTGTGTTCCCAGATCCCTCTGTTCTACTGTATTCCCTAGTGCTCTACCATGCAAGGGCTGCCCTGGTTGGTCTCCCAAAGTGCAACACCTTAGACTTTTCTGCATTAAATTCCATTGGCCATTTTTTCAGCCCATTTGTCCAGCTGGTCCAGATCCTGCTGCAAGCTTTGATAGCCCTCCTCATTGTTTACTATCCCCCGAATCTAGGTGTCATCAGCAAATCTGCTGATCCATTTTACTACATTATTATCTAGATCATTGATATGTAGATGACAAACAACAACAGAGGCAGCACCGCTTGTCACAGGCCTCCAGACAGAGAAGCAACCATCTATTACCACACTGTGGCCTCTCCTGCGAAGCCAATGTCTAATCCAATTTACTACCTCATCCTGAATGCTAAGCAACTGAACCTTCTTGACCAACCTCCCATGCAGGACCTTCTCAAAGCTCATTCTAAAGTCCATGTAGCGAACATCCTCTGTCTTGTCTTCATCAAATTTCCTGGTAACTTCCTCAAAAAACTCCATAAGATTGGTTAATCATGACCTACCATGTACAAAGACATGTTGACTATCTACAATCAGCCCTTGTCGATCCAAATACTTATATGTCCGATCCCTTAGAATATCTTCCAATAATTTACCCACTACTAATGTCAGGCTCACCAGCCTATAATTTCCCAGCTTATTCTTCGAGCCTCTCATAACCAACAGAACAATGTTGGCCATCCTCCAATCCTCTGGCCCCTCACCTGTGGCTAAGGATGTTTTAAATATCTCTGTCATGGCCCCTGCAATTTCTGCACTAGCCTCCCACCAAATCTGAGAGAATACCTTGTCAGGCCCTGAGGATCTATCTACCCTAACTTTCCTTAAGGCAATAAACTCTGTAATCTGTATACCGTCCAAGACCTGGCTGCTGCATTGCCTCACTTCTACAGGCTCCAAGTCCATCTCCCGAGTCAATACAGATGCAAAATATCCATTTAAGTTCTCCCCCATTTCTTTCGGCACCATGCATAGATGACCACACAGATCTTCAAGCAGACCAATTTTGTCCTTTGCTATGATTTTGCTCTTAATACATCTGTAAAAGCCCTTGGGATTCTCCTTCACCATGTCTGCTGGAGCAACCTCACACCTTTTAGCCCTCCTGATTTCCTTCTTAAGTGTCCAATAGTATTTCTCATACTCCTCAAGTATCTCATTTGCTCCTTCCTGCCTATACCTGCTATGCACCTTCTTCTTCTTAACAAAAGCCTCAATATCTCTCGAAAGACAAGATTCCTTTAACCTGTTACCCTTGACTTTTATTTTGAAAGGAATATACAAGTTCTGTACTCTCAAAATTTCACCTTGAAGGCCTCCTATTTACTAAGTGCACCTTTGCCAGAAAACAACCAATCCCAACCCACACTTGCCAGATCCTTTGTGACACCATCAAAATTGGCATTCCTCCAATTTAGAATCTCAGCCTGAGGACCAGACCTACCCTTTTCCATAATTATCTTGAAACTAATGGCACTATATCACTAGATGCCAAGTGTTCTCCTATACCAGTGTTTCCCAACCATTTTTTTAGCCCAACGTCCCCTAAAGCCCTTTCAGACTTGCCAATGGCCCTCTTAGGCACATAGTGCTTTCTAGCCTCCATAATGTAAAAACATGCCTACCATATGCTAACATGAGAAAAATAATTCTGCTTTAAATTTTTATTTGTCCTTAAATCTAGCTTACACAGTACCTGTGCACTGTACAGCAGCTTCAATATCAATGTCATCCCTCAGCTTAATGGTTTTTAACAAAAGTTGAAATATCTGGTTCAGGTTGTGACGGAAAAAGCCTTAAGTCCACATGCATAACCATGTTTAAGTGGTTTCTGTTTTTTGTGAGTACGTGGTTCACTTCACTGAAGCCTCTTTCAACAAGGTAGGAAGATGGTAAAGCAATGAAGAGCAGATTGGCTCTTTTCCAAAGACCAAGACACTTCATTTGACAGTGTAACCACATAGCACAAAAGCCAACAGTTTTGAAAAGCATTTTTGCTTCTTGAACATTCTGAATTTTAATAATTTCTTCTTGCAAGCTCTCTTCCCATTCTTCCACCTTGCAAAGAAATGGGCTAATTACCCAGTCCAGAATTTCCGATCATTCAAATCTTTGAATTGATTCTGAAAATCCTTCTTCAGAGACTGCAGGAGTAAACAGTACTCTTGCAAATCACTGTCTCTGAAAGAGAGTGCCATACTTCCATGCAGGGAAACTATGAGAGCATTCTTTTCTGAATGCTTTGAAGATATATTTCCAATTTTCTGATAAAAATGAACACTTCACTTTTTGCCTGGATTAAATCGAAAATCTTACCCTGCAGTTTTATATTTAGAATATTCATTTTGTCATGCAGATCTGCTAGGTATGCAACATAGAAGTTCAGACTTGTTTCCCAAGTTCTTATCGACTTTGAACTAAAACTCAACCACAGTGTCCAAAGATCTAATAAACTTTTTAAGCAGCAGCCTTTGACAGCCAATGCACTTCAGTGTGAAGAAGGAAGAGTTCAAACTCTTCATCATTATCTTGGCATAACTGGTGAAATAATCTGCTATTTAATGGATGAGCTTTAATTTTGTTGATAGCAGATACTATAAGAGTCATGTTTGAAAAAAGTCGCTGGCTGAGGTTTTTGGCAGTGAGGTGTTGACAATGAATTACACAATGGATTGGAATTTCTTTTTCATAATTGCCACTAAGCCAGCATGGTGACCTGTCAGAAATAGTGCTTCATCTGTTGCATAAGAAATCATGTTCCTAAATGGAATACTTCTATCCTCAATATACATTTTGAGCTCATTGTAGATTGATTCTCTGTTGACGTTTGTTTTTAACTTTTTCCAAAAGAGAACTTTTTCATAAACTTTTCCATTTTTGATAAACTGTACATTAGCAATGCCTCATTTTCTCTCACAGTTGACTCATCCAGTTGTATCTCAAATTCTGCTTTTTGTAGCTCTGTGCATAGTTGCTACTCAATGTCTTCACTTATTTTGTCAATACGATGAGCTGCAAAGTTTTTACTCAGAGGAATTGATTTTAAAATACTGGTACAGTATCCATTTTGAGAACAGTGGTGAGCACCTCTGATACAGCAGGCATTATTAATCTTTCACCAGTTGTATGAATTTTTCCACACTTTGCTATCATTTTGGAAATGTTATAAGAAGCAATGAAACCACTATCAAGGTCATTTTTAGCTTTCTTGGCAAATGACTGGAGTGTGCAATGCTTTCCAAATGCTTTCATCATCTTCTGGAACTGAGTAATACTATAAGTAATCTTTCAGGGTGTCTTTTACAGAAGTGTTCCTGCAATTTTGATAGTTTCATGGTTTCATTAGACAGTATAGTATTACAAATAAGACGCTTGGGGCATCACTAATTTGATAGGAGTGGAATAAACCCATGTTCCATGTATGTAACATTGTATTGATGCACTTTCTGTAGTTTCTTTTTCTTAGCAGGATTAGAATTTAAGGCTTTACCACCTTCAGAGTCATGGATATCATGCTATAAATATTTATCCATCACTAACAGGGCTAAATTAAAATTAAAAACTAGCACAAACTGGGAATGCCTATCAGATTTGACAATGGCAAGAAGTTAACACAGTGGGAATGATGGTAGCGGCATGCAAAGGAACGGCAAAGTGAAGACGAAGACTATCACAGCAGTGAAAATTATATTGACAAAGATTCAGACTGGGATCTGAATGTTAGTCGGGATAGAACTACCTTTATACTATCCCAGTTAATGTGATTGACCAATCACACAAGGTTTCATAATCCCCAAACATGGTTCTTGACTGCACATATGAAGCCAAGGTCACTTTGCACACCTTAAGAGGAATCCTCGGGGTCAGCAGGTTCACTGATTGGCTCTACGTTACTGTCCGGTTCTGCTGTATCATTGCGTGACCTGTTTTCCGTAGATCTGCTGAGAAAGTTGAGAGGATATACTTGACTCATCAACTGTTAATTTGCATGAACTCGTTCCGTGCCATGAGTCAAGGGGAACCACTGGGCACCTTGCCTGCTTATATATGCATCCCCAATAATGTCTGCTTGGTTAGTAGGGTCGGATGAGATTGCGGAGATTGTGACGACGAGTGCTCACTGTCTGCAGAGCTATGGTTCTTCCTGTGTTCCAGTGCCTCGTCCTTTTTGGTGTAGGTGCCTGCTCTACTAATAGTCAGTCAGATCTCGTGCCTTAAGTTAGGGTGCTGCTTACGGTGACCCCCCCTAAGAATCTTGAATGCCCCCCCTCCCCAACAGCTTCCATAGTCCCCTTAGGACACGTAACCACCCCTGTTGGGAATCACTACCCTACACAAACTTCTCTCACCTGCCCTGTCTCATTCCCTAACAGAGATCTAGTATTACACTCCCTCTAGTTGGGACCTCTGTATAGATTAAGGAAACGTTCCTGAACACATTTGACAAACTCTGTCCTATCGAGCCCTTTTACAGTATGAGAGTCCCAGTAAATATGTGGAAAGTCAAAGTCATTGACCATCACAACTTTATGATTTTTGCAACAGTCTGCGATCTCTTTATAAACTTGTTCCTTTAAATCCCGCTGACTATTAGGTGGTCAATATTATGATCCCATTACATGGTCATCCCTTTCTCATTCCTTAGTTCCACCTATTTAGCCTCACTGGACAAGTTCTGCAGCCTGTCCTGTCTCTGCACTGTCATGAAATTTTCCCTGACTGGTAATGAGATTCCTCTCCCTTTAATCCCTCCCTCTCTATTATCACATGTAAAGCAACTGAACCCTTGGACACTGACCTGCTCCCTCCTGCAACCAAGCCTCACTAATGGCCACAATGTCATTATTCCACATGCTGGTCCATGCCCAGTGCTCCCACCTTTCTACAATACTCCTTGCATTGAAATATGCACAGCTCAGAACATAAACCCCACCATGCTCAACGCTGCGACTCCTGACTTTGTATGTAGCCTTAACAACATCTTTTCCCTCAAACACTCCACTATCTGCTCTGTTGCTCTGCTTCTCACCCCCCTGAAACTCTAGTTTAAATCTCCCATGCAGCGTAAGCAAACCTCCTCGCAAGGATTTGTAGTCCCCCCACAGTTCAGGTGCGAACTGTCCCATCTGTATAGGTCCCACATTCCCTGGAAGAGAATCTGATGATCCAAAAATCTGAAGCCGTCCTTCCTGCACCATATTCCTAGCCATGAGTTAAACTGTATTCCTATTTTTGGCATGGGTAGCATTCCTAAGGTCACAACCCTGAGGTCTTGTCCTTTAACTTAACACCTAATTCCATGAACTCACTTTGCAGGACCTCATCGCACTTCCTACCCATGTCATTGGTACCGACATGGACCACTACCTCTGACTAATCACCCTCCTACTTAAGAATGCTGTGGACTTGATCCAAGATGTCCCTGGCCCTGTCACCCAGAAGGCAGCACACCACCCAGGAAACTCGTTCTTGTCCACAGAACCTCTTGTCTGTTCCCCTAACCATTGAATCCCCTATCATTATAGCTCATCACTTCTCCCCCTCATTTCCGAACTATAGAGGCAGACTCAGTGCCAGAGACCTAACCGCTATGGCTTTCCTCTGCTGCATCATCCCCTCTCCGACTCTGTCCAAAGTGGTATAACTGTTTTTGAGGGGAATGGCTGCCTGTTCTCTTTCCCCATCCTAATGCTCACCCAGTTACCCGAGCCCTGCGCCTTGGGTGTAACTAGCCCACTGCCTGTCCTGTCGATCAACCCCTCAGCATTCCGAATGATCCAGTCTCAGCTCCAAACCTGCAACGTGGTCTGAAAGGAGCTGCAACTGGATGCACTTCTTGTAGCTGTAGCTGTCAGGGACGCCGGAAGTCCCCCTGCCTTCCCACATCCCACAAGAGGAGCGTTCCACTATCCCGCCTGGCCTCCCCACTGCTCGAACTGTGCAGTGAGAAAGAAAGAAAGGAAATCAAATGAAAAAAAAATTAAAATCAAATAATTGTGTACAGCACTATTTTAAAAATGGTTTGCAAGTAGAGTGTAGCAACTTGATCCGTGCAGGGACCGGCATTTGAAAACTTGTTCAATAACTCAACAAAATGTCTGAGCGGAGAATATGCTAATAGGAAGGCTAAACAGCCCTCAGGAATAGAGAATTCCTGCATTCTTGCTGAATATTCCATGGTTAGCACTTTCTATGCTATTGACGGAATATCATTAACCTTCTGCAGTGCTGAAGTAGTTTTCTTTTTTCTTTACTCTTATTTCTCATCTATATTCTGCCTCTCAGCAACATTACCCATAAACACAGAGGCAAAATCTACTTGTACAGTATACTGTGGACAATGTTTCCACCTCAACACCTACTCCCTTGACCATCACTAAGCACTGCTTTACTTCCCCTTACACTACAGCACACACACACACACACACACACACACACACACACACACACACACAGAGACACACTTACACACACTTACACACACTCACACAGAGACACACACACACACTCACACAGAGACACAAACACACAAACACACACAGAGACACACTTACACACACTCACACAGAGACACACACACACTCACACAGAGACACACACACCACTCACACAGAGACATACACACACAAACACACACTCACACACACAAACACACACACTCACACAGAGACACACACACTCACACAGAGACACACACAAACTCACACAGACAGACAGACAGACACACACACACACACACAGGCACATACACGCTCACATACTCACAGAGAGAGACACTCACACACGCACAAAAACTCACACAGAGATACACATATACACACACACACACATTCTCACACATAAAGAGAAACACACACACACACATGCACACACACACAAAAACACACACTCACAAATACAAACACACGTGCGTGCGCGCGCGCACACACACACACACACACTCACAGAGAAAGACACTCACACACGTACAAAAACTCACACAGAGATACACATAAACACACACATTCTCACACAGACAGAGAGAGACACACACACACACACACACACACACACAGGTAGAATCTAAATTGTCAGATTAAGGCTAGATTTCCAAAAATGTGTCACTTAATCCAGAAACAATCACAATTTCATTTCCCTCTGCTGTTTGTCTGGATGCAGAACAGCTCGATACGATAACTGCTCTGCAAAAGACTGTAAGAAACTGCAGAGAGTTGTGGACAGAGCTCAGCTCATCATGGGAACCAACCTCCCCTCTACGGACTCTGCCTACGCTTCTTTGCTGTCTCAGTAAAACAGCCAACAGAATCAAAGACCCCTCCCACCCTAGACTGTCTCTCTTCTCCCCTCGCCCATCAAGCGGGATACACACTAGCCTGAAAGCACGCACCTCCAGGCTTGAGGACAGCTTCCATGCCACTGTAATCAGACTCTCCAAATGTCCTCTTGTACGATAAGTTGGACTCCTGACCCCAACAATCTGCCTCATTGTGATCTTGCTCTTTTATCTTTTACCTGCACTGCACATCTTTTGATAGCTTTTACACATGATTCTGTATTGCTGTTTTACCTTAGTCTAGCTCAATGTACCGTGTCATGATTTGATCTGTCTTGACGTGATGCATGCTAAGCTTTTTACTGAATCTTGGTTCAAGTGACAATGATAAACTAATACTAATACAAATACCAATGTGGGACAAAAGAAGCAGAGAGGAAAGCAAGAACAATTATATGCACAGAAGTTAGGTCTGTACACTGGTGAGCAGGCATTTTAATGTAATTTTTTATTTCTATTCACGTAATGTTTAAATAGCTCTTACTACCAAACATTCCAGGCCAAAGAGACCAGAGAGAACACAGGGAGACCCAGAATCACCTGGATCTGTTGGAAAAGCAGTGCATTCCTTCTTCCCACTTCCAACACCTTAAAAGACATGACAATCCCTCCCACTGCTCAGGATGTTTGGTGCCTCTGGCCAAGGTGTGTCTGTGCAATTAGATTAGTTTCCACCTAGCGATGAGGGAATTGGCCAGGTAACGTCTTGCTCTATTAATCCAGTCTGGCTAATTCCATTCACAATTCCTCAATGAATAAGTAACTCACATATGCATGTAGCAAGACCCAGACATTTGGCATGGGCTTATAAGTGGGAAGTGAAATCTGGGACAAAAAATGAAAACAATTATGAAGAAGAGAAAACCCAATCACTTAGAGTCATAGAAAATTACAGCACAGAAACAGGCCCTTTGGCCCATCTGGTCCATGCCAAGCCAATTAAACTGCCTACTCCCATCGACCTGCACTGGGACCCCTACCATCCATGTACCTATCCAAACTTCGCTTAAATGTTGGAATTGAGCTCACATGTACCACTTGTACTGGCAGCTCATTCACATTCTCATGAACCTCTGAGTGAAGAAGTTTCTCCTCATGTTCTCCTTAAACTTTTCACCTTTCACCCTTAACCCATCACCTCTAGTTTAGTCCCACCCAACCCTAGTGGAAAAAGCCTGCTTTCATTTACCCTATCTATACCCCTCATAATTGTGAGTTAAAGGCATCCGTTAGTCTTGCGAGACCATGGATCTGCACCTGGAAAGTCTTCACTCTCCAGGCCTGGGCAAGGTTGTATGGAAGACCAGCAGTTGCCCATGCTGCAAGTATCCCCTCTCCACGACACCAATGTTGTCCAAGGGAAGGGCATTAGGACCCATACAGCTTGGCACCAGTGTCGTCGCAGAGCACTGTGTGATTAAGTGCCTTGCTCAAGGACACAACACGTCCCCTCGGCTGGGCTCGAACTCACGACCTTCAGGTCACTAGTCCAATGCCTTAACCACTTGGCCGTGTGCCCACAAATAATTGCCCATAATTGTGAATACCTCTATCAAATCTCCTCTCAATCTTCTACAATCCAAGGAATAAAGTACTAACCTATTCAATCTTTCCTTACAACTCAGGTGCTAGAAAAAACCTGGCAACATACTTGTATATCTTCTCTGTACTCTTTCAACCTTATTTACATCTTTCCTGTCGGTAGGTGACCAAAACTGCACACAATACTCCAAATTAGGCCTCACCAATTTCTTATACAACTTCAACATAACATCCCATCTCCTGTACTCAATATTTGGATTTACGAAGGCCAATGTGCCAAAAGGTTTCTTTATGACTATCAACCTGTGACACCACTTCCAATGAATTAGGATCCCTTTGATCTACTGCACTCTTCAGTACCCAACCATTCATTTGTGTAAGACCTATCCTGGTTGGTCCTAATGAAGTGTAACACCTCACACTTACTGCTATTATTGAATAGAATTACCATTAGCTTTCCACTGTCCATATCCTGAAGGTCAATGGATGAGAAGTTCAAATCGACCATCTTCTTAAGTGGAACAATGACCTGAGGAAGTCTGAGGAACAAAAGGATATCATTGTTCATGTCCAAGGATTACTGAAGACAGCTGCTCTCATAGATAGATGGTTGATACATCATACTTATATGCTAATAGCTCACAGATTTCATTGTGCTTTTTGAAGAAGTGAGCAAGAGGATTGACAAGGGCCTGGTAATAGACATTGTCTACATGAACTTCAGCGAGGTCTTTGACCAGGTCCCACAAGGTAAGCTGTTTTGGAAGGTTGGATCACCTGGGATTCAGGTGAGCGAGCCAGCTGGATACAGAATTAGCTCAGTGGTGGAGTCAGAGAGTGACAATGCAGAATTGTTTGTCAGACTGAAGACTGGGACCTGTGGTGTGCTACAGGGATCAGTGCTAAGATTCCTGTTGTTTGTCAAATATATTAACAATCTGGACAAAAACGCAGGTGGTGTTATTAGGAATTCTGCAGATGCCACCAAGGTTAGTGATATGATGGACGGTGAAGAAGAACGTTGCAAAATGATGTAAGAATAAGAATGGCAGATGGAATTTAATGCAGACAAGTGCAAAGTGATGTACAGCATTGTTCAAAAGTGGTAGGTACGTATATATAGCTATGGTGCCCAAGACCTTTGCTGAGAACCGCAGTAATTTTATGTATTGCTCTGTACTGCTGCCACGTAAAAAAAATAAATTTCGTGACCTATGTGAGTGATGATAAACCTGGTTCTGATATGGGTCTCTATTGTGGGGAGTGGGAAGGGGACAGGGAGAGGGGAATCATGATTGGAAAAAAGGGGAGAGAGCGGGAAGTACCAGAGGGACATTCTGTAATGATCAATAAGCTGATTGCTTGGAATTAAATGACCTTGCCCGGTGTTTGCACCCATGCCAACCCCCTCCCCACCCCTGGCACTACCTCTCTGCCACCCCTCCCACGGCACTCTTCCCTCGCCACTCCCAACATCCTTTGCTCCTGCCTGATTGACAAACTTGCTCTCCGTTCCATGTTCACGCATACAGTACTATACAAAAGTCCTAGGCGCCCTAGCTATATACATGTACCTAAGACTTTCGCACAGAATTGTATCTTGGGAAGTTAAACCAAGGTAGGACTTACACACTAAAAGTCAGGGCTCTGGGGAACGTGATAGAACTGAAGCCTTCTCCTGGACAGAGCTCCCGGAAGGTGACAACAAAGACAAACTGTTGAAGAAAAACTATGACAATGCTTGCCTTCATCAGATATGGCGCTGATTACAAGAATTGGCATGTCGTGTTACAGCTGGTGAGAGGCTGCACTTGGAGTACTGTGAGCAGTTCTCGTCGTCATTGTACAGGACGGACTGACTAAGTACACAGGAGGCAGTGAAGATTCACAAGGACGTTGCAGGGATTGGATGGGGCAGGTATAAGGAGTGACTTGATAGGCTGGGACATTTTTCCCTGGAACAAAGGAGCTGAGGGGTGACTTACAGAGATATATAAAATCATGAGGGGAATAGGTAAGATTTTTTTCTGAGGGTACGAAGATCTAAAAAGTTTAAAGTAACAGGGAAAGATTTAAAGGGAACCCTTAGGGCAATTTTTTCACAAAGAGGGTGGTGTGAATATGGAATGAACAGTCAGAGGAAGTGGTAGACAAGGGTAGAATTACAATGTGTAAAAGCCATTTGGAGAGAGCCATCAATACAGATCAAATGCAAGCAAATTGGACTTGATCAGGTAGGCACCGTAGATAGCATAAAGGAGTTGGGCCAAAGGACCTGTTTCTGTGCTATATAAATCTATGATTCTGAATTAAATTATTAGTTTCCTCTAGAAATCAGGCCAACCCAATTCAAAACGTGGTTCATACATTGTATTGAGTATTCCAATGCTCACCTAACTTCCTGATAATCTTTAATCATTTCATAAGTTTCCATTTGTAAATTAACCTTGTCTTATTTTTTCAAAATAATTTTACTGCACAGAATAAATTATCAGAGGTTAAGCGTAAAATACTTGATCATCATCCTGGGTAAACTCCAGAACTCCAGTGTTCGTGGATATCTTCAAATGCACACATGAACATATGGTTATCCTCTAGGGACACCGATGCTGAATGCTAGATTAGACAAGTTGGACACTGTCAGAGAGGGGGGGGACGTCTTAATGGTCTGTGAGGGGTGTGTGGGGGAGTTGTGGTCTGTAGTCGGTCAGGGATGTTCTGGTTTAAAGCAAAAGAGCAAAAGCTCACCTGCAATTTCTGTTCCGGAACTGAAAACCTCTGGATCACTATAAAGAACTGTAAGCACTCTTTGTATAATGTTGGTGGTGAAATGTGGTGAAGACAATCTCTTCTCTAGAACACAAAAATGAGATTCCAGTGAAACGTAGAATGATTTGGTAAGAAGTTGTCCTATCTATGGTCATATTGAAAATGATAAATCTACTATCACTCTCTTAATAGAAAAGCCTGAAGACAATGTATTATGAGAGCCGAATAAGTACCAAACACTTGTCTGCAGTGATAATGGATATCGACAAGATAGATGAATGAATGAACTGTAGAAGCTTCAGGAAGTTCTAGCGGTGCATTATCTATATAGAGTCTTCTAGCAGTTTAGCATACTGCGAGAGTCTGTATCTCTGTATCAGACCAGCCTTTCTTCTTTGAGGCAGTGACATACAGTCACTGAAGCTCTGAGATCCAGAATTTTATGATGAGCTATGATTGCAGTGAGCCAACGAAGAACAAGAGGAGAAGTGATTGAAATGAAAGCAGATGACACAAATGGTTCATTTTTCATTTTAATTTGCACCTTACCATTTTAGTTGCACACCAAATCATTTTAATAATACTTTCACTTTAAAGCATGCCAGTGTTAAGCTGACTTGATTCCCACAAATCTATTTTTTCTCTCTCTCCCCTAAATGTAGAAATGGAATTTTGTCAATCATAGTTTTTGCAAACTGAAGAAGACTGACTCCAAAGGAACATGAAAAGGAGGAGTGGGAGCAGGTTGTTCAGCCCTTCAATCCTGTTCTACATCAGTATTGGATCATGGCTGGTCTGTTCTTAGACTCAAATCCATAGTCCTACCTAAGCTCCATAATACTTGACTCCCTATAGACCAAAATTTCATCCATCTCATCTTCTCAGGAGCCTCTGCTTTCTGTCCTGGAGAATAAGCAGTCCTTATGGCAATTCACCATTGATACTCGGGCGCCGGGGTTGAGATACATTTCCACCAAAGGAGGTGCAAGGTGCTCCTTCCCTCTACGAGTCTGCAGGCCACCCTTGGGCAAGGTGTAGCACCTGCTTAGTCCCCCAGTCAGGGTCACGTGAAGCCGTGGGAGCAGGTGGTGGATGGTCGTATGAGCAGCTGGTGCACATCACAAGATCTGGTTATGCGACCACTGACGCCAGGCAGACAATCTCTGAAGAGTATTGATAATGGCTGGGGTCGCCCATCTTGTAAAGACACTGCCCAGAAGAAAGCAACGGCAAGCCGCTTCTGTAGAAAAATTTGCCAAACAATCACGGTCATGGAAAGACAATAATCGTGTACGTCATACAATATGGCATGTAACAAATGACCATTGACATATACATAGATATACAACAGTGGAGTGCTTATGGTTCTGCACAGAGCTCCCTAGTTCTAGGTTTCTCATGAGGGAAGAATACAGTCAACTGCTGAAAATCCTCAAAATTTATATGTTTCCCGAAGAGCATAAGCCCATCTTAGAGTCATAGAACTTATTCAGTTGTTCCTCATAAGACAAATCCTTCATACCTTGTGGACTTTGAATGATATCTAATGCAAATATATTGCTCCTTAAATAAGATCAATGTTTGCAATTATCCAGGTTTTCTCCAGCCAATTCCCTTCTCAGATTTTCTTAGTTTGGGACTGAAACCTCCTTGTAATTAAAACCAACATTCAATTTGCTTTCTAAATTATTTGCTGCCTAAGTGCTTAGTTTCCTTGTTTTATGTATGAGTGCTTCCAGACCTCGGTATAGGATAGCAGTCTCTTCTCTCCCTCCATTTAAGCAACAGTTTGCTTCTTTATTCTCCCTATCAAGGTGGAAATCGCAAAAGGATCACCCTTCATAAGGTAATGAAAAGCTTTTCTTTTAACTTCTTACTATGTGTACCTATCATCTTACCTTCAATCTAATTTCCCAGTGCAGTTAACCCAGATCCCAATTAGCACCTTTGCCTTTATTTAAGCTCAAGACACAAGTACTGGACCAATTATTCTCATGAGCAATATAATTTTTAAATTTGCAACTTGGTTCCACAACATTATGTTTAAAGAAGCTTTCCTGCACATGTTGCATGAACTCAGCTTCAAGACTACCTCCACCAGTTTGATTCTTTCAATGTAACTTAAGATAAAAGTTGCCTAGACATGAATCCCAGCCCAATTCAACAGAACAGCTTCCACTTTCCCAATTATTGGTGCCAGTGCCCCTTGAATTGGGCACCTTGAGTCGGTTTCTGAGGATTCAACACTCCCATCTTAATGACATTTTGCGAGCATTTGGGTGGCAGGGTGGAGATACAGCACTACCAAAGGAGGAGTAAGGGGCTCTTTCCTTCGCTAGCCTGCAGGTCGCCCTTGGGTAGGATGTAGCACCTGCTTAGCCCCCCGATCAGGGTCATGTGAAGCCATGGAAGCAGGTGGTGGATGGTCGTATGAGCAGCTGCTGCACATCACGAGTCCTAGTTATGTGACCACTGATGCCAGGCAGACAATCTCTAAAGAGTATTGATAATGGCTGGGGTCACCAACCTTATAAAGACACAGCCAAGAAGAAGACAATGGCAAAGTAGTTCTGTAAAAATTTGCTGAGAATTTATGAGACCATCATCTCCTATGTCATACGACATGACACATAATGGTGATGATGATGCCAGCTTGCATGTTGCTCAGGTGGTAATTAGGAGGAATAATATTTGTGATTCTGTTTCATAATTTAGATCCTGGACATACGTTCTTCCTCAGCTGAGCTTCCACCTAAAACCTCCCAATGTTGTTTTCGCTTCTGTACTTACAACTAGATATTTGCCTTCCCACTTTAAAACCATCTCCACACCAAGGAGATATCCTTTCCCCGGCACCAGCAGGCAACACACATTAGAAACTTATGTATAAATTCGCTGCACAGCAGTCACTTTCTGATGTTGCTGCTGTGGATTACAATAATCTTCCGCCGGTTCCCTCACATTACAACCATGAAACATCACCTCTCCCCAACCATGATTCGGTTCACTTAATCAGAAATTTAGTTGGAGTATCAATCTGGTTTTAAGATACCTATTGTACTCACACATGTTTTTTCCAGGGAAGAACATCTAATCTTGTATACATATTGAGCACTGCTAATGCTATATTCTTATCAAAGTTCAAAGTAAAATTTATTATCAGAGTACATACATGTCACTACAAACAACCCCAAGATTCTTTTTCCTGTGGGCTTACTCTGCAAATCCAGAGAATAGTAACTATAACTGGAGCGATAAAAGCTCAAGTAGAGCATAGAAGACAACAAACTTCATACTTTATACTTTATTGTCACCAAGCAATTGGTACTAGAATGTACAATCATCACAGCGATATTTGATCCTGCGCCTCACACTCCCTGGATTACAAATATTAAATATTAAAAATAGTTAAAATTAGTAAATATCAAAAATTTAAATTATAAATCATAAATAGAAAATAGAAAAATGGGAAGTAAGGTAGTGCAAAAAAAAAACAAAAAACCGAGAGGCAGGTCCGGATATTTGGAGAGTACGGCCCAGATCTGGGTCAGGATCCGTTCAGCAGTCTTATCACAGTTGGAAGGAAGCTGTTCCCAAATCTGGCCGTACGAGTCTTCAAGCTCCTGAACCTTCTCCCGGAGGGAAGAGGGATGAAAAGTGTGTTGGCTGGGTGGGTCGTGCACACTGCGCAAGTGTAAATATAAATACATAGAAATAAATAACGAGAACATGAAATAACCAGATAAAGAGTCCTTAAAGTGAAATCATGGGCCGTGGAAATATCTCAATAGATGAGTGTAGTTACCCTCTTCTGTTCAAAAGGGGGTCCCTCACACAATCTCCCTAACATGATTGGCATCTTACCCAGTGGGGTTGTGTTCGGATGGATGACTTTCCCTGGCAGAGGTAAAAGTGAGTTGAAAGGGTCCAATATGGCACACCAGTAAGATAACGGCCAGTACAAATGGGCGAAGTACACTGGTGGGTATACTATACCTATGTCTTATGGTCTTATAATGACTGCATAGCTAAGAGATTTAAACTACTTTCAATCCTGCTCTCATCTCCACAGACTGAAAGAACCCAGTGAGAAGCTGACAGTACAACACTTTACAGTGTTAGCTGTAAGATTAGGGCTGAAACTCCTGTCTGCAAGGAGCTCGTATATTCTCCCTGGGAGTGCATGGGTTTCCACTGAATGCTCCAATTTCCTCCCACTTTATAAAGATGTGCAGCTAGGATTAGTGAGTTATGGGTACAGCATGATATGTTTGCATCAGGACGGTGGTGACACAAAAAAATCTAATCTTTATCTTTATATTTAAATATTACTCTGTAAATCAGCAACTGCTCAAATGCTTACAACTACAACAAACCTATTCATCTAATGTGGCCAAATTCCAAACATTTTACACTGGTTTATGGTAAATAGTCACTGGACCCAACATGTGACTTCTTCATTATCATGTGTCTTAGACACTAAGCATGTCAGGAACTTTATCTGCCACAACATAATAGCTGTTTTTAGTCTAGTTCTGTTCATGGTGTAGTTCAAAGGAAATGAACCAAAGTCAATAATGAGCATATTAATACTAATAATCTGACCTTGTACTCAGCAAGAATATCAAAGTTCATAGATTGTGCATCATGAGACAAGACATGATTCTTTCTTTGTCTTCACAATTACAATAATCCTTAAAGTTTTCTCCAGGCAAGTTGAGTTGTTTCTTTTATCATATATTTATATAACTTTATTGAAAACATTTAATCACATTAAAATAAAGAAGGCATTAAGGAAGTTGTGCAACCCTGGTGAAAAATGTAGGTAGAACAATGAAAGCAAGTCCATCAAATATAAACCACAGTGAAGGCAGGTAAAGAAGTAGGATCTTCTCCTACCCACTGCAACTGGGCAAAGAATAGTGAGCAAAGTTTTCAGCTTTTCATTCACATTATGACATCGCACAACAGAGATCTCCAGCTCTGTCACGGAATACACAGAGACCGTATCAGCTCTGTGATTTTGATAAATTCTTCTGAGTAAACAAGTTATGGAAGAGTGCTCTGAAAGGTAAGGGTCATTAAAACTCATGCTTCAACACTCTGAATACAGTAAATTAGTAAAGATCTTAATCCAGTCACCCAGGCAGCTGGGCGGGTTAAATGCATTAAAGTTCTTTTGAATTCTACCACTGTCAATATATCTTATTGGGTGCATGTAAAAGAAACAATACTTATTTGCAATAATTTTGAGCAGACTTTAGGCCAGGGGTCCCCGATCCTTTTTATGCCATGAACCCCACCCATTAACTGAGCTGCGGTCCCAGGTTGGGAACCCCTGCTTTAGCCTGAATTGAATTAGTAGAACAACAATTACCTCTAGGACTAGAAGATAAACATTAGCTTTTGTTGTCACCCATACATTGGAACCTAGAGTGGAATGCATTGTTTGCATCAAATTTAATTAGCATAAGTCACCATGGTATCACAAGTGTCACCACGCTTCCAATGCCAACATAGTATGCCCACAACTCACTAAGCATACATAAAGAGAATGAGAGAGGAAACCAGGGCACTCAGAGGAAATCCATGTGGTCATGGGGAGACTGCACAAACACCTTACAGACTGCAGTGGGAATTGAACCCTGAACTTACAGCTAACGTTGTAAAGCGTTGTGCTAACTGCCACGTTATCGTGCTGCCCCAGATGTTAAAATGTTAATATGCTAATATTTATTAAAATTACTCTGTGCAAGAGGCTGATTTCGTTATTGTCCTTATGTTACTCAAAATCAAACATGAAGCTCCACTGGGAGCACTTTTCAAAGACTCATTCTAAATGGGCATTAAAGACCATGGAGCTTGTGGATGTCTTCTGCATCAAACTCATTATCTGCATATATTTCTAAAAATTAACATCTGAATTCTATTTATTTTTTCTACATTTAGTTCCTGGAACCTTTATTTCATTTTCAGCCATGTTCCTCTTTTTCTTGTTTTCACTCATACTATTTGTCCTTCCTCAAGTTTCCTTCCTCAACTTGTATTGTTAGATATTTTCTCCCCCACGACAACTGCCCCACAAACAACACATGTTTTACCTACCAATTTTTGTCATTTTTGACCTTCCTTCTTTCCGAAATGTTTTGTTTGTGATGAATGTTTTTCTCTGAATGAACGTGTTGTTTGCCTCACGCTTCGCTGGTTGGAACGTGCTGCCGGTACTCATGTTCACACATGCTGGCCTCCATCTGTGAACTGACAACTCATTCTAATCCAGTAGACTACCTTGCCTACCCGATGAGTTGAAGAACACTTATCCATACCAAATTGTTAGTGGATACTAGTTGCGTACACATTTGGGAGTATAACCTTTGCTTCAAAAAAATCAAGAAAAGTAACTTCTACTTGTACAAGTGCTGGATAAACTCAGCAAGCCAGGCAGCAGATATGGAGGGGAACAAACAGTCGAAGTTTCTGGTCAAGACTCTTCATCAGCTGGAAAGTAAGGAGGTAGGGGTCAGAATAAGAAGGTGCAGGGAGGGGAAGGAGTACAAGTTGGCACCCATACAACGTCTCCCCCACTCACACATCTCCCCCCTCACCTGGTCTCACCTATCACCTGCCAGTTTGTAGCCCCCCCCACCTTCTGCTCCCCCCTTCCTTTCCAGCCCTGATGAAGGGTCTCAGCTCAACATCGCAACTGCTTATTGCCTTCCATAGATGCAGCCTGACTTGCTGATTTCCTCCAGCACCTTGTTGGTGCTGCTTAAGATTTCCAGCAACTGCAGAATCTCTTTGGTTATCGCTTCCACCTAACTCAAGCCTTGTAAAACTGTGCAACACACACAAAATGCTGGAGAGGAATTCAGCAGACCAGGCAGCATCTATGGAAAAGAGTACAGTCGGCGTTTCGGGCCGAAACCCCTTGGCAGGATTATATATGTTGCTCGAATTTCCAGCATCTGCAGATTTTCTCTTGCTTGTAAAACTGGGTCAGTCATATTATCTCCTAGTCAAAGACTAATGGAACTACAACAAACCCTAGGGAAATCATCCCAACAGTAGACTTATTTACTGAAGATTTTTATGAAAATTACTGTATATTACATTAATATTCAGTCATTAAATTTCATTTGGTTGCATGGATCCATTGCCTGGTTGTAATAAAACCAAGTAGACTTGTTGCTCACTTTAGAGCAAAGTTTTGCAGATGATGGCTAACTACAGATGACAGATCTGCACAAAACGTTGGAGACACTCAGTTGGTCGGACAGCATGTGGGGGTCGCTAGTGAACGCCGGTGCATGAATCACAGAGACTTCGGTGATTCAAACAAGACTGACGATTTATTATGAGGATTAACTCGAAAAAGAAATAACAAGAGCTCAATCAAACAGTACAAAATCTTGATGAATTGAAATTACTCCTGATACACAAAAAACGCTCAGTCTGCATTTCACCACAATGACCCAACAAAGATGGGTTGGCATGTCCCCCACTGAAATACACCCTGGAGTGCGTAGGAATTCTAGACATTGACATTACTGTGTGAATTAAGTAATCCCAAATTTAAAAAGTGATAAATTGAAAGAGTTTGACAATCCTCATAATACCAAATGAGACACCTGCAAATCAAAGTGAAGGAAAACCAGAGCTCTTCCAAAGACAAAGAATTTAACAATAAGGGTAAACAGTTTAAAGACAATGCAAATGCATGAGGCGACACTGAGAAAAAAAGTCCCTTTCTTTAAAAAACGACCCCTGGTTGTGACACAGCATTTGTGAGAAAAGAAACAGTCAATATTTCAGGTCAATAACCTTGCATCAGCCAAATACCTCAGCATGAAAAGGAGATGAACTTGGACAGAGATCCTGAATTTATGACAGGTCAGATCTGTCCTGGTCACTGGCAAACTCTGTCAGGCTGACAATGGTTGCATTCTAATGACGGGTGTCAAAGATCCCTCATACAAAGTTTACAAAGTGGTCTGACGTAGTAGTTAAGGAGCTTGTGAGACTAGTATGTAAATTAGACAGAGAAAGAAAACAGCAAAGAGCAAAGTCAGGCAAGTAGATGGATAGAACAAAAGTAGGCAGGTTGTAAAGTAAATATTTAAAGAATGAACAAGGAGATCAAGAAGGGAAGAAAGTATAGTTAATTAGATTTAAAATGATGGAACAATTATGATTGGTGAAGAGAGGGAGGAGGAGGAGGGATTTTGTTTTCTCAGTCTTTAGTGGGCATGGTGGGGACTGTGTTTAACCACAAGGTTAGCAGCAATACAGCAAGCAATCGGATTGAAACCTCTCTATTTAGTTAATGATCAGCTGGTCCTGTTTGGTTTATTTATTAAAGGCATTTGTAGCGGATTTTCCAGTTAACTTTGAAGGCTTGTTTACAATAGGTTCCTTCCTGCCCTGGGGCTGCCTAAAGATGCAGCACAGCACAGGAGAGCAAATGGATACAGCACAAATTAGAATGATGTATTATGAAGCTTTGCTGTAATTTTTCTTTACTTCCGCCGACAACAAAGCTAATCTTCGGTCATTTATGGTTAAACATGTGGAATATTTAGTGACTAGGACAATTATAATTGTGCAAATCAAACTACTGGAAACATATGCAAATGTAAAAGGCAAGGTGCACTTAACAAATAGATGCATTTTGTCAGACCCACATTTTGGAAACTTAGCTTTCTACTGAAGCTTCAAATATGTATGAAACTTTTAATGACTCTGTTTCTAGATAGAGGTAACTATGACAGAAATGCTCAGAAGTGACATGGTTTAAAATTTTCATTTATTACTACATAAACTGGATTATGGGTAATCTGTAACCAACATATCAACACTGACAGGATAGTAATATCATTTTTTAATTAGCAAAGCATTCTGCTATTAGTTTGGATGGCATTCTGTTTAGGCAGGAAAAGATTAATCAATTAGTAGAGCAATTCTTTGGTACAATACACTGGATGACTGCATGATATTTTTAAGATAATAAACCAAAAGTTAATCTGTTTAGAATTAGAATCAGGTTTAATATCATTTGCATATGTCCTGAAATTTGTTGACTCTGTGGCAGCAGAAAACACAATGCATAATAATGGAAATAAAAACTGAATTACAGTAAGTATAAACTTGTATTAAATAGTTAAATAGAAATCAATAAAGTAGTGAGGTAGTGTTCATGGGTTCAATGTCCATTCAGAAATCGGATGGCAGAGGGGAAGAAGCTGTTCCTGAATCTCTGAGTGTGTGTCTTCAGGTTCCTGTACCTCCTTCCTGATGGTAGCAATGAGAACAAGGCATGACCTGGGTGATGGGGGTCCTTAATGATGGATGCAGCCTTTCTGAGAGATTACTCCTTGAAGATGTCCTGGATACTACAGAGGCTAGTGCTCATGATGGAGCTGACTGAGTTTACATCATCCTGCAGTTTACTTCTGTCCTGTGCAGTAGCCCTCCCCCACCCCACTAAACCAGACAATGACGCAGCCAGTTAGAATGCTCTCCATGGTACATCTGTAGGTATCCTTCAGTATGAAACAAACATCCATTTAATCTACTCAAAGTGCTCAATCTGCAAAGACAACTTTTTATAAAATGCATGTTGCAAAAATAATGTACATATTTACAGGATGCAGGTCTGAGTTGTTACAGAATACGTTATTCCATACTTAGATTTGTGGCCCAAACACAACAATTTTTCAAAGTTTATCCAAATGATTCCTCAACATTGGATCATTTTACTAAGTCTTAGAAAATTCTCGTAGTGAAAATTTGAATAGCTAAGGGGATAAAAAAAAATAAACTATTCCTGATGCTTTTAATAGCAGGCAAATATATTACAGCCATTTAAAGTCAATTAAAGACTTAGGGAATATTTCCCTCTCCCCCTCTGCAAGGTCCCTCACAATAAAATACTGGGAGTCTTTAATATCCTGTGTAACTCCTGCATACCAGAGGAGAGGGGCCTATTTTCCTTTGAATCAATAAGTGTCCCCCACCTCTGCAACTTTCAAAGCAGTGTCAGTCTTTAAATGAATACTCCAGGGAATGTCCACAAAACTCATGGCTGTGAGTCTAAACCCAATTACTATAAACTTTTTATATAACTCTTTAAGTTTACACTTCCTTCTCTTTATAATTAGCATCTTAATTGCTTAAATGTGCTGCCCTCAAGGCCGATGGTTGAGATAAACTTTTCAAAGGTGAAATGCTGAATGGTTTCAAATATTATTTAATGCAAATATTCAATTCCAGCCAGTGTGGCTCCCATTTCTCCAGCAGGGCTATCACAGAGACACGGCCAGAGTTGCCGCTTTTTCCAGCTCACCAGTGCCCTCACCCCGATTTTTCACCTTTCACTCGACAATGGGACAGGTGCAACACGCTCACAACCATGTCCCTCAACCTAGGTATTTCGGACAATGTTGTAAGCATCTTAGTTGGAGCTAAGCAGAAAAAAACAAACTGCTGGAGGAACTCAATGGGTCAGGCAGCATCTGTGGAGGGAAATGGACAATCATAAGACATTGGTGAGGCCCAATTTAGAGTATTGTGTGCTGTTTTGGTCACTTATCTACAGGAAAGATGGAAATAAGGTTAAAGAATACAGAGAAAATTTGCAAGGATGTTGCCAGGTCTGGAGGACCTGAGTTATAATGAAAGATTGAATAGGTTAGGACTTTCTTCCTCGGAACATAGAAGATTGAGGGGAGATTTGATAGAGGTATACTATATTATGAGGGTGTAGATAGGGTAAATGCAAGCAGGCACTGAGGTTGGGTGGGACTACAACCAGAGGTCATAGGGTGAAAGTCAAAAAGTTTAAGGGGAACATGAGGGGAAACTTCTTCACTTGGAGGATCGTGAGAGTGTGGAATGAGCTGCCAGTGCGTGTGGTGCTTTCAACCTCAGTTTCAACGTTTAAGAGAAGTTTGAATAGGTACATGGATGGAAGGGGCGTGGAGGGCTCTGGTCGCTGTGCAGGTTGATGAGAGTTGGCAGTTTAAATGGCTCAGTACAAACTAGATGGGCTGAAGGGCCTGTTTTCTGTGCTGTACTTTTCTATGACCTTGTCAACGTTTTGCGTCAAGACAGTTCTGGTTTCCTCATGATAGGAAGGATGTTGAGGCTTTGAAGAGGGTGCAGAAGAAGTTTACCAGGATGCTGCCTGGTTTAGAGGGCATGTGCTATCGTGAGAGGCTGGATAAACTTGGGCTATTTTCTCTGGAGAGGCGGAGGCTGAGGGGAGATCTGGTAGAGATTTATAAGATTATGAGAGGCACAGATAGAGTAGACAGAGAATATCTTTCTCCCCAGGGTAGAACTGTCTAACATCAGACGGCACACATTGAAGATGAGGGGGGTAGGTTCAAAGGGGATATGAGGGGTAAGTTTTTTACGGAGAGAGTGAAGGATGCCTAGAATGCGCTGCCTAGTTTGGTGGTAGAGGCAAATAGATGAGGGACGTTTTAAGAGATACTTAGATAGATGCATGAATACGAGGAAGATGGAAGGATATGGACATTATATAAGTAGGAAGATGTAGCTTTTTGGGTTTTTTAAATTTACTTTTTAGCTGGTTCAGCTCAACATTGTGTGCTGAAGGGCCTGTTCCTGTGCTGTACTGTTCTATGTTCTACGTATATTATCTCATTTGCAAAGATCAGGAAGAATAAAATTCGAGTACCAACCAAAGGCAAGACGCTACATAATGGTTTAGGAATGCAGCTGTTCTAGATCGTTACTCAACATTAGGATGAAAAGCACACAGGATTGTTAAGAATTTCAACAGAGGAGCGGACGGGTGTATTTGCACTGGAATTTAGGCTCCGTAGAGCCAGTAATCACTTAAGATATTTAAAAGAAGAATCCATAACCAGGACTAAATCATCAGCTTATTGATTCCAAGAGATAACATGACATGAGTAGCCCTTGTCTGCAAGATAATCTCCAGAACCCAATATCAATTTAACAAAATAGCCTAAAGCTTTAATGGCTCTTCCCTTTCCCACATCTGACTCATCCCTTCTTTGTCTCTCCAAGTTCAATCTCCCGTTAGATCTCCTCATGAGGTTGACTTGCAACATTTTTTAAATGTTTTCCTTTACTTTTCAGGATCTGAGCAGCATTGGCCAGGTTGGTATCTTGGCCCCTGACAACTAATGATACAAGACAACACTGGAGGACGGTGCCTTCAAGTGCAGTTGCTGCAGCCGAGACTGTCACTCCTGTGTGGGCCTCTACAGCCACAACAGACGCTGCTCTAACACAGACTGAAGCAAGACTTTCCAGGCGCAGATCCATGGTCTCGCGAGACTAACAGATGCCACCACCTAGTTGCCCCTTGAGTGGGCAGTTGACTACATTGGGGAGTTACGTATCGTTTGCACTCACTCGAATAAGATCGAATAAGGAAAGGATAGCAGGTTTCCACCCCTGAAGGACATTAGTAAACAAAACAGATTATGTTAGCAATATATTTTATGGAGTTCCAAATTTCTTCTTTTCAGTCTGAGTTAAAATCACACGGTGCCAGAGTGGGATCTCAACTCTCTGCAGACAGTCACACACACACACACACACACACACACACAGCTGGTGGTACTCAGCAGGCCAGGCAGCATCTATGGAAGGAAATGAACAGTTGATGTTTTATGTCAAGACCTTCCATCAGGACTCTCTTGATCTTTGCAAATAAGCCAATTTAAATCCAACCCAGTATGGATGAAGGGTCTCATAGAACATAAAACAGTACAGTACAGGGACTGTACTTCATCAGGTAGCTTGTTTAAATTACAAGAGTAGTGGCCTACTGTACCCAAATTGCTTTTCAAAACTCTCCTGATAAAAATAATTATAAGTTTGTTTCATAACGAGAGGCCAGTAAGTGCAGTTGCCTTGATGTATCAGTATTACATATGTTTTGAAGTGCAGGGTTCATATTGTCCAATAATCTGCAGGTTCAAGTTCAAGGTTATTGCTATTCCACCGTACACATGTACATCTGCAAGCAAAACAACGTTCCTCCACACCACAGTACATACAACTTACATACAACTCATGAATTAATATTACCACAAATACATTAACAAACAACAAATTACATTCTATAAGCATTCTTAAGCATTTATTATGCATGAGACAAAGTGTGAAGCAGCTGGGCTTCTTCAATCTGCGAGGCATTTGATCCCTGGAATTTAGCCACTGGGGTTTGTAAGATTGACTTTAATATTCCTGCTCTGTGTTGTAGGGTGGACATGAACACTGGGGACAGAAGGGGGCACTCTTGTTCAACTCTGAGGAGCCTGAACACTATGAAGAAAGTTGTTGTGGGCTCTCTGCTGTTTTTCAGACGATTGTTTCCCAACCCAGAATGCGAAAGCCAAAAAAAAAGGGAGACTGGCATTTGACGAGTCATTCTGCCATGGACAAGGGTCAGCACCTGAACTCCTTCGTCACAAGCAGCATGTTGGTGATACCCTGATGAGCAAGTGGCCTGAAATGTATATGCTACTGTTGAATGAAGTCACCAATAACTGCCATGGAATCAGAAACACCACAATCAAGATGGGATTAGTGTTTACAGTGGATATCAGGCAGTGATTATAAAGCATAATCAGTGGTTTCACATCATGTCAGAAAAGCACAAGAATGTTTATTCTCATCCTCTGAACCCAGGCATTAGATGGCAGCTTTGAAATTACCCACGTCTTGTTTGTCATTAATTTTGTTAGGTTGCCTGTCCTGAGCCCTCTTTATGTCTCTGCAATCCATGTGAGGTCCTCCAGTTGGACCACAATCTTGTCATTGGGTTTGGAGACTTGCCTGCCTCAATGACCCAGAGAGCTACGTTGACTGGAGTCAGGGCTTTACGCTCTGGCTCTTGGTAGGGTCACCCATGCCAAACAGGTCAAAGGGTAGAGGCCAGAGTAAGAGTGGTCCACCGGTCCTCCAGGTTCAGGGGTTCAGCTCAGGGCTAAAACAAAATTGTTACGGAAACAGCAATGAAGAATCCTGCTACATCTGAGTGTGACTGTATTCCTGGGTCTCCATCCGGAATTTGCATGATTGACAGCAGTGAAAACAAAGAGGAAGCTACAGACATGATGAAGGAAGGCTGGAATGCCACCAAAGATGGCGGACCTTCATTGCTGCCCTAACTGCCAGTGACGTAATGGTCATGGTACAGTCCGTGTGCGGTAAGGGGGCATTTCCCGTTCCAATTGTTATCTTGCTCTTTCTTTCTTTTTGCTGTGATCCAATCCCAGCACACACCTGTAATAGTTCAATATCTGTTCTGGGGAGTAACAGAGGTAATCACAAGACCACAAGACATAGAAGCAGAATTAGGCCATTCAGCCCATCAGCTCCACCATTCCATTATGACCGATCCCAGATCCCACTCAACCCCATACACCTGCCTCTCACCATGCCCTTTGAGGACCTGACCAAACATGAAGCTATCAACTTCTGCCTTAAGTATGCTCACAGACGTGGTCTCCACTGCAGTCTGTGGCAAAGCATTTCACAGATTTACTACCCTCTGGTTAAAAAAATCCCTCCCTTACCTCTGTTCTAAAGGATCACCCCTCAATGGGAAATGGATCAGCCCTGATGAAGTGGTAACTGCTCTGACTGGCAGCCCAGCTATTTCAGGCTCCAGCCATGTCCATTTCATTACCTTGGACCAGCTGTTCTTCCTACTTGCTATGACCGCAGGACAACCAGAGGCCTCACTTGGAGTATTGTGAGCAGTTCTTGACCCCTTATCTAAGAAAGGATGTGCTGACATTGGAGAGCATTCAAAGGAGGTTCACAAAGATGATTCCAGGATTGAAAGGCTTGTCATATGAGGAACATTTGATGGCTCGGTGACTAGAATTTAGAAGAATGGTGGGGGGGGGGGCGGGTGTCGTTGAAACCTATCAGATGTTGAAAGGTCTCAATGGAGTGGATGTACAGAGGATGTTTCCAATGGTAGGGGAGTCTAAGGCCAGAATACGTAGAGGGACATCCATTTAAAATGGAGATGAGGAGGAATTGTGAATCTGTGGAATTTGTTGCCACAGGCGGCTGTGGAGGCCAAGTCATCAGGTGTATTTAAGGCTGAGGTTGATAGATTCTTGGTTGAATCAGGGCACGAAGGGGTACAGGGAGAGGACAGGAGGCTGGAGCTGAGAGGGAGGTGGATCAGTCATGATGAAATGGTAGAGCAGACTTGATGAGGCAAATGGCCTAATTCTGCTCCTATATCTTATGGTCCTACGGTCTTATTTGGATTTTTTTAAAATTAACGATCATATTCTGTTGTAGTGCTTTATGAATTGGCTTCCATGCCAGTGCTGACTGAAGGAATAGACATCTCCTGAATCTGCTCCCTGTGGAAGTTCTACATGAACTAACTTAGGATATTGTTATGATTATGATTATGAGGACATGCAGTCCTCTTTTATTGTCATTTAGTAATGCATGCATTAAGAAATAATACAATGTTCCTCCAGAAAGATATCACAGAAACACAAGACAAAACAAGACTGAAAAAACTGACAAAAAAAACACATAATTAAAACATATAGTTACAACAGTGCAAAACAATACCATAATTTGATGAAGAACAGACCATGGGCACAGTAAAAAAAAGTCTCAAAGTCTCTCAAAAGTCCCATCATCTCACGCAGATGGCAGAAGGAAGAAAACTCTCCCTGCTATGAACCTCCAGCACCACAAACTTGCCGATGCAGCACCCTGGAAGCACCTGACCACAGCCGACTCTTGAGTCCGTCCGAAAACTTTGAGCCTCCGACCAGCCCTCCAACACCGAGCACCGAGCACCGAGCACCATCTCTGCCGAGCGCTTCGACCCCGGCCCCGGCAACAGACAATAGGCAAATAGGAATTTGGGGCCTTCCCCTCTGGAAATTCTCGATCTTTTTCCAGATATTAATTGTTACATTCTGCTGATGTAAGGCACTGTATTTGGCAGTAACTTTATTGAATCTGCAGGGTGTTGGATGTGAGAAATGACTCTGCAGGAGGGGCCATTATAGGCATCTCTGTTTGACAGTTATTTTTTTTTTCAGACCTGACACAATGGTTAACAAGATGACAATGGGTCAAGGGTGAAAGATGAAATGTTTAAGGGGAACATGAAGGTTGTGAGAGTGTGGTACAAGCTGCCAGCAGAGGTGGTAGACTTGAGTTTGATTTCAACACTTAAGAGAAGTTGGGATAGGCACATGGATGGAGGTGTATGGATCAGGTGTGGGCAGGCAGATTAATAGTTCAGCATCAACTAGATGGGCCAAAGGGACTGTTTTTATGCTGTAGTGTTCTATGACTCTAAGATGACCCAGATGCTCTGTTATGACGTTCTCCCTCAGTCCTACACTTTTAGCACAAGTAATAAGCTGTGTCAAAAGTAGCACAATTAATTTAGAGTGAGACTTTTTAATAAAGAAATTTTGTTTTCTAATAACTTTTGAGTATTGCTGGGAGATGTTTTTGGGTTATGAGGGGCCCCTCATTACCCCAAACATCTCCCAGCAATATGCAAAAGTCTGATCAACACTAATTCCAAAATGGCTGCCAAAGGACCCTAAAGCACAGCTGAAAATAACAACCCCTCACTCCACCACTAATCTCCTCTCTCCCACCTATTATACCATCTTGTTACATTCTAATAAGGAGGAAGTTGCCCACTGTTGCCACTAAGCTGTGCGGGTACGTGGCCGCGCAGTAACTGAAATGCTCCCGCGCACATAGCCTTTGTTGTAGTGCAGCTGGAATTCTCTTTTATATAATGTTTTATTAAAGAGCCGTGCAGTTTTCAGGCTGTGTACAAATTTCCTCTGATAGTTCTCCGATAATGTATTGTGGAGGTCAACAGCATATGTATGGAGTTGGAATTATTTTAAACAAACAAGTATCAAAATGTCTTATGGGATATTGGGCGATATCCGACCGGCTGCTTTTAGTTAAATTAAGGGGTAACCCTTTTAACATTAGCATAATCCAAGCCCATGCGCCAACAAATGATGTGGATGAAGAAGATATCAACAAGTTTTATGAAGATCTCGACAGTGCTTATGAGCAATGTAAATCTCAGGATATAAAACTAGTCATGGGAGATTTTAACTCCAAAGTTGGACAGGAAAGGGTTGATAACATCATAGGACCTTTTGGATTAGGGAAGAAAAATGAAAATGGAGAAAGGTTTACTGATTGGTGTATCAGAAACAACCAAGTGATCACCAATAATTGGTATAAAAACCATCCACGTAGATTGTGTACTTGGATTAGCCTTGGAGATAGAACAAGGAATCAAATAGATTTCTTTACCACCAATGAATGCTTTAGAAGTAATATCACAAATTCTAAAGCCTACCCAGGAGCAGACTGTGGTTCAGATCACCATCCGGTAATAGCTACCATTAAAACAAAATTAAAGAAACTGAAACGTGGAAAAAAGAGAAAGTATATGTTGGGAGAACTTAAAAATGATAGCATACTTAAGCAACAATTCAAAATAGCTGTAGAAGAACACCTCAACGAAAGCAAAACAACAGATTTGGGACAGATTTAAATATGCTATACAGCAATCAGCAGAGGAGATAATCCCAGTACAAGAAATCCAATACACCACCAAGGGGTGGAGAACCCAAGAGATTCTAGATCTGATGGAACAAAGAAGGTTAGTGAAGAATAATGAAGAATAATGAAATGCAATTCAGAGAGCTAGACAGACAGAGCAGACAGTTGTGCAATATTGCAAAGGAAGAATGGCTGAATCAAAAATGCAATGAAGTAGAAGGCCACATTAACAACAGCAAAGAAATGCACAAGAAAATTAAGGAAATTACTGGAATTAAGAAAACCTCCTCTACAGGATGCATAAGATCAGCAGACGGATCCATACTAACAGATCCAGATAAAATACGTGAGAGTTGGATTCAGTATATAGAGCAGCTTTTTGAAGATAATAGAGGGGAACCCTCAGATATTAAACACCCTAATTCTGGCCCACCTATTACCAGAGAAGGAATAACTAAAGCAATGAAAATCATGGAACATGGTAAAGCCACTGGACCTGGTGGAATTTCAGTGGAAATGATACAAGCCCTAGAAGATCTGGGCACAGATATTCTTTTTGAACTGTTTAATGGCACATATGAGTCTGGTGTATTGCCTGACAATCTCTTGAAATCAGTATTTATATCTCTGCCAAAAATTCCTGGAACTATTGACTGCGAAAATTATAGAACTATCAGTCTTATGAGTTACATAATAAAGATTTTGTGGAGAATTGTTCTGAGTTGAATTAAAAACAAGTTAAAGCCAGAAACTTCTAAACTGTAATATTGGTTTATTGAGGATAGAGGAACTACGAATGCAATTTTCATACTACGAATGCTTTTAGAAAGGGCAATTGAATATCAAAATGATGTCTTTTTATGTTTTATTGATTTCACTAAAGCATTTGACAAAGTGCAACATGAAAAATTATTTCAAATTCTCCCTAAACTAAACATTGACGGAAGGGACCAACAACTGCTTCGAAATTTATAATGGTATCAAACGGCGGCGGTAAAAATTGATGATAATATAAGCAGTTGGACTAAAATTCAAAGAGAAGTTAGACAGGGATGTGTTGCTTCACCGGAATTATTTAATATCTATAGTGAAATGATTCTCAGCGAAATAGAAGACCTAGATGGGATAAAAATTAGAGGTGTCAACATCAACAATATAAGATATGCAGACAATACCACCCTAATAGCAAGTGCTGCAGAAGACCTACAACTCCTCCAAGACAAAGTAATACAAACAAGTACAGATTTTGGTCTAACCATCAACTGTAAAAAAACCAAATGTATGTTAATATCAGAACATTAGGATACTCCCAACTGCCAAATGTACATCGGTAACCAAGAGATTGAACAGAAGTCCAGCTTCAATTACCTTGGTAGCTTTATATCACAAGATGCTAGAAGTAGAGTAGAAATAAAAAGAAGAATTGCCATTGCCAGAACCAACTTTCAAAAAATGAAACCCATTTTTACCAACAGATACATTTCTATACAACAAGGCTTAGGCTACTAAAACGTTACATCTGGTCAATCTTGGTGTATGCTTCCGAAACATGGACTATGACACCAGAACTCCAAAGAAACTTAGAAGCAACAGAAATGTGGTTTCTTAGAAGAATGCTGAAAATATCATATAGAGATAGGGTAACTAATGAGACAGTACTCCAATGTGCCCATAGAAAAAGATCTTTAATGAGAACATTAAATGAGAGGAAACTTATTTAAGGAAACTGGGCCATGTCATCAGAAAGGGAGAAATAGAATGCCTTACAAGGCCGTATGTCTGGGAAACGCGGTAGAGGAAGGAAAAGAAGAAATATATGGACACTGAAAGAACTAACAGATCTAAGTGTACGAGATATCATTGATGCTGTGAGGGATCGTTCGAGGTGGAGAGCCATGATCGCCCAAGCGTGTAACGCGCAAGGCACATGAAGAAGAAGAAGACAAATTTCCTGCTCACAGCAATGGGCGGTCCACTCACCTGTTTAAAAAAAAATTAGAGGGAAAGTTGAACTAGCTTCCTTAGAAAGTTAAGTTTCAAATTAAGTGCAAACTGCATAGGGAATAAAGTAAAGCCCTTTAACATACCTTTTGGAAGACTGCACTGCTGTACGTGAATAACAGAGAAGGGCAGTTGCTGGGATATAGACTGATATGACAGGTATTGTTCCATGCACAGCAATGACCAATCATTTTATGTCTTTTTGTTGTTCCTTGAAATAATGTCACATTATTGTTAATCATCATTCCTTTAAAACTGCTAAGAACTTGATTAATTTTGTGTGTGGGGGGTGGGGGGGGAAGAATAATATCCCATGCTTATTTTTGGCTACGCTAGAGTGCCAAGCCTGATACCATGCTCCCGGAGTGTGGTGGGATTTAAATCCACCTACTCCTAAGTCTAAGGTTACAGAGAGGTGCACCGAACTGAGAATTACAGGTAAACTCCTGCGCCCCAATCTGGAACGCGGGAGAACACACCACAACTCTGTCACCAGCTGGCCAGAGACTGCCTCCTAATTTCCCACTGGTTGTAGATTTTATTTCGTTTTTGACATTTAATCAATATTAGCAATCAAATTGTATTTTCTAAGGAGTTTACAGTGATGATCTATTGATTCATGTGGTAATATTAATTAATGAAATGTGGATTCATATTTCAACAGGATCATGGTATGGGTGGATGGGAAAACATTAGGATAAAGAATATTCTCTACAATCTATAGAACTAACATTTATTTATTAATCTCGCAAACTCTATGCTGCCAGTTCCCTGAATCTGGACAAGTAAAATATATTCCAACTTTAGTAAGCTATTTATCAAAAGGACAAAAAGGTTCAATCCTAAACTATGTATTGTGTCTAAAGGGGAGAACTCCAAAACTTCACACTGGATTTAGTGAACAAGATCATTTTAAACACATTCTCATGCTTATAATAAGAGTCCTGTCTATATTAGCTATCACTATCTCAGCACATCAGCAGCTTAATGTTATTTGTAAGATGTTACACTGGCACACTGGTTTGTGAAATACTTTGACAGATTTGCAGATAAATCTGTTTCATCATGCTGCTGGAACATCTCGTCACATTTCTTCTAAAAGAAAATCATGTTGCATAATGTGTACTTAGCAGCTAAATTGAATAGAGTGTTTTGGAACACACTGGGTTCACACCTAAATATGGCCTCAGGAAATGGCAATGCCCCCTTGAAGATATATATAGATTTTACAGAGTATAACTTACCATTAATTAAATATTATTAGCTGTAGATTATCGGCAATGTACTTTCAATCCTCTGTTTTACCAGAAGAGTTATTGTTAAATAATTCAGATCTGTAGCATCAATAACAGCTGGAATTAAAGAACAGTGAGGTATTAAACTGACCCTATATAATAGATAAATAATTAAACAATTAGAATCTGCAAAGGTGAAGATATGACATTAATTGCAACAAATTCTGCACAACTTCTAATACACATGCCAACCCTGCAAAATTTTCTTTTCACTATTGATTAATTCTTCAGAGAAAGGATTTACCCCCATTAATCTAATATTATTTTTGTTTAATGTGTTTGTGTCCCTGTACGTAGCAAGTTAAAATGTATCAGAAATCTGTTTTATTTTACAATTGATTTTTTACTTTTTTCCAGATGACCACAAATGATATTTAACAAAATTGGATATGCCCAGAGGTTAGATATCATGTGAAAGGCAGATTAACATGTTGTGTGGAAGCCTTGTTTGATTCTGAGCATGGCTGTGACTAGTGACAATAGAAGGGCTTCTTTCCAGGGAACAACGTCAAGCTCTGGGGGAGGTTTTGAATACGTTGGTTAGGGCGCAGAATTTCCAATCAGTTCAATTCCTCTTTAGAGCACTGAAATTCACTGTTCTGTTGAAATAACAAGATATTCAGCACATGGAGGGGGGTGGGGGGAAGGTTCGTTTCTTTTGCTGCTGCTTAGGTGAAGGGAGGGGATGGGGGATGGGGTCTTTGGGGCTTCGATATCTCTATCATTCTATGGGGTTTCTATGTTTTCCGGTCATCTGTGAAGAGGATAAATTTCAGGTTGTATACTGTATACACACTCTGATATTAAATCTACCTTTGAATCTTTGAAACTTTGAGATTTTCTTTCATTCATTTCCAAGATCCAGGATGGGCTTTATTTTTTAAATTTTATTGAGGTATAATATGGAATAGGCCCTTCGGCCCTTCCAGGTGTACCATCAAGCAATCCTAGCCTAATCTCAAGACAATTTCCAACGACCAATTAAACTACCAGCTGGTAGGTTTTTGGATTGTGGGAGGAAACAGGAGCACCTGGAGGAAACCCACGCAGTCATGAGGAAAATATACAAACTCCTTACAGACAGCGGTGGGAATTGAACCCCGGTCACTGGTACTATAAAGCGTTGTGCTAACCACCACGCTATGGCAAATGGCCAGTTAACAGTGATACTAATACCTAGACTAGACCATCATTGATCACTTAAACAACACTACCTAAATCAGTTTTTCTGTTCATCGAGAGTACTGTGCAAAATTTTTAGGCACATATATCTATATCTATATATATATATCTAGGGTGCTTAAGACTTTTGCACAGTGCAGTATTTGTCAATGTAGAGCAGAGAGCGAGTTTGTAAATCTGGCGGGAGCAAAGGATGCTGGGAGTGCCGCTGGAGGGGTGTGGGATAGGTGGCAGAGAAGGAGTGCCAGGGGCAGGGGGTGGGGCAGATGCAAACACACCAGCCTAGAGACTCCAGGCAAGGTCATTTGATCCCAAACAATTGGTTTATTGATCAATACAGTATGTCTCTCTGGTGCTCCCTACTCCCATTCCTATCCCTTCCCTTTTCCCCAACCATGATTCCCCTCTCCCTGCCCCTTTCTTACTCTCAGTCCACAATAGAGACCCATATCATAATCTGTTTTATCCAATGTCATGTAATTTGGTTTTTTTGTGCAGCAGAAGTACAATGCAATGCATAAAATTACTACAGTACTGTGAAAAAGTCATAGGCACCCTAGCTATATACGGTATATGTGCCTAAGACCTTTGCGCAGTACTGTATTTCATAGCTGTATTAGTGGAACCCTGTTGTGTATACATAGACTGACACATTATTGTTTTGATTTATGGACAAAAGCTGAGAAAGGCTGGGGTGTAATGTCCAATTCTAATTCCCTTTCAAATGGTGGTTTTGAAGCATTTTCCTGAACTTGTGCAGCCCATGTGGTGAAGGAACCCCCACAGTGCTGCTAGCTAGGAAAGGCTCCTATGTTATAGCATTGTCTACACTTCAAAAGTAGTTAATTGGCTGTAAAGCACTTTAAGAAATCCTGGGGTCGTGAGAGGTGCTATATAAACCTGTGGTCTTTTTTGCTGGAGAACATGTGATACCTATGATATTATGCTCAAGCAGGGAAACAGAAAGAAGGATAGGGAGAGTCACTGAGGAAATATATTTAAATATACACACCCTTGTGAGATTTAATTTGGAACAGTTCTGTGTTTAATTTCAAATAATTTTACATTATTCTCCTTTCACATCTTTCTTTAGGCAGATAGTATTGTGTTTACAGGTCTACTTTTTAATTTCTGCATGCAAGATTTTAAAAAGTGCCTAAAACAATCCTCTGGCTGAAAGATGTATTCTTCATAAATTGTCAGCTAAATGATGAATAATTCCATTTTAACTCCCTGTCAAGCATAAAAATAGTAACTGGGAATGGCTTTGTCGATGATAGTTCCTTGGAGAGGCAGAGGTGTTTAACTAATTGCAATTCATTTATTTTCTTTACTCATTCATGAGCTGTGTATGTCGCCGGCGATGACAGTGTTTATTGTCCTCCCCTGGTTAAAAGCTGTGGTGAACTACAACCTTAAACCAGTCCAAAACATGGGCAGAGGTACTCCCACGGTGCCGTCAGTTTTGAAGCTGCAGGAATTTATTCCTGCTCAGGACCATAGAAACCACAGCACAGAAACAGGCCTCTTGGCCCTTCTTGGCTGTGCCGAACCATTTTCTGCCTAGTCCCACTGACCTGCACACGGACCATATCCCTCCATACACCTCCCATCCATGTATCTGTCCAATTTATCCTTAAATGTTAAAAAAGAACCCGCATTTACCACCTCGTCTGGCGGCTCATTCCATACTCCCACCACTCTCTGTGTGAAGAAGCCCCCCCAATGTTCCCTTTAAACTTTTCCCCCCTCACCCTAAACCCATGTCCTCTGTTTTTTTTCTCCCCTTGCCTCAGTGGAAAAAGCCCACTTGCATTCACTCTATCTATACCCATCATAATTTTATATACCTCTATCAAATCTCCCCTCGTTCTTCTACGCTCCAGGGAATAAAGTCCTAACCTATTCAAGCTTTCTCTGTAACTGAGTTTCTCAAGTCCTGGCAACATCCTTGTAAACCTTCTCTGCACTCTTTCAACCTTATCAATATCCTTCCTGTAATTTGGTGACCAAAACTGAACACAATACTCCAAATTCGGCCTCACCAATGCCTTATACAACCTCATCATAACATTCCAGCTCTTACACTCAATACTTTGATTAATAAAGGCCAATGTACCAAAAGCTCTCTTTACGACCCTATCTACTTGTGACGCCACTTTTAGGGAATTTTGTATCTGTATTCCCAGATCCCTCTGTTCTACTGCACTCCTCAGTGCCTTACCATTAACCCTGTATGTTCTACCTTGGTTTGTCCTTCCAAAGTGCAATACCTCACACTTGTCTGTATTAAACTCCATCTGCCATTTTTCAGCCCATTTTTCCAGCTGGTCCAAGTCCCTCTGCAGGCTCTGAAAACCTTCTTCACTGTCTACTACACCTCCAATCTTTGTATCATCAGCAAATTTGCTGATCCAATTTACCACATTATCATCCAGATCATTGATATAGATGACAAATAACAATGGACCCAGCACTGATCCCTGTGGCACACCACTAGTCACAGGCCTCCACTCAGAGAAGTAATTCTCTACCACCACTCTTTGGCTTCTTCCATTAAGCCAATGTCTAATCCAATTTACCACCTCTCCATGTATACCTAGGGACCGAATTTCCCTAACTAACCTCCCATGCGGGACCTTGTCAAAGGCCTTACTGAAATCCATGTAGACAATATCCACTGCCTTCCCTTCATCCACTTTCCTGGTAACCTCCTCAGAAAACTCCAATAGATTGGTCAAACATGACCTACCACGCACAAAGCCATGTTGACTCTCCCTAATAAGTCCCTGTCTATCCAAATGCTTGTAGATTCTGTCTCTTAGTACTCCCTCCAATAACTTACCTACTACCGATGTTAAACTCACTGGCCTATAATTTCCCGGATTACTTTTCGATCCTTTTTTAAACAATGGAACAACATGAGCCACTCTCCAATCCTCCGGCACCTCACCCGTAGACAGCGACATTTTAAATATTTCAGCCAGGGCCCCTGCAATTTCAACACTAGTCTCCTTCAAGGTCCGAGGGAACACCCTGTCAGGTCTTTAATTTTCCTCAAGACAGCAAGGACCTCCTCCTTTTCGATCTGTACAGTTTCCATGATCTCACTACTTGTTTCCTTTAATTCCATAGACTTCATGCCAGTTTCCTTAGTAAATACAGACGCAAAAAACCTATTTAAGATCTCCCCCATTTCCTTCGGTTCCGCACATAGCCGACCACTCTGATCTTCAAGAGGACCAATTTTATCCCTTACGATCCTTTTGCTCTTAATATACCCGTAAAAGCTCTTTGGATTATCCTTCACTTTGACTGCCAAGGCAACCTCATGTCTTCTTTTAGCCCTCCTGATTTCTTTCTTAAGTATTTTCTTGCACTTCTTATACTCCTCAAGCACCTTATTTACTCCCTGCTTCCTATACATGTCATACAACTCCCTCTTCTTCTTTATCAGAGTTGCAATATCCCTTGAGAACCAGTCATATGGGTATAAAAACTTTTTTATACATATGGGCATAAAAAACTTTTTTTAAAAAAAATCATCATTTAGTGCGACAAATCAGGAAGATATGGGGGTAATACAGATTGAGTACTCCTTATCCAAAAGTCCAAAATCCGAAAACTTCCCAAATCCGAAATTTTTTTTGAGTGCTGACATGACATCACAAAAGGAAAATTCCACAAGGTGCTGGAAAGCTTCCCAGGCAACGCGCAGGTCTCTGCACTCCACTGACAGTTCTGAGAAGTGACCTCGCATCAAGTATGTCATAAGGAAAAATAGAAAAACACTGCAAAGAGCAAAATATGAAGATCTTGATTGTGTATTGAAAGAGAGGATTCGTCAGCGTTGGAATGAACCTCTGCCACTTAACGGTACGCTGATCAAGAAACAAGCAAAGATCCGTCCTGTCAAGCTGAAAATTGAAGGTAATTGTGAATATTCAGCAGACTGGTTGCAGAATTTTAAGAAAAGGCAAGGCATTATATTTTTAAAGATTTAAAAAAGTTTAAAGATAAAGTGTCTGCTGATCACGAGGCAGCAGAGAAATTCATTGATGCGTTTGGGAAGATCATTGCTGATGAAAATCTAACACCAGTACAAGTCTACAATGCTCATTGTTTTTATACCTTACATAAAACCTAAAAAAAAAGTAAAATACAAAAACAGTGTACTGTAGCTTTTAATCAAAACACAGCATCGCAGGTGGAGACTGAAAGCCAGCCGCTGTGTGTTGTTGTTCAACAGCTGATTCAGGTGTTCTCTCGAACCTGCACACATTGTATTTTCACTTTATTGACAGTATGTAATAATTTTCACTGTTAAGTACATATGTGTGATGAACAAGTGTAAGACAAAAACTGCTTACTGGAAGCACATAAATTCAGAGTCAGAAATGATGACAATCCCAAGAAATCTCACTATGTATTCCAAAATCCAACAAAATCTGAAATCCAAAATTCTTCCAGTCCCAAGCATTTTGGATGAGGGGAACTCAGCCTGTATTAGGAATATTTCAGAAGGTTTAACAGCATCAGTGAAGATAGAACAAACTCAGTGTGTCAGGTTGACGACCTTACGCGGAAATTCTGGGACGTTCTATGAATTTCTGAGTGACATGGCTACTAAGTGTATTTATTCATTAACTCAGTTTATTTCCTTTGGGTGTTTTTCACTGATTTAAAGAATAAATACACCCAGAGGCCACTTTTATTAGGTACCTCCTGTACCTGAGTGTACAGAATGTTCATGGTCATCTGCTGCTGAAGCCCATCTACTTCAAAATTCAATCTGTTGTGCATTCAGAGATGCTTTTCTGTGCACCACTGTTGTAATGCGTGGCTGTTTGAGTTACTGTCACCTGACCCATACTCCTTTTGACCTCTCTTATTAACGAGGCATTTTCACCAACAGGACCGCTGCTCACTGGACGTTTTTTTGTTCTTCACACCATTCTTTTTAAACTCTACAGCCTGTGAAAATCCCAGGAGATCAGCGGTTTCTGAGATACTCAACCCACCCTATCTAACTCCAACATTCAATCCACAGTCAAAGTAACTTATATCACATTTCTTTCCCATTCCAGTATTTGGCCTGATCCCCTTGATCATGTCCGCATGCTCTTATTCATGAGCTGCTGCTATCTGTTTGGCTGATTAGATATTTGCATTAGCGAGCAGGTATACAGGTGTATCTTAAAAAAATGGCACTGAGTGTCCATACAGTCAGACCTGAGAACATTGAGGAACATGGTTAACAGAACAGTTTAAGGAACACAAAGAATGCACAGAACAGAAATGGAGGCAAAACAGCTCTTCTAAGATCAGTGGACACCTGCTTTTAATTTGTTCTCTGTAACATCCATTAACTTCAATGGCAGCCCACCTCTGAACACATCTTACACTCCCACACACTTTCTGTTTCACAGAGATTGCTCACATAATCTATTTGTCCCTCTCCACTGATCTCCCTCCTGGCTCTTTTCTCTGAAAGCGGACAAGTGTTACACCTGCCACTATGCCTCTCCCTCATTACCATTCAGGGCCCCAAAACAGGCCTTCCAGGAGAAGTAACACGTCACCGGCAAGTCTGTCAGGATCATCTATGTATCCCAATCTATGCTCCCAATGTGGCCTCCTCTTCATCAGTGGGAGCCATCTTCGCTCCACCTACCACAACAAACGGAATTTCCGACATGCCTCACTACAGGAAGGATGTGGAAACCATAGAAAGAGTGCAGAGGAGGTTTACAAGGACGTTGCTGAGATTGGGGAGCATGCCTTATGAGAATAGGTTGAGTGAACTCGGCCTTTTCTCCTTGGAGCGACGGAGGATGAGAGGTGACCTGATAGAGATGTACAAGATGATAAGAAGCATTGATCGTGTGGATAGTTAGAGGCCTTTTTCCAGGGCTGAAATGGCTAGCACGAGAGGGCACAGTTTTAAAGTGCTTGGAAGTAGGTACAGAGGAGATGTCAGGGGTAAGTTTTTTTCGCAGAGAGTGGTGAGTGCATGGAATGGGCTGCTGGCGATGGTGATGTAGGCAGAAACGATAGGCTCTTTTAAGAGACTCCTGGATAGATACATGGAGCTTAGAAAAATAGAGGACGATGGGTAACCCTAGGTAATTTCTAAGGTAAGGACATGTTCGGCATAGCTTTGTGGGCCGAAGGGCCTGTATTGTGCTGTAGGTTTTCTATGTTTCTAAGTCTCCTCTACTGCCATGGTGAGGCCACTGTCAGGTTGCTGAACCAATGCCTCATATTCTTTCTGGGTAGCTTCCAATCTGACATCATAAACATTGGTTTCTCTAACTCTGGGTAATTTCAACCACCTCCCTTCCTTTCTTTTTCCGTTCCCCACTCTGGCTCCCCTCTTACCTCTTCTCTTCTCCTCATCCACCTATCAACTCCTTCTAGTGTCCCACCTCCTTCCTTTTCTCCTGTGGTCCCCTCTCATCCCCTATCAGATTCCTTCTTCTTCGGCCCTTTACCTTTCCCGCCTATCACCTCCCAGCTTCATCGCCCCTCTCCCACCACCCAGCCACCTTCCTCCTCACTTGGCTTCACCTATCACCCGTGCAAGCTTGCACTCTGTTACCTCCTGCACCTACTCTATTTATTCTGGCTTTCTCCCCCTTCCTTTCCAGTTCTGATGATGGGTCTCAAAATGTCGACTGCTTATTCCCTTCCATAGACGCTGCCTGACTTGTTGAGTTCCTCCAGCACTTTGTGTGTGTTCCTCAAGATTTCCAGCATCTGCAGAATGTCTTGTGTATATGAGTTGAAGCTGAGAGGCTTCAATACAGCTGCTAAACTTCTTTCATGTTATCAGCTTAGAAATTTCTCTTTGACATTTCCATGTCTTAAGGTATCCCCTCTTATTGTTTGACTGCAAAAGGGCACACCTTAATGTCATCTCCTAAAGAATCACAGAGATTTAAGGAGGACGGCAACAACCAGGTTAGGGTGAATCCTGGACCCTGTTAGGCACTGGCCTCTTGGTGATCTCAATATTCCAGTGTGCCAGGGTAAAAGATCTTCAAAGTAGACACTGGGATATATCAGTGCTGATAACTGATGTAAACTTGCTTAACGTCCTATAATTATATTTGTCCAATAATTGACTAAACAATGTTGTAACCCATCTTGTAGCAATTACACTCCAGTGATTTAAACTAATAATCATGTTATCCTAGCATTTGACTCTTCTATCTCTTGACGGTGAATGTAAAAATCAGTTGGTAAGGTGACAGAAATACTCTGCCATGGACGATCTCAAGCCCGGCTGTGAAAGGAGCAAGTTTAGGCATGGGGATACCACCCCAATCCCATAAAAACCCAGTGCTACAAAAATGACAACAGATGCTCCAGCGACCTCAGCCCTGGGAAAGGAAGGATAGACCCAAAAAAAAATTTGGCTACACCTGGGGAAAACGTGAAAGACTGGCTCAAGGACAGAGGACCCTGGTGAGCTACCTATACCCCAGTAGGGGTGATGGGGTTAAGACAAAAAAATATGAACTTATAATTTGTTTTATTTCATAATAATGCTTGTGATCAGATTTATAGAATTCAATCAATTTGTTTCCACAGGTAAGAAAAAACTATGGATCATCAACTCTCAGTGGACCACCATGCACCACATATGACAACTAGTCTTACCTTCTGAAGTTTGCTAAAGTTTCCTTTTTTCCCAAACCTTTGTTGAACTTTAAAAATTCACACATAATACTGGAGGAGCTCAGCAGGTCAGGCAGCAACTATAGAGAGGAATAAGAACTGATGTTTCAGGTCAAGACATCCTAATGAAGGGACTTGGCCAGAAACATCAGCTCTTTATTCTCCTCCACAGGTGCTGCCTGACATGCTGAGTTCCTCCAGCATTTTGTGCTTGTTGCTCCGGATTTCCACATCTGCAGAATCTCTTGCGTTTTTGATCGACAGATAGCCTCTGTCTCTTCTCATATTAAATCTCTTGTCCATGGTCAAGAGGGATGAGAAATCTCTCAACCAGTGAGAGTGAGGCTTTTAACAATTATTGAGGCAAGTTAGGGACAGTTTATTCTTTGCTGGCTTGAAACTTGCCATTGTAATGAAAATATTTATCGTTGTTCTGTCTGAAAGTGGCAGGAACTTCAGTGCCTGCACGTCCAATGTTCAACTCTTCCAGTGAATTGTCTGGGACAAGATACTTTAATGTGTTTGGATGCTTACCCAGCTTGATGGCACCATGGTTACTGCCTACCGTGTTGCTCACTGAGCTAATGTCTGACAGCAGCGAAAGTTGGAAGTGAGAATGGGGCCCTCTTGGGCAAGTTCTTCACGAGCAGCAGATGAGCGCGTTCACATCTAAGCTGGTCACAGAACCAGGTCTTTGAGAAAACAACTTCCGATAACTTGCTTAATTCCATTCAGATGCTTTCTTCTAGACTAGTGATTACTGCTTGCTTGAAATCACCAATATCTGTAATAACTTTGTTTACATATTATTTCTGCGGGGAAAATAAGTCTAAAATGCTTTAATGCATCAATGTTAAAATACTTTCTATTTGATCTTATAGGCTTGTATTTCAGAGTCTTGCTTGTTATGACACAAAATGAGGCTGCTCAGCCCATCAGTTGCATGCTAACTTCCAGCTGAGCATCCCCATTCCTGCACTTGTTTCCCTGTAATCTATTACCTCTCACGTGCTCATCAAACCCCTTCTGATTCATTGGACACCAGCTACAGGTAATCTGAGGAGCCACATAAGCAACTGGAACATCTTTGGGATGTGGGAGAAAACCAGGGAAAACCAGGGAGAACGTGCACACTCCACTTAGACAGCACCCAAAGTCAAGCTGAACCTGAGCTGAGGCACTAACTGCTGAGAAACTGTGCCACATTGTAGCATGGATTTTATTTCAAGCCTTCACTGTTTAGAGATAACATCTTCTGCTGAACATGATGTTATACTATTTACCTACTTGAAAGTTTTACTTTAAATCCTAAAGGAAACTTTAGCAATCTTGAGGATTCAAGAGGCTGGTTAGTTGTCATACAATTCATCAAAAAGTGGTCAACTCACTAAGATACTTTAAATCCTTCAAACTGAATAAGGTAAACTTTGAATGGACTACCATCATCATCATGCGTCATAGCCTAAGTAATTATGGTCTTTGAGCATGATTGTTCTTGGCAAATTTTTCTACAGAAGTGGTTTGCCATTGCCTTCTTCTGGACAGTGTCTTTACAAGATGGGTGACCCCAGCCATTATCAATACTCTTCAGAGATTGTCTGCCTGGCATCAGTGGTCACATAACCAGGACTTGTGATGTGCACCAGATGCTCATACGACCATCCGCCACCTGCTCCTATGACTTCATGTGACCCTAACTGGGGGCTAAGCAGGAGCTACATTTTGCCCAAGGGTGACCCTCAGGCTAGCGGGAGGAAGGAGCACCTTACACCTCCTTTTGGAGAGACATATTTCCACCCCACCGCCCAGGAATGGACTGTACCCATTGTTATAAAGTATGCTCTGAGCTTCCTGCTCTCCCTCTCATACAAACCTAATTACACAGTCAAATAAACTCTTCTTGGGCTTCCAGTCAGGTACAGGTATCAATTTGAACTGATGTTTCAATGACAAACCCTGCCATCTTCATCAGGGATGATGCCTGGGCATGTCTAGTCCGGTGGTATTTATACCCCATCGTCCATCCCCCCTGATTGGTTAGTCCTCATCCAATCTGGTTTCTGCTGTCCCACCTTGTTTACAATTGCATTGTTCTCTCTTTTCTTGCCTACTTTAAGACATACCCTTTTAATGAAATATCAGCCCAAGTGTTTCATCGTGCAGCTTAGTATTACCTTCTGTTTGATAATTGTTCCTTGTTACTGTGTTAAACTGAGATAGATGTGAAAATTAATTATAACTGTTGGCTCTCCCTACATGAGAACATCTCATGATCTGGAAACTCAACTTCTCTACATTTATTTACAGGGAAAATTGGGATGCCCATGGATGGAATTTTTTAGAGAATATCCCATTTTCCAAACCTTCACAAGCACTACACCATCTAGTACTGCACTACCCAGGGTTGTCCCATGAGATCTGATCAACAGATACACAGCGCTGTGCAAAAATCTTAGGCACCTATGTATAGCCAGGATGCCTGAGTCCTTTGCACAGTGCTGTGTTGGTCTACATGGAGCAGAGAGCGAGTTTGTGAATCTGGTGGGAGTAAAGGATGTTGGGAATGGGGAGGGTGGAGCACTGTGGGAGGGGTGTGGGACAGGTGGCAGAGAAGGAGTTCCAGGATCAGGGGTTGGTGCAGGTGTAGACACACCAGGTAAGGCCATTTGGTCTATTTCTTCATTACAGAATGTCTCTCTGTTTGCTTCCTTCTTCCTTCCCCTTTTCCCAACCATGATTCATCTCTCCCTGCCCCCTTTCCACTCTCAGTCCACAATAGACACCCATATCAGAATCAGGTTTATCATCACTCGCATATGTCATGCAATTTTTTTTTGTGTGGCAGCAGTACAGTGCAATACATAAAATTACTTCAGTACTGTGCAAAAGTCTTAGGTACCCTAGCTAAATATATATGCCTAAGAATTTTGCACAGTACAGTACTAGCCAATGGAACTGAGCACAGTAGTTTTGGGATTGTCCATACCTGTCTACTGATGGATAAGACTTTTATCCCATTACTAAAGCCTGGTGACAAACCTGGATTCCAGAGTAGAAGTCTCTCCTTTTCTCCTAATCTCTCTATCTTTCTGTCTCTGTCTTTCTATCTCTTTTTCCCTACAAAGCGATGTCCCTAAATTAGAAAAAAAATACATTTGGTGGTCACTTTATTAGGTAGACCTGCTCGTTAATGGAAATCACCAGTCAGCCAATCGCGTGGCAGCAGCTCATTGCGTAAACGTATGCAGACGTGGTCAGGCGGTACAGGCGTTCAGACCAAACATCAGAATGGGGAAGAAACATGATCTAAGAGACATTGACAGTGAATAATTGCTGGTGCCAGATGGGGTCGTTTGAGTATCTCAAAATCTGCTGATCTCCTGGGATGTTCACACACGCCAGTCTCTAGAGTTTACAGGGAATGGTGTGAAAAGCAAAAGAACACCCAGTTGGTAACAGTCTTGTGAATGAAAACCCCCTGTTAACGAGAGCGGACAGGGATGAATGGCCAGAGTGGTTCATGTTAACAAGAAGACGACAGAAACTCAAGTAAACACACCTTACAACAGTGGTGTGCAGAAGAGCACATCTGAACACACAACACTTTCAGTATTGAAGTGGGTGGGCTACAGCAGTAGAAGTCCACGAACATACACTCGGTGGCCACTTTATTAGGTAGAGGAGGTCCCTGGTGAAGTTGCAAGTGAGCGTACGTTAAACAGTTTACCTGAAACAAAAAGGTATACATGAGTTTCTGATAATGCACCTCCCATAGTCTGAAAGGGAGCACCGAGAATGAACTATGCAGTAATGAATAGGCATTGCCGGCAATTCCCTCCGTCCTGAGAGCCTTGGAATAGCATTCACTGAACAGTGAAGAGCAGATCGCTTGTCTAACCTTGTTATTCTATTTTATTTAGAGCAACAACGCCCAACAAGCTACATCACCCAGCAACCCACCTATTTAAGCCAAGCCTAATCACAGGGCAATTTACATTGACCAATTAATGTGCCAACTGGTACGTCTTCCAACTTGTGGGGGAACCGGAGCACCCATAGAAAACCCACGCCATCACAGGGAGAACATAGAAACTCCATCCAGAACTGACCTCAAACTCTGATGCCCTGAGGTCTAATAGTCATAGTCATAGTCATACTTTATTAATCCCAGGGGAAACTGGTTTTCATTACAGTTGCTCCATAAATAATATATAGTAATAGAACCATAAATAGTTAAATAGTAATATGTAAATTATGCCAGTAAATTATGAAGTAAGTCCAGGACCAGCCTATTGGCTCAGGATGTCTGACCCTCCAAGGGAGGAGTTGTAAAGTTTGATGGCCACAGGCAGGAATGACTTCCTATGACGCTCAGTGCTGCATCTCGGTGGAATGAGTCTCTGGCTGAATGTACTCCGTAATAGCGTAATAGCGTCACGCTAACCGCAACGCCACCGTCAACCTCCCCGCACTACCGTGGCGCCCCTAATGGAATATAAGTGGTGCCTGAAGAGGGATATAAAGGAAAAATTAATTGCGTACAAATATGGAATGAACGTAATTTGCAGATAGTATACAAAGACACCAAAAAGAGAAAGTTTTCAAGGATTTAATAGGGGATTAGTAATACAGCAAACAATATCACCTTCTGTAATTGTCAATGCTCCAGTCACTGTACAAGTGCTTGATTAGAGAAGGTGTGAATGCGCAGAGGCAGTGTTTCTTTCTGGGGGTGAATCACAATTTTCAACAGATGCTTGCTGATTGAGGACCCACAGATGATAACACGGTAGCTCCGTCACGGCACCTGCTGTGTGCAGCATCTGTTTCTTCGTTGCCCTGATAAATCCAAGCACTACTTTCCAAGGCGAGCTTACTTTTGAACATCTTGTTGCGTGAAAAGCAAGGTTATCGTCTCCACTTTCTCACCTTCACAGAGGTGATGTTCTGCCTTCGCTGTGACTCCTCCCCGCTTCAGTGAAGACGGGAGATAGAATTAGCTGTCAAAAGCCAGGAGCCACACCTTGAACAGAGACTGAGAAGTCATGGGTAGTGTCTGCAGTAGAGCTCTGCGGCTGAAAAAGGTTCACGTATATTCAAGAAAGTGTGAGTACAGTGAATGAAGATACAAACTTGAAAGGGGGTAGGTTCTGTTCTGTGTGCTATTTCCCCAGCCGGCATCCATTAGCCAAGGTTAGTTCAGGCTTTGTAACTTCCTGGTTGGGCCTTAGCTGGTTCTCCGTGGACTGAGGGGCAAGAAGGGAAAAAGAACTCAAGTTTCCACTTTATTCTACCTAGAACATCTCTGAACCGCCAACAAAAGAATAGTATTGTATGTTTTCATAAATAAAGTGGCAGAGGCATTTTAAGTTTAAGGGAAACTATAACAACTTGCTTTATTGTCAACCAAACACGGAACAGAAAGCAGGGTAAGAAAGCTTCTCGTCGTTATGTCATCACATCAGACCTGTCTCTTAAAGTGAACCCCAACTCACTGTCGGAGGCTGTGAATTATGCCTATGTTTCCACCCCTTACAGTATCATGATAGTTCTGGAGAAGAACAGTTATTAAAATGAATTGAAAAATACCAAAAGTAACTGAAGCTCACTGAAAAGTATTTTGCAGGGAAACATTTATGTGGATAACAGCCTAGATTTCCATACATAGTTGTTAGCAACTTTGTTTTTTTCTTCTGAATGAATACAAGTACTGAAGTTGCAGTCAGTGTGGGATTACGTGAGTTCATTTAGCCAACTTAGATCTGGCACTGGGACTATAGCTCCATTGACTAGAATGGAGGGAAACAGCTGCAGATGACAATTAGGTGTGGGTTATCCACATTATTCTTTATAGTGTTGTGGTCTATTTAATCATTTGTTATTGTTTTCGGTTGTGTTTTTTTTATTTTTGACAAGTTTTTAATATCATAATAGCTTGAATAGGTTCTAAATGCATGGCATCTTTATGTTGTACAGATACATCTAAACTTTTTGATGGTGTTGATAGCCAGCTAAGTTAATGGAATGGCTTAGCTGACTGTCGAGAGACATGATAGCAAGCATTTTGCTGGTTCACCACTTCCTCGCTGTATGATATGATTACATCACGTAAAGCTCTGAAACTCTATAGAGACTTGTCATCAAAGAATGAGTTAATTCTATATAAACAGGAATGCAAATTTCTGCCATTAATTAATATTGAGTCTATCGCCACATACATATTCATGATTTATACATACAATGATATATATTGGATATACTGCATAAAAATAAGCTATTTGTCCAATTAACTAATTGTATGGTTAACTCACCACACAGATCTTCTTCCACCTCTTTAATTTTGGCATATTAGAGAGTATAATTATCTTGGATTTTAGGCAACATTAACTTGGAAGTTAACAGCACAAGTTATTTAAAACTATCTTTAAGCCACAGTATATATCAATCTGAATGTTTGTAACACTGTAAAAATCCATTGTCACTAATAACAAAGTCCACTAATTTGGTTTCACATTTTATTATTAAAATAGAAGTGTATTTATGTCATTGGATTGTGGTAAAATAGTCTGAACGAAATTTTATATCAAGTGAGATGATACTTGATTCCAGGTTGCGGTTAGTTTTGTTGATTATTCTCCAGTACCATATCCCAGGCATGTATAAAAAGCAAAATGTTGCAGATGTCAAGAAGTCAAAATAAAAGCAAGAAAAACTTGGTGGGATATACTCATCCAACCAGGCAGCATCTATACAGTGAGAAACAGAGTTAATCTATCAGGTGATTTACTTTTCAACTGAGCAGGGAAAATGTAAAGCAGTAACATAGATTAGAAAATTCAGAAGACTTCAAAATTAGTTGAACCTATGTTTGATTTTGAGAAAAGATGGGGTTCATTTGCTCATTACTATCATTTGAAATTAATTGATAGATTTCCTCCACGATCTAATTGTAAATTTTTGGTGCATTTTTTTTCTTGCTGGCAGCTTGATGTTTATCTTTAGATGCATTCTGTATGATGCACGGCTCCAGGGTTGAACACCTAATGGGGTTTCTCCTTTTTTCCCCACTTTTTCTTGCTTAATCACCAAAATTTTTTTAAATCTGTACAATAATTTTTTTTTTCTTGAGACATTGTAAGTGTTGCTTACTTCGATGTACTCATGTTAATTTTGGATAATAATAATAATAAAAAAGATTTGAAAAGAAAGAAAATTCAGAGAATTCAGATAGTGGAGCAAGGGGGAGAGTGGTGGGGAAGGGAGGACCAAATTCATGCCCATGTTGTATTCAGTCATCGGCAAGCAAATAGCATTTTATGTAAAAGTCGTCTATAATTTAAAATGCCAAAGTTTAGTTTTGGATCTTGTGTCTGAAGAACTGAAAGACATTTTTACTAATAATGAAAGTATTTAGCTCAGTTCGCCTCAACTTTCTTTATAATTTGGGCGCCACGGACACTAATATAGCACGGGGCGTCAGTGTTCAATCCCAGTATCCTCTGCAAGGAGTCTCTGTAAGTCCTCGCCACGGAATCTGTGCTTGGTTTTCCCCGGGTGCTCCCGTTTTCTCCCACAGTCTCAATATTGACCGAGTCGGTTAATTGGCCATTGTAAACTGTCCCGTGATTGGGTTAGGGTTAAACCGGGGTTGCCAGGGGGTTGCTGGGCAGCTGGAAGGGCCTATTCCATGCCGTACCTCCGAATTTTTTTTTAAAAAAGGGATTTTTCTGGCCGTTGTCCTCAGATGTGGGCAATGGCACGCACTACTCATCTCCAAGTGGGATTATAGCCAACATAAATAACGATGTCTGTTTTCCTATAATTGAGACAAGCTGGCAGAGTGTGTAACATCATAATCCGTTCACCTTATAAGGACTGGTGCCGCATGTATCTCCCATTATACAAACAATGACCAGCCCCAATAAGTAAATAAGTGTTCGATCATCTTTCCACATAAGGCCCAAGCATTTACTAAGAAGAAATATTGCTGTAAATGTAGGAATCATTCATTTTCCTGGATCGATACTCAGTTTTAAGAAAGGGAGAAGAAACCAAGTCTTTAGCATGTAATGGCCTGAAAGAAGTACATTTTAAACAGAAAACCTAGACAGGTCCCCAGCTTGTTTGCACATCTGCATGGATGTAGCATAATTGAACTGTGCCTCTCTAACCAAGCCAATTTGTCTGAAGAGGTGAGGGAACCACAGACACACAGGAAAATAACTGATAAACACATTGTTCGGTGCAGCTAATTAAAGCACAGGAAATGTAAATAATGTTTGCTAATGCTGCACTGAATATGCATCAGCAGAAGTGAGTAAACTACCAGCAGCAAGAAGCAGCTTTCGAAAATGAAATCTATTACTAATGAATATGTTAGCAGCAAAAAATGGAGTGGGGGGGGCGGGAAGACAAAGATCTGCTTTAACTACTTCCTTCCACATCTGGTCAAATTCACTGCGCAGTCAGTTCACAATTATTAGATTGAGATTTTCTTTGCTGAGGAAGCTGAGCCTGATTGGTTTGACTGTCTGTCTACATTTGCGATGTTGCCCATCACCTCTCCGTGTTAGTCAGAAGGAAGGTTGAAGTCTATTACCCATTCCGGGTTAGTTAGTTTGCTGTGGACTTCAAGTTTAATTTTAAGTTTAATTAATATTCATACATACATGAATACCCATGAATACAATTAAAACGAAACAGTGTTACTCCAGGGCCAAAGTGCAACACCGCACGAGGCATATATATTACATATAGGATATCAGTAAAATACATATAACACATATAAGATAGACTTTGTATCTGAACTAGACTGGTCAAGGTAAAGAAAGCTGGCTCCCTTCCCCAGGGTTTTATTTCATGTTTTAGAGGCAACATTTTTACCTTTATTGTCTTTTATATTTTATTGGGTGGCAGGGTGGAGATAAGTCTCCAGCAGAGGAGGTAGAAGGTGCTCCTTTCCTTAATGGCCTGCAGGTCACCCTGGGGCAGGGTGTAGTACCTGCTTAGAAACTGCCCCCCTCCCCCACCTCCCCGAATCAGGGTCAGGTGAAGCCTTGGGTGCAGGTGGTGTTTGGTTTAAATCCGTTCTAACTACTTCCTACCACATGTGGTCGAACAGGTTATTCGAACACAATATGAGGATAGTGCACCATCTCTGGCTGACACTTTGAATCTTTCCATTTCTTGTCAGGAGCATAAACTGCTACCTGAGGATTACCTGTCTCTAAAGTGGGTGCAGGTGAGCCTAAGGAAGCACGCTAAAGCAAAGGAATTACTGCCTCCCTTCAATCATCATCATTAGGTATTGTCTTATGCCTTCTTTATCAGCTGCTAAGTCTTTCACCTCCTTACTGTTTTGGGGGTGCATCTCCGTGGATTGTCACCTTGTCGCGGTGGAGAAGCTTGTGTGGTCCTGTGATCCCGAGAGCGATACTGTCTGGAGCTATGCTCCTGGTAGGGTCACCCATGGCGGTAAGGTCGAGGGTGAGGTCCCTGACAAAGAACAATCCAACCAAGACCTCAACGGTGGAACAGGTGGATGAAGTTACCTCGGAACATGCGGATGAAGTTACTTCGAGCTCAACGACTGTGAAGACGGATGAAGGCTGCAACAAATCCATCAGCTCCAATCGTCGTGGTTTCCATGCCACTGGAATCGGTTGGTTGATTCATGAAGTATCGTGTGCTTCTTGGAGAGCAACGTCAAGTACACGTTAAACAAATACACGCACAGGCGTCGTCGCTCTGTGGGCCACTTCTTCAGAGCGAAGACCATCATCCTCGACCTCGAGGGATAGCCACGTACGATGTATACCTGCTAGCCATTACATGTAGACATAAAATCAAAAAATGTGTTCATAAATCAGAGTGTTAATTTAAACATATAAATTCTGGTGTACTGAAGTGATTTGCACTCAATTAATTACTTCAAATTACAGCTGACTTAGTAACTTATAATAGTGAGAACTCTGGAAAGTCTGACATTACCCAGGCTCCCTTCAATACATGCAGTGCTATAGATCAAGAAGGCAGATCAAAGCCTTCAGAACCTTATGGCCAAAGTACAACCAGCAAGACACCACGAAGAAACAATGAGATGAGACGAATTACTTTTGATGTTAGCTGATGAACACCGATGGCAAATACTACCTTAATCACAAGTGTCTCATCAGAACCTTGGCACCTCTGAAAAATCTAACAGTCAGCTTAAAGAGGAAATCTAGAGTTGAGGGCAAATGTTAGTGAGCTCGCTGTTCGCTGCTTCCCAGTGGGCCGTCGGCAGCTATGGCCCTGCAACGTCATTTGTGACATAAGCAAAGAAGGAATAAAAGATTAGAGAAATCAGAAAAAAGTTTTTTTTTCAATCATGCATTGATTATTTCATACAGATTTGAAGATTGTTGATTTTTCTGAGATAATTTTAAAAGCAAATGAGAATTGGGAATTCTTTCACTCAGATCAGCACAGTCCATGATGTTATGTTTTGTAACTCCAGAAACTAATCGAAAGTAAAATGCAGGAGTCAGGATACCTGTGCTTAGTTTTATTTGCCTTTTCATTCGTGAGGCACTCGCGTATGACATGGTGGCATAATGACATATACCATTCACGTACTTTTACGTATGATCATGGTCTCTGAGGTCTTTGCATGATGGGTGGTGGAGGGGGCTGATGCTTTTGCGGGAAAAAGTGGGGGGAGGTTTGATGATTTTGTTTTGGGGTTCTAAAGCTTTCCGTCATTCATTTTCTGTTTTTTTTTCATTTTGTGGATGCCTGTGAAGAGTAACAGCTCCAGGTTGTTTACTGTATACATTCTCTAATATTAAATTGAACATTGAACGTTAATGAATTATGTAAACAAAGAAGGTTTAATCATATAATATATTTACAATATCACTGAAATATTAAATAAACTACACTCTTCCCTGCTTAGCTATAAACTCCAACTCAAAATAGGATGCATCTCAATTCGAATATGTGACGGATTGCTCTATAGCAGGGGTTCCCAACCTGCAGTCCACAGACCCCTTGCTTAATGCTATCAGTCCAAGACATAACATGATTGGGAAACACTGCTTTATAGTTTTCTGATTTACAAAGTATACTTTATGATACAACTATTATGTAGACATCCACAGCACAGTAAATTTTAAAATCAGGCTTAAACATTTAATTGCTGAGCAGAATTCCTTACTCTTGTGGGATAACATCTTTCCTGATAAGGGTGGTTCACTCTGCTTGTTAGGTTAGACTTGTGGCTGTGAAAAGATCTCAGATTCTGGGACCTCATCCATGAAGGTTGTGGTAGTTGACTCTGGGGCTGCAGGAAATAGTTCTGACCATTATGAACACGTTTCTTCTCTAACAATCAACTGCTCTCCTCAACTGATCAATGCGTCATCTCCATATGACACCAAACGTAATATCGACTGTGTAGGAGAGTGGTCCGGTTTGCTTCTTAATCTTTCCAAGAATCTACAGTACTTTTGATCACCTCTTAGTCTCTAGCCATGACTGCTTGTCCAGGAGTGAAACATTGAACCTCCTTGTTTGAGGAGCCCTCAGTTTGTCTCAGGTGTTTGACCTACATACGCCTTCTGAGATTGGGTTCGAGGAGACCCAAGTGTGAGCACAAGGGACGACCCAGGACCAGCACAGCTGGTGAGTTGTTATTTGCGGAGTGTGCTGCATTGCAATACGCAAGTATGAACATGGTGCGTTTCTGATTCAGTGTCGGTGTAGTGTGTTCTGCTGACATTGTTTGCAGTGCGTTCTTTAGACTCTGGACAAAATTTTCCACCGAGCCATTTGGCAGCTGCGTAGTAAGGTGCACGTGTAGTATGTCTTATTCCTTGCACTTTCAGGAATGACTGAAACTATTCTGCAACAAACTGTGATCTACTGTCACTAACTAAGTGTTCTGGAACACCAGCCATTGAGAAGAGGCTTCTCAGGACATCAACAGTGTGAGAGGCGTAGTGGAGGCTATTGGGAACACTTCAGGCCACTTTGTAGCTGCAGCCACTACTGCCAAGAAATTTGTGCCCATGAATGGTCCGGCAAAATATACATGAATCCTCTGCCAGGGCATTGCAGACCATTCCCAGGGATGGAAAGTCACTGATCATGGCATCTTCTGGATGTGTTGGCATCCCGACCAGTGCATGGCAAGCTGCTCGATCTGCTGATCCATCCCAGACCACCAGACAAAGCTTCAAGCCAGTGCTTTCATTCTGACCACAACTAGATGACCTGTATGTGGCTCCTCCACTTTAGCTCTCAGCTTGGATGGTACAACAACTCTCAATCCCCACATAAGACAACCTCCATCAAGGGCAAGTTCATCCCGGCACTATTAAAAATGGGGAAACTGGAATTCCTGCTGCACATTCCAGCAATTTTGGATGCCCGTGTAGACATGAGACAGTATACGGTCTTTTCTGCTTTCCCTTTGGATCATCCCTGCATTAATAGGGAGACTTTTGATTTGTATTAGCTCTTTTGTAAAATTTTCAGCTATTTCCTTTTCCAAGTGTCAATGGGACAGTCCATCAGCACTTCCATGATTAGTTGTCCTCTTCAATTTGTTCTTGAAACAGAACCATCTCTGCAATCGTGCTGCTGCTGTTAGTGGAACAACCTTCTGTAGATTGAAAATGGACACGAGTGGTTGATGATCAGTAATGAGGGTAAACTCTCTCCCATACAAGTACTGGTTGAAAGGATTTACACCCCAAACCAGACTCAAGGCCTTTCTGTCAATCTGTGCAGAATTTTTCTCTGCAGCTATAAGGGAACATGATGCAAAAGCTGTGGGGCATTCACTTTCATCAGTGATAGCATGTGACATGACCGCACCTATACCATAAAGCAAAGTGTCACAAGGCAAGCTTCACTGGAGGATATAAATCATAATGTGAGAGTACAGTGTCTGACATCACCATTTCCTTTGCCTTTTTGAAAGCCACCTCACACTGCCTTGTCCATTGTCATTTCTTCCCGATCTGTAGTAATGAGTTGAAGGGGTGGAGCACAGTAGCCAGCTTTGGAATGGCTGAACCAGCCAAGCTATTTTAATTAATTTGCTGTTTATTTCTGTTATAAGCCATATTGCTTGTCTCTTGTTAATTTTCACAATGTTGATCTAAAGACTATCCATTCCTTTGTCATTCACATCACAATCAGCTATTTCATCAACAGCATGCAAATTAGTGCTCTTTTTAAAACTTGACTTTTTTAACTTCTACTCTTCTCAATATTATGTGAGCAATATTGTGAATATATAGATTGATTAAGCATTCTTTGTTTGTTTACATCATTTATTATAGGTTATACGTAAGAACTATGTGAATGGCATACGTTATTACATCACCGCATCATATGTGAACGCCTCACCAAAGAAAAGAAAAATAAAACTAAACACATGCATCCAGGTTCCCGTGTTTCCTTGCAATTAGCTTCTGGAATTACAAAATGGTGACAAGGTAATTTTAAAATGAATCCAAGATGACTATCTACCTGCTGAAGTATGGCACATTTTTTCCTTTGGAAGGGAGAGAGAGATGTTCAAGTTATTAAAAAAAAGTGCATGTTTCTTCAGAAGGGGAGAGGGATGTTTGAGCTTTAACAAAAGGCAGAAAATACATGAAATTCATGGATACATGAACAGTGAGTACTGGGTAATAATAAATAAATACAAGCAGAAATAGATGGCTATATTGGAAAGACAGAAGCATTCAATTACACAATATTTAACTGGATGATGTATACTGAATGAATTAAGCATTAATTTGAAGCAAATGAAATCGCCAATGAAAAGTGAGTGCCGGTGTTACCGAGTGCAATAGGCAGAAAGGCATATAATTTGCTTAGAAGTTTGACTGCTCTAATCAAGCCAGCCAAAATGAGCTTTGCTGATAACATGAAAGTAATGCAGGAACATTTAGAACTGAGACCATTGCTGATTGCAGAACATTTTAGGTTTCATAAGTGGCATCAAAATGAAGGTGAGGTAATTTCAGTTTATGTGGTTGAATTGAAGAGATTGTCTGAACATTGTCAGTTCAGTGCTGGGCTTATTGATGCACAGAGAGATCATTTAGCTTCAAATCATACAAGAACGCATTAAAAAATGGCTCCTAACTGAAGAACTACTTACATTTGAAAAAGCAGTTAAAATCACTGTATCATTGGAAACAGCAGCCAGAGATGCAATTGAGTTGCTATCAGGAATGAAAATGAGTGTGAACAAAATTGCAACATCTAAAATGAAACCTGTCTGGCTGAACAACTTGTGTTACTATTGTGGCAGAGGCTCACATACACCAGACTAATGCAGATTTAAAGGTGCAACTTGCAGGAAATGCAACAAAATAGGACATACATATTTGAAGAGCATGTGGGGCAGAAAAAATAAATGGACTGCTCTGAGGAATGACTGAACCAGCCATTTTAATTAATTTGCTGTTTTTTTCTGTTATAAGCCATATTGCTTATCTCTTGTCACAATGTTAATCTAAAGACTACCCATTCCTTTGTCACTCACATCATAATCAGATTTTTCATCAACAGCATGCAAATTAGTGCTCCTTTTAAAACTTGACATTTTTAACTTTTGCTCTTCTCAGAGAAGGCAGATCTCTGTCTCCCTTCCAAAGAAAAAATTGAGCTACGCTTCAGCAGGTAGATAGTCATCTTGGATTCATTTTAAAATTACCCTGTCACCATTTTGTAACTCCAGAAGCTAATTGCAAGGAAACATGGGAATCTGGATGCATGTGGTTAGTTTCATTTTTCTTTTCTTTGGTGAGGCGCTCACATATGATGCGGTGATGTAATAACGTATGCCATTCACATAGTTCTTACATATAACCCATAATAAATTATGTAAATAAACAAAGAATGCTTAATCAAACTATATATTCACAGTATTGCTCACATATTACTGAAATATTAAATAGACTACACATTACATGCATCTTCTTATTTATTAGAAATTTAAAATCACGCTTGTGTTACATACTGAAGCGTAGCGGGAGCCAGAACATCAAAAACAACGAGGGTAGCTGTCAGAGGACTCTGCACTCTATTTGCTGATTCTCAAGGCAGGGAACTGGAAACAAAAAAGCAGTGCTTCAGGCTGACTGTACCATTAAAATAGCGATTGTTGTCTCCCTTTTCACTGTGGAAGGAGCTAAATCTGTCTCTCCCTTGTCAGTGAGAGAGGGAGCCTGAGGGATGTCAAAGTGTTGGAGTGAACAGTTAGTTTTGATGGACTGCAGACCATGGTCTCTCTTTGGGGGCTTTGCTGTTGCTTGCATGTTGGGTAGTGGGAATGCTAATGCTTTATGCTAGAATAATTTGGGGGAGAGTTGCTGCTTGCTGCAGCTTGTGCATAGGAGGGTCAGGGGGCTTTGGGGTTCTTCCGTCTTTTTCCTGTCACTCACTCTTTGGGGGGGGGGGTTTCTTCTGTTTCAAGGATGTCTGCGGAGAGTAAGAATTTCAGGTTGTGTATTGTATTTTAAATGGAACCATTCAACTATTGAACTCATCCCCACACATTCTCAACATACAACACTGAGGAAAACAGTGATGTAACAACTGTTCTGTGTAGGCTTACAGACGTCTACAATATTATCACGTCGTACATTGGACATAGAAAATGGCTAATTCTTGATAATATTTGACCATTGCTCTTAAAGGCCAGTGTTGGCACACAGAATCCTTCCCTAGAATTTAGTTTGCACTGCAAACATCTCCAAGCATTTTTCAAAATAATAATTCAAAATACCTTGCAAAAATAAGACAAAATTTGTAATGTTGCAATGAAGCTAGAGTGACTAGATTATTTTTGTTGGTGATTTTAAAGACAAAATGAATGGGCACCGACTTTCTTTTTAAAAATATACACTCATTGGCTATGTTAGATACATCTTTACACCTACTCATTAATGCAAATATCTAATCAGCCAATCATGTGGCAACAACTCAATGCTTAAAAGCATGCAGACATGGTCAAGAGGTTCAGTTGTTGTTCAGACCAAACATCAGAATGGGGAAGAAATGTGATCTAAGTGACTTTGACCGTGAAACTATTGTTGGTGCCAGACGGGATGGTTTGAGTATCTTAGAAACTGCTGATCTCTAGAGTTTACAAAGAATGGAGCAAGAAACAAAAAACAACAAATGACCAGCAGTTCTGTAGGCAAAAATGCCTTGTTAATGAGTGAGGTTAGAGGAGAAAGGCCTGACTGTTTCAAGCTGACAGGAAGGCAACAATAACTGAAATAGCCATGTTTTGCAACAGCAGAAAGCCCAACACACCAAACCATGAAGTAGATGGGCTACAGCAGCAGAAGACCATAAACATACATTCAGTGGCCACTCTATTAGGTACAGAGGGTACTTAGTAAAGTGAACACAGTGTATTTTTTGTGCATTTTAAACTGTAAGTGGTAGAGCACTGTGTAACAAGTTGCAGGTAGGTCTACGCAGAATCTCGTATTTTGCTGGCCCATTGTGTCATAAGCAATTCAAGTTGTATGAGATCTCTTTCACGGAGATCATTGGAAATGGCAATAATAAAGCATAGACCATACTCCTCTGTAGACATTCTAAGAGGAAAGTGGAAGCAAATCAATATCGAGCCACTTGGAAGGTGATTCTGCAAACTATGTATTGTTCCCCTGTAAAATACTACACGGGGGAATGACAATCAGTTACAGATTTAGGCATGCCAATAATTGGGTTCTTGTCCATTTCACAGCTGGGAATGAATAAATGCTTTATTTTGATTGTTGGTTGTACATCTTTCCCTTGCAATGACTGCATGATCACAGTAAATGGTGGTGCTGGCTCGAAGGGCTGAATGGCCTACTCCTGCACCTACTGTCTATTGTCTATTGACTGAGCTGCAGTTATTCTGAACCCTTCAATTATTGTTGAAGGGCTGGTTATAATTGGATAGAAAGGCATTGCAAATAAAATTCCACTTATTCCTTGGAGTATGTTACCTTACTGTATAATTGAAATTAAGACAGATCCTGCATAGCGTGTTGCAATTAAAATCTTTACATAGAATATAAGAAATAGAAACAAGAGTCAGCTATCCAGCTCTTTGAGCCTGTTTGTTAAATTCCCAGCCAATCTTATACCTTAACACAATTTTCCAATATTATCCCATATTTCCTGATTTCCCTAATGACACAATTAAATAATCACAGTATGTGTTCAGGTACTCCCAAAGTGGCCTCTTCTGCATTAGTGAGACCCGTCATAAACAGGGGGACCACTTTGTTGAGCGCCTCTGCTCCATCTGCCAGAAGCAGAAATTCCTGGTGGTCAAATATTCTAATTGTGATTCCCATTCCTGTTCCGACATTGCCAGTCCATGGCCTCCTCTTGTGCCAAGATGAGGCCACCCTCAGGGTGGAGGAGCAACATCTTATATTCCATTTGGGTAGCCTCCAACCTGATGGCATGAATATCAATTTCTCCTTCTGGTAAAAAAAATCCTCCCTCCCTTCTCCTATTCCCCACTCTGACCTTTTACATCTTCTCATTTGCCTATTACTCCTTCCCTGGGCCCCTCCTCCTTCCCTTTCTCCTATGGTCCACTCTCCTCTCCTGTCAGATTTCTCCTTCTCCAGCCCTTGACCTCTCCCACCCACCTGGCTTCGCTCATCATCTTCCAGCTAGCCTCCTTCCCCTCCCTCCTCTTTTTATTCTGGCATCTTCCCTCTTCCTTCTCAGTCCTGAAGAAGTGTCTCATCCCAGAACATTGACTATCTGTTCATTTTCATAGATGCTGCCTGACTTGCTGAGTTCTTCCAGTATTTTGTGTGTGTTGCTTTGGGTTTCCAGCACCTTCAGACTTTCTCACGTTTTTAACAATAGGTGTACTATCTATTTAAACTGATCTCAATTTTGACAGATGATATTTGGTAAAATGTTGGAAGATGTGTTGTGATAGGTGCTGTTCTAAGTGATGATTAAATTGTCTGTCAGTAATAAATATCGCCGTCAAGTTTACATTAGGAGATCACTTAGGATCTATTCACACAAGCAGTTACTCAGTAAAAGGATGTTCCCACTTGATACCAGCCTTTGCTCATCTGGGAAGTGAGCATTTTTTTTCCCCCAAGGTGTTAGCAATCTATTGTGTGGCAAGGAAATAATTACCAGTTTAAAGATCAGGAAGAAATATGAAATAGTACTAAATTCTTGAATACTTAGCACTGTTGTAACAGCAGAAGTGTTCACAACAGAACGTGCTCTGTGCCAACAGTGTTGGAAGATGGCACTGGTAAAGAATACAGCCTTGGGCAGAGTTGACATCTCAGGGTTACCTTAGCAACGGACTGCAGATGTTCTTTTTTTTTTATATATATAATGAATGATTGAACAATGTGCATGGTTCTGGATTTCATTGCTGTTGTCCTTTTTATTTTTAAGTAAAATGCAAGCTTATTTCCTGTCAGAGTTCATAAAAAAAAAACAGCAGATGTCCAACTCAAGGTTCAAATAAAGTTTGATCCGCAGCTGCGAAGCCGGTTGTAACCCTCTATGTCCTAAAGGAGTGCTTCTGCTCTGCATCACACAGCAGGGGTGAGGTCAGAAGCCACTTCATTGTCCTTTCACCTCTGGGACCATGGTTTGAATGTGATCCAGACTGAAGAAAATAAGCCATGAGTTCCCAACACTTGAATCTAGACATTATTGTCTGATCATCGGAAGACTCGGCATTCCCACGGGCCCAAGGCTCTTCAACTTTTCTTGCCCTTGAGTGACAAGTTCCAAATATGCGGAGGTCCCCTTGTAGTAGCACAGTTAAAAATCAGGGGAGTTATCACTGAATCGTTGATGGGAGCACTGACAGCTCCTTTCCAAACTTCCTCCGACTCCAAACACTTCCTAACAACAGCGCACAGCTGAACAGGGTTTGTGCCTTGAAACATGCACAAGAACTGACAACTGACATAATAGTAGCAAAGCTTCTATTTCTAATTTCCATAATTTTCTGCACTTTGCATTTCTTCCTCTTAACTTTGACTCTATTTCGACCATTTTATCTTCAGGCCGCATCTCTCCTCCTTTACCACGCAGAAGGGTTAATTTTATCAACCTTCCAGCTCAGAGTAGGAATCAGGTTTATTACCACTGACTTTTATGACATGAAGTATGTTTCGTGGCAGTAGTACAATGCAAAATGATTGTAAATTTTAAAATATACTAACAGTGCAAAACAAAAGGAGTAACAATGCAATGAACATACTGTACCAGCAGCAGTCAGATCACGATTTATATTGCAGTTCACTAATGAGACTTTGTGCTCTGCCTTGTGCTATTTATTAAACTGAACTGAACAATAATAAACGTAAAAAAAGTCTGCAGATGCTGGAAATCCAGAGCAACACACACTAAATGCTGGAGGAACTCAGCAGGTCAGGCAGCAACAATGGAACGAATAAGCAGTTGACGTTCCGGGCCGAGACCCTTAATCGGGACTGGAATGGAAGGGGGAAGATGGCAGACTAAAAGGCTGGGGGGAGGGGAAGGGGGGTAATTAGGGGGTGGTAGGTGAAGCCAGGTGGATGGGAAAGGCAAAGGACTGGAGAAGAAGGAAACTGATAGGAGAGGAGAGTGGACCAAGGGAGAAAAGGAAGAAGGAGGGGCACCAGAGGGAGGTGATAGGCAAGTGAGGAGAAGAGGTAAGAGGCCAGAATGAGGAACAGAAGAGAGAAGGGGGAGGAAAAATGAATTACCAGAAAGAGAAATCGATGTTCATGTCATCAGGTTGGAGGCTACCTAGACGGAATATGACGTGTTGCTCCTCCACCCTGAGAATGTCCTCATTGTGGCAGAAAAGGAGGCCATGAACTGACATATTAGAATGGGGCAGTCCTTCCAAGTTAGGCAACATTTCACTTGTCAAGCCTCTGGGGTAGTCTATTATATCAAGTGCTCACGATGTGGCCTCTTCTACATTGGTGACACCTGATGCAAAATGGAGTACCACTTTGTTGAGCACAAAAAGTGTAATTTCCTTTGGACCAACCATTTTAATTCTTATCCCCATTCCATTCCCTCTCCTGTAGCTAAACAATGACCACTGACTATATGTTTGTGGCCTACTGCTGCCATAGCCTATCTACTTCAAGGTTCAGTGTGTTGTGCATTTAGAAATGCTCTTCTGCACACCACTACTGTAACGTGTGGCTTCTTAGGTTACTGTTGCCTTCCTGTTGCTTGAACCAACCTGGCCATTCTCCTCTAACCTCTTTCATTAACAAATCATTGTTGTCCAATAGAACTGCCACTTTCTGGGTGGTTTTTTGCTTTTCACACCATTCTCTGTAACCTCTGGAGACTGTTGTGTGTGAAAATCCCAGGAGACCAGCAGTTTCTGACATACTCAAAGGAGGGCAGGAGAAGGTGGCGCCGCGACGCAGCGCACGGCCGCTCTGAAATGATATCGTATTTATAAGTAGGTACAGTGCAAAATCCTGATTTGATGGAGACAGACGTGAGAAGCACGGAGGAACATCTGGAGAAACTTCTGAAATGCCTGCTTCGCTGCCGCTGCTACTGTGCAATCGAGAATCTTTGGAAGGGAAGGCCACAAGTCTTCGGCTTTGCCTATAGCCGGGGCCGGGGTCGAAGCGCTCGGCAGTGATGGTGCTCGGCGTCGAAGGCTCGAAGTTTTCGGACGGACTCAAGAGTCGGCTGTGGTCGAGTGCTTCCAGGGTGCTGCATCGGCAAGTTTGCAGCGCTGGAAGCTCATGGCAGGGAGAGTTTTTCTTCCTTCTACCGTCTGCGTGAGATGATGGGACTTTCTAGAGACTTTGAGGCTTTTTTTTACCGTGCCCATGGTCTGTTCTTTATCAAATTATGGTATTGCTTTGCACTGTTGTAACTATATGTTATAATTATGTGGTTTTTGTCAGTTTTTTTAGTCTTGGTTTGTCTTGTGCTTCTGTGATATCATTCTGGAGGAACATTGTATCATTTCTTAATACATGCATTACTAAATGACAATAAAAGAGGACTGCGTGTCCTCATAATCTAATCTAACCTTGTTTAGTACTAACAATCCATTCAGAATTAAAGTCGCTTAGATCACATTTCTTCACCATGCTGATGTTCGATCTGAACAACAACTGAACTTCTAACCACATCTACATGCTTTCATGCCTTGAGTTGCTGCCATATGACTGACTGATTAGACAATTGTATTAATGAGCAGGTGTACAGGTGTAGCTAGTAAGGTGGCCCCTGAGTATATGTTCAGGTGCACAGTACTCAGCGTTTCTGCTTGGGGTAAGTTGCAAGTTACACTTGTGGCACACTAGATCCTGGCAAAGTCCATTTGTTATGTGCCATGCCGCATGACGTGGGCAATCATTGTCTTTCAAAGATTCAAAGTGCACTTATTATCAGACTATATATGCAGTATATATGCACCGGAGGAAATAATGTATCATTTCTTAATGCATGCATTACTAAATAACAATAAAAGAGGACTACGTGTCTTCATAATCAGTACACAACCCTGAGATTCACCTTCCCACAGACAGCCACGAGACAAAGAGAGACCATGGAATTCATTCAAAGAAAGCATCAAGCATCCAATGTGCAAAAAGAAAACTGATTGCACAAACGGCAAAAAAAAATCAAGTGAAAAACACAGGATATAAAACATCGAACCACAGAGTCCTTGAAACAGTCTAGGAATGTTCAGTTTAGTTCAGTTTAATTTAGCGCTGAATCGTCTGTTGACTGCAAGCCACAGAGACAGTATGCCCAGACCAAAGTCGCACAAAATAACAATTAAAAAAAGGAGTAACCAGAATCCAGAAACACATCATGACATGAACTGCAGAATCCAATCCACAATCTGCATTGATTAAACTTTGCTCAAGATTTCTGTCTCATCCTCCGGCAGCACGGAGCAAGGAGGAGAGAGGGAGACCAGTCCAGTGTAGGTACCCTCTTCCAGCAGCAGCAAGCAAGACCAATCCATGACCATGATTGTTCTCGGCCAATTATTCTGCAGAAGTGGTTTGCCATTGCCTTCTTCTGGGCAGTGTCTTCACAAGACGAGTGACTCCAGCCATCATCCTAAAGGAAACTTTAGCAACCTTCAGGATGTAAGAGGCTGGTTAGTTGTCATACAATTCAACAAAATGCTGATGAACCCACTAAGATACTCCAAATCCTTCAAACTGAATAGGGTAGTCTTCGATGGACTGCCATCATCATCACTGTCATTATGTGCTGTGTCATATTAGATTATGAGGATGCGCAGTCCTCTTTTATTTTCATTTAGTAATGCATGCATTAAGAAATGATACAATGTTCCTCCAGTATGATATCACAGAAACACAAGACAGACCAAGACTAAAGTACTGACAAAAAAAACACATAATTATAACATATAGTTACAACAGTGCAAAACAATACCGTAATTTGATAAAGAACAGACCATGGGCACGGTAAAAATAAAGTCTCAAAGTCTCAAAAGTCCCATCATCTCACGCAGACAGTAGAAGGAAGAAAACTCTCCCTGCCATGAGCTTCCAGCGCCGCAAACTTGCTGATGCAGCACCCTGGAAGCACCCGACCACAGCCGACTCTTGAGTCCGTCCAAAAACTTTGAGCCTCCGACACCGAGCACCACCTCTGCCGAGCGCTTCCACCCCAGCCCCGGCCGCCAAGCACCAGGCAAAGCCAGAGATTCGGGGCCTTCCGCTCCGGAGATTCTCGATCGCACAGTAGGAGCGGCGGCGAAGCAGGCATTTCAGAAGTTTCTCCAGATGTTCCTCTATGCTTCTCACGTCGGTCTCCATCAAATCAGGATTGTGCACGGCATCCTACTTGACAAATACAGATATCATTCACTGGAGAGGCTGCGTGTGCTGCGTAGCGCCATCATCTTCTCCTCCTCCAATTATGGTCTCTGAGCACAATTGTTCTTGGCAAATTTTTCTACGGAAGTGGCTTGCCATTGCCTTCTATTGAGCAGTGTCTTTACAAGATGGGTGACCCCAGCCATTAACAATGCTCGTCAGAGATTATCTGGCTGGCATCAGTAGTCGAAAAACCAGAACCTCGATATGCACCAGCTGCTCGTACGATCATTCACCATCTGCTCCCGCGACCTTGATCTGGTGGGGGGGGGGCGGGGGGCAGGACTAAGCAGGTGCTACATCTTGCCCAAGGGTGACCTAGTGGAGGGAAGGAGTGCCCTACACCTCCTTTGGAAGAGACGTATCTCCACCCAGCCTCCCATTAGCAAAGACCCTTAGGAGTCTAAGCATTTTTCATTGACATCAGAGGGATTACTGTTGATGAATCCACCACCAAGGATCACCATGGTGGAGAATCCTATCTGGACCAGACACTTCAGAGTTCCTGGCCATGAAGGAAGCATCAATATGTGTAATATAGTGACACTGAGAGATGGTGGCTATGGAGGGCAACAACAGGAGCTGTGAATCCAGTTCCCCTCCCCGCCTCCACTCCAACCAATAATGCCCTTTAACTGGGATTTCTTTCCCTACTCCAGGTTTGCCTGAGCTTGAATACAAGTTTTTACAAGCTCTGCACGAATGGGCAGCAGTCATCTGAGGTGACAGCTTCCACTGGAGGCCCAGGAAGAATGCAGATGCTGGAATTTGGAGTAAAAAGTAAACTCCTGGATGAAGTCAGAGGGTTAAGCTATCCTAACGCAGTGTCGCGACACACATCACCGTCAACTTAGACGCTGCTCTTCCAGCACTTTAGTTTTTAAGAGGTGCCTCTCTTTTGCTCAGCATTGACTTTGGTCACCCAGTTCTGCTAGTTCTCCAGCAATCACACCCCAAGAATATCAACATGGTGCAATTTGTGTGCTGCAATGACACAAATTTTCAGGTCTTTCACTTTCCTTTTCTCTGCATCCCGGTTTTGACTGTTCATCTTTCCACAAATGTTGCCTGGCCTGCTTCCGGCGGTTTCTGTTTTGATCTTAAAATTCAGGTGCAATCCGTGAACCTGAAATGCGTTCTTCAGCACTCAATCTCCAGCTTGATTCAGTCTCAAAGCTATTATACTCTGCAATCGACTGACAAAATATTTATCGAAATATGTGCCAAGGGAGGTTCCACGAAAGTCTTGTATTTCAATTTTAATAATGGCTGCCATTCTTCCGTTATCACAACACAAGAAATTCCAAAGCAAAGAAAGCCCATGCCTAGGTATAGCTTATATACAATAATGGTATCATTCTCTATCCTGTTGCCACCCCACCCCTGTCTCTCTCTGAGTTAATACTTTAATGATTTCCCATACGCAATAAGGAAACAAAAGCCATGTTGCAAAAAAAAAAAAGACCCACACTCAGAGCTTTAGGAACAGCTTCTTGCCCTCTGCCATTGGATTTTTGAAGGGTCCATGAACACCTGAACACTACCTTATTATTCCTCTTTTACACTATTTATTCCTTTTCTTAAAATTATAACTAAATAATAATTTTTATGCCTTGCGGCCACAGAACAACATATTTCACCACAATTGTCAGTGATGTCTGTTATCTGTCAAGTAGAGGACCGTGCACAATTCTGATTTGATGGAGACAGAAGTGAGAGTACGGAGGAACATCTGGAGAAACTTCTGAAAGGCCCGCTTCGCTGCCGCTGCTACTGTGTGGTAACCGGAATCTCTGGAGCAGAAAGCCCTGAAATCATCGGCTTTGCGTGTTTCAGCGGCCGGGGCGAGGTCGAAGGTGCTCGGCAGAGGATGGCGCTCAGGAAGCTGTGTCGGAGGGGCTGGTCGGAGGCTCGAAGTTTTCGGAAGGACGGACTCAGTGTCTACTGTGGTCGGCTGCTTCCAAGGCATTGGCAAGTTGACGGTGCCTGGAGGTTTATGGCAGGGAGTTTCTCCCTTTTGCCGCCTGCTATCGGGGACTCGGGACTTTGAGACTTTATTTACCGTGCCCATGGTTTGTTCTTCATCAAATTATGGTATTGCTTTGCACTGCTGTAACTATATGTTATAATTATGTGGTTCTGTCAGTGTTAGTCTTTGGTTTGTCCTGTTTTCTGTGATATCACTCCGGAGAAACATTGTATCATTTCTTAATGCATGTATGCATTTCTAAATGACAATAAAAGAGGACTGAGTGTTCTCATAATCTAATAAACATGATTCTGACGCTGATTCTGAAAATGCTGACGAATGAAATTTGCAAAGATGTCTCTGTAAAAGCTGGTTCTGAACTGGGCTTGATGGCCAGTGAACCAACATCCTAATATGTTAGGTAGTAGATCACATAACCAACTCCCAGTCTTGGTGGGATCAGTCGTCTGAGGAATATAAAGCAATCATAATGCCCAAAAATGATGAACTTAAAAAAATGAATGTGCATTCCTTCACGACTGCTGTTTATAGTCTTCATTTCAGTGTTCAACACCATCATATCCCGGAAACTGGTGAGGAAATTGTCCTCGCTGGGTTTCCACACCTCCCTCTGCAAATGGTTGCTGGACTTCTTAGCCGCAAGGCCGCAGTCAGTCCATCTCTCATCCCATTACATTGAGCACGGGCGCTCCTCAAGGATGTGCATGACTGCATTGCAGGATCCAGCTCAAACCGTGTCACCAAGTTTGCGGATGACGCAACAGTGGCTGGCCTTATCAAGAAAGATGACGAGACGGAGTATAGCGAGGAAGTGGAGTGGCTGGTGGATTGGTGTGAGAAGAACAACCCAAGCTGGTATATGGAGAAGACAAGGGAAGTTATTGTGGACTTCAGGAAGGTGCAGTCAAACCATCCCCTTCCCTCTCCTCCATAGAGAGAGTTAAGTGCACCAAGTTCCTGGGAGTTCACATCACAGATGACCTCACCCGGCCCCTTAATACCATCTCCCTGAACAAAAAGACACAGCAGTGCCTCCATTTCCTAAGATGATCGAGGGCAGCAAGGTTCCCACCACCCCAGCTTAACTGTGTTTTACAGGAGCACCATTGAGAGCGTCCTGACAAGTTGGAGGGTACAGCAGAAATTGAGCGTTGGCCTGAAGTCCCCATAAGGGACTGTGCGATCAGCTGAGAGGATGATAGGGATCTCTCTATCATCCATCAAGGATATTTATCCTTAGTGTACTAAAGCAGGTCCTTAATATTATCAAGGATCCCACCCAACCATCCAGCATCCTTTTTGACTTTCTACCATCAAGTAGGAGACTATGATACATAAAAACAAGAATGGTCAGGATAAGAAATTGTTTTTTCCCCTTGACTATAAGGCTTCTGACTTGCTGGCCGCTCATTTTCAAAGTGTAACCAGTTAATCTATTCTGTACCTTCCAATATTTAATATTAATTCACTTTAGTTTGTTATTTATGTGTGATTCATCTGTAGATTCTATCCTTACCTTCATTAGTTATCATGTGCATGTGTTCTGTGTGCTTTGTACCCTGGTTTGAAGAAATGTTCTCTCATTTCTATCTACATTATATGTATGTATGTAGTTAAATGACAGCAAACTTCACTTGACTTGACTTGAATCTCCAGGGAACTGATTATGCACTAGCGCGGGTACTGACAGTGTTTCCACTTTCTTGTTTGAAGAAATAGTTTGTAAAGTGATCAGTTTGGAACCTGGAAGAAATAATAATATGATATTTAGTGTATGTTACATTGGGACATAGACAGGATGCAGAGCTGGACTGAGAAGTGCAAGATGAATTTCAATCCAGAAAAGTGATACTTTGCCAGGTCCAATTTGAAGGCAGAGGAACTCTCACAACACACTGGAGGAACTCAGCAGGTCGGGCAGCATCCGTGGAAATGATGAGTCAACATTTTGGGCCGGAACTCTTCGTCAGGACTGAAGAGAGAAGGGGCAGAGGCCCTATAAAGAAGGTGGGGGAGGGTGGGAAGGAGAAGGCTGGAAGGTTCCAGGTGAAAAACCAGTAAAGATAAAGGGGTGGGGGAGGGGAAACAGGGAGGGAATAGGCAGGAAAGGTGAAGAAGGAATAGGGGAAAACACAATGTGTAGTAGAAGGAGGCGGAACAATGAGGGAGGTGATAGGCAGCTGGAGGAGGGGGTGGAGTGAAATAGGGATAGAGGAAGAGAGGAGGAGGGAATTACCGGAAGTTGGAGAATTCTATGTTCATACCAAGGGGCTGGAGACTACCTAGACGGTATATGAGGTATTGCTCCTCCAACCTGAGTTTAGCCTCATCATATGTATGGACATATCTGAATGGGAATGGGAAGCAGAGTTGAAGTGGGTGGCTACCGGGAGATCCTGTCTGTTGTGGCCAACGGAGCAGAGGTGTTCGACGAAGCAGTCCCCCAATCTGCGTCGGGTTTCACCGATGTAGAGGAGGCTGCACCGGGAGCACCGGATGCAATAGATGACCCCAACAGACTCACAAGTGAAGTGTTGCCTCACTTGGAAGGACTGTTTGGGGCCCTGAATGGTGGCAAGAGAGGAGGTGTAGGGACAGGTGTAGCACTCACGCTTACAGGGACAAGTGCCGGGTGGGAGATCCGTGGGGAGGGAGGTGTGGATAAAGGAGTCGTGGAGGGACCGATCCCTGCGGAAAGCGGAGAGGGGTGGAGAGGGAAAGATGTGCTTAGTGGTGGGGTCCTGTTGAAGGTGGCGGAAGTTGCGGAGGATAATGTGCTGGATCCGGAGGGTGCCGGGCTGGTAGGTGAGGACAAGAGGAACTCTGTCCCTGTTGTGGTGGCGGGAGGATGGGGTGAGGGCTGAAGTGCGGGAAATGGAGGAGATGTGGGTGAGGGCATCATTGATGATGGCAGAAGGGAAACCACGATCCTAAAAGAAAGGACATTTGAGATGTCCTGGAACGGAAAGCCTCATCCTGGGAGGGGATTCGGCGGAGTCGGAGGAACTAGGAATAGGGAATGGCATTTTTGCATGTGGCGGGGTGGGAAGAGGTATAGTCGAGGTAGTTGAAGGCAGAGGACAAGGTTGAAGGTAGGATTCTGAGCAGTGTGGGGAACAGAGGGATCTAGGGGTCTGCGTCCATAGATCCCTCAAAGTTGTCATGCAAGTTGGCAGAATGGTTAAGGTGGCGTTTAGTCACAGGGTTGTGTTTTAAGAGTCATGAGGTAATGTTGTAACTTCATAAAAATATTTGCTGGAGCACATTTGGAGTATTGTGTTCAGTTCTTATTGTCTCATTATCGGAAGGATGTGCAATCATTAGAGAGGGTGTAGAGGATGCTGTCTAGGTTGGAGATCATGTCTTATGAGGAAAGGTTGAGTGAGCTAGGGCTTTTCTCTTTGGAGGGAAGAAGCCTTACAGAATACAAAACACAAGCTTGGGAAATTGGAAATGCTGAAGGGTAGGTGCAGCAATGTGTAGCATTAAATCAATGATTCATTGAATAATTATAGAGCTATATCTTAAAACTCCAAAAAATCCAAAGAATCCATTAAAACTTCACCTATATTTTAATTTTCTTGTTGCACGCATTTTCACTTTCGGAGTTTGGTGAACAATACTATGGTCCAGCTTATCTTTCACCAAGTAATTGCATAAGATTTGTGAAATGTAATGGGCCTAAGTCTGCTGCCAATGGTGAGAAGCCTCCATTTGTCAATAATCCCCATGTAGAACTAATGTAGAGTTATTGCCCAAAGCCACCTAGATCCTAAATAGTGATGATATTACATGATATGATTTTATAATGGAGTTGGGACATTACAACATCAAGTAGCTGTAAAGAATCTTTGACCATTAGATTAACCATGTCCCTGGCTTATCTGACTGTTAATTTATCAAGGCTATAAATGTTTCTGAATGTTCTTGGCTATTCAAAAAAACAGCACAAAACAAAATTTTCAATTAAAAAAATACAACTTTTAAAAGCAGAAACACTTAAGTAAAATGAAATCATGAAAACTGCATATTACCAATTATTCCTTCAAATCAATGGTCTCCATGTTTCTGTACCAAATCTAGGAAATTACCCAGATTTCATGAACAATTCAATGTCTAATTACAGTCAGGGAAAAATCAGCAAGAGCAATAACAGATCTGTGACTTCCACATTCACACTGTGATTTTGAACTTGGTGGTACTTCTGTCAAAAAATGTCCACCGTGGGATATTCGTACAACCAGGAATAAAATCATTTCTTAAGTTGTCTTCTCCATCAGAAGGCAAAAGGGAGGATATGTTAAGGGGTTTAACTCTGATGAAAAGGAAATACATTTACAGAAGCAAAGAACATTAAAAAATGTTCTGTTAAAAGGCTTAATTAATCTGTGTCTTTTTTATACTTGGTTTTAACATGGATGAGAAATGATTATGACCCAAGGAGTAATCTAACAATGATCAGACAATTAAAGAGTAACATTAACAATGCCTAGTACCATGGGAATTCAGTTTATGCTAACTAATCTTAGCCCAAGTTTGTTAAATGACAAAATGGCCTTCAGTTCACCTTTCTGCTATTTGCTGATGCCTTCAAAGCATAAACCAAACAAATAAATGCATATATTTAATACTTAAATTCAATATAGCTGGCTTGTGGAAACATCTACCTTGTCTTGCAAACTCAGCAATTTCTTTGTGGTCTGTAAGTGGCAGAATTTCACTCTAATTAGGCAAATTTATTTTTCTGGAAATAGAAATGTCATACTGCTGAGCTAAAAGGTAGCTTTCTGGGGTTGAGAACTGCTCACTGACCTTGCCTAAGGAGTGGAGAGAAGTACCTCATTTAGCAATGCCATCACTAATAATTGTTACCCTGTGTAAGGATGCTTCAGCAAGAAAACCAACCAGAACAATAACAACAGCTAAATGTGAGCTCTTACCTGTAATGCAAAAAGTCAGATTACAATATGTGGACCAAATAAAAGTTTGTTAAACTTATCATGACAAGAAGGAGAGGATGGCTAGGACCCAAGTAGCCAAGGCAAAGATCAAGACACAGTATGAAACTGGATTGACAACTGATCACAAAACCAGACAACAGCTCTAGTAGAGTTTACAATTGAGCACTAAGGCCCTGTTCAGCTGCTCTTTAAATACTGAATTCTTGGTGCCAAACCATGATTGCCAATTAGCAGGACAGTCCTGAACACTTAAAGGGGCCACACCAGCTAGCCATACTCTGGAGAGTTAGAGTGTCTAAACCCCAGAAGCTGGCATGGCGGGTGCATCTCATAACACATAAAGCCAAGCTAATGAATTGAAGGACGTTGAATCAGAATAGATACTAAACTCAAATTAGCAAGTTACAAGATTGTCAGAAAAGATATATACAATGCTAAAGAGAGGAGTCACCTTCATGATAAAAGAACATATTATCTCAGAAATGAGAACTATAACAAGGAAGCCAAATATCAGAATCAGAAGCAGGTTTATTATCACTGGCTTGTGATGTGCAATTTGTTAAGTTAGCAGCAGCAGTTCAGTGCAATACATAATCTAGCAGAGAAAATCTAGGAATCTAGGAATCGGATGGCAGAGGAGAAGAAGCTGTTCCTGAATCGCTGAGTGTGTGTCTTCAGGCTTCTGTATCTCCTACCTGATGGTAACGGTGAGAAAAGGGCATGCCCTGGGTACTGGAGGTCCTTAATAATGGACGCTGCCTTTCTGAGACACCGCTCCGTAGGCTAGTACCCAAGATGGAGCCAACTAGATTTACAACCTTCTGCAGCTTCTTGCGGTCCTGTGCTGTAGCCCTCCGTACCAGACAGTGATGCAGTTGTCGGAATGCTCTCCAATAGAAGTTTTTGAGTGTACTTGTTGACATGATAAATCTCTTCAAACTCCTAATAAAGTATAGCCGCTATCTTGTCTTCTTTATAATTACATCGATATGTTGGGACCAAGTTGGATTCTCAGAGATCTTGACACCCAGGAACTTAAAGCTACCTACTCTCTCCACTTCTGATCCCTCTATGAGGATTGATATGTGTTCCTTCATCTTACCCTTCCTGAAGTCCACAATCAGCTCTTTCGTTTTACTGACGTTAAGTGCCAGGTTGTTGCTTCAGCACCACTACACTAGTTGGCATATCTCACTGCTGTACACCCCCTCGTCACCACCTGAGATTCTACCAACAAAGGTTGAATAGTGAATACCTCACAGGTAATTGTAAGCAACAGAAAATCATTTAATATTTTTGTGAGAGTCATGGATAGTTCTGCCATTAAAGTAAAGAAATAGCAGAAAGCATAAGTGCAAAGTTAGGCAAACATGTAGTAAAAGCATGTGGAATGTTAATTTTCACGCAGATTTCAATAAGCAGATCAATTCATGTCTGATGGTGAACTTCAGGAGAAGATCAACAATAATTTTAAGTGCAAAGTTCCAGAGGCAACAGGTAAATTTAGTGAAGGATTTAGTTCACCTAGCAGCCTGAGAGCAATTATTGAAAGGAAATCTTAGTTGTGGGGCTTTGTCTCCAGCTTGCACTTCAGCTAATCTCCAACTTCCTTTCCTGTGGCTTTGAAACTTGAAAATGTAAAATATTAGTCAGAATCTCTGCCTCTGACCTCTGCTCTATCACTGGACTCACCCCTTAATCTAGATGTACTGCGCAAACCAGCACCGTGAATGAGACACCTGACCTGAGTAAAATGTATCTGAAGGTAAGTGATTTTACTTAATATTTTTGATTTATTACTAGTATTTATAATTTTATCATTTTGTCATTGTTTTATATATTTTGAATATCTTAAAATAATTAAACTTTTCCAAGTCTTAGACCATAAGATATTAGCCAGCTGGTGGCGCAGTGGCATCAGCGCCGGACTTCGGAGCGAAGGCTCCTGAGTTCGAATCCAGCCGGCTCCCTTGCACGCTTTCCATCCATGCTGGGTTGAGCATCGAGCTAGCAACTCAGCCTCATAAGAATAAGGAAGTCTGCTAAAAAAATGCCGTCATGACGGCGTCCAGATGACTCCACTCGGAGTTAAGGGCTTTTTTCTTCTTCTTCTAGACCATAAGATATCGGAGCAGAATTAGGCCATTTGGCTCACTGAGCCTGCTCCACCAATTTTCCTCTCGGCCTCAATCTCCTACCTTCTCCTCTGAATTCCTTCATGCCCTGACCAATCAAGAATCTATCAACCTCTGCCTTAAATATACATATTCTTAAATAATTTTAAATGGCTCTCTCTATCATGAGTGAAGATTTTGGGCACTAGGCTCAATCCAAGACAACCAGAGCCAGTAATCACATGTAAGTTTTGAAGAGAAGATGCATAAAAATTCCTTTTAGTAAGACTGACTTTTTTTTGTGCTGGAGCAGAAACCATTCCCAATTAACTCGGTGAATATACTGATGAGTAAAAGCACAGCAGAAAAATAGAAATGTGAGAGACGTTGTTTGTTTAATGATGAAATTCAATAAAAAATAAATCACAAAAAAAAAGAAAAAGGAACTCAATGTATGGACACCCATCTTAAATCCTGTAGGGGCAAGAGTTCCACTTGCCAAACAGCCTTTCCTGAATTGGTGAAGGGGTAAGGGACAATTCAAATTTAATCTTAGCAAAATCAGTGCAGATCCTGCTAAACAGAAAAGATACAAGAACAGCAAAAGGTGGAACAACAGAGTATGATTTGCAAGAATGTTTGAAAATAACTCAAAAGTTACAAATACCAACAGAAACAAATTCAGTTATGTTAGTGTGATTACTGGCTGTGTTGGCCCCTTAACGATTGATAATGGTGAAGAAGTGAAATTAAGAAAATGGAGGACCTGTTATATGATTATTTTTAACTAGTACATAGAAAAGAACAAGAAGATAGCAACCCAATAAAGATTTTAAAACGACATCAAATCAAAGTAAGAGATTCACCAAATGAATGTAAATAAAACAAGTGAGGAAGAAATATAAAGCAGCACTAAATAACATACAAAAAGAAGATAGAGATATGAAATAAAACAGAAAATGCCAGAAATACTTTAGAAAAAGTTACCTAAACATTACTACACTTTCTGTTGATGCTGTCTAATGTGCTTTGTGTTCCTAATCTGAGGGAGCCCAGGCCTTTAAAGGACAGTGAGAATATTGCAGATACCCTAACTACAACTGTCCAATTATTTTTCAATGTGGGAACCTTTATTTTGAATGAGAAAGTAGAACAGTTATCTGCACTATTTAAGAAAGATGAGAAAAGGAATCCATGGATTTTTGGTGAAGTTAGCCCAGCAATTATTGTGTGGAAAATTAATGTAATCTATAATTAAGGACAGCATGAGAGGACATGTTGAAAACTCTTATTGGATCAATGAGAGCTCTGTATACCCAACACACTTGATGGATTGAGGTGACAAAGTAATAGACAAGGACATTTCAATAATGTTGCTCATATTGTTTTTTTTGTAGGCGTATGATAACAGATTCTCAGTTAAAGCTGAAATTCATTGCACTGCAGTGATATTATTGAGCTGGCTAGAAAACAGGCTTAGTGCTTGGAGACAGGGAATAAGAATAATGAGCAGATATTAAACCCAGAATCATTTAATTAGTGGTGTCCCACCAAGATGCAGTTGTAATGATCCATCATATTTATAAATGACTAGTATGAAATAAAAAGTTATTGGTAAATACTTGATGACATTACAATGGATGGCACTGAATGCAGTGCAGATGAAGTATGAAATTATAAGGACATATTAATAAGGTTAATCAGTGGATAAATGTGTGGTAAATGAATTTCAGTGCCAGAAGTAGAAGCTACTTTGGACCTAAAGACCATAGAGCAGAGTAGTTTCAAAAAAGTAAGAAAGCTGGATGCCAAAAGAGAAATGATGGCTTATCGAAACGTCCTGGACAAGAAGAAAGAATAGGTATAATGAAATATTTGTACAATTATCACGTAAGTCTGGAGTTCACAATGTGGAAGTCATGTCACAATTGTACAACTGTACAACTATACATGGTCAATCACAAATACAAGAAAGTCTGCAGATGCTGTAAGTCCAGAGCAGCACACACAAAATACTGGAGGAACTCAGCATTGTGGTTGAGTGTACGATGAGCGTACCAGTGAAGAGCTCCAAATCAGTAACTGAAATCACCAGCAGCTAGTAAGCTGTCTCATATTCAGGAGCCAGTTACTCTTTGAGGGTAGGCACGATCCTAACCTGCACTTCATGCTATTTTATGTCCCACAACAAACCTTCCATCCTAGACAAACCAAAAGTGTAAGTCGACAGTAAAAGATAAAATTTCTTCTCCTTTGGCAGTCAGTACACCAGTCCTTGAAAATGCAATGTTGTTTTGTCAGTCATTATTTTAGTTTTTTTTCTCTATTCTCTATTTGGAAGTCATTGCAGATGGATCTAATTACTCATTATCCATCTTCCAGTAGATGTAACAGAATTCCTGAGGTTGTCATCACATAGTAGAATATTTAATAAAAAAAAAACCCAATATAACTTAAATTCTACAGCAACTATATAACTCACAAAAATATAGGCTAATAACTTGCATCACAGAGGCTCACTGCTATGTCTTTCATATTCTTTATTTTTCTTATATGGAAATAAATATTATTATTACCTTTTTAACTTTAATGGTGCAAAATTTACTTGAAAAACACTTCCAGTCATTTCTATTTTGCGAGTTCATTGAATAAAAATATTGTTTTTCTTACTGTGATTGAATTAATAGATTTTTTTTCCTGTTTCTCTCAGGAATATTGAGGTAATTCTGCAGGCTCCTTTTCCCACTGCTGTGTTCCAATATACCACCATCTAATGTAACTGATTCCCATGAATTGAAATGATTTACAGACTCTGTTTACTCTTATATATAAAAAAACCCAAACTGGATGCGACTGAATGACACTTTTTTGAACTCAGATGGTAAGCAGTGAAGGTCAGAGGTTAAATGTCTGTTTACTTTAATTCCTCGGAGCTTTGGCTCATTCCGGTTTCATTAAAATCAGATGACAAGCCGGAACGAGTGATTTCTGAGGTCGGATGTGGTTCAGATACTTGAATGACTGATGGTCGGCAATTGACAACAATGGAGATCAGATCATGTGACTTGTATGAACCAGTCAATTTCAGGAAAACAGCAGTGAACTTCTTGTCCTGAAATCTGATTGGTTGATACATATTTGGTTGGATTTGCAGTAATACTTCTGCCCTCATTTATGTCCAGGAAGTCAAAATGATGGTGATTTGGTTTGAAAATGTAATTGTCAATGAGGTTGGGTTATGTGTCACAATGAGTTTAGAAATGATAAACATTTGTGCACTGGCTTACCAAATTGGGGATCATTTGAGTCAATTAATGAGCAAGAGCAAAGGTCTCTGTAAATTAGTTTATTTGACAGGAGAGAACAAGTATAACTGTTATGTTTGGTAGTTGCACCTTGAAGCAAGTAGCAATGATAAAGAAGCAAGAATCAAATATCGCTGTGATGATTGTACGTTCTAGTATCAATTGTTTGGCGACAATAAAGTATAAAGTAAAGCATGTACAAAGAGTTGTGTCGTTGTACCCATTTTTGCTTTGGATGTGTATTATCGATTCTGAACACAACATGGAAATAGATTTCTGTAAGTCTTCTGACGGCACAAAATTGAGGAGAATTGTAAGTAACATTAAATTCAAGGTGATAGAACAAATGGATAAAGCCAGGTAGAATTAGTTTTGAGGTTGTCTGAGGAAGAAATTTGCCACCCAAAGATGGCTGGAATCTTGCACTGATTATGGATACAAAAATTCCCATAGCACTTAAAGGGTGGCGGGGTGGAAATACGTCTCTACCAAAGGAGGTGTAATGCACTCTTTCCCTCCGCCAGCCTGCAGGTTACCATTGGGCAAGGTGTAACACCTGCTTAGCCCCCCCCCCACCCCATTCGGGGTCAGGTGAAACCATGAGAGCAGGTGGTGGATGGTTGTATGAGCGGCTGGTGCATATCACACGTCCTGGTTATGCAACCACTGACGTCAGGTAGACAATCCCTGAAGAGTATTGATAACGGCTGGGGTCACCCGTCTTGTAAAGACACTGCCCAGAAGGCGGTAATGGCAAGCCACTTCTGTAGAAAACTTTGCCAAGAACGATCACGGTCATGGAAAGACCATGATCACCCACATCATGACACGGCACATAACGAATGAATGAACATAGCATTTAAGAAGTATTTAGACAAGCACTTTAATTCCTAAGGCACAGAAGGCTATCAAATGCTGATAAGTGGGGTTAGTAAAGAACTGGAATTGTTTTATTGTTGTCATATGTACTGCGATCCAGTGAAAAGCTTTTCTTGCACACTATTCATACAGATCAGATCATCACAGTGTATTGAGGTAGAATAAGGTAAAAAAAAGTAACAATATAGCATAAATTACAACAACCACATAGAAAGTGCAGGTAAAAAATAAGATACAAGATCATAACAAGATTGATTGTGAGATCAGGAGTCCAATTCATTGTACTGGGAACTATTTAATGGTCGTATAACTGTGCTGGCCCTGAGCCCAGTGACACGTACTTTCAGTCACTTGTACCTTTTGCCTGATAAAGATAGGTATTTGATGGTCAGTATAGACATTAAAGGGCTGAAGGGTCTGACTCTCTTAAGATATTAATTGGGAGTGGCCAAGCATTGGGTCCAAATGTAAGAGATGCTAAATATGAACAAGAAGTGCTCACAATACACAAAAGAAGAAATTCAAACCTAACTCCACAGTGCTGGAAATCGGAAATAAAAACTGAAAATGCAGGAAATAGACGACAGATTAAGCAGCATCTGTGGAAAAAGAGATGGGTAATATTTCTGGAGTCATAGGTTCCTGGGCTGGAAATACTCAGGTCAGGCAGCAAATGTGAGAAGTGGAAGAAAGTAAAGGTTTTGGTAACTGTGAATATTTCAAACATTTAATGTTTCTGATTTACAGAATATTCAGTCATCTATTTTTGAATGCTTTTGTTTCATCTCTGGGAAGCATCATTAAGTACAAGAATTACGAAGTCGTGAAGCCAAGATACAAATGTTGAACCAAAACAGGATCGAATCAGAAGTGAAACACGTAACAAACTCGGAAAGGCTGGGCATACTGGAGAGTCAAGCAGTATCTGGGGATGGATAAGAGAACTGGCATTTTGGTCAATGAATATCCATTCATTGAATTGACTTTATTACTTACATCCTTCAAATACATGAGGAGTGAAAATCTTTATGTTACACCTCTGTTCAAATATGCAATATGCAATTATGGTAATTTATGATAAATATTATGCACAATAGGATAGTCAATATAACATAGAAATACAGTTGCATCAGCATGAATTGAGCAGTCTAATGGCCTGGTGGAAGGAGCTGTCCCGGAGGCTGTTTGCCCTGGCTTTTATGCTGCAGTATCGTTTCCCGAATGGTAGCAGCTGGGACAGTTTGTGGTTGGGGTGGCTCGGGCTCTTTGGGGTGACTTCGGGCCCTTTTCACACCCCTGTCTTTGTAAATGTCCTGAATCATGGGAAGTTCACATCTACAGATGCGCTGGGCTGTCCACACCACTCCCTGCAGGGTCCTGCGATTGAGGGAAGTACAGTTCTCAAACCAGGCAGTGATGCAGCCAGTCAGGATGCTCTCAATCGTGCCCCTGTAGAAAGACTGCTGTGCCTTCTTCACCGCACAGCCGGTATGTACAGACCACATGAGATACATGGTGATGTTTATGCCGAGGAACTTAAAGCTGTTCACTCTGCAAACCCCAGATCCATTGATGTCAACCAGGGGAGGTGAGTAAAAGGCAAATTCATTCAATGTACGTTCAATTTACATTCAATGTAAAAGGCAAATTTGATATGTGGACATGAAAATCAGGAGATCGAGAAGATCAAACATCTACCCCCTTCCCACCTTCTGATAGTGCCCTGGTCCTCCAAATTTTGTCTCCTTCCCCACATAGACCTCCAGCCACCTTTTGCCCAAGCTTCATTTCCTTTCCCGTTCCTGATTCTACCCGTACACTTCGCACACAGGTCTCTCTCTCCCCACTCCGCCCCACCCCAACCCCCCACCATCTGGTTCCAACTACCATTCACCTCTCTGCTGATTGCTCCTTCTTCACTAACCAGACTCTGGCACTGGTAGTGCTTTGTGTTCCTGCTTATCCCCATCCTATCCTCTATCGGCAGCTGTCTCCTATCTGCATACCTCCTCTCCCCACCTTGCTCAATCTGCTTTATTCTCCTCTTTCCCTCTCCTTCCTCCATTCACACCACTGTCCTCCAACTCCACCCTCACTCACCTCCCCTAGTTGGCATCTCCTGCCTGTCATCCTACACCCCTCCTCAGTCCTCAAATTGTCCAAGAATCCATTTTCCACCTCTCCTCTTTATACTGACTGTCTCACCTCTCCACTCAGTCCCGATCAGACTCTGAATCAAGTTTACTGTCACCGGCAAATGTCGTGAAATGTGTTGTCTTTGCAGCAGCAGTACATGATAATAGAAAAAAACATGAATTACTGTAATATATATATATAATAGTTAAATTAAATAAGTAGTGCAAAAATAGAAATAGAAAATTAGAGAGTGAGTGCTCATAGGTTCAATGTCCATTCAGAAATCGGATGGCAGAGGGGAAGAAGCTGTTCCTGAATCGCTGAGTGAGTGCCTTCAGGCTTCAGTACCTCCTACCTGATGGTAACAATGAGAAGGGGGCATGACCTGGGTGATGGGGGTCCTTAATGATGGATGTTGCCTTTTTGAGGCATCACTCCAAACATTTTCGGCCCAAACTATTGGCAGTTCCTTACTTCTCACAGATATTGCTTGGCACGTTGAGTTCTTCCAGCAGACCAATTCAAAGCCAGTGCAGACTGGAGAGGAGAAATTCTCCATTAGCTATCAAAGGTTTTATGTGGAATAGGACTAGACAAACCCCATCCAGTTCCTAAAATGCACGGGACTAACACTTAGCTTGGCACCAAGCAGCTGTGTTACCTCATGAAACAAATCTAATAGTAAACTAATTTGTGTGGTTAATGGAAACACTTGTCACATGGCCAGTTTGGTTTCCCACCTATGATCAGAGAGGAGATGTTATACCCTGCATTGACATCCAACTTGTTACTGACACTGGATGTCTGAAGTCAGAGTCAATTTAAATTATTATCCAAGTACATATATGTGACTAGATATTACCTTGAGATTCATTTGCTTGCAGGAATTTATGGGAAAACAAAGAAATGCAATAGAATTCATGAAAACCTATACAGAAACAAAGACTAACAAACAACCAAAGTGCAAAAGCAGACAAGCTGTGAAAATAAATAAGTAATACGAGAAAGTGAGTGGTAGAGTTCTTGAAAGTAAGTCTGTAGGTTCAGGTTGAGGAGAGTGAAGTTATCCACACTGGTTCAGGAGCTTGATGGTTGAAGGTTAATATCTGCTCCTGAACCTGGTGGTGTGGGAACTAAAGCTCTTGTACCTCCTGCCTGATAGTGGTAGAGAGAAGAGAGCATGGCTTGGATGGTGGGGGTCCTTGATGATTGTTGAGCATGAACAAAGTCACCAGAGAGACACTGAAGCTGGTGCACATAGAGGTGTTTTATTCAACGAAAACGAGCAGCAGGCATCATATTGAGACACTCTTGGAGGAAGACGCCTCCCGACCTAATATCACATGACATTTCTATATGCTAAAGATCAAAGGTAACAGCAGGACAATTCTACAGCTACAATGTATCTACAATGCTTCCTTTGAATTACATTTAGTTTTTATTTGTACCCACACTCCAGACACACAAAACGAATGTCTAAAAACATCTGGTTTACAATCAACTCCAGGAAAACTATTGGTCAGGGCTGCATTTTAAATCCATTCTACAATCCACATCCATGTCTGAAGATTGGTTGCTGATGAAGTTAATATTTGCTATATACCCTAACTCCAGAATACACCCTAACAATGATCATTGCTGATTTCTTGTGGTAGCACTCCTTGTAAATGGGCTCAGTATTGGGGAAGGCTTTGCCTGTGATGGACAGGACTATAACCAACACTTTCTGTGGACTTTTCTGTCCCTGGGCATTGGCGTATCCATACTAGGCCGTGATGCAACCAGTTAGGATACTGACTGAAGTGGAAAGGGTGGCATTCCCTACCATCCATGTGCTCCTTGCCTTGTTGAGCAAGAGAAAGATTTTAAAAAAACTTTCAAATGAAAATGCAAGTACTTCAAACAAAAAAAAAGCACAGCCAATAGCATCACAAACAAATCAATTGTTTCATTCGGTCATCCTACAATAAGGAGTAGCCAGCAATTCCAGCAAAGGTATCTTTGAAGTTTGCCTTTGTTTACTGTTTTTCTGTGTGGGAATAGTTCAGATAGAAGAGCTTTGATGTAAAGGCTTTGATCTGTTCTTTTGGAATTTAGCAAACTAACATTTTTTTATATATTTTCACTGACATACCAGTAAAGATGGCACATATCAACTGGATTTTTTTTGTTTCTTTTCCCACCTGTGGTTGGCTTTCCTTCTCATAAATGAATGAAGTATCTGCCTCTGCAACAAGGTGTCAGGAGCTTAGAAAACTAAACACATGCACAGATTTTAGGTTCCAGTACCTTGACTGTGGTGGAGTTGATCCTTTTCAAATCGGCAGACTATCTACCGAAAGAGCCCAGGGCAGACCATAGAAACTATTAGTTGAGCAGATGTAGGAAGGGATGAGGAACTATTAGACTTAGGTTATTACACAATAAATCCTTCTCAGCCCAGTGTTATTGATATTGACTTAAAGGAAAAATCTTGCAGAAAATATGGAGGAGAAAATTAGATGTAATATAAATAAAGATGAATATTACAAATTTTACAAAGATAATCTTTCTGTTTCCCAACATGATGTCTTTGTGAAACAATTTTAGAACCTGGCCTAAAGCTGCTGAATTTTGAGTAGATAAGAATCTGGAGATTTATTTGACTGCCTCCATGGATTTGAAATAAAGGAAATATTTGGGCCATCATTTCAGTTTAGAAAATCAAGAAGGCATTGTTCCAACTAAATTTCTTGTTCAAGAAAGAGAATAACTTTTACCACCCTCCATCTGTTTGGATGAAATTTGACATTGTTCCAAATGTGAATGAAACTTCCTGATTGGAACCCCAGTTTACTGAGTGACTCAACTTAAGTTTGCTTAATTAACATTATATTTTTGACTAACATAATACAAGTATCTGGCCACTACATTTGGCTGTTGTGCAATTATTTAAGTGTAATTAGTATTGTTTAAAGACAGATTCTGTTCTGCAACAAATCACATTCTAATAAAGCTCTATCTGGCACTGATCAAGTGGTATTGATGAATGCTGCAGGGTAATCTATATCAATGACAGTCTTTCCAAACTTTCAAATGGAGAACATCCCCTTAAAACTGTACTTGTTCTTGTGAAATCTACATGTTGCTTTTATTTCTCTAGCTACTGTTGATTTTACTGACAATGTCTTGGATAAGATTGCACACATTGTCATTAACTTTATCCAACATTCTGCTCTCCATCCCCAAATCCTGAGTGATGTAATTTTGCCTTTAGATGCGTTCAAATTTCCATTCATTTGGTTTTTTGATATGGATGGTGAAGTGGAGGCATTGTGATAGATTTTTAAAAAATACTCCCTCAAAGTTCAACAATTTGAACATAATTCCAAACAAGCATCTCTGCATTTAATCTGCTCAACTAAAATGTTCAATCCTCAGCAAAAAATGTTAATATAAGAGTCAAGTCTATGATAAGCTCATTAAACAGAATATCTAATGCCCAATCTGCAGACCCTTTCTTTCTCAGACAATGTTGGCATTGCAGTATTGAGGGAGGTTTCTACTGTTTAGTGCTGTGGAGAAGTAGTGTGGAATGTGTATAAATCGCTCACACTGATAGCACAGTCACAACAGTCCCTTTGTCTGGACATTGCCTGGGGCTCTAAATTTCTATTAACCCTGACACATCGAACGACTTATCTCGTTCCCTGGGTGACAGATGCTTGCCATCAGGGGCCTGTGCTCCTGACTCAGCCCTGCCTGTAGGAGCCACACCAGTTTTAATAAGAAAGTAATTGGTTTTAAAGCCTGAATTGAAAGCAGTGACAGAGTGGCCATCCATCTCAGGCCAGAAAGGCCATTCGGATGATAGAGTGCGATAGCCACACAGGACAGAAAGGTTCATAAATACAAAGGGCTCCTTTAGAGGGCTGCTATTGATAGAACGTGAGAGTCAATAAAAACTAATGGTGGCGACTGGAATAAAGAAGAGAAGCAGTGATCGATTGTTCAGCCATTGCAGAGCTGGCTGGTGCCTCCGTGCCTTAGCAGCGAAGTGCCGAGTTCCCAGTTCGACTCTGCGTCCTACCTGTTTTGAACTGAGGGTAAGAGCCGTGGTTCCTCAGAGAAAGGAACAGAGCAAGGCTTGAGCTCGATAGTTCAGCTCCGAAAACATCGCTGGGCATCAAAAGTTGCTTACTTCTCGTATCTAGGATTCTTCATTCTCCCGTGCATTTACTTACTGATTTTCCAGTTTCATATCATCTTCAGGATTTGAAGTGCAAGGAAATATAAAATAAAATTATGAATTGTTAATTAATTTAGTTACAATTGCCCTTTTAGCAGAGGCTTGTCATCAGGGGTCCCCAGCACCCAGGCTATGCTGTCTGCTCACTGCTGCCATCAGGAAGAAAGAACAGGAACCTCAGGACCCACACCACCAGCTTCAGAACAGTTATTAGCCTTCAACCATTAGACCTCTGAATCATAAGGAATAACTTCACTCAACCTCACTTGCTTCATCACTGGAACATTCCCACAAAACTTCCCACAAGGCCACAAGTCTCATGTTCTCGATACTTATTGTTTGTTTGTTTATGAATTTATTTTGTTGATTTATTTATTATTTTTTCTTTCTTTTTGCACTTTCACAGTTTGTTGTCTTTTGCACCCGGGTCATCTGCCCAAGTGGTGCGGTCTTTCATTGATTCTTTTATGGTTATTGGATGGTGACATATATTTGACAATAAATTTATTTTGAACTTTGAACTCTGGAGCAAGGGCATCAAGGTTTATTAAAAGAAAAAAATTTGTTAAAGTGTTTGAACGTATTTCACAATGGCCTCTAAATTCTGAACATTCCATTTATCTAGAGTTTATTGTTGATTTTTATTGTCCAGTTTCCCATAGGCTCAGCTTCTTTGCTTTGGCATTCTAAACATTCATCTGGTCAGTAGTTTGTTAATCTTGCATTTACAATGAATGATGTGTAACACACTGTAAGGTTTCACTGCTAATGTAATGGTTTCTCTGTAGCAGCAATGTTTGGGTTATGACTAGAGATAACGGGGGCCTTGGCATGTGTGTCATCCAATGCGAGGTGTGTTATTCTTTCTTGTGGGTCTGAGAGAAGGGATTCACAGTCTTTTTTTGGTGAGAGATGAAGAGAGAAGGTGCAAGGGGAGAGAGTTGATAGACCAGCAAACAGAGTGGACTTGAGGCGAAGGTCCGAAGGTCAGTGACACTCGAAGGAGGTCGATGGGGAATGAGTGGATGGAACCGTGAGCTCCAACGTTGCACATTAGACTATTTCATTAAAATGGGCCCTTTTTCTTTTTATTTTCTTTACTAACCCTACAAAGTTCAATCGTTTAATTGCATATGGTGCACTGACTGATACTTTGTGGTACGGATTTGTAACTGGGCAACATGTCACGCAGCACCCACACAAACGAGATTTCTCAAGCTTGGCTGGGCCAGAGGCTGTCTTCCCCTAGACAAACACGTGCTGGCTGGACCTGAGGGTCACAGATGCTTAAATAATCCTGACAAATTAAAAAATCCTGACGAAGGGTCTCGGCCCGAAACGTCAACTGTACCTCTTCCAATAGATGCTGCCTGTCCTGCTGCATTCACCAGCAATTTTTATGTGTGTTGCTTGAAATTCCAGCATCTGCAGATTTCCTCGTGTTTGCGGTTACAGATGCTTTTGTCATTTGCTCCAGTTTTAATGCATTAGTTATTTGTAACCCACTGGTCGTTATAAATGCTTGCCTCATCATATGCGCTGTGGGATTAGTAGCATCATTAACTAAGTGGGGTGATCAGTGCCATTAACTTGGGTTCATGCACTGTCGTGAATGAAAATGTCACCTATGGGCACTGTTGGGAAAGCTACACCAATGTAGGAGCTTCTCTTTGGTGGCAGGGAGTTGAACTTCAGTCAGAAATAATACAATTGCTTCCGCAACACGCACAGAATGTTCGAGGAACTCGGCCGGTCAGGCAGCATCCAGAGAGAGAAATAAGCAGACAGCATTTCAGGTGAAGACCCTTTGGCAGGGCTGGAAAGGGAAATGGAAGGAGCCACAGTGAGAAGGTGCGGGAGGGAAAGGAGTACAAGCTAGAAGGTGATAAGTGAAAGAAGGTGAGGGGGCAGGTGGGTGGGGGAAGTGGGATGAAGCAAGGTGGGAGGTGATAAGTGGAAGAAGTTAAGGACTGAAGAAGGAATCAGATAGGAGAGGACAATGGACCATAGGAGAAAGGGAAAGAGGGGCACCAAAAGGAGGTGATGGGCAGATGAGGTTAAGCGAAGAGGTAAGAGGGGAGCCAGAATGGGAAATGGAAAAGGAGGGGTGGGGGGGGGTGTCAAAATTGCCTAAAGTTGGAGAAATCAGTGTTCATGCCGACAGGTTGGAGATTACCCAGATGGAATGAGAGATGTTGCTCCTCCAATCTGAGTGTGGCCTGATTGGGGTAGAAGATATTCCTCCAACCTGCTTCAGCAATGTTTTTCTTTCATTTGCAAGGTGAGAAGCAGCAATATTCGCTGATGATTGCATAAGGTTCAATACCATTCATGATACTCTCATAATCCTTTGCTTCTCAGGTTTTGATCTGCTTCACAAGTTCAGATAAACTCACATGTCTCATGCCTACACAGTCATTTTACTTTCTGCAATTTAATTCACGAAACTAGAAAATCATCTACAAAGCATTTGAACCTTGGTGTTAATCCCTGGTCAACGTGCAGATTCAGTCAGTTCCAAGATCAGGAAGTTCTGGAGGTGCCTTCAACAGCGGCAGGTAAAATGGACTTATCACCAATATGGTCAAATGGTTCGGAGATCTTGTCCACAGTCCAGCACACAAGTGTCATTACAAAGAAAGCATGGCAGCACCTCTACTTTCTTAGAAATTTGCGAAGTGTCAGGTTTCAGTGGGACTCAAGTGCAGACCAATGAATACTTTTTCACCAAGATTTATTAGGGAGCACAGAGGCAACAGTCTTTCAAAAGCAGAAGGCAGGCACAAATCCAAAATGGCAGGCAGAGGTCTTACCAGGAAAGGCAGTCAGGCGAGGGTAGACAATCCAGAACGTACAGGCAAAAATCAGGTCCAGGGACGGGCAAAATCTAAAACACAGAATCAGGCAGAATCGGTTGGCAAAAGTCGCAATGACAGGCTAGAACAACACAGGTCAGAACTAGGACGAACTGGCAGAGAATTTTAGTCGACGCAGGGTTTAAATGGACAGGGTAATGAGTGAAAATTAGAAACAGCTGGGTGCAAATGAGGAGACAAGCAGGTAATTGGAGGAAGTCCAAAAAGGGAAGGGACTGGGCCAGAACCCACATGGCCAGGTGAAAGAAAATAGAAATTAAAGACTGTTGTGGTCCAGAGCTACCTGCAGAGGCTCTTTGACCCGGTATTCAGGCCGGATCCTTAACACAAAGATTCAGCATATCTGAATGTTTGACAAACTTCCATAGCCGTTCGGTGGAAAGTATACTGACTAGCTGCGTCGCAGCCTGGTATGGAAGTACCAATGTCCTTGAGTGGAACAGCCTACAGAAAGTAGTGGATACAGGTCAGTGTGTCGCAAGTAAAGGCCTCTCCACCACTGAGCACATCCACGGAGCACCGTCGCAGAAAAGTAGCTTCCATCATCAGAGACCCCCCACCATCCAAGTGTAAGGGGTTTCTTCTTTTATGTTACTGCTAAGGCTAATAAAATGGCTTCTTTGTTATGTTAGAATAAAATGGCTTCTTTGTGATGTTAACTACTCAGACAGTGGTCCTCTCTCTAGCAGCTTGTTTGGGTTATATTACTGAATTGTATTCATTTGCTAACCAATTGGGATAGATGTTATTCTTTCTTGTGTGTCTGTAAGCTGTTGTTTTTTGCGGGCCTTGGGGGAGAAGGAAGATGGGGACAGAGTGAGGAGACGCGATACTGTAAGCTGGGCAACGGAACGAACCCCGAGCAGGAGTCCGGGACCCAGGGATTTTCGGGAGGAGAACCGAACAGGAACGACATGCTGGATGTGCTCTGGTCGACCACTGTGGTTGGTCCCAGGCAGCGGGTCGAGAAGTTCGGAGGGGATCGAATGGTGGAAAGAAGACTCTGTTAATTGAGCTCCAACAGTTATGAACGAAGTGGTTGAACTTCGATAAGTCTGGCGCCTTTTACTTTCCTTTTATATTGTATCTATATTAATTACATAGTTCCTGTAATATCTATAAAGTGTAATCATTTAATCACATATGGTGTACTGTCTGTTATTTGGTATGGTGGGGTACATCACACAGCATCCACACAAACTTGATTACCCAGTTTGGCGGGGCCGATGGCTGCTCGCCCTAGACGAAAGTGAGCTGAGCAAGCCTGAGGCTTACCAGGGGGCTACACAAGTAATGCTCTCTTCTCACTGCTGCCATCAGGTAGGAGGTACAAGAGCCTCAGGACTCACACCCACCAAGTTCAGGAACAGTTATTACCCTTCAACCATCAGCCTCTTGACCCAGAGGGGATAACTTCACTCAATGTCACTCACCCGAGCACCGAACTGTTCCCACAACCTATGGACTCACTTTCAAGGACTTGTTATCTCATGTTCTCAATATTTATTTATTTATTATTAGTTTGATAATTAGGGTTCTTTTCTTCGTATTTGCTGTGAATGCCCACAAGAAAATGAATCTCAGGGTTGTGGATGGTGACATATACGGTGCTGTGCAAAACACTTCGGCATATATATATATATATATATATATAGCTCGGGTGCCTAAGACTTTTGCATAGTACTGTAGTAATTTTATGTATCACACTGTACTGCTGCCACAAAAACAAATCAAATTTTATGACATATGTGAGCTATGATAAACCTGCTTCCGATACGGGTCTCTACTATGGACTGAGAGTGGGAAGGGGGCAGGGAGAAGGGAATCCTGGTTGGGAAAAGGGGAAGGGAGAGGTGTGGGAACAGGAAGCACCAGACAGGCATTCTGTAATGATCAATAAACCAGTTGTTTTGGAATCAAATTACCTTGCCTGGTATCTCAGGGCTGGGTGTGTCTGCACTTGCATCACCCCCGCTCCTGGCACTCTTTCTCTTCCGCCTGTCCCACTCCCTTCGCACGGCGCTCTACCCTCATTATTCCTGACAAACTTTGCTCTCACCAGATCTGTCACGTTTACTTCGATGATTTAAAAGAATGAAGCAAAGCTGAAGAAGTTGAGTCATTGATTCACCTTCAACTGCATTGTGGGGATGGGGATAGTTGTCATCCCAGTATCCTGGATTTCCTCACAGTAGTTCAGTCTGGAAATGAAACTGTTGTCGTGATCTTCTTATACCAGACTAGGGATAACTTCAGTTCCATTGGTACCAGTAACCAATAAGATAACAGGATTCAAGTAATGTGACACCTGCTACTGAAACTAGCAAGTCTGTAGAAAAATGCAGAAGCAACCGTACCAGAACTACCGGAAAATTGACTGAATACTGGGGTGCAGCGGTTTGTGCAACGTTATTACAGCTCGGAGTGCCCGAGTGCTGAGTTCAACTCCAGCACCGTCTGTAAGAAAGCTTGTGGGTTCTTCCCGTGTGTGCGTGGTTCTCCACTGGGTGTTCCAGCTTCCTCCCACAGTCCAAAGACGTACCAGTTAGTAAGTTCATTGGTCGTTGTAAATTGTCCTGTGATTAGGCCAGGGGTTAAGTTCACAAACACGAGGACATCTGCTGGAATTTCAAGAACACACATAAAAGTTGCTGGTGAACGCAGCAGGCCAGGCAGCATCTCTAAGAAGAGGTACAGTCGATGTTTCGGGCCGAGACCCTTCGTCAGGACTAACTGAAAGAAGAGCTAGTAAGAGATTTGAAAGTGGGAGGGGGAGGGGAGATCCAAAATAATAGGAGAAGACAGGAGGAGGAGGGATGGAACCAAGAGCTGGACAGGTGATTGGCAAAAGGGATATGAGGGGATCATGGGATATGGATGGGGTACGGGTGGGAGGTGGGGCATTATTTATTTATGTGCACACATTCTTTTTCTCTCTCTCCTTTTTCTCCCTCTGTCCCTCTCACTATACCCCTTGCCCATCCTCTGGGGTTCCCCCCCACCTTTTCTTTCTCCCTAGGCCTCCTGTCCCATGATCCTCTCATATCCCCTTTTGCCAATCACCTGTCCAGTTCTTGGCTCCATCCCTCCCCCTCCTGTCTTCTCCTATCATTTCAGATCTCCCCTCCCCCTCCCACTTTCAAATCTCTTACTAGTTCATCTTTCAGTTAGTCCTGACGAAGGGTCTCAGCCCGAAACGTCAACTGTACCTCTTCCTAGAGATGCTGCCTGGCCTGCTGCGTTCACCAGCAACTTTTATGTGTGTTCTAGGGGTTAAGTTGATGGGTTGCTGGATGGCATTGCTTGTTTGGCTGGAAGTGCCCATTCTATACTGTATCTGTTAATAAAATAAATGTATTTCAGTGATTATGTAAACATGCAATCATCATAGGAAAGTTAAACAACAAGAAGAATAACAACTGTTACAGTCTAATTCAACAGGGAATTGGCCAGGCTGGATTTGTCCTGCATCTTGTGGACAGGATCTGCCTGGACATTTTTCCACAGTGTTAGGTAGTTCCAGTTTTGTAGCTATACTGCAGCAGCTTGTCCAGAGGTACAGCAAGCTCTGGACCACTGTTCAGTACAACGGCAGGAAATGTTTCCAGGACTCATAGCCTTTATTATAACCAATACTTTTAGCTGTATTTCTTTTTTTTTAGATTATGAAGACACGCAGTCCTCTTCTATTGTCATTTAGTAATGCATGCATTAAGAAATGGTGCAATATTTCCTCCGGTGTGATATCACAAAACGCAGGACAGACCAAGATTGAAAAAACTAACAAAACCACATAATTATAACATATAGTTGCAACAGTGCAAAAATACCATAACTTGATGAAGAACAGCCCATGGCACAGTAAAAAGTTTAAAGTCTCTCAAATGTCCCACATCTCACGCAGACAGGAGAAGGAAGAAAGACTCTCCCTGCCATGCCCGACCACAGTCTGACTCTGAGTCGTCCGAAAAACTTCGAGCCTCCGATCAGCTCTCCAACACCGAGTACCGAGCACCATCTCTGTCCGAACGATTCGACCTCAGCCTCGGTTGCCAGCAGCAGGCAAAGCCGGGGATTTTGAGGCCTTCCCTTGGAAGATTCTCGATCGCCCAGTAACAGCGGCAGCGAACCTGAGTTTCAGAAATTTCTCCAGATGTTCCTCTGTGCTTTCACGTCTGTCTCCGTCAAACCAGAATTGTCCACAGCCTCTATTTAACAGATACAACATCATTTTCACTGGAGGGCTGCCCACGCGCAGCGCGCTGCTATCTTCTCCTCCAGACTTATGCTTGAAGATCACATGGTGGCTGGAGGATAGGGATGCCTAATCATGATGAAATAGAGAAATAAACATCAATTTCTCCAACTTCGGGTAATTTCTCACCCCTTTCCTCTTTTCCCCTTATCCATTCTGGTTACTCCTCTTATCACTTTTCTTTTCCTCACTTGCCTATCTCCAACCTCTGGTGCCTCTCTTCCTTCCCTTTCTCCACTGCCCTCTCCAATCAAATTTGTCTTTTTTCAGCCCTTCACCTCTTCCACCTACCACCTCCCAGCTTCTCACTTCATCACCCCTCCCCACACATCCACCTTCCCCCTCATCTGGGTTCACCTATCACCTGCCAGCTTTTTGAGCGACCAACTAGTATAAAAGTGTGGAGATAATGCTGGGCCACAGCTTTTGCATGTTCTGTCCACCACATTACAGGAAAGGTTGTACTGGAGAGAATGTATTGGCGACTTACAAAGATTTTGCCAGGACTATAAACAATTATCTATGAGCAGAGGTGAAATAAGCTGAAATAGTTTTCTTTGAAACACAGGGGAATGAAAGAAGATATAAACTTTTGTGACTTCTGTGCCATGTCGTATGATATGGGTGATCATGGTCTTTCTATGACCATGATTGTTCTTGGCAAATCTTTCGACAGAAGTGGTTTGCCATTGCCTTCTTCTGAGCAGTGTCTTTACAAGACAGATGACCTCAGCCATTATCAATACTCCTCAGAGATTGTCTGCCTGGCGTCAGTGGTCACATAACCAGGACTTGTGATATGCACCGGCTGCTCATACAACCATCTACCACCTGCTCCCATGGCTTCGCGTGACCCTGATTGGGGTGGGGGGGGGTGGCTAAGCAGGTGCTATACCTTGCCCAAGGGTGACCTGCAGGCTGGCGGAGGGAAGGAGCGCCTTACACCTCCTTTGGCAGAGACGTATCTCCACCCCACCATCTGACATTTATAAAATTATAAGTGACTTAAACCAAATAGGAAAAACTACTTAATATGGAGGAATGGATTTAAAGTAATTGGTAGAAACAATAAAGAGTAGAGAAGGAAGGATGTTAAAGGTCTGGAACTGACTCCCGAGTCCCCGATAGCAGGCGGCAAAGGGGAGAAACTCCCTGCCATAAACCTCCAGGCACCGACAACTGCCGATGCATTGGAAGCACCCGACCACAGCCGACACTGAGTCCGTCCATCCGAAAACTTCGAGCCTTCGACCAGCCCCTCCGATACAGCCTCCCGAGCGCCATCCTCTACCGAGCGCCTTCGACCTCGCCCCAGCTGCCGAAACAAGCAATACCGAGGATTCGGGGCCTTCTGCTCCTGAGATTCCAGTTACCACACAGTAGCAGTGGCAGCGAAGCGGGCATTTCAGAAGTTTCTCCAGATGTTCCTCCGTACTCTCACGTCTGTCTCCATCAAATCAGAATTGTGCATGGTACCCTACTTGACAGATTACAGATATCATTCAGCGGAGAGGCCGCGCGCACTGTGTCGCGCCGCCATCTTCTCTTCCTCCTCCTCAAAATCTTGGAACAAGATTTGTTGCAATTACCTTCTGAAATACTTAATACACTGTTACTTGCTTTTGAACAATTTCAATTAATGGATTATTGTGGAAAGAGGCAGAGCTTCTGCTGGGAAGTAAATCAATTGTCCAAATGAATTTTATAACTATGGCTATAGATAAGCTTAAAAGAAAATGCAAGATAATTGCAAAGTGGGAGACAAGAAGCTGCTTGCCAAAGTATATGCAATGACCAAAGACCAGCTGGATGAGTGGAAGGCCAAAAAGAAAGGAGTCAATTGAGTTACAAAGATAGAGGATTCATCATATGATATTGTGGATGTGGAAACCAAGAAGAGAGATTAGATCATAAAAGGAGCAATAGAAAAATTAATAAGAGAACACTCCAGTGAAGTAAATGCACCTTCCCAAGCCCAGGATGCACAAATTAGAAGAAAAGTGGCTACCGCTGTCAGAACCACTTCCTGCAGTCTCAGAGTCAAGCCCTACAACCATCAATGAGGAGGCCCCAGAACCTGAGATCATATTCACAGCCACCTGCCAAGCAATGTGATTGACCACCCTGGTCAGGAAAGACATTATCCCGCAAGAGTAAGAAATCTTCCACAACAATTAAGTCTTTAGGCTTGAATGGGACAATTTAAAATTTACTATGCTGTGAATGTCTGTACATATAATAATTGTATTATATAGTATACTAATATACATAATTGATTACTTGTTTATTTATTATTATTATGTTTTATTTTATTTATTATTATTATTTTCCCTCTGCTAGATGATGTATTGCATTGAACTGCTGCTGCTAAGTTAACAAATTTCACGTCACATGCCGGTGATAATAAACCTGATTCTGATTCTGACTCTGATAGTCCTTTGCATTAATCCAATGAATAAGTAGGACGTACACCTGATTTTATTAATGTATTGCCTTAGCCATTAGTACAAAGCCACACAAAGTCAGCTTTAGGATTACTGTTTCATTGAACTTGAACTACAGAACATAATATGTAGTGTATATAGTTGAGATGCATTCACTTTTGAGTTGGTGTTTATAGCTAAGCAGAGAGGAATGTTGAGGATTTAATATTTCAGTAATATTTGAGTAATCTTGTGTGTGTGTGTGTGTGTGTGTATGTATATGGTTGATTAAGCATTCTTGTTCCTTTAAATAATTAATTACAGGTTGTATGTATAAATGCATCAATTACATACATCATCATGCCGATACGTGAACACCTCACTTAAATTAAACTCAAAGTTAGACCCGCATTTCGGACTCCCGTGTCTCAGTTTGGATTATTTTAATGTTTTGAAGTTACAAAACATAGCACTAGTGTGTTAGTTGAACAGTGTGGGAAAATAGTCGATGATAGCAGAGTTTTAGGAAGCGACCGAGGGTACAAATATTAGGCAGTCTGCACCTGCATTTTAGTTACAGTCCCTTGCATCTACAGGATGTACGGATGTTACTGCATGCCTTCAGACAGTGTGAAAGAAGGGAAAAATGGTAAAAAGACAAAAATAATGGCTTTTATCTTAGTGCAAACAGCATTGTAACGATAGTCCAAATAGAAATAAATGGATATGATGTAATAATCGTTATGGTGATAAGGTTGCAAAATGAACAAAATTGCAAGGATCTTAGCTTGTTTAATCATAAAGGTGAACGAGTTTGGTGTGTGAGGTAAGAAATGAATTAAGGCGATAGGAGTGGGGCTGTCCATAGGCTCCCAAACAATAGTAGTAAAGATATTGCACAAATCAGAAAGATAGAGGCACATATTATGTGTAACCTGTAATCGTGGAAGATTTCAGTCTACGTATTGACTAAGCCAGTCAAATTACCAGCGTCAATGAGATGCACAATTCATGGAATGTTTACGAAATGATTCTCAAGATCAGTGTCTTCAAGGATAGGCTATTTTTAGCTCCAGTAATGTGAAATGCAGCTGGCAGGGTGGAGGTATGTCTCTACCAAAGGAGATGTAATGTGCTCCTTCCTTCCACTAGCCTCCTTCCTTTCACTACCCCTCTTGGGCAAGGGGTAGCACCTGCTTAGCCACCACTGCTCCCCGCCACCAATCAGGGTCACGTGAAGCCATGGGAGCAGGTGTTAGATGGCCGTACAAGGACCCGGTGCACATCACAAGTCCTGGTTATGCAACCACTGACGCCAGGCAGACAATCTCTGAAGAGTATTGATAACGGTTGGGGTCACCCATCTTATAAAGGCACTGCCCAGAAGAAGGCAACGACAAACCAATTCTGTTAAAAAAAATACTTGCCAAGACCAGTCATGGTCAAAAGACCATGATCGCCCACGTCATACGAGACAGCGCATAATGATAGTGATGATGAAGGTGAAATGAAGAATAAGTAATTAATAATCCAATCATCAAAGAACATTTAAGGATATCTTGAACATAATTTAAATATAAGAGCAGAATCTCCCTCCCAGCACTTGTCCCAGCAAGCAGCCAAAGTGCTTCACCTCCATTCGGGGTCCGAAACGTCCCTTCCAGGTGAGACAACACTTCACCTATGAATCATATCAGGTCATCTATTGTATCTGGTGCTCTCAATGCAGCCTCCTCTACATTGATGAGACCCGTTGTAAATTGGGCACTGCTTCATCGAGTGGCTTAGCTCCATCCACCAAAAACAAAACCTCCTGGTGGTCAAGTATTTTAGTTCTGATTTCTATTTCCATTCCAACATGTCAGTCAATGGCCTCCTCGTGTGTCACGATGAGGCCACCCTCAGGGTGGAAGAGTAACACCTTATATTCTGTCCGGCTAGCCTCCAACCTGATGGTTTAAATATCGATTTCTCCTTCTGGTTAAAAAAATTCCCTCCCCCTCCCCTGTTCTTCTATTCTCTACTCTAGCCTCTTACTTCTTCTCACCTTCCTTTCCAGTCATGAAGAATGATCTCAACCCGAAACATCGACTGTTTAATCATTTCCATGGATGCTGCCTGACCTGCTGAGTTCCTCCAGCATTTTGTGTATTTTGTCTTGGACTTCGAGTACCTACGGACTTTCTTGTGTTTATCGTATGAATCAAGAGTCTGTTATGGTAGATTGGGAAGTTATATCAATTATATGAAAATAGACCAGCAATATATAATACTTAAGGAATTATTGCATTATTTACCGCAAATATTTATCCCTTCAAGACACAGGAAAGGAAGTGTGGTCCAAAGCATTAAAAAGAAAGATCAAGGAAAATTAAAACGTATTACCAAAAAGAGCAGTTGGTCTGAGGATTCGGAAAAATTTAAGAATTCTGCAAAGGAGGGTAAAGACTTTAGTAGGGAAAGGAAAGGAAGATACAAGAGTGATCTAGTAAGAAAGATAAAAGCAGACTGCAAAAGCTTCTGTAGATTTGTAAAATAGATTTGATAATGTTTCTGATGGTTCCTGACCAACTAATGAAGGATAAATCATATTTGAGAATCAGAAAATAGCAGACCCTGACGAAGGGTCTTGGCCCGAAACGTCGACTGTACCTCTTCCTATAGATGCTGCCTGGCCTGCTGCATTCACCAGCATTGTGTGTGTGTGTGTTGCAGAGGAATTAGACAAATGTTTTGATGAAAACAACACCAAAAAAGCCCTCCAGTAGATAACAAATATCAGCTGGTGTAGAGTGACTGAGAAGCTATGAGCAGTTAGGTTTCATAAAACGTAGCGCTAGATAAATTAAAGGTTCTGAAAGCAAACAGATCATTTGCCCCTCGAATTCCTTGCTATATCTACCTGTTAATTGCTACCGATTTGTGTACTGGGTCATCCAGGTCTCTCTGAACACCAAAAATGTTTAGTCTCCCAAAATTTGAAAAAAAAACTCTGTGTCTTTATTTTTAGAAAATTGCAAGGTCCTTATATTCATCCCAAGGTTTTGAAAGATCTGGTTACAATGATAAACATAAATGGTAAGCATCTTACAGAATTCTATAAATTCTGGATTAGTTGTAACAGACTGCAAAATAGCAAGTACAGTCTCCGAAAGGAGTGTGATAGTATTGGATTGACTGTCTGCAAAGCCGGAAATGCAAAAGCGGATTTCAAGCCCTATCCGATACAGGTATAGCTTGCTTCCTTGTCTAGACATTGTAGCGAGATTTAGCTGCCGATACGCATTGCTTGAGTGGTGGATTCCTCCTCCCTATTGAGGAGATACACCCAGCTAATAAGATAGTTTAAACACAGTTTATTTTATTTTTAATGATACTTATTTAAATTTAGCCAAACAGTTCTTAACACATCTTTAAAACTCATGGAAGATTTCTGAGTTATAAAACATATCTGAATTGCAAAAGAGTTATAAACTACAAAGGATTTCCAAACGCAATTCTTCCAGACTAAAAGAAATACCAATGAGTTGCAACAGATGAGTCATCTGTCGCACAGACTGAAGGTTTAGGAATGAATTTTAGTTCTTCTTTCTGTCATTCTCCTAGTCATTCCTAACAGCCCCCAATGCTTCCTATCGTTTATACTGGTTTAACTTTTTTTGTGTTCTAACATTCACATATACTGTAAAAGTTCACATTATTTGCAGGTTATGTTTTTTTTCCAGATACCTTTGCTGGGACAAAGTAATTCGCAATGATGGTCTCAAAGCTTCTGGGGACAGAGATCGCAGACACCCAAAATAAATGCTGTTAGGGCTGACAGTCTGAGCACACAAATGTCCCAACTGTTAATTGATCATTGAAACCTTCCAAGGCGCAAAGCCATGGTCTCCCAAGACTAACGGATGCCTATAAAAAAAATTGATCATACCTGTGACTGCATTTGATCTGCTAAGTGACAAAATAAGTCTGGTCTGCAACCTTTTTCAAACTAATAACAAAGGTGCAAACAACCAGATAGTGGTGTTTGTTTGCAAAGCTGTCCTTTTAAATTCACTGATTATTGCTTGCAATTTACACTAACAACTGAAGACTGGTTCTTCTTTACAACAAGAAGCTGAGCAAGGAATATTGGTTAGAAGTTTAATTTTGTCACCGATCTCTTTGTCCCAACGAATTAATTGTGGACTTCAAAGAGGGTAAGATGAGGAAACACACACCAGTCCTCTTTGAAGGATCAGAAGTGGAAAGGTGAGCAATTTCAAGTTTCTGTGAGTCAACATATCAAAGGATCTATCAAAGGCCCAACATATCAATGCAGTTACAAAGAAGGCACGGTGGCAAATATATTTCATTAGGAGTTTGAGGAGTTGTGCTATGTCACCAAAGACACTCACAAATTTCTACAGATGTACTGAGGAGATCATTCTAACTGGCTGCATCACCATCTGGTATGTGACAGCACAGGATCAAAATAAGCTGTGAAAAGTTGTAAACAAAGTCAGCAGCACCATGGGCTCTAGCCTCCCCAGGACATCTTCAAAGAGTGATCCCAAAGGTGCCATCCATGATTAAGGACTCTCATCACTCAGGGCGTGCCTTCTTCTCATTGCTACCATCAGGGAGGAGATACAGGGGCATGAAGGCACACACTGATTCAGGAACAGCTCTTCCCCTCTGCCATTAGATTTTGGAATAGGCATTGAACCCATTAACACTACCTCACTTGTTTATCTTTTTAAACTACTTGTTTACTTTAACTTCTTACTGTAACTTTATAGTTTTTATTATTATGTACTCTGCAAGATCAGACTTCGGCCAAAGAAGATGCACTGCGCCAAGCCACCAGGCAAGCAGCGCATCGATGCCAGTAAGACACAACACTCAGACAAAGCTGCAGAGTTCATCAAGTCAGTGGAGGATGCTCTCCTTGCAGACCCACCAGAAGGAGGTGCTCAGCAGAGATGGGACTCTCTCAGGGACACTATCCACAGCACTGCATTCAGTGGGAAGAAACAGGACAAGACACAGGACTGGTTTGAAGCGAGCTCAAGTAAGCTCACCCCTGTCATCGAGGTGAAGCGTGGTGCACCACTAGAGCACAAACAGCACCCCACCCAGGCAACACTGCAAGCACTAAGGACAGCAAGAAGCAAGGCCCAGGAAACAGCCAGACGCTGTGCAAATGACTACTGGCTACAACTATGCGAAAGCATTCAGTCATCATTTGACACAGGCAACATCCATGGAGTGTACGAGGGGATCAAGAAAGCCATCGGGCCAACCCAGAGCAAGACAGCACCATTGAAAACCATAACAGGCGAGACCATCAATGACAAAGGCAAGCAGATGGAGAGATGGGTGGAGCATTACTCTGAACTCTTCTCCAGAGAAAACAGCATCTCGGACAGCGCGCTAGATGCTGTGGAATGCCTGCCTGTCATGGAGGAACTCGATGCATTGCCGACTGCTGAAGAGCTGAGTAAAGCCATCGACAGCCTGCCAACTCGGAAGGCATCAGGATTGGATGGCATTCCACCAGAGGCCATCAAATGCGCAAAGGACGTCCTGCTAAACCACCTGCATGAACCACTGTGCCAGTGCTGTATAGAGGGAGCAGTGCCACAAGACATGAGAAACTGCAACATTGTCATCATATATAAGAACAAAGGGGACAGAAGCGACTGTAACAGCTACAGGGGAATCTCCTTGCTGAGCATCGTTAGGAAGGTCTTCGCCCGCGTGGTCCTGAACAGACTGCAGAAAATAGTCGAAAGGGTCTATCCCGAGTCTCAGTGCGGTTTCAGGTCAGAACGCTCCACAATCGACATGACCTTCTCCCTTCAACAGCTACGAGAGAAATGCAGAGAGCAAAGACAACCACTCTACGTCACTTTCATTGACCTTACAAAGGCCTTCGACCTTGTGAGCAGAGACGACCTGTTCAAAATCCTCGCCAGGGTTGGTTGTCCCCCGAGGCTCCTCAGGATAGTTCAGACATTCCACACAGACATGAAGGACATCGTTCAGTTCGATGGCTCTTCTTCGGAGGCCTTCAACATCCGCAGCGGTGTGAAGCAGGGCTGTGTGCTTGCCCCCACCTTGTTTGGAATCTTCTTCGCAGTCATGCTGAAGCACGCCTTTGGAACATCAATTGATGGTGTCTACCTCCACACTAGATCGAACGGGAGCCTGTTCAGTCTGTCCCGGCTGAGGTCAAAAACCAAGGTTCGTGAAGTACTCATCAGGGACATGTTGTTTGCAGACGACACGGCACTGGCAACACACTCTGAAGAGCAACTGCAGCTCCTCATGGACAGCTTCTCAAGAGCCTGCCAGGACTTCAGCTTGACCATCAGCCTGAAGAAGACCAACGCGTTGGGCCAAGGCGTTGAGCACCCCCCTGCCATTACCATCAACAACTATGAGCTGGAGGTAGTTCATGAGTTTACATACCTTGGGTCCACCATCACGGACAGCCTCTCCCTCAACTGTGAAATCAATAGATGGATCGGACGAGCAGCCTCAGCATTCACCAGGCTGACAAAGAGAGTCTGGGAGAACAGAAAGCTGACACCACACACCAAAGTTGCAGTCTATAGGGCCTGCGTCCTCAGCACACTGCTTTACGGCAGCGAGACCTGGAGCCTCTACTACAGACAAGAGTGGCGTCTCAATGCCTTCCACCTTTGCAGCCTGAGACGCATCCTGGACATCACGTGGACTGACCTCTGGCAAGAGAGCACAAGGGCGGCCCCATGCTCGTTTCAAAGACGTTTGCAAGAGATACATGAAGTCACTGAAAATGAACGTCGAGAGGTGGGAGGACATCGCAAGCGATCGCGCTCACTGGAGGCTGGAACTACGCAGAGGTCTAAAAAGAGGAGAAGAGAAGCTGAGGCTTGCTGCTGAAGAAAAGCACACTCGTCGGAAAAACAGCACCAAGACGACACTGGAGGACAGCGACTTCAAGTGCAGTCGCTGCAGCCGAGACTGTCACTCCTGTGTGGGCCTGTACAGCCACAACAGACGCTGCTCTAACATAGACTGAAGTAAGACTTTCCAGGCGCAGATCCATGGTCTCGCGAGACTAACGGATGCCACTACAAATTATGGATTACAATGTACTGCTGCAGCATAACAACACATTTCATAACATATGCCAGGGATATTAAACCTGATTCTGATTCTGATTTTGACAAATTTGACCCTTTGGAGCTCTAGAGAGCTGTGGTTAGCAAAAAGCTACTCGGGCCTGGGAAGGTGAAAATCCATTACAGGAGGAGAGAAAACAGGATAACTGTAGATCAATTAGTCCAGCATCAGTAGCAGGGAAAGGCTGGAATCTATTATTTAGCAAGTGGGAACAGGGCACATGAAAATAATAATAACAGAGTTAGAGTTAATGTGGATTTATGAAAGGGAAATCATGTTTGACAAATTGGTTGAAGTTTTATGTAGATGTATCAAGCAGAACAGATAAGGATAAGTGGACTAGCTGCATACAGTAGTGAGCAGGATCAAGGGTTCCTTCTCCAGCATTTCTTAAGGTTACAATTAAGCTCTTGTTACAATTTCGTGCATTTCAGGAGGTTTGGCTCTCTTGCATAATCAGCTATTCCTCTACCATAAGTTCCACTTATAAAAGATGTCAAGTGCTGTGTATGGTCTCTGTCGGCATCCCTGTCAGTAGAGAATATTGCCTCTAAATAGCACCTGCCACCTACAATATTTGATCTCCTGCCAATGAGTGCTAGCGACATGCAGTTCAGGTCAAAAAAAAGCGCATATTGAACACCTGCCTGTTATGCAATGGTGAGGTTGGCCAAGCCCATCCCTCAGACAAAGACCAAGCCCCATGGCTATGCTTGACAATAATCCACAAAGTCCTTGCTTGACTATCATCTTCATTCACTTGTATGTGCAGCCCCTCAAGGCCTTTTAGTGAGGAATGTTTAGTGAGGAGTGTTCTTGTGATTTCATTATTAGAAGTAATAAAAACAGTACTATGCAAATGTCTTTAGCACATATATAAAGCGAGGGAGCTAAGCCGTTTGCACAGTACTGTATTTGTCAAGGTACTCCGTCGTATCCAGGGCATCTTCAGGGAGCGGTGCCTCAAAAAGGCAGCGTTCATCATTAAGGACCCCCACCCCCCAGGTTATGCCTTTGTTCTCATTGCTACCATCAGGGAAGCGAACAGAAACCCAAGGGCACACATCAGTGGTTTAGGAACAGTTTCTTCCCCTCTGCCCTCCAATTTCTGAATGGACATTGAGCCCAGGAATACTACCTCACTGCTTTTTATTTTTATTTTTGCACTACTTGTTTAATTTAACTGATCGTGTGGATAGTCAGAGGCTTTCTTCCAGGGCTGAAATCACAAGAGGGCACAGTTTTAAGGTGCTTGAAAATAGGTACGGAGGAGACGTCAGGGATAAGTTTTTTACACAGAGAGTGGTGAGTGTGGAATGGGCTGCCGGTGACGGTGGTGGAGGCGGATAGGATAAGGTCTTTTAAGAAACTCCTGGATAGGTACATGGAGCTTAGAAAAATAGAGGGCTATGGGTAACCCTAAGTAATTTCTAAAGTAAGTACAAAGTGTGTGTATACATATATATCGAGACTGTTTACAGTACTGTGCAAAATTCTTAGGCACATATATATATATATATATCTAGGCTGCCTAAGACTTTTGCACTGTACTGTAGTAATTTTATGTATTGCATTGTACTGCTGTCACAAAAAGAAATAAACTTCATGATATAAGTGAGTGATGATAAACCTGATTCTGATATGGATTGAGAGGGGGACGGGGGCAGGGAGAGGGGATCATGGCTGGGAAGAAGGGAAGTGAGAGAGAGGTTGGAGTGGGAAGCACCAGAGAGGCATTCAGTATTGATCCATAAACCAATTCTTTGGAATCAAATGACCTTGCCTGATGCCTCAGGGCTGGGTGTGTCTGCACTCGTGCCACCCCTGCACCTGGCACTCCTTCTCTGCCACCTGCCCCACACCCCACACGCGGTGCTCCACCTTTGTCATTCCCAACATCCTTCGCTCCCGCCAGATTGATAAACTTTCTCTCCCGTCCACCTTGATAAATACAGTACAGTGCAAAAGTCTTATGCACCCTAGCTATATCTATGTACCTAAGACCTTTGCACAGTAGTTGCGAAGACATCAGCATAAATCCAAGGCTGGGTGGAAGAGAGAGACAAAGCAGAATCACAGACAGGGGACGATACATATGCAGGTAAGTTAAAGCTTCAAACATTCGTGGGTTGATTTATGACAGTTGCATCCAACCCCCTATCTTTTACCACAGCTCTGTCACACCTCAAGACTCATACATTGTCCCATGTTGTTCTTAAAACCAATCATCATTATTCTGTGCCATGTCATATGATGGGGGCAATCGTGGTCTCCCATCTGTCTTTTGGACCCCTTTCACGCTGTTTTTCTTCTCTATCCTTGACCGTGATTGCCCTTGGAAAAGTTTTCTATAGAATTTGTTTGCCATTGTCTTCTTCTGGGCAGTGTCTTTAAAAGGCGGGTGACCCCAGCCGTTATCAATACCCTTCAGAGATTCTCTTGCCTGGCCAGTGGTCACATAACCAGGACTTGTACGACCATCCACCACCCGCTCCCATGGCTTCACGTGACCCTGATCCGGGGGTGGGGGGGTAGGGCAAACAGGTGCTACTCCTTGCCCAAGGGGTGAGCTACTGGCTAGCGGAGGACAGAAGGGCCTTACACCTCCTTTGCGAGAGACGTATCCACCCCACCACCCTATAAAACCAGTAGGACACGGTACGTCACTGTTCTGTGTAACTACAGACGTACAGTGCATTGAGCATGACATAACAAATGTACGAACAGTATAAGGCCACATTGCATCTGACTTTCAGTGAGAAAGAGCACTGGAAACATGCCTTTCCAGCCCAGTGAGCCCTTGCCACCCAAATACACACGTGACCAATTAGCCTCCAGCCTCCAGTCTTTGGAATTTGGGAGGAAACTAGAGCATCTGGAGGGAACCACGCTGTCATGGCGAGAACGTACAGTTTCCTTTTAGACAGTGGCAGGAATTCTTGATGATCCCCACTATTGCTGAGGATCCCTACCACTCATCCCACGATCTCTTTCACCCACTGCCATCAGGACTAGGACTGCCAGACTGGGCAACATACACTTCCCTCAGGCTGTGAGGCTAATGATTACCCTGCCGCCAGCGTGGTCTCATCATGAGGGCAGCGAGCTCTTTCCTGCACTGTTTACCAGTGCTCAGCACTGCATGCATTTTGAATTCTATTTTATTCACTTATTTATGGAATATTTTGTTTTATTTGCTGTATGTGATGTATGTTTTATCAGGAGCACCATGATGTGAAAAAGCTTTGTTTCATTTGGCTGCATATCCTCCTGGGAGGGGGAAGAAGATGGCGGCGCGACAGCAGCTCACGCGGCCACTTGGGTGGTGATGTCTGTTATCTGTCAAGTAGGGAACCGTGCACAATCCTGATTTGATGGAGACAGATGTGAGAGCACAGCGGAACATCTGGAAAACTTCTGAAATGCTCGCTTCGTTGCGGCTGCTACTGTGTGATAACCAGAATCTCCGGAGCTGAAGGCCCCGAAATCCTCAGCTTTGCGTGTTTCAGCGGCCGGGGAGAGGTCGAAGGCGCTCGGCAGAGGATGGCACTCGTGAGGCTGTATCGGAGAGGCTGCTCGGAAGCTCGGGGTTTTCGGATAGATGGACTCAGGGTCGGCTGTGGTCGGCTGCTTCCAAGGTATCGGCAAGTTGACGGTGCCTGGAGGTTTATGGCAGGGAGTTTCTCCTTTTTGCCGCCTGCTATCGGGGACTCGGGACTTTGAGACTTTTTTTTACCGTGCCCATGGTCCGTTCTTTATCAAATTATGGTATTGCTTTGCACTGCTGTAACTATATGTTGTAATTATGTGGTTCTGTCAGTGTTAGTCTTTGGTCTGTCCTGTTTTCTGTGATATCACTCCGGAGAAACATTGTATCATTTCTTAATGCATGTATGCATTTCTAAATGACAGTAAAAGAGGACTGCGTGTTCTCATAATCTAATATATGTTTGGTCATATAGCAATAAACGTGAACTTGAACCCAGATCGCAGGCACTGTAATACTGTTACATTACTGTGCTGCCCAGAAGGCTTACTGTAAAAGCAGCAAACTGTTCTATTGTGGGTTCTATTGTTAGGGACTTAAGTGTGAGGTAATGAATTCTGCTAATAAAATTTTCCAAGATTTATATGTAATTCCAATTTTATTCACCATTGAATTTGCTGGCATCTATCTAGTATCCAACCCCAGTAAAATTCTTATGGTAGAAATGGTTAAGAGAGTTGAAAATAAATCGGAAAATATGTAGCTCGGGTAGTTGATAGTTGGGTCTTGGGAATCTTGGGAATCCATTTGCATTCGCTTTTGATGTGTTCTCCAAATGCTTGGCTTTTATATATGAATCAATCAGTTGATTGGTCGACATTACAGAAACCCAATTATGACAAATGGATTGCCAAAATCAGAGAACAACTCAACCCAACCGTTAATGGAATTATTCCATCATCCTGAAGTCCATCAATTAAATCTCAGTTAAAAAAAAACATATAGGTAGTAGATATTTAGTAAGAATTAATGAAGTGCAGCTGATAACTGATGCAAGCTTATTAATTTCTCTAAGAGTCTGCTAGCGTGGAGATTTGTGACTGAAGATTTGTGATTCAGTTCCTGCAGCAACTTATTCCAGTCCAGAGGAATAAAACAAGAACATTGCCTACTGAACAATCCATAATTATATGTTTTGATTACATGAACCATTTGCCTGTTTGGATCTTTACACACTATTTAATAATTTCACTGCCCCTTGGCCAAAATTACAAACGGAACTTTGGCATAAATATGGAACAGACCCTGTCCCTGGGCTCGGAACAGCCTGGATTGCATTCTCTGTTTGTGCTAACATTTCAAACTGCGATGTTTTGCCAACCGCAGTCCCTGACCAGGCAGTCCAAGGGAGATTGTTTGTCAGTTTTTCATGGGACTGACCACACAGCAGCGTTTATTTTTCATTTTCCTTTGTGTTTTATTTTTAATCTTCGCTGTTGAACAGAAACCATGATGTGTGACTGTTCTGGCACAAATTAATTCAAACAGTCAGGGAAACGTATACAGTACAAATGCAGGCAGTTCCCTGTTGAGGGCAACAGTTTTGCTTTGTGGAACAATTGACTTTCAGTTAACAGTAAAAATTACATTAACCCCTTCACAGCTGCAAAGGCATTCTATTCCATTCCATTCCGCAGTAAAGTACTGATGTGTACACAGAAAGAGAGGATTTGTGAGGTCCTCGGTCTGAGTTGATCTATGGGCTCACTTTCAAGTTCTCAGTATTATTTATTCATTTATTGTGTTTGTACACTTTGCCTTCTTTTGCACATTGGTTGCTGATCAATCTTTGTAGTTTTCACAGATTTTATTGTATTTCTTTGTTCCATCGTCAAAGACCCCCACCGTTCAGGCCCTCTCGCTGCTGCCATTGGGAAGGAGGTACAGGACCCTTACGTCATTACCCGTTAACCATCAGGCTCCTGAACCAGTGTGTGGGTAACTTCTCTCACCTCAACGTTGAACTGATTCCACAACCTACGGACTCACTTTGAAATACTTTACAACTCATGTTCTCAGTATTACTTATTTATTATTATTATTAGTTATCTGTGGGCACGTGGCCAAGTGGTTAAGGCATTGGACTGGCTACCTGAAGGTCGTGGGTTCGAGCCCCAGCCGAGGCAACGTGTTGTGTCCTTGAGCAAGGCACTTAATCACACATTGTTCTGCGACGACACCGGTGCCAAGCTGTATGGGTCCTAATGGCTTTCCCTTGGACAACATCGGTGCCGTGGAGAGGGGAGACTTGCAGCATGGGCAACTGAGAATAGACAATAGACAATAGATGCAGGAGTAAGCCATTCGGCCCTTTGAGCCAGCACCGCCATTCACTGTGATCATGGCTGATCATCCACAATCAGTATCCAGTTCCTGCCTTATCCCCATAACCTTTGATTCTGCTATCTTTAAGAGCTGCTGGGCTTCCATACAACCTTGCCCAGGCCTGCGCCCTGGAGAGTGAAGACTTTCCAGGCGCAGGTTCATGGTCTCGCAAGACTAACGGATGCCTTTAATTATTATTATTATTAGTTATTTATTGCATTCACACAATTTGTCTTCTTTTACAGATTAGTTGTGTCTCCTGCTATATTTGTGTGCAGATTTTCATTTGCTTCTTTGTATCTACTGTGAATACCTGCAAGAAAATGAATGCCAGGGTAATTTGGTGGCATATACATTCTTTGATAATAAATTTACTTTGAACATTGAACTTTTGATCTCAGACATACAGAGTACTGTGCAAACATCTTAGGCACATTAGACTTAAGGTTCAAAGTTCAAAGTTCAAAATAAAATTTATCATCAAAGTACATACATGTCACCCCATACAATCCTCAAATTCTTTTTCTTGCAGGCATACTTACCAATCTATAGAACAGTAACTGTAAACAGGATCAATGAATAACAAATTGTGCAAATACAAATATAAATTAATAGCAATAAATAACGAGCATGAAATAACAAGATAAAGTGTCCTTAAAGTTTGACCAGCAGTAGAATGAGTGTGGTTATCCCCTTTTGTTCAAGGGCCTGATGGTTGAGGAGTAGTAACTGTTCTTGAACCTGGTGCTGTGGGTCCTGAGACTCTTGTACCTTCGACCTGATGGCAGCAGCGAGAAAAGAACATGGTCTGGGTGATGAGGATCTTTGATGATGGATGCTGCTTTTCTATGACACAGTACTGTAGTAATTTTATGTATTGCACTATATTGCTGCAAAAAAAACCCACGTTCATAACATATGTGAGTGATGATAAATCTGATTCTGCTATGGGTCTCTATTGTGGACTGAGAGTAGGAACAGGACAGGAAGAGGGGAGTCATGGGTTGGGGAAAAGAGGAAGGGAGAGGGGAGGGAGCAGGAAGTACCAGAAAGGCATTCTGTAATTGTTTGGAATTAAGTAACCTAGCCTCATATCTCAGGGCTGGATGTGTCTGCACCCACCCCGCCTCTATCCCCTGGGTCTCCTGTTTCTCACCCATTTCATGCTCCACCCTCACTACTTCCAACATCCTTTGCCCCTGCCAGATTTACAAACTTCTTCTCTACTCCACATTGACAAATACAGTACTGTGCCAAAGTCTTAGGCATCCTAGCTATATATATGTGCACAGTACTGTAGATGTGATGGAAATGTTAATATTAACCTACAGTAGGTGTCACTTGGTTAGAGAAAGGTAAAGGTATTATCAAGCCGCTCACAGTTTTCAGCCCCAGAACTATGTTCACATTTTATTGTCTTATTTTCTGAATTTAGAATATATTGAAGTAGGATTTTTGGAGTTAATTTACAAAACATTATGCATCCTGTCAAATTAAAAAGAATCCAAAACCTGTCAACAATTTCCTAAAAATTAGAAACCAAAACTTTGTAATTACTACACTAACAAGAGGAATTCTGCAGATGCTGGAAATTCAAGCAACACACATCAAAGTTGCTGGTGAACGTAGCAGGCCAGGCAGCATGTCTAGGAAGAGGTGCAGTCGACGTTTCGGGCCAAGACCCTTCGTCAGGACTAACTGAAGGAAGAGATAGTAAGAGATTTGAAAGTGGGAGGGGGAGGGGGAGATCCAAAATGATAGGAGAAGACAGGAGGAGGAGGGATGGAGCCAAGAGCTGGACAGGTGATTGGCAAAAGGGATATGAGAAGATCATGGGACAGGAGGCCCAGGGAGAAGGAAAAGTGGGGGGGGGGGGAACCCAGAGGATGGGCACGGGGTATAGTCAGAGGGTCAGAGGGACAGAGGGAGAAAAAGGAGAGTGAGAGAAAGAATGTGTGTATAAAAATAAATAATGGATGAGGTACAAGGGGGAGGTGGGGCATTAGGGGAAGTTAGAGAAGTCACTGTTCATGCCATCAGGTTGGAGGCTACCCAGATGGAATATAAGGTGTTGTTCCTCCAACCTGAGTGTGGCTTCATCTTTACAGTAGAGGAGGCCATGGATAGACATGTCAGAATGGGAATGGAATGTGGAATTAAAATGTGTGGCCACTGGGAGATCCTGCTTTCTCTGGCGGACAGAGCGTAGGTGTTCAGCAAAGCGGTCTCCATGTCTGCATCGGGTCTCGCCAATATATAGAAGGCCACATCGGGAGCACCGGACACAGTATATCACCCCAGCTGACTCACAGGTGAAGTGTCGCCTCACCTGGAAGGACTGTTTGGGGCCCTGAATGGTGGTAAGGGAGGGTGTAGGGGCATGTGTAGCACTTGTTCCGCTTACAAGGATAAGTGCCAGGAGGCAGATCAGTGGGGAGGGATGGGGGGGACAAATGGACAAGGGAGTCGAGTAGGGAGCGATCCCTGTGGAAAGCAGAGGGGGGGGAGGGAAAGATGTGCTTAGTGGTGGGATCCTGTTGGAGGTGGCGGAAGTTACAGAGAATAATATGTTGGACCCGGAGGCTGGTGAGGTGGTAGGTGAGGACCAGGGGAACCCTATTTCTAGTGGGGTGGCGGAAGGATAGAGTGAGAGCAGATGTGTGTGAAATGGGGGAGATGCGTCTGAGAGAGAGTTGATGGTGGAGGAAGGGAAGCCACTTTCTTTAAAAAAGGAGGACATCTCCCTCATCCTGGAATGAAAAGGCTCATCCTGAGAGCAGATGCGGCGGAGACGGAGGAATTGTGAGAAGGGGATGGCATTTTTGCAAGAGACAGAGTGAGAAGAGGAATAGTCCAGATAGCTGTGAGAGTCAGTAGGCTTATAGTAGACATCAGTGGATAAGCTGCCTCCAGAGATAGAGACAGAAAGATCTAGAAAGCGGAGGGAGGTGTCGGAAATGGACCAGGTAAACTTGAGGGCAGGGTGAAAGTTGGAGGCAAAGTTAATAAAGTCAACAAGCTCAGCATGCGTGCAGGAAGCAGCGCCAATGCAGTCATCGATGTAGCGAAGGAAAAGTGGGGGACAGATACCAGAATAGGTTCGGAACTTAGATTGTTCCACAAAGCCAACAAAAAGGCAGGCATAGCTAGGACCCATACGGGTGTCCATAGCTACACTAACTTTCTTCACGTGCAATACTGTATATTGCCTTATGAACGCCCCCAATCTGTTAATGCAGAAAATTGAAGGATCACCTGTCTTCAATGACTTCATAAGAATAAATAACTCCCCCCCCCCGTAAAGTCCAACAGTATGGTAGATTTTCAATGGAACAATCAAAAATGAAGATAAAAGAGCATTTGAAACAAGTCTGGGAAATGATAATAGAGAAGCATAAATCTGGGGAAGGATACAAGATGATCTCAAAGGCAGTGAACATACATTGGGGTTTAGTGCAGTCCATTATGAAAAAATATAAAAATATGAAATCACAGTCACACTGTCAAGGTCAGGTCGTTCCTCTAAACTTAGTCGCCAGAGAAGAATGGCACTTGGAAGAGATGCTACTGACGTCAACAGTCACTCTGAGTGAGCTGCAGAAGTCAATGGCTGCAACTGGAGATGAAATTCATGGCTCCACAATCTCTGAGGCCTTGCACAATAAGGATATTTATGGAAGAGTGGCAAGGAAGAAGCTTTGGCCAAAAAAAAAAAGCATTCCTTGCCTGTTAAGACTTTGCAAAGTGCCACTTAGGAGATACTGTAAAGATGTGGAAGAAGGTCTTGTGGTCAGATGAGTCTAAAGTGGATTTTTTTGACCTTGACACTAAGCAGTACATGTGGTGTAGACCTAATACTGTGCATCAGCCAGGTAATACCATCCCTTCTGTAAAGCATGTAAAGCATCATGCTATGGGGATGCTTTTCAGCAGCAGGGACTGGAAATCTGGTTGGGACTGTTGGGAAGAGAAATGATGCTGAATACAGAGAGACCCTGGACAAAAGTTTACTAGCCTCTGCCAGCAAGCTTAAACTAGGGAAGAAATTCGTCTTTCAGCAGGACAACAACCCAAAGCACACTACCAAAGCATCTATGGAGTGACTTCAAATGAAGACAATTGATGTCCTTGAGTGGCCCAGTTAGAATCCTGATCTTAACCCTATCGAACATCTCAAGATTACTATCCGCATTTCGAGACTTCAAGGTTACTGTCCACATCTCAAGACCTCAAGACTGCTGTCTACCACTGTTCCCCAACCAACCTGACCCAGCTTGGGGCAATTTTGCTAAATATATAATTAAATAAGTGGCACCAAAAAAAGAGCAAAAATAGTGAGGTAATGTTCATCAGCTGGTTCATTGTCCTTTCAGAAATCATATGGTGGAGAGGAAGAAGCTGTTCCTAAAATGTTGGTTGTGCTTTTTCAGACCCCTGTACCTCCTCTCTGGTAGTTATAAGAAGACAGCATGTCTTTGGTGATAGGGGTGCCCTTTTGAGGTATCACCTTTTGAAGATGTCCTCAATACTGGGGAGGCCAGTGCCCATGATGGAGTTTGCAAACCTCTGCTGCATTTTCAAATCCTGTACAGTGGCCCCTCCATACCAGATGGTGATGTAGCCAGTTAGAAAGCCCTCCACGGTACATCTGTAGAAGCTTGTGAGAGTCTCTGGTGACATACCAAGCCTCCTCAAACTCCTGATGAAATATAGCCACTGCTGGTCCTTCTTTGTGATTGCATAAAGAAGTTAGGACCAGAATAGATCTTCAGGAACTTGAAACTGCTGACTCTTGCCAGAGTTTTGCCAAGGCACCTTACAAGTGCAACTACTTCCCACTTTGTCTTTGCAGGTTTTTGGGATAGGCCAACCCAAAAGAGGACCAGAAGGAGCAGAAGGGCTTGGTGAAGGGAAAGGAGATGAAGAATAAAGATGATGATGATGATAATGATGAGCAAAGTGCATCACTGAGCCAGACATCCCTCAGCAACTCCTCAAAGACTAGCACTATGTGGGAGGAGTAGACATTAGATCAGAGCTTCCCAGCCAGGGAGCCCTTGCATTAGAGGGACTCAGGTCACAGGAGGTTGTGCAAGGCATGTTCATGCTGCAGCCGGGCAAGAGGCCATAAGAATCTGGTTCGGTGGAACGGGATGCCTGGACACATGGTCCACATGCCTGTACTGCACTGAGAACTCAGATTTGGGAAGCTTTCATGTCAGGTTTGATGTGGCTGCAGAGTGAGATGTTTAGTGTGTTACCAGGCATGACCCACCAAATGCAGGTGACAAAAAGGAGCATGGTGGTATACATCTCCATCTTCTCACAGGATGTTGTCCAGAACCAGAAGACCTATGGTTTCTACTCTGGAGGACAAAAGCTCTTCACTACTGGGTATTCCCAGCAACCCTGTAAGATAACACATATTGCTTTCATTGACATCTGCCAAGGAGACATAGGCACAGGCGAGAAAATCTCTTGTTGCTTCTATGAAGTCTTGAGTTAATCCAGGTAGAGATCCTGTCTCTGCCACACAAGAATGATCTGAAGCTCTAAAGCAACAGTGCCATGTTGCCAGAGAGCAACTTGACACTTCCTTAAATTTAGAAATGCATCATCCCAAGAAGATCATTATTCTCATTAAGCAGCAAAATGTCATTCAAGGGAACATTACAAGACTGAAGATATGCCTTCTGTTTCTTTTTGTTCCGATTGTGTCCTTAATTGTATAATTCTGTATAATTAAAGTTTAATGTATGTTTTTCTCGTACCTCCTATACCAAATAATCTTTTCTCTTACTCTTATCTTTAGAGCCTTTTGTGGTCAATTTTTATGTTTGTTGTTAGGCTACTCTTATATTCTACTCTCCCTTCCTTTATCGAATGCTAGAACGTGTAATAGCCCTTTGCTGGTCAATTTTGACTTGATAAACAAACAGGAAAGGATTCTCCCAAAGATGTTTCTTTTCATTGTAAAGTGAGTTTACCAGATCTATTTTCATCTCCAGATGAAAAATATAATCCTAGGGTTCTTGGATATGCACATTGGAATAATTCATTTAGATAGAAACTGTTGTGACCCTATACACTCAGTGGCAACTTTATTAGGTGCAGGAAATACCTAATAAAGTGGCCACTGAGGGTCTGTTCGTGGTCTTCTGCTGCTGTAGCCCATCCAAGGTACAATGCGTGTTACATTTAGAGATGCTTTTCTGCACACCACTGTTGTAACAAGTGGTTATTTGACTTACTGTTGCCTTTCTGTCAGCTTGAACCAGATTGGCCATTCTCCTCTGGCCTCTCTCATTAGCAAGGCATTTCGCCCACAGAACTGCTGCCCACTGGATGATATATTTTCCTCGCACAATTTTCTATAAACTCCAGAGACCGCTGTGTGTGAAAATCCCAGGAGATCAGCAGTTTATGAGATACTCAAGCCACCCCAGCTGGCACAACCAAATATTCCACGATCAAAGTCACTTAGATCACATTTCTTTCCCTTTCTGATGTTTGTCCTGAAACAACTGAACCTCTTGACCATATCTGCAGGCTTTTATGCATTGAGGTGCTGCTACATGATTGGCTGATTAGATATTTGCATTAATGAGCAGGTGGACAGGTGCACCAAATAAAATGGCCACTAAGTACATCGTCTCTGATGCTATGTTCCTGTGATGTTGCTGCAAGCTTTCACTGCACCTGTGCATACGTATGTATACTTGCATGCATATGGTAATAAACTTGATTTGACCAGAAAGCATCTACTTCTTCTCCAGAGTTAGAATCAGATTTATTACCATTGACATATGTTGCTTCGCAGAAATTGTACAGCACAATACATAAAAATTACTATAACTAAAAAAAATAGAAAAAATAAAATAAAATAGTCCAAACAGACAGCAAAATAATGAGGTAGTGTTCACAGGTTCATGGACCGTTCAGAAATCTGATGGCGGAAGGAAAGAAACTGTTCATAAAACGTTGAGTGTGCATCTTCAGGCTCCTGTACATCCTCCCTGGTGGTAGTAATGAGAGGAGGTCATGTCCTGGGCGGTGAAGGTCCTTAATGATGGAAGCCACCTTCTTAAGGCATCGCCTTTTGAAGATGTCCTCATCTGCAGCAGCGACAGTTTGAAGAAGCAGACCTGCAGATGAGAAGATTACTCGCCTGTCTGAGCGGAGAGATGCAAGACAGGAGATTCAGGGGTCATTGCCCACGGCTAGCCATTTCCCAACTGCTTCATCAATAGACTGTTGTGAACGGCCTAAAGCATTGAAGGCAAAAGATTCTCATGGGTCATCAAGAGCATCTATGTGGGCAAAATGAAAGGGAGAAACCTGTCTGCAGCCAGCATTCGTTAAAAAATTAACCAGCTTGCTGTAGCTGTCTACTGAGTTACTGTTAAATGCCATTCTGCACAAACCAGACCCTGTATTTCATTGTCCTCAGTCTTCCATTCTAATGTGGAAAATGCATCACCTGAACTTGTTTTTATGCAGAAAGGAATCAACCAGCCAGAACTGCTTGGGAATTTTCTCAGTGATTACCCTGAGCTGATGACCAGAACTGAGACGTCTGCCCAGGGACGATGGGTGATGTGGGACTACCGGTGGAAGCAGTGGGCAGCAAATGGCCACTGACTTGTATAGATTCTTCTTTTTTTTTAAATACTGCTGATTTCTTTCTCCCACAGCTACTTTTTGCTTTTGACAGTCTCTCATTATTCTTTTAGTGGTGATCATAGATATCTGTGCTTTAATGAGGAGTCCAGCAAGTTGCCTGAATCTTAATGTTTAGCATTCTCCTGGGAGATGCATTACAGAACTTCATTGAAAACCTCAGAGGAACACGGAGGCCCAGATTATGGACCAAGTACTAAAATGCCATCGTGAAATATGCTGTCTGAAATAGTCTGTGCGGTAATGACAGACACCATTAGCTGCAAGCTCATTAATTAGCAAGATCTGTTTTCAAATAAAGTAATTATTACAATAAGGTGATAAGTAGGCTTCTTTCTAATGATCATTATTCACAAGACTTAAATAGACAAGGCTTGAACAGATTAAAATTTGACCTCCACAGTTAATGACAGTCCATGGTGAGGCCAAGATGATAATATATTTCATTCCATGAAAGTTCAGAATCTGAGAAGTTGTCATGTTGATATAATCATTTTCCATTGTTAACTAAATGATTAATGTTAACATTAATTACAAGTTAACTAATTTTTATTGTTATCATCATTGCTTTGATTGAGGCCTATTTGTTTTGCTTTACACTTGGATATTGTAATGCATTTTGTAAAATTATAAATATCTGTCACATTTTTAAGCCACCCTCTGTTTCTATCTGAGTGCAGCTGGTAGCTGAAGTATTAATTTCACTACCGCCTTTAGCATTAGCTGAGTTTCCCGTTCATGGCGTTATCGCTGTTAGCCTTTACAGATATTTTATGTAATCATTAGCATTTTGAAATATGGCAAGTTTTTTCACCACTGAAGTTACAGGTTATGAGTGTTGATTGCCTCATTGTCCATTTTTATATCTAATGGGATCACAACTGTCTGCAAACTTTCCTGTCACACTTAAATGTTCATTGTCAAGGTTCAGTTGAAGCCTACTGAGTTAGCCAGACATTTGGTGCTAGTCTTGTTAGTACTATTGCACTTTGAGAGCTAAACTTGTATATTGTACATGGGAAAGAACCCAAGTATACATAGTATGTGAATGTAATGTGTGTAATTTAAAAAAAATTGAATGTAGATCAAGTAGTTGGTTGTAAATGTAGAAACTTTGTTTAAGACTATAGGAATACCATCTATAGATTTAAAAGCTGACACTAAATAATATAGATTGTGCTGCCTCACTTTCCTGCTTAATTCCATTTCTCACTTTCCTGTGTTTCGCTACTGATTTGCTTTCATTCTTGCTTACTAAGGCTATGTCCACACTACGCCGGATAATTTTGAAAACGAAGCTTTTTCTCTTCGTTTTGACCCTCCGTCCACATTGAAACGGCGTTTTCATCCCCCGAAAACGGAGCTTTTCTAAAACACTCTCCAGAGTGTGTAAATTTGAAAATGATTGTTGCGCTTTGTAGTGTAGTAAACGGAGAGATTTAAAAACGCTGTCATGACAACACCACAACAACAATGCTTTTTCTGCTTCTGCTTGGTACTGCTCAAGCACTGCCGGATGGCTGTGCAGAAAAAAGAGCTGTAGAAAAGTACAGCACAGAAGCAGGCCCTTTGGCCCATCTAGTCTGTGCCAAACCAGTTGAACTGCCTACTCCCATTGGCCTGCACCAGGTCCAGAGCCCTCCATACCCCTACCATCCATAAACCTATCCAAACTTCTCTCGAACGTTGAAATCAAACTCACATGCACCACTTGCACTGGCAGCTCATTCCACACTCTCTTGACCCTCTGAGTGAAGAAGTGTTCCCTCATGTTTCCCTTAAACTTCTGACCTTTCACCTGGTTTGCAGTCCCACCCAACCTCAGTGGAAAAGAGCCCGCTTGCATTTACCCTATCTATACCTCTCATATATTTTTTATACTTCTATCAAATCTCCTCTCAATCTTCTACATCCCAAGGAATAAATTCCTAACTTCTTCAAGCTTTCCTTATAAATCAGGTCCTCCAGAACTGCCAATACCCTTGTAAGTTTTCTCTGTACTCTTTCAACTTTATTTACATCTTTCCTCTAAGTAGGTGACCAAAACTGCACACAATACTCCAAATTAGCCCTCACTAACTTCCCCTTCCTTTGTAGTAATGTTCTTGTGCTTTGCCTTTCCTTACTTCATTTCCCTATTCTTTGAGTATTTATTTTGCAGTTTTTCATTGCCCCCTCGCACCAGCACCTTTCAAAGTACTTCTTTCCCTCATTGACGTGGCCTTTCTACTTCCTACATTTCTGGGATTACAGCTGAGGAAACGATCTAGGTTTGAAAGAATTGCCCCGTGCCCTCTTAAAGGAGCCAAGGAAACTGGGCTTTGAAATAGCAAGAGGCAGATTGACAGTTTTATACAACCCTCTAGAAGGTTAGTGATTGAACACATCTACATGAAGCACTCATGCACGAAAGCAATGAACATCATCGGGGGCCCCCACCACCTCGGCCATGCTCTTCTCACTGCTGCCATCAGGAAGAAGGTACAGGAGCTTTTGGACTCACCACCAGGTTCAGGAAGTGTTATTACCCCTCAACCATCAGGCTTTTGAACCAAAGGAGAAAACATCACTCAACTTCACTTGCCCCATCATTGTTCCCACATGCAATAGACTCACTTTCAAGTACTCTTTATCTCATGTCCTTGATATTTAATGCTTAATTATTTATTTATTATTATTTTTTTTTATTTCTTCTTTTTGTATTTGCACATTTTGTTGTCTTCTGCACGCTGGTTGAATGCTCTAGTTGGGTCGTCTTTCATTGATTCTGTTATGGTTATTATTCTATTGATTTATTGAGGATGTCCACAAGAAGCTGAATCTCAGGGTTGTATATAGTGACAAATATGTACTTTGATGATGAAGTTACCTTGAATTGAATCATCATTTGTGGAGTAGTGTCAAGAGAAGTCAAATTATTAGGGTTAATCTTATAACTTCCCAGTGAGGGGTCTCGGCCTGAAACGTCGACTATTGATTCCTCTCTATAGATGCTGCCTGACGTGCTGAGCTCTTCCAGCATTTACTCTGGATTTGGGGTATTCTGTGCAGTTTTGGTCACCTACTTAGAGGAAAGAGGTAAATAATGCTGGAGGAGCTCAAAGACTTTTATTATCTAAACATTGCGATTTTGTTACTGCCTATTTTTCCTCAAATGGTGCAAAAGCTTTCCATGTGTTAACACCATATTCCCAAATTGTCTCCGGTTGAACATTGTAATCCATGTCAGCCAATATGTCCTCATCTCCTTCTCTACCGCCTGGCGGCATTAAACATGGAGTTCTACTTTATTTAACCTTTAGATTACTCAATCTCTCAATTCTGAATCTTTTCAGCCTCCTTCTGAGCAGGAAAATAATATAACAGCAGTTGTAATATTCCAATAACCAGGACAGTCATGGATTCTGACATTGTTCACAAGTGTTTGCCTTGACAAATTTCCGATAATGGCAGTGACTACTCTTTGAAAAAAATCTGGGGACCACGTTTCTTGGAGACAATTTTACTCATAGAGAAAATAAGGATCAAAGGAGATAGATTAAGCATGTTGTTAAATTTGAAAATGTTAAAGATGGGGAAATGCTAGGTTTAGTAACTATTGCCTCAACAACCTAACTTTGACAGAGGATAAATTGTAAAAATTTTCTGAGGGACAGCATAAAACAATGTGTAGCGAGAGAGAGAGAGAGAGAGAGAGGTGCTTTAACCAAAGAAAGCAAAGATGGAGAGCAAGATGAGTTGGAATACCTTGTACAAATTTTTGCTTTGTTTTGTCAAAGTGACTCTTTTTGACAAAGTCCCATATCGATTGAGAAATTAAAAGTCCACAACAGGAGAAAGTAAAAATGATCCTCATGTGAGAAAATGAAAAATAATTCTTTGCGACGAAATTTTAATGATCAGTCGAAAATTCATTTCCCTTGATACTTAGATGGAATCCATCCAGTCCAGGGGTTTTATTCTCCATGAAATTGATCAGCATACTTATATATCTCCTCTAATAAATGTTCTAATCACATGCAGTAACTCATTCCAATCTCCAAAGTTATGTTCACCTCTTGCATCTCCTGGAGCAAAAGAAAAAATTCCCATTTCTGCCTATCATTACTGTGGTATTGCCCTGTGTTATCTCCATGGTTCAACTTTCAACCCATCCCTCCTGTTTTATATGAATATATTTGCAAAATATTTGCAAAAATATTTAAATCCCAATCCTGATTTCATTGTAGCCATTGCTCAGTAATCTCTATCATATCAGGCTTTTCCCAATACATGGTCGCCTCCAGCTCCCCTTTTCTTTTATTACACACACTCTGTACATTGCGGTCAATATAATTTATCTCATTTTTTAACAGAATTCCCTCTCCCTGTATAAGTTAACCATCATTGTAAATTGTTAACATGAGAAAGTATGCAGGTGCTGGAAATCCAGAGCAACACACACAAACTGCTGGAGGAACTCAGCAGGTCAGGCAGCCTCTGTGGAAATGAATAAACAGTCGACATTTCGGGCAGAGGCTCTTTGTCAGTTATAAATTCGTCAATTATAAATTGTTGTTATTTAACTCTATTTAAAAATAGAACATTACATTATATTACAGACCCTTCAGCCCATGATGTTGTGACGACCTTTTAATTTATTCTAAGATCAATCTAACCCTTCCCTCCTACATATCCCTCCATTTTGCCTATCTAAGAGTTTCTTAAGTGTCCCTAATTTATCTACCTTTACTACCTCCTCTGGCAGGGCACTCCATGTAACACCACTCTCAGTGTAAAACTTTTTCCACTGACATCCATTTAAAAAATATTTTAAATATCAATAATATTTATATTTTTATTAATTTTTTGCTCATTATTCTTTTCTATGTTCACATTTCCTATTTTGTTTAAATCTTATCTATTTACATTTCTTGTAGATCGCTTCTCCCTCTTTAATAGCTTAAAGGATACTGCCTACTCCCATCGACCTGCACTGGGACCATGGCCCTTCATTTCCCTACCATCCACGTGCCTAGTAATCTCTTACTAGCTCTTCTTTCAGTTAGTCCTGATGAAGGGTCTCGGCCCAAAACGTCGACTGTACCTCTTCCTATAGATGCTGCCTGGTCTGTTGCGTTCACCAGCAACTTTGATGTGTGTTGCTTATTCTTAATGTTACGAGGTGATCCCAGCATTATGGGCGTTGTATTCCTAAAAACAGTCTATATTGTAATTTTCCATTATGGAAAGCAGCATTATCTGCATTTGCATCATGAAACACATTTTTTTCCACTTCAACTAAAGAGAGCAAATTTTATTCCAGAACACAAATTTTTGGATTTCTGAATTCTGGAAGTGCAAATTCCTATCACCGGAACAGCCAAAACACAGGGATCACCTGTACGTATAAACGAACTTGAAGTCTATGTATGGTTTCTGTACTTTGTACAATTTTCATTCCCATATTACAGAAAGATTAATGTAAAATTTGAAATGATGCAAAGAAGATTTACAAAGATATTTCTAGGAAAATTATTAGAGACTGTCTAGACTGGAGATATTTACTTTGGAACGAAGGACTCCAAGAAGAGGTTTAACTGGTCTATGTAATTATGAAATGCCTAGATAGAATAAACAGTAAAGATGCATATCACTTAAAAGTGAAAATAATAACTAAGGGGCATAAATTTATAAATTAGTGAAATGAGAGGGATTGATAACATAAATGACGCATTTCACTGTATGTTTCGATGTTCATGTGATAAGTAAATTTAAATCTTGAGCTGGGGGAAAGAAATTCATTCAAAGTGTACCGGGAGTATGGGACTTATGTTTGAAAGGGAGGTGAAGAGAAAGATATTTAGCAAGTTTCTGGATGAACACTTAAAGAACCATACCCTAAGAGACTATGGACTACAGCTGGGAAGTTTTTGGTCATGAAAAGATTAACCTAAGGAATTTGTTATGGTCACTGTTAATGCAATGCGCTGAATAGGCTCATATTTGTGCTGTAATTTCCTCAGGGTAGGAGATGATGTTAGTGGTCAGGCTTGTGAGAGAAACATTTGAGCAAATATTGCCTCCTAGACTGATCATCCTGCCTGTTCCCTTGTATCTTCGAGCAGCCTCATAAAATTTCAACCCCACTTTGGCATCCAGAGTGATTATCGTAAGCAGCTCTTTCATTTATTGATGTGAGCATGACCACTGGCGTTAGAATATTTCTAAATAACTGAACTGTCCTGAATAGATTAAACAGCAGATTATTGTTTAGCGAGCAACTCCTAATCCTGTTTTATCTCTGGTGAGGGAGAAGCGTTGAGAATGGCCAGTAGTAAATGGAGGCTGTCTGTGCAACAGTAGCTTGTAATATTAGTCAGATAATGCTTGTAGTTCAACTCTGCATTTCTTTCTGTGCCGTGATAGTAACTATTCACTTAAAATGAGTCTAATTTCAGTCCCGCTCTTTTCTGATGTCAGTGTTGCCTGCTTACAGTGTTGTGAATGAAAAGACAATGAAACGATGCCTCAGAAAGGTGATGTCCATCATTAATTGTCAGTAAAAGTTCAGAGGTAAGGGAAAATCAGATGTCTTTCTGCAAATAGCATGCCTTCTAACTGGCTACATCGCTGTCTGGTATGGGGGAGGGCCGGGGCATGGTGGCTACTGCTCAGAATCCAAGGAAGCTGCAAAGAGTTGTGAAATTAGTCAGCTCCATCATGGGCATCACCAGCCTCCGAGACATCTTCAAGGAGATAGATAGGTATATAGATATGGACGCTGTCTTTCTGAGACACCACTCCTTGAAGATGTCCTGGGTACTTTGTAGACTAGAACCCAAGATATACATATACTCAAGGTAAAAGCGGTGTCTCAGAAACGCAGCTTCCATTATTGAGGACCTCCTGCACCCAGGGCATGCCCTTTTCTCACTGTTACCACCAGGTAGGAAGTACAGGAGCCTGAAGGTACACACTCAGCGATTCAGGAACAGCTTCTTCCCCTCTGCCATCCGATTCCTAAATGGACATTGAACCCTTGAACACTACCTCACTTTTCAATATATATTATTTCTGTTTTATGCATGATTTTTAATCTATTCAATATACGTATACTGTAATTTATTTCTTTTCTTCTGTATTATATATTGCATTGAACTGCTGTTGTGACAGTAGCCGTTTCTTCAGAAAAAGAGCCCAGTTTCAGTCTCACCCTTTCTTGATGCTAATGTTACCTGCTTACAGTGTTGAGCATGAAAAGACAATGAAATCACCACTGATGTTCAAGAACCTGATACACTACAAATACCTTTTTATTTTAATTAGATTTGAAACATGAGTTTGTAAAAACACCAATGTCCAGATAACAAATGAATCCTGAAGTATAAGGTACTTTGCATCATTAGGGTGAATAAAGTCCTTAGGCCGCTGGCGGTTTATTTTTATGTGACTCACTAATCACTGTCAGTTACGCTATTAATAAACTAACCTCGGTGACTGCACCCAAAAGCTACCTGTATTCATATTATCTGCTTTATAGAACAACTGTTGCTGCTATTCACAAACCAGTTTAAACTTGTTCTACAAGCCGTATATACATCTATAAGGCACAAAGGGAACGATGAGTTAATATTAGCCTGGAACATTCAAGACGAGTAATCAATTAAACTAGAGCATTAATTTAATTTAGCTTGGGTGTTGAAATAAAAGTTAAAGAAACTAAAATAGTGCAGATGCTGTATATCTGAAATAAAAACATAAAATAGAGCAAAAGAGGTTTCATTCTTCAGTCAATAAATGTGTTTTAATATAGGTGTTATCTAGATAAAAGGAAGGTAAGGAATCTTTGGTTATGTGTTTGTTCTCTTGGATTCTTGCACCCTTAATTACCACTGACTTGGATTACATTATTTCAACTTTGCTGTGGATTCTTCATTCTTCCTGTACAATGACCTCTTTAGACCCTAGATTAGTTCCATCAGTTAGAAAATTCCTCACAAGTTAAACATTAACATTCCACTTGATTACTCTCTTTACTGAGAAAGGATATAGAATAGGTCTTTATGGAATTGTTCCCTTAATAAGAAGACTGACAACACATCTGCCTCATACACAAAAATAACTTGTTAACTGAATAAATATTGAAAACTGCTTTTAACTTTTGAATAATTCAAACTATGGAAACAGTCCAAATCAATCTTTTTTTTATTTATAATACTTTCTCTGCATTGCCCTTTGCTATTTTCTTCACATCACACGTGGGAGAAGTCAAGTGTATTTATATGGGAGTTCATGTGATTTTCTTAGGAATACACCTGGATGGGCAGTGGAAATCAGTCGTGACTCTGGCAGTGTTTACTCTATATATCTGTGTGGCATAATATTAGCAAATATTACATTTTAGAAGGAGCTAAAAAAGGCAAGACTGATAGAGCAACTAAAAAAAACACATTTTTTTTTCTTTTCCCAAAAAGGATTTTCAAATACTTTCGCAAAATGATCTTGCTTAAGTTGGCTTCAAATACCGAAAGCCAAGAGCATTCGGTACCGTTTGTAATAAAATATTCAGATATCCAAGTGCTCGAGTTACTGAGGGTGATTTTTATTTTATTAGCTGTTACACGGTTCAGTGTAGAAGAATGAACTCCTTTTTTTACACTTGAAATGTTACATTTTTCAAAGCTGCTATCTACTAGATTTGCGTGCCTGAGGGTTTGAATAAATGACTACTCACAAATCAGGTAAAAAGCTGGTAAAAGGACACATTGGAGGTCCTGACAGGGAGATGCAATCCCTCTCTCTTGCTGTAAGTGGTTTTCAATGATGTTTGGTCACTTTAGGCCTTTTATTAATGAGCCCTATGGGGATAGTGACAGAACTTCTTTTTTCTCTAACAAGACATCAGATGACTCTGGTTACCATGGAAATGCACCGTGGAATCTATTTTTTGCCTCATCTGATGGAGGGCTCTGAGCAGGGTACATTCTTTAAAGACAATGCTCTAGTTAGATCAATTAGAATCAGCCTGTGATTCTGTGTGATGTATAATGATTACAGCACATTTCTAACACCCACAATTACAATAATTCACTGAAAATGAGGGCAACCGATATGATCCGACATTAATAAGGCTTCAGTCTTAAAGGGCAGGCTTGTGAGAAATGTGGGGAGAGGCACGAGGCCGCATTCTCCTGAAGCCTCCTGGCGTCCATTGACCTATGAGTAAAAGACACTGACTTTTTATTCTGATACTTTGTGCTGATTTGAATTTGGGCGTCATTAGTAATGTTGAAAAATTATGAAACATTTAAGAGCATGGCCTTTGACTCCCAGAAGTAGAGAGAAAAGAGAGCAAAAAGGGGAAACTAGTGAAATCTTTCCAGTTGCAGGACTGACGAGAATAGCAGTGTCACCTGAAACCATCGAGCTCTCCTAAGCAAGTACTGACTTCCCAGCAATTGCCTTATGAGATATCTTCTCAACATTTACATCTGCTTGTAATTGATGGCACTTACAAAAAACATCCCTGCCAAGTATTTAGGAAATGTGGAAACTTTTAATAAAACTTATACAGTTTAAGTAGAACTGCCGACTAATTAGTAGCATTGTGAATAAATTCTTCCTCTGTCATCATTATCGTGTGCCAGGTCATATGACATGGGCAGTCATGGTCTTGACCATGATTGTTCTTGACAAATTTTTCTACAGAAGTGGCTTGCCATTGACTTCTTCTGGGCAGTGTCTTTACAAGATGGGTGACTCCAGCCGTTATCAATACTCTTCAGAGATTGTTTGCCTGGCGTCAGTGATTGCATAACCAGGACTTTTGTTATGCACCAGCTGCTCATACGATCATCCACCGCCTCCTCCCATGGCTTCACATGGTCCTGATCAGGAGCTAACAGGTGCTACGCCTTGCCCAAGGGTGACCTGCTAGCTAGCAGAAAGAAGGAGTGCTTTACACCTCCTTCTGTAGAGACATATCTCCACCCCGCCTCTATATTAACTGGAAAAGGCAAACATTGGTCAGTATTCAGTGCTCCTAGAACACATTTCTTTTATTATAATCATGAGAAATTCTGTGAATCCTTCTCTGTGGATTGTCACCTTGTCGCGGTGGAGAAGCTTGTGTGGTCCTGTGATCCTGAGAGCGATGCTGTCTGGAGCTATGCTCCTGGTAGGCTCACCCATGGTGGTAAGGTCAAGGGTGAGGTCCCTGACAAAGAACAATCCAACCAAGACCTCAATGGTGGAACAGGTGGACGAAGTTACTTCAAACCCAACGGCTGTGAAGGCAGATGAAGGCTGCAACAAATCCATCAGCTCCAATCGTTGTGGTTTCCATGCCACTGGAATCATTTGGTTGATTTGTGAAGTATCGTGTGCTTCTTGGAGAGCAACATCAAGTACACATTAAACAAATACACGCACAGGTGTCTTCACTCTGTGGGCCACTTCTTCAGAACAAAGACCATCATCCTCGACCTCGAGGGATAGCCACGGCGACGAGAAACTCTGTGGATGCTGGAAACCCAAAGGAACACACACAAAATGCTGGAGGAACAGCAGGTCAGGTAGCATTCACGGAAATGAACAAACAGTCAATGTTTTGGGCCAAGACACTTCTTCAGGACTGAAAAGGAAGGAGGAGAGGCCAGAATAAAAAGGTGAAGGGGGGAGGGGAAACAAGGTAGCTAGAAGGTGATAGGTGAAGCCAGGTGGGTGGGAAAGATGAAAGGCTGGAGAGGAAGGAAGCTGATAGTAGAGGAGTGTCACCATGGGAGAAGGGAATGGAGTTGGAGACCCAGGAGGAGGTGATAGGCAGGTGAGAAGAGGTAAGAGGCCTGAGTATGGAAAAGAAGAAGAGGGGAGGGAAAAGGACTTTTTTTTAACGGAGAAGGAATTTTTTTTACTGTAAGTTTTTTTTATTTCCTGTTTTCACTGATTAATGGGTGCAAGTTCCTCGGCTTCATTCTGAATTACTTATTGGCTTTATTGCTGCTTTTTAACCTTGGGCGCGTTGTGTTTTCACTGAAATAACCTAAAGCCTTGCTGTTTATGAAATTGCACTCAATGTGGTTTTGAAAAGTGTATTTCTGATTAAAGTGATTTCTTTAGTAGTATCATTAATTAGCAACCAGTCCAGGAACACCTGAAGTTATCATCCTCTCTCAAACAGCTAACAAAGGACTCTGAAATCATTTAGCAATTCAGCTGTAAATTCATCAAAATTTATTACTGAGTTTAGCAGTTTTCTGGCTGCATTAGTAACCTGGAATAACGTGGTGGAGAAGAGTCTTCTTGTGCAGTACAATTTTACGCTTTCCAGCCACAGCCTCTTAGAGCTTCTTTGCATTTTCATTGCTGTTTTTAAGTAGCTGTTTGTGCTAGGATCCATCTGCAGCCTCGGACAGCAATAACTCAGAGTTTTCCCCCTCCTGTGGACTTTGGGTTCCCAGGGGATTATCTCTTGTTGCAGTTTGCTTCACATGCCAAAAACAGCTAGAGCTCACTGACAAAACAAAAATGCACGTTTACTTCTGTCAATTCTTCTTTACTATTGCTATACACATACGCTCAGCGGCCACTTCATTCGGTACAGGAGGTATTTAATAAAGTGGCCAATGAGTGAACTGTTTTGGCCTTCTACTACGGTAGCCCATCCACATCAAGATTCAGAGATGCTCTTCCACACAATACTGTTATAACTCATGGTGATTTGAGTTACTGTTGCCTTCCTGTCAGCTCGAACCAATCCATGGCCATTTTCCTCTGACCGCTCCCATTAACAAGGCATTTCTGCCCACAGAACTGACACTCACGCATTTTTTTTTTTGCTTTTTGCACTATTCTCTGCAAACTCTAGAGACTGTTGTGTGTGGAAATCCCAGGAGATAAGCAGTTTCTGAGATACTCAAACCACCCCATCTGGCACCAACAATCATTGCACAGTCAAAGCCACTTAGATCATATTTCTTCCCCATTCTGATGTTTGATCTGGACAGCAACTGAACTGTGACCATGCTTGCATGCTTTAATGCATTGAGTTGCTGCCACATGATTGGTTGTTTAGATATTTGCATTAATGAAGATTTTTTTTTAGGTATCCGTTAGTCTCATGAGACCATGGATTTGCACCTTGGAAGGTTTCCAGGGCGCAGGTCTGGGCAAGGTTGTATGGAAGACCAGGAGTTGCCCATGCTGCAAGTCTCCTCTCTCCACACCACCGATGTTGTCCAAGGGAAGGTCATTAGGACCCATACAGCTTGGCATCGGTGTCGTCGCAGAGCAATGTGTGGTTAAGTGCCTTGCTCAAGGACATACACGCTGCCTCAGCCAAGGCTCGAACTAGCGACCTTCAAATCACTAGACGAACACCTTAACCACTTGGCCACACGCCAACATTAATGAAGATTACAGATGTACCTAATAAAACGGCCACTGATTGTAATAGAAATACAGTGAATAGAAATGGGCCACTCAACTCAACCTGTTACGCTGACAATCTTACCTCACTTGAGCCACTTCTCATTCTTCCTCATCTCACTCCGTCATCCTCTCCTGCACATGCTGTCCACCTTCAATTTACACTCCTCTCTACTCTTCACCTCAGCTGTTCAAATGTCAGTCTTAACACTTCCCGTGTAAGGAGGTTTCCACTGAATTTCCACATCGATTTCTCGCTAACAATTTTACAGTAATGGGTTTTTAACTTTGCGTTTCTTTTTCCCAACAAATGGAAACATTTGCCATGTTTAACAAATCCCTTTATATACTTAAATACAGTAGATTCCAGTTAATTGGGTCATTGGTTGATCAGGACAGCCACTTATTTGGGACAATTCTTAAAGAGCTAAAAATAATCTAGAAAATTCCTGGAATTCCCTTAGCTTATTATTACACTATACCACAAAATTTGGACAGGAGACTGCTGATGAACAGTTTATAACCAGCATAAGTCATGTGTACCTGTGTGGCTGTGGTGCTTAAAGCAAACAGTTTTTAAATAGCGTCAGTTACCTGTGTTTACATTCAAAAGCAGTGGATTTTCTCACTGATAGATGGAGAGAAATGAGCAGTATGACAATCTAGAACTGTTTTGCTCTTGGAGATGCCAGAAACGGCCAGGAGTGAAAATGAAACTTTTGAACTACTTCAACAAGTTCAGAGCTACAAATCTTTGAAGGGTTCAGCAATCATCTGCAATGTTACGATGAAAATTAAGATTTGGAGTGTCATCAGTTAATCAGGGGCAGCCGCTTATTTGGGACAACTCTTAAAGAACCAAAACTAATCAAGAACAGTAGTTGGGATTCCCAGTGTTTGGGACATTACATCATCTAGTTAGGACAAGAGACCATTGCCAAACAGTTTATAGATAGCGTCAGTTGCATGTACTTGCATGGCGTTAGGGAAGAAAAGCAGTAAGAAAATTCAAAACTGTTTTGCTCACTGTGATTTCAAGCATTCAGGCTTGGACATGCCAGAAACAGCCAGGAGTAAAACGAACCCACCTCTACAAGTTCGGGACTACGAATGATTGCAGGTATCAACAATCACCTTTAATGTTACAATGAAATTGAAGATTTGGTGGATGCAAATCTTGATGGACAGTACTGAAGTAGTATTGGTATTGTTCTAATTTGTTCTGTACTTCATTCAAATACCTAATTTCCATGTAACTATGGCTAATTGGTGCAGACACTTAATTGGGCCAAAATGTACTCGTCCTGATGCGTCCCAATTAACCGGAATCCACTGTACATGCATTAGGTTGCCATCATATTTATCAAAAGAGATCCAGTCTTTCTTACTGAATGGTTCCCTGATACGATAAGATGTTCTCTTGACTTCACAGTGAACCTCATTGTGACCTTGTACCTCACTGTCTACCTGCTCAACACTTTCTCTGTATCAAAACTTCATTCTACATTCTGTTATTGTTTTTTTCCTTGTACTACCTCAATGTATGGAGTGTATGGGGTGTCTAGGGAGGGGTAGTACCTCTGCTGGAGGGGCCTGCTGTGCCCTTTTCAGGGCAGCTCGTCCACCTTTGGTCCCCACCTGGCGCTCAGCTCTCACCTGTGGCTCCAAGTAGCTGTAGCGGCCACACCCCCGGTAAACCGTCTCAGCAGACGGGCCAAACCAGATGAGGGTACCCGACAGGTCTTTGACCCTCAGTGAGGTAGGGGATCTGTCTGTCCCAGCGTGTGAAGTCTGGCCCTGGCAGATTGAGCGGAGGAGACCAATTAATGGTCCAACGGTCAAGAAGGCAGGCCCAGCAGGCGTTCTGGAGCGCTAAGAGCACGACAAGGCACTTAGACGTCCTGGTCATCCACTGCAGCAGGAGAGGTCTCCAGCTGTAACGGTTGTCCGTGCCACTGGATCAAGGTCTCTTCTGCCGAGAGAGTGGGATGCCCCTGTGCAACGGCTGTTCCACTTCAAACTCCATCACACAGAGGTTTCTGTGTCTTCTTCAAATCCGAAGGACTACCACGACCTCAATGTATAATTATAGTTAAATCGGTCTGCAGAGACAGTATGCAAGACAGGATTTTCACTGCACATCAGTACATGACAAAAATAAGCCAATTTACTAATTTACCAAGAATCTCAACGCGAGCATGATCATTGCAAACCTTTTTTTGAAACCCCATCTCTTTGACTCTTTCATATATAATATGGGAAGCAAAATGGTGTGCAATACTTTCTGTGATCTGAACGACTTTCAGTGTAGACACGGCAGAATTTCTAGTCTCTTGGAACAAGGTCTGGAGATTTTCTGAGTTTGTACTGTATCTCAAAGTAGACCTTAGATGTCGATAGAGTGCAGAGTAGCTTTGGTTTACATTAACGATTACAAGGCACAGGAGCTCTGAACAAGAGTATTCTATCTAACTCCAACAGCAAGGAATCCACTGCAGTGGCACTTTGAACATATGGCACATGTGGCAATACCACCACATCCTATGATTGTGTGACTTCATTGTATGATTACAGTTCTTGCAAATACACAATACTGCTTCCACATTGAAGAAAACATAAGTAATCATCTTTTACAGTTGCACAGGTTTCAATCTGTTTGTTGAGAAGTTTCCTCGGCTAGTGTGGCCTCAACTTGTCATACAGTCCTACAGAATGTTAACAGGTCCTTCGGCCCAACTGGACCATGCTAACCATCTGAGCTAGTCCCATTTACCCATGTTTGGCCCCTCTAAACCAGGGGTTCGCAATGTTTTTTAATGCCATGGATCCCTACTACTAACCGAGGGCTCCGTGGACTCCAGGTTGAGAACCCCTGATCCAAATTTTTCCCGTCATGTACCTGTCCAAGTACTTTCAAGTGTTGCCACTGACATTGTAACCCTTCCTTATACTAAGGGAGTTCTCATCTGATCTGATTCACTCCTGTTCTGTGAAATATCACCAGTAACTGATCTTGGCAGCATAACAATATTCTTTGCTACATGTTTTTTCAGTACTTCGTGTAACACTTTGATCCACATTGAAGTGATTTCTGACACTATATTTGATACAAATATATTTGGGGAGGAGAAGATGGCGGCGCGACGCAGTGCGCGCGGCCGCTCCGAATTGGTATCGTATTTGTTAAGTAGGATGCTGTGCACAATCCTGATTTGATGGAGACAGACGTGAGAAGCACGGAGGAACGTCCAGAGAAACTTCTGAAATGCCTGCTTCGCTGCCGCTGCTACTGTGCAATTGAGAATCTCCAGAGGGGAAGGCCCCGAATCTTCGGCTCTGCCTATTGCCTGTTGCCGGGGCCGGGGTCAAAGCTCTCGGCAGAGATGGTGCTCGGTGCTCAGTGTTGGAGGGCTGGTTGGAGGCTCGAAGTTTTCGGACGGACTTAGAGTCGGACGGTGGTCGGGTGCTTCCATGATGCTGCATCGGCAAATTTGTGGTGCTGGAAGCTCATGGCAGGAGGAGTTTGTCCCTTCAACCGTCTGCGTGAGATGATGGGACTTTTGAGAGACTTTGAGACTTTTTTTTTTACCGTGCCCATGGTCTGTTCTTCATCAAATTACGGTATTGCTTTGCACTGTTGTAACTATATGTTATAATTGTAAAACTACATAATTATGTGGTTTTTGTCAGTTTTTTTTAGTCTTGGTTTGTCTTGAGTTTCTGTGATATCATTCTGGAGGAACAAATTGTATCATTTCTTAATGCATGTATTACTAAATGACATTAAAAGAGGACTGCATGTCCTCAAAATCTAATCTAATCTAATCTAAATACCTAAGTACAGATTTAGAATATTGTGTGCAGTTTTCATCAACTGCCTACAGGAAAGATTGAAAGAGTACAAGAGAAAATTTACAAAGATGTTGCTGGGGCTGGAGTACCTGAGTTATAAGGAAAGATTGAATAGGTTAGGACTTTATTCCTTGGAATGTAAAAGATTGAGAAGAGATTGGATAGAGGTATATAAAATTATGAGGAGTATAGATAGGGTAAGTGGTTGGCTGGGACTACAAATAGAGGTCATGAATTAAGGGTGAAAGGTGAGAAGCTTAAAGAGAACATGAGGGGAAACTTCTTCACTCAGAGGGCTGTGAGAGTGTGGAATGAGTTGCCAGTGCAAGTTGTGCACACAAACTCGATTTCAACGTTTAGCAGAAGTTTGGATAGGTACAGTACATGGATGGTAGGGGTGTGGAGGGCTGTGGTCCCGATGCAGGTCAATGGGAGTAGGCAGTTTAAATTGTTTGGCATGGTCCAGGCCAAAGGGCCTGTTTTTGTGCTGTACTTTTCTATGACTCTATAGCAACACACACAAAATGCAGGAGGAACTCAGCAAGCCAGGCAGCATTTATGGAAAAGAGTAAACAGTCGATGTTTTGAGCCAAGTCCCTTGCTCAGGGCTGATGAAGGGTCTCGGCCCAAAACGTCAACCATTTATTCTTTTCTATAAGTGCTGCCTGACTGCTGAGTTCCCCCAGCATTTTGTGTGTGTTGCTTTGGATTTCCAGCATCTGCAGATTTTCTTAAGTTCGTGTTTCTGTGACTCTGCTTCACTGAGGTGCCAATACAGAGCCCTATGCCTGCTTATTGCTTCTGTTGATTGTAACTCAGTCAAAGAGTGAGAAATACTTTCTGCCTTTTGCAGAACATTGCCCTCTGCTTCAATTACTGCTCCCCAGTATACCCTATAACTTAGGCTACACCAGGTGCAAGACTCTGCAAAGATGATAGTACACCGTAATTTATGGATAAAGCATCATTTTCTGGTTTTACACTGCCCAGTGAAACTAGAAATTAATGATTTATCAGTGTAGCTAAACTAATGCTGGAACACTATTTTGTTTAACGAATGTAGTGATGTCTCGGTTGCTCCTTTGGGAATCAGCATGATACAGAGGACTAAATTAAATTACATTGCATAGAATTTGCAAATAAAAAGTGAAATGTTGAATACTAATTCAGATGAAATCCAAGCATTACCTTACCAATTTTAACAATGTTTTCCATTGCCATACACGGATCAACATGTCGATCCATTTTAAGTTAGTGTCAATACGTAAAGGAAATGCTTGTTCCTTTTTTGTCTGACTCCTTCTGGTATTTTTAGCTCTGTTAGTCATTTGTGTGTTTCTACTTCGAGCATCTTTTGTCCCCTAACTTCAGTGACAACTTTGCTAGCCAAATAATATGCAACCACTTTGTCTGTTTTCCAAAAAGCTTCCCTAGAAATTCGTAAGTGTAGTGTTTATTTTTTGGTGGCACACTGAACAGAAACCCTACAAAAAGTAGTAGAGACCGCGCAGTCCATCATGGGTAAAGCCCTCCCAACCACTGAGTACGTCTACAAGAAACACTCTCGCAGGAAAGCAGCATCCATTGTCAGGGTCCTTCACCACCCAGGACATGCTCTCTCGTTGCTGTCATCAGGGAGAAGGTGCAGGAGCCTCAGGACTCACACCACCAGGTGTGAGTTATTACCCCTCAAGCATCAGACTCTCAAACCAACGGGGATAACTTCACTCAGCTTCTCTTGCCCCACATTGAGATGTTCCCACATCCAATGGACTCACTTTTATGGACTCCTCATCTCATGTTCTCAATATTTATCACTTTTTATTGATTATTATTATTTCTTCTTTTCGTATTTGCACAGTTTGTTGTCTTCTGCACTCTGGTTGAATTCCTAGTTTGGCATTCTTTCAATGATTCTGTGGTGGTTATTATTCTACACATTTATTAAGTATGCCCACAAGAAAATGAATCACAGGGTTGTACAGTATATTGTGACGTATATATTCTTTGATAATAAATTTACTTTGAACTTTGAACTTCTGAACATTGAAAATGGGTCATTTCTGGAGTACAGTTTGTGGCAATTTCCAGGTTAGATTGTGACCCCAGATATTCAATTAGATACTTTTGGCCATGAATCACATTTTCAACATGAAAGGATATCATTAACTGCAATATTCTCACTTACTTTATGTTCCCCCAACCCTCACCTAACTGATAAATTAACTGCAATATTCTCAGTTTCTTCATGTTTCCCCGACACTCACCTAACTGATACAAACCACTATTTTGACCCCTGACTTCCCAAATATCCTCCCCGCCCCCCCCCCGATCCTGACTCACCAATGTGGCCCATTGTTCTCTGTTTTCTCTATTGAAGCTTGTCAGTTTCCCGTTCTGATACTTGCTCCTGACTTTAAATGCATTGACATCATTCTTGAATCTGTTATGCAGTACCTGAACAATTTATAGATATATAGTCCACCCTTATTTACTCTCTCTGTTACATTTTCAAAGTATAGTCGTCTAATACTTTGATAGACTTCTTTATATGTATGGTGGAGAGCATATTGACTGGCTGCATCACAGCCTGGTAAGGAAACACCAATGCCCTTGTATGGAAAGTAGTGGATATGGCACAGTCCATCACAGGTAAAGCCATCCCATTTATGGAGCATTGCCACAAGAAAAAAGCATCTATCATCAGGGGCCCCCACCACTTAGGTCATGCTCCCTACTGCCATCAGGAAGAAGGTACAGGAGCCTCAGGACTCACACCACCAGATTCAGGAATAATTATTACCCCTCAACCATCAGGGTCTTGAACCAGTGGGGAAAACTTCGCTCAACTTCACTTGCCCCATCACTGAACTGTTCCCACAATCTATGGACTCACTATCAAGGACTCTTCATCTCAGGTTCTCAATATTTATTGCTCATGTATTAACTAATTATTTTTACCTCTTTTTTGCATTTGCACAATTTGTATTTTGTACATCGGTTGTTTGTCTATCCTGTTGGGTATGGTGTTTCATTGATTCTATAATGTTTCTTGGATTTACTGAGTATGCCCGCAAGAAAAACATCTCAGGGTTGTAGACGATGATGTGTGTTTTGATAATAAATCTGCTTTGAACTTTGAAAGAATTGTCAAGCAAAACTTCATTTTGAACTGGTGCCTTTAAAAAATGCAACAATGTATCATCATTAAGTTTCATCCTTATGTTTCTGCGTTAAACTGTTTGTTAATTTTGAAAAATTCTATTTTGTTTCCTAACCAACATTAAGCTGATTAGCATGTTCCACCTCCCCTCTTAAATTGAAATATAACAGTGCTGAGTCTGTTGATTTTTGTCATCTATATCAATGATCTGGATGATAATGTGGTTAATTGGATCAGCAAGATTGTGGATGACACCAAGATATTGGGGGTGTAGTGGACAGCAAGGAAGGCTATCATGGCTTGCAGTGGGATATGGACCAGCTGGAAAAATGGCAGATGGAAGTTAGTGCAGATAAGTGCAAGGTGTTGCACTTTGTTAGGACCAACCAGGGTAGGTCTCACAGTGTGAATGGTAAGGCACTGAGCAGTGTGGTAGAACAGAGGGATTTGGGAATACAGGTCCATAATTCATTGAAAGTGGTGTCACAGATAGATAGGGATGTAAAGAAAGCTTTGGTCTGCATAAATCAAAATATTGAGTACAGGAGATGGGATGTTATGTTTAAGTTGTATAAGACATTGGTGAGGATTAATTTGGAGTATTGTGTGCACGTTTGGTCACCTACCTACAGGAAAGATGTAAATAAGGTTGAGAGAGTGCGGAGAAAATTTACTAAGGTATTGCTGGATCTGGAGGACCTGAGTTACGTGGAAAGGTTGAACAGGTTAGAACTTTATTCCTTGGAATGTAGAAGATTGAGAGAAGATTTGATAGACGTATACAAAATTATGATGGGTATAGACAGGATAAATACAAGCAGGCTTTTTCCACTGAGATTGAGTGGGACTACAACCAAAGGTGATGGGATAAAGGTGAAAGGTGAAAAGTTTAAGGGGAACATGAGGGGAATCTTCTTCATTCAGAGGGTCCTGAGAGTGTGGTACGGGCTGCCAGCACAAGTAGGGCCTGCAAGCTCAATTTCAACATTTAAGAGAAGTTTGGATAGATAAAGTGCATGGATGGTAGGGGTATAGAAAGCTTTGGTCCTGCGCAGGTCGATGGGAGTAGGCAGCTTAAATGGCTCAGCATGGACTAGATGGGCCAAAGGACCTGTTTCTGTGCTGAATCTTCCTATGATTTAGTTCATCACATACTGTGTATAAACATCCAACATCTAACTGTTGTCCAGCACTACATTTTCCTAATGACAAAAGACGGCCGTGACATCCACCTACTGCATGTGAAAGTGTGGCTGCATCTGGTAAGTTTTGCATCACCTACTAATACCTGACATAGCAAGGCATGTTGTGGCTGTGCAGAACTACATAGTGATTAAATAAAAGCATGCACGAGGGAGGTGGCTTTAACTGGTGCATTCACACTGAAGTGAGAGAGAGAGCAATGCCCATGCATAGATGATAGCACACGTGCAGATATCAGTTCAAAATGTAGTGCTGGTGGGGGGGGGGTTCATTGCTCTAAAAGAAGTAGATCCATACATTACATTTCCTCTCCCTTTAGATTAATGCAACATAAAACTGTATATGTACAAAGTATTCAATTTCCCTTTCATAAACCCACATTCCAAATGAACATGCTTTCACAATAACAGTCCATAACACATTTCAAGTTCTAAAGGTTCAGTCTTTTGGGTGGTGCTCTCTTTCAGGATAGCACCTCTGGACCTGTGGAGTGGCGTCAGCTTTGACAGATGCCTTATCTAAGACTGCAATCTGTCCATCTTGTTGGATGCATTCGGCTCAGGTGTGTTCTTCGGTTGAGCATTCGGTCTCTGGTCCACAGGACATCCCCATGTCTGATCTCCAACGTCCATTGTGTACATCAGTGGTCCAGTTCTTGTAGCTATCCGATCGGGTGTCCACTTGTCTTCTCGGTAATCACGTGCTCGGACTTCCTGATAAATCCCAAAGCTCCTTGCTGCTTCACTTGGCAACTGGCTGAACTGTTTATTCCATACTTCCCTCTGGAGGTCTGGTTTTAGGAGGTCAATGCAAGATCTCAGAAAGTCCATCTCTAAAGTCACAGTACTGGGAAAGTTTGTGCAGTTCTGCAATGTATTCAGAAAGGCTTTCATCTTTTAACTGGTTCCTTTTGTAAAATCTAAGTTTCCCAGCTATTAACAGTGGCTTAGGGCTCAAGTGATTTTGCAAAATCGCGACAGTTTCATCGAACGTCTTGCTTGCTGGCTTTTCAAGGGTTACTGTGTTGCGTAAGAGACTGTACATTCTTGGGCTCATTAAGCTACAAAGTGTAGGGGCCTTCTTTTGCTCCTCCATGTTGTTTGCGTTACAAAACAGTTCCACCCTCTCAATATATGACTTCCAGCACTATCAAATTCGTCAACTTTCCCGAACGAAGCCATCACCACATTATTTTCACTTTAAATTCAGCACGTCTTTCACTGTGTACACCATTGGCTGTGAAGGTTACAGCACCCATTAACTTTAATGGCTCTAGTCATTACAAGATCTCGGTCAAATTATGGAACTTTGTAATAGTGTCGAAAGTTCATTGGCTGTAAAGTGCTTCGGTACATTCTGTGGTCAGGAAAATTACTGTGTAACTGGAAAGTCACTTTGTGTTAGGTTATCTGAAGAACTTGGAAATATAAAGTAAGCCTTGCTTATACTAACCCCCTGCAAAATTTAGAACAGAGGCATCAAAGTCTCTACTCTGTCCATCTCCGATATCACAGAAGCCTATCAGAAACTGCCATAGGGAGTGGGTTTGATCTCACCTCTCTGAAAGGGATCTCCAAAATCAAGATGGAGGAACCTTGCACAAGCATTAAGACCTTGGACTCCCATGTACAGTGCCCTATCAACTCTGGATTCAAATATTTGCCAGAATATTTAGAGAGAATAATGGTGACAGACTCTACCCCGTAAAGCTGCAGACCCAGATTCGGCATCAGCTGCATCGTGGCAGGAATGAAGACTGCTGCTAATATCTTTGTAGGAAGGATGTGCCAGTGAATGGGATTGTCCAAGCGACAGATGAGCATAGCTGACTGTTGTAAAGACAACTTGTGCACCTGTAATGAGCGGAGTGCCACAGGGACTGGTTTTGGGATCTTTGTTGTTTGTAATATCCTGGGTAAATACTGAACGGTTAAAGACCAAGGATCGAAGACCGAAGCTGATGAGTCCTGAAGTCAGGGTCTTTTGGCCAAAGCCCTGGCTCTGTGAGTCCACTGGAGAAGTTAGATGCTCAAAATCTGCAGGTCCGCATGTCCACCGGAGGCTGGAGGCTCAGAGACAGCCTGTCCTGGCATTGGAGGACTGTCAGCAGGTGGCTTGGTAAGAGGAAGGCCAGAGACTTGTTTCATTGTTATCATTTTGTTGTTGCTGTTGCAGATCTTTAGGCCGTGTTGGTTGTTAACTCAGATGATGCATTTCATTGTATGTCTCAACTTATATGTGATAAATAATTGACTCTGAAATAAGTGACTTGGATGAGTATGTAAGTGGTCTGATTGGTAAGACTGATACAACATGAACATTGGTGGAGTCGTAGGCAGTAAAGAAGATTGTTTAAGGACATGGGTAAGCTACAAAGTTGGGCAGATGGAGTTCAACCTAGACAAGTATGAGGTAATGAACTTTGAGAAGTCAAGCTCTAATTAAACATATTGAGTATATAACAGGAACATTAGTCGTGTTGAGGCATAGAGGGAGCTTAGACTGCAAGTTCATAGTTCATGGAAAGTGGCAATGTCAGTAGATAGGGCAGGAAAGAAGACATGTAGTATACTTTCCTTCATGGGCCAAGACATTGCGTATGCAAGATAGGAAGTCATGTTGCAACTGCACAAAACATTGATCAGACAGCGTTAGAGCATTGTGCAGAGTTCTGGTCACCACACCACAGGAATGATGAGATAACAATAGAGAAAATGAGAAAGAGGATGTTGCCTAGAACGGAGGTCTATAGAAGTGAGGAGATTGGATAGGTTGGGTTTTTTTCCTCACTGGAACACAAGAGGCTAAGGGGTGACTTTACAGAGGTTTCAAAATTATGAGTAGCCTATATATGATGGTTATTTAGATTCTTCATTCCAGGTTAAAGGAGTATAGAATCAGAAAGCAAAAGGCAAACATCAGAGGGGAAAATTTAAAGAGCAACAGACACAAAATGCTGGATGAATTCAGCAGGTCAGGTAGCATCAATGGAAATGAATAAACAGTCAAAGAGTTAGGTCGAGACAGTTCTCCAGGACTCAGACTGTTTTTCTCCAGTGCTTTTCCCAAACAGGTAGTAAAGGTGGGTACAAGTACAACATTTACAAGGTATTCCAACAGATAGGGAAGGTGGTGGGGTGGAGATACATCTCTACCAAAGGAGGTGTAAGGTGCTCCTTCCCTCTGCTAGCTGCAGGCCCCTCTGGGACAAGGTGTAGCACCTGCTTAGTTCTCCTGATCAGGGTCACAAGAAACCATGGGAGCAAGTGGTGGATGGTCACGTGAGCAGCTGGTGCAGATCACAAGTCCTGGTTATGCGACCACTGACACCAGGCAGACAATCTCTGAATGGTATTGATAATGGCTGGGGTCAACCCATCATTGCCCAGAAGAGGGCAATGGCAAACCACTTCTGTTGAAAAATTTGCCAAGAACGATCATGGTCATGGAAAGACCATGATCGCCTATGTCATATGACACAGCACATAATGATGATGTCATACAAGACGGCACATAATGATGACTTGGATAGGAAAGTAGTAAAGGGATATGGCACTGGCACAAGCAAATAGGATTAGCGTAGATAGGGATCACAGTCAGCGTAGGCAAAGTAATCAAAGAGCCCGATTCACTGATGTATGATTCTATCATTCTATGATCTGGATGCAGGAACATAAAGCCACAATCGTTTCTACTGGAGTTTGCAATAGCAACCTGGTGCTCCCACTCACAGAGAGATGTAACAGTCTCCAGGATTTAAAATAAGATCCTCCAAATGTACAGGAATATTCAGAGGAGTCCATGGTTAGTGAGCCTCAGCAGTTCAATCTCAGCCAGCTTTCAGTAAATAGTGAAGCAGTTTTTCCTTCACTTGAATGAGAAAGAGGCAGAGCATCAATATTGGCAGGAGGCGAACAAAGCAAAGGCAGCTGAAATCAAAGGATGGAGAATTTCACTTTCCTTTTCATTAATTTTCCATTATGTTGCCCAGGGGTGTTTCCATCACTAAATTAGCTATTGGCATGTTATTTTTCCTTGCAGTCTGACCGCAGTGCATCCAAGAGGATTCCTAGTGCCATCATTTGTTTCAAGCAGATTTCTCATGGTTCAGAGCTGTAGTGATTTTTTTTCACGTAAGATTTCTTTCCACCACCTTCCACGTCCCTTTGTATCCCTTTGCAATAAGATGCTTGCACGTTTATCAGCTCAGAAGAACAAACCTGTTAATCTGTCTCTATAAAATTAACCTGTTTTTTTTTTACTTTTTTGACTGACGGTGTATGTTTCGAGCATGATCCGAATGTGTGACAAGTTGGCAAGAGAGATGTTTGTGCAGATCGGAAGGGACAGTTCAGTAAGTAAAGGAAGACATTTCAGCATCAAAACCCCCCTAAATTAGATAAGTATGGCCATCCTTTGGTTTTGCAGGACTGATTACTCCACTGATGTAAATTATTTAAATCCCCCCAAAAAGTGTGTCACAATGCCAATTTATGGCTGGTTTTGCTCTGTAGAACTTTGAGCATCAAAGTTGGTTAATACTTCTCAAAATTATTTCACTATGATCATTTACAGCTGTTATTGACATTTCATCCCAACAGTTTAGTTTAGATTTAAACCCAGATTATAATCTAAGCTCCTTTTATACGTTGCCAAAACAAACTTAGTATCTAATAAAAGCTGACTAAATTGTTGATGAAGTATGAACTGAGCACTGACCACATTTTCTTAACATTCACTTGGAAACAACCATACCACTCATAGCATAAACTAAACCAACTTCTAAGAATGAAATGAATAAACAGATATTTATGCAAATATAAAAGCAAAACACTGCAGATACTGGAGATCTGAAATAAAACCAGGCAATGATTAAAAAAATACTCAGCAGGTCAGACAGCTTCTGTGGGGAGGAATCAGATCAAAGCACCTGCACCATGAAAGATGCTGATGGTAGGAAATTAACCATGAGATGTAATTGTGTTTTTCTCTCTCCATAGATGCTGATTGATCTGCTCAGTGATTCCAGTATGTCCAGTTTGAGCTTCTATCCTCAAGAAGAATGGTACCAAACTAAACAACACATTAAACATATCTGACAAAAAGTCACATTTATAGCACACAGTCCTATTATTCATTTTCTTCTATCTTGAATAAGACAATATAATATGATCAAGCACAGACAAATAAATAAACACGCATAAATTTAGAAAAATCTTGTCAAATTCAAGTGACCACCTACCAGGTAGAATGTACTTACATTATCATCACATTACTAAGAAAGTTCAAAGTAAGTTTACTATCAAAGTAGGCATGTGTTACCATAAACACAAGAAATTCTGCAGAAGCTGGGAATCCAAGTCAATCCACACAAAATGCTGGAGGAACTCAGCAGGTCAGGAAACATCTATGGAAATGAAAAAACAGTTGACATTTCTGACCTTCTTCAGGACTGGAAAGGAAGATGCCAGAACAAACAAAAAGGTGGGGGGGAGGGGAAGGAGGGTAGCTAGAAGGTGATGGGTGAAGCTAGAGAAAGGCAGAGGGCTGGAGAAGAAGGAATCTGATAGGAGAGGAGAGTGGATCAGAGGAGAAAAGGAACGAGGAGGGGACCTGGGGGGAAGTAATAGGTAGATGAGAAGAGGTATGAGGCCAGAGTGGAGAATAAAGGAAGAGGGGGGATGGGGAGGGGAAAACATTTACCAGAAGGAGAAATATCATATACTACCCTGAGATTCATTTTCATGCAAGTGTTCAGAATAGACCAAAGAAATACAGCAGATTCAGTGAAAAGCTACACGCAAAGACCGACAACCAACGAACAGGCAAAAGTAAACAAATTATGTAAATACAGCAAATAGATAAATAAATCTGAGAACATGAGTGGTAGAGTGATAGAGATTATTACAAATCTAACTGTTATGTTGCAGTTTGTTAGTTATTTAAAGTAGTTTTGCTCCATGGCAGTTCAATGGGCAGATCCTCCAAAGGCCGGAGACTGATAATCTCTGGTCCCAGACCACACAGCTTCTTTCAGCATGGACCCATCTGTAGATTCGTTGGGAAGCCAGCTCCCAGTTCGTCAGTAAAGCAAAGTGCAGCACCATGAAACAATTCTAAGGTGTCTCACTGAGATTTTCACACACTCACAAATGTCTACAACCCTTCGGAACATGTCTTGAACTATGGTAAAATTATGCTTTGTAAAACAGAAGGAATCCGAAGATGTAGCACACACTTTCAAAAAAAAAGCATTTAAAAATATTTGAAAATGCAAACACGAGGGAATCTGCAGATGCTGGAATCTCAAGCGACACACATCAAAGTTGCTGGTGAACGCAGCAGGCCAGGCAGCATCTCTAGGAAGAGGTACAGCCGACATTTCGGGTCGAGACCCTTCGTCAGGACTAACTGAAAGAAGAGCTAGTAACAGATTTGAAATCTGTACCTCTTCCTAGAGAGGCTGCCCGGCCTGCTGTGTTCACCAGCAACTTTTATGTGTGTTGCTAAAAATATTTGAACTCCCTGAATTCAGTGAAATACAAAGTTTCCACTACCTTTCTCCCAGCAGCTCCCATTTATTTTTACAGGTCAGCAGTCACCTATTTATTTTTGCAAAGTAGAGCATTAGTGTTGCACTGTTACGTTGTGGATAACCACAGGAGCCTTGCTGCACAAAGAAAGAGATCACAAAGGTAATGGCCCGATTATTCAATCACAATGAAGTCACGTCCATGGTGTTTGCTGTACTTAGACCATGAGACAGCAGCACACTTGTAATTTCCCTGCATGGACAGTTTCACGTAGAAATCTCAAAGACGCCCTCAATGTTTAAAGTAGTTCTGCTTACAGCCTTCTCTAATGGGATCAGACAAAATCGTATGAGTGGATGTGAATGTAAGCCACTGGTGAATTATTTTCATTACAAAATACACTAAATTTGGCCTGCTGTGTTTCACATGCTCTGTGTGAAGTTTCAATGCTCTGCGTGAAGTTTCAATGCCATTCTAAATGCACACTCTCTGATTGGAAAAAAAATCTTTTGAGAGCAAATTGCAGTTTTTGCAAACTAGAAATTTTAACTGCAATGGATATAATGAAAATTTTGAGACTGGATTTTCACCAGATTTGCAGTAAAGCAGGGCTTACATAGAAACATAGAAAACCTACAGCACAATACGGGCCCATCGGCCCACAAAGCTGTGCCGAACATGTCCTTACCTTCGAAATTACCTAGGGTTACCAATAGCCATCTATTTTTCAAAGCTTCTTGTACCTGTCCAGGAGTCTCTTAAAAGACCCTGTCATATCCGCCTCCAACACCGTCGCCGGCAACTTATTCCACGCACTCACCACTCTCTGCATAAAAAAACTTACCCCTGACATCTCCTCTGTATCTACTCCCAAGCACCTTAAAACTGTGCCCTCTCAGGCTAGCCATTTCAGGCCTGGGAAAAAGCCTCTGACTATCCACACAATCAATGCCTCAAAGGTTCCAAACCTTTTGAATGCCATGGCCCCAAGGAGTCTGTGAACCCCAGGTTGGGAACCTCTGAACTAAACAATGACAAACACTGATATTTGATGTGTTATAAGATAATTGATGAATCTTTGATGTGTTTTAAGATAATTGATGAGTCTCCAGCCCCTTGGTACAACACCTCATATACTGTCAAGGTAGTCTCCAGCCCCTTGGTATGAACATTGAATTCTCCAACTTCCCGTAATTCCCTCCCCCTCCCTTCCCCTATCCCTATTTCACTCTGCCCCCTCCCCCAGCTGCCTATCACCTCCCTCATGGTTCTGCCTCCTTCTACTACCCATTGTGTTTTCCCCTATTCCTTCTTCACCTTTCCTGCCTATCACCTCCCTGCTTCCCCTCCCCCACCCCTTTATCTTTCCCCTTACTGGTTTTTCACCTGGAACCAACCAGCCTTCTCCTTCCTACCCTCCCGCCACCTTCTTTATAGGGCCTCTGCCCCTTCCCTCTTCAGTCCTGACGAAGGGTTCCGGCCTGAAATGTCGACTGATCGTTTCCACGGATGTTGCCCGACCTGCTGAGTTCCTCTAGCGTGTTGTGAGTGTTGCTTTGACCCCAGCATCTGCAGAGTATTTTGTGTTTATGCATCTTTGATGATTGTGAATGAGTTATGAATTTATACTTAAATTATTATGCACAGCAAAGCCAAATTTCATTAAACCAGGTGTTTTTACTTTTAATTTTCTTCTCACAAAACCATAGAAAAAATTACAGTTGGTCAAAATGTTTTGGCAAAGATTTCTCAGGGAAGTGTTTAAATGCATAGTTGCATAATGTAGACCAGAAAGTTTAAGTTCAATTTATGGTCCACACTCAGTGACCACTTTATTAGGTACACCTGCTAGATCATGCAGATATCTAATCAGTCAATCATGTGGCAGCAACTCAATGCATAAAAGCATGCAGCCACTGTCAAGTGGGTCAGTTATGTTCAAACCAAACATCAGAATGGGGAAGAAACATGATCTAGGTGACTTTGACTGTGGAATAATTGCTGGTGCCAGACTGGGTGGCTTGAGTATCTCAGAAACTGCTGATCTCCTGGGATTTTCATGCACAGCAGAGTTTACCAGTGTGCGTCATTTTGACGGGTCAAAACGCCTTGTTAAGAAGAGATCTCAGAGGAGAATGGCCAGATTGGTTCAAACTGACAGAAAGGTGACATTAACTCAAATAACCATGCATTATGACAGTGGTGTACAGAAGAGTACCCCAATACACAACATATTGAACCTTGAAGCAGATGGGCTCCGGCAGCAGACCACAAACATACACTCAGTGGCCACAGGGTACTTAACAAAGTGCTGAATGTATGCACAGTCAGATGAGTATAAAATTCCTACTACCACCTCAGAACAGTGAGTCTGCAGCTCGGAATTAGGAATGGTTTCCTCCTATCAAATGGTGTAGGCTAACCATTTTACAAACTAAGTGCATGAAAACTGAAGTAAGAAGGCTGGCCACAGTGCCCTTTGCAATAGCATGGTTTTCTAGCTGTCCTGTGAGTGTTCTTAAATGATGCTTTCACCATTCGGGCAATGGCTCAGTACTAGCATTAAGAGAACACTAATCATAAAATCTAAGCTTCGCCATTGTGAGGTGTGAGATTTGGAGAATGGCCAACACCTCAGGGACTGCAGCCAGAAAAGAGACAGCAATATTAGTGAGGAGGAGAATTTCCCAGTGTCCGTTTGGACCATACCTGTGCTGCAACTGAGGTATTGCATTAGTATAGAATATGCCTAGTTCATGGACTAAGTTAATGATGAAGTAAACATCTCCCTCCTCATAAAGACTGAGTTAAAGAATCCTGAAGCTCTTCTGATTGTTAAACCTCGATTAACTAACACCAAATTAAAACTGTGCCTCTAGTACATCAGTGTAATTCACGGCTGAGGAATATATTTGTGCTCAAAGACATTTTTAGCTTAAAACATTGATATAACGTAAAGGAGGCAGCATGGTAGCATAGTGGTTAGCACAATGGCTTTACAGTGCCAGTGATATCCAATTGGTGTTCAATTCCTGCCACAGCTTGTAAGGAATTTGCATATTCTCCCCATGACCATGTGATTTTCTACCAGGAGCTCCCTCTTCCTCCCATACTCCAAAGGTATATGATTAGGATTAGTGAGCTGTGGGCATGCTATATTGGCCCCGGAAGCATTGTGCCATTTGCAGGCTGCCCAACACAAGGCCCAAAACGTCGACTGTACTCTTTTCCGAGATGCTGCCCGGCCTGCTGAGTTCCTCCAACATTTTGTGTGTGTTGCTCGGATTTCCAGCATCTGCAGATTTTCTCTTGTTTGACAAATGCTCGTTGATTTGATTTGACACAAACAACGCCTTTCATTGTATGTGTCAATGTTTCTATGTACATGTGACCAATAAAGCTTATCTTTAAATATGTGCAAAGGATTGCATGCAACAATTAAAGAAATTAGATTAATTTACCAAGGAATGCAAGAAAAAAATACTGAATTGTTTCCTGGGATTGTCAGATCATTTGGATTCTGAAGTTCAAGACAACAAAGGGAGATCTCATTGAAATATACAGAATGCGTAATTGGGTTGACAGGGTAGATACTGGGATGACATTTTTCTATTTAGGGTATCCAAACCATGTCATCACATGCTTAAAATAAGATGTTATTCATCAGGAACTGAGATAAGAGAGCATTTCATCACCCAGAGCTGAATAAACCTTTTGAATTCTCCAGCACAGGGGGCTGTAGTAGCTCAGTCACTGTTAATATTCAAGATGGAGATCCAGAGGTGTTGGGTATTATGGGGACAGAGAGGCCTGGTGGTAATAGATCAGCCCTGAAATTGCTGATTAGCAAGGAAGGCAAGGAGTGCCAAATGGCTTGCTCCTGTTTCAGGAACCAAAGGTGGTGATGAATCAGCACACAGGATGGGGATCGAAATTTTGACTGAGTGGTGTCATAACAACAACCTCTCACTCAATGTCAGCAAGACCAAGAAACTGATTGTAGACTTCAGGAGAGGGAAACCAGAGGTCCATGAGCCAGTACTCATCAGAGGATCAGAGATGGAGAGGGTTAGTAATGTTAAATTCATGGGTGTTTCTGTTTCAGAGGACCCATCCTGGACCCAGCACGTAAGTGCAATTGCGAACAAAGCGTGTCAGCGTCCTTACCTCCTTAGGAGTCTGCGGAGATTTGGCATGACATTGAAAACTTTGACAAACTTCTGTAGCTATAGGGAGTATAATGACTGCCTGTATCATGGGCTGGTATGGAATCACCAGTGCCTTTGAATGGAAAATCCGACAAAAGGTAACAGATTTGGCCCAGCACGTCACGGGTAAAGCCCTCCCAACCATTGAGTACATCTACATGAGAGACACTGTCATAGGAAAGCAGCATCCATCATCCGAGTTCCCCACCACCCAGATCATGATCTCTTCTTGCTGCTGCCATTAGGTAGAAGGTACAGGAGCCTCAGGACTCGCACCACCAGGTTCAAGAACAGTTCTGATCCTCAATCATCAGGCTCTTGAATAAAGGAAGATAACTACTCTCACTTACCCCATTATTAAAATGAAATAATTAAAACTATCTCATTTTAAGGACTCTTTATCTCATTATCTCATGTTCTCGTTATGTATTGCTATTTATTTATATCTGAATTTGCACAGTTTGTTGTCTTCTGCACTCTGGTTGATCTTTCATTCATCCTGTTATAGTTACTATTCTATAGATTTGCAGAGTATGGCCACAAGAAACTGAATCTCAGGGTTATATATGGTGACACAGACATCCCACCTCTCCCGGAAGTTCCGGGAGTCTCCCACATATTAATAGTGGCTTCCTGATGCCCGCAAATCATGTACAATATCACGGAAATCAATTTTTTTGAGAGAGAGCGCGAGAGGGAAAGCAAGCGAGAGCACACGAGCGACCACGAGAGAGAGAGAGCACGAGCGAGAGAGAGAGCGAGTGCGCGCCATGGCAGAGTGTTCCAAAAAAAAAAAAATATAAAATGTACGTCACCCCAGACTACACTAAAGTGTACCCCTGCCTAATAGGGGTCAAAAATAATGACAGTGTTGCTCGCTGCACTGTTTGCAACAGTGACTTTTCTATTGCCCATGGTGGGTTAAGACTGTAAAAGACATGTTGAGGTGAGTTTAACAGGTGTTATTCGTTCATCAGCATAGCTAACGTTATTTAAACTAGCTGGCTGGCTGCTAAGGAGCTGCTCCTTTGCAGACATCCTGCCTCTCCCGGAAGTCTCCCGCAAATTGATGGTGCTACCTCCCTGAAATGAGTTTTTGCAGGGTGGGATGTCTGGGTGACATACATGTACTTTGATAATAAAATTTACCTTGAACTTTGAACTTTGGTTTCTACTGACCTTGGTAGTATTGCTCCCAGATGAGAACGCCCTACCTCCTTTCAGAAAATGTAGTCTGTAACCTGTGATGAAATTTATGCCTCCTGAGGGAGGACTGAACAATTGGAGATGTTGTTTATTGGGCAGGATGTTCGACTGAGTCCCCATCACTTCATGGTACTGACCAATTGACACTATTTCAAATAAAATCCTTTTTCATTGGCACCTTGATATCACACGAACAACATTAACTGAATACCTGAATATGTCCTTCTTCATGTCTGCAGAGTTTGCTGAGGGTAAATTAGCCACCATGTCTTTCTTCAGTGTCGATTCCATCCACTCTTCCATGATGTTTACTCCTCTCTCCACAGCACTGAGGCCATGAGACTGCTCCGGCTGCTACGTGCTTGGTGTCTGCAAGCTTTGCAGTAATTTGCCCCGCTGTGTGATGGATTATGGGCCTACTCCAGGCTCCAGGTCTTGGGACACAATTTGGTTCAGAATGCTGCTTCTTGCTTTTATTGTTTGCAGGATTTATTTCTTTTTTCTCTTTCTCTGTGCATTGGGTGTTGGTATTTGTTTTTAATTGGGTTCTTTCGGGTTCCTTGTTTTATGGCTGAATTTAGGCAGTCAAATGGCAAGGTTGTACAATTTATACATTCTTTGAAAATAAATATACTTTGGATCTTTTGAATCTTTGAAACTTTGAGTACCTAACATATCTATGCAGCTATAAAGAAGGCAAGACAGTGGCTATATTTCATTAGAGTTTGAGGAGATTTGGTTTGTCACCTAAAACACTCAAGAACATCTACAGATGTACTGTGGAGAGCATTCTGACGGGCAGCATTACTGTCTGGTATGGTGGTGGGTCTACTGCACAGGATCAAAAAAAGCTACAGAAAGTTGTCAAATTACTCAGCTCTATCTTAGGTACCAGCTTCTGTAGCATCCAAGATAACTTCAAGAAGTGGTGCTTCTGAAAGGAGGTGTCCATTATTAAGGACCCCTGCCACCCAGGTCATGCCCTCTTCTCATTGTTACCATTGGGACAGAGGTGCCTGAAGGCACACATTCAGCGGTTCAGGAACAGCTTCTTTCCCTCTGGACATTCCTAAATGGACTTTGAAAATATGAACACTACCTCACTTTTTTAAAATATTATTTCGGTTTTGGCACTATTTTTAGTTCTACTATATAATAGTATTTCTGTAGGCTGAGAATAAATGGGGAAGGCATAAAACAAGTACAGAACTTTTGCTACTTAGGAAGCTGGGTGACATCAGATGGCAGGTGCGACATGGACATCAAAAGAAGAATAGGGATGGCAAAAGACACCTTTACGAGAATGAAGAGTATACTGACCAATACCAAACTAGGCGTGACAACCCGCCTCAGAGAACTGAAATGTTACGTTTATCCAGTTATGTTATATGACTCAGAATGTTGGACAATATCTAGTAACATGAGGAAATGAATTGAAGCAGCAGAGATGTGGTTTTTGAAAGAATATCATGGACGAAACGAATATCTAACGAGGATGTCATGAACAGAGCAAACACAAAAAGAGAAATAATGTATGAGATCATAAAAAGGCAACGTAACTTCATAGGACATGTGATTAGGAAAGAGGAGTTAGAATGCACGGTAATTATGGGAAAGATTGAAGGGAAGAAAGCAAGAGGGAGACAAAGACAAATGATGATGGAAACAGCAGCCAGAGAACTGGAAATGAATACCAATGATCCACTTGACCAGAAACAGGAGTGTGTGGGCTATGGCAGTCAAAGCTCAAACTGGGCACGGCACCTGATGATGATTATGATGATTTAATATACTTTTATGCACTTATTGTAATTGATTTATCTATTTTTTCTATATTATCATGTATTGCATTGTACTGCTGCTGATAAGTTATCAAATTTCACGACATACGCCGGCAATATTAAACCTGACTCTGATTCCTAGATGGCAGACAACTTGTTTCAGTAGAGCTGAGGTCACGGTAAATGCCACTTAATTAGTGCGAGGCGAAAGATGTCATCAACCATGAAAACAGGCCCTTCGGCCCACTGAGTACAGACTAACCATCAAAGGACGCTTAAACACTAATCCTACACTAATCCCATTTTGTTATTCCAACATTCCCATCAACACTCACCAGTCTCTACCACTAGATGCAATTCACAGCAGTCAATTAATCTACCTTCTTGCTCATTTTAGGCATGCGGGAGGAATCTAGAGTGCCGGAAGGAAATGACAAGGAAAATGTGCAACACTCAAAATCAGTATCAAACACTGGTCGCTGGAGATGTGAGGCAGCAGCTCTGTTAGAGTGTAACCTACATCTAATTAATTGATAATAAATATCTTTTAACAATTTATAATGTTTTCAGAAATTGTGGAATTGCCACTTTAAATCTATTCCCATTTTCAGTATTTTCTGCAATGCAATGAATAAACTGCTTCAGGGTTTCAATTCCACTTGCATCCCACATGCAGGCAGAAATGTGCCTTCCTAACTTGTCCAAGCAGTTGCCTGAAAGACTCACTGGATGTTATCACTCCTGGACACCATTATAAAAGAGAGTATTTGATTTTTTTTTTTAGTGGGGGGTGGTTGGTGAAACAAGATGACTAAATCCTGTGCAGCTCTATTGGGTGGAATTAGAAGCCCGGCAGAAACCTCCCCAAGATCAATGCACGGGCAGCTTTGATCTCAGAACCAGCTCCTTTTGATTGCAGGTCTCAAAGTGCCTGCCACATCTCCTGAGAGTTCCGGATTCAAGCTTTTACTTTCATCTCTCCATCATTAGTTCTGCTTACACAGGAAGTTGACACTTCGCAAAGACCTCTGGGATTTTTGCTCTAAGGCTGAATTTTGAGGCTTGAACATCCAGTGAAATTTCTTAACAATTTTCTTCTTTTTCCCCCCTTTTGGTAATGCTCAGAACCCTGTGTCCTAAACTAATTCTGTTTTAACCTAGTTTTTAAAAATATATTTAAATAGTATTTGCCAATCCATGCTTGCTTATGCTGTCGAACACCTGACAACCTATAATATATTAATGGAATCAAACATATTGCTTATAAAGAATGAAATGGAATAAATTGAAAAGCATTGAAATTCTGAGCATCAGGAGAAATCTCATATGGTTCTTACTGATATAGATATATTCATATTTTCATTGTTTAAAATCCTGTTGATCTGACTGGGATGTATGAACTAAGACTCAACCCTAACAGTCCTATTGAACTGGTTTAAGTAACCTGGTTAATGATTTCATTCAAATAGCATATACAGGACTTTGACATAAACACAATAACCCAATGCTCTGAATGATAGTTTGTGAGAAGATCAAGCCCCTGGTAGGCTCGTAATCCTTCCTATTGTGTCAAGGAGTGAAATACAACAATTTCCTATGATATAGTACAGACATTCATCCAGGTTGTCTTATTGAGCAATTTACCAAGATTTAAGATGGTGTCGAGTCTCTCTTTGCTAAGTTTTACAAAACACAATACCAACACTGAGTGAATCTTTACCAAGCGCTTTTAATACGTATTTTTTGCAAGGGGAAAGTTCAGCTCCACTCCCACAGAGATGGTAGGAGATTTTCAACACACCATTTACAAAACGTTCCTTTTATGCTAAGAACGAGATGAGTTTACTGTTTTCAGTGAGCTCAGTCCTTCCGATACATTTGTTGTGGTCTGCTCGTCTCTGCTATTCCTTATTTTGCTAAGTATTCGGTACATTGGGTGCTTGCAGTCACGTATTGCTTTAGTAAGCGCTTTACTTGTCGTCATGTACATGTATTGCAACCTATTAGCCTAGCACTCTGGGAGTGTCTGCTCCATTTTGTTACATCAAATGGCTGCAAAAAATACCAAGTTCATTAGATATTTCCACAAAAGTAACAGTTGCAGCTAACCTCCCGGGAGGGGGGGAGAAGATGGCGGTGTGACAACATCGCGCGCGGCCACTTTGGTGATGATATCTGTTATCTGTCAAGTAGGGGACCGTGCACAATCCTGATTTGATGGAGACAGATGTGAGAGCACAGAGGAACATCTGGAAAACTTCTGAAATGCCCGCCTTGCTGCCGCTGCTACTGTGTGGTAACCGTTTTCTCCGGAGCTGAAGGCCCCGAAATCCTCAGCTTTGCGTGTTTCAGCGGCCGAGGAAGAGGTCGAAGGTGCTCGGCAGAGGATGGCACTCGGGAGGCTGTATCGGAGAGGCTGCTCAGAAGCTCGGAGTTTTCGGATAGATGGACTCAGGGTCGGCTGTGGTCGGCTGCTTCCAAGGCATCGGCAAGTTGACGGTGCCCGGAGGTTTATGGCAGGGAGTTTCTCCCTTTTGCCGCCTGCTATCGGGGACTCGGGACTTTGAGACTTTTTTACTGTGCCTATGATCTGTTCTTCATCAAATTATGGTATTGCTTTGCACTGCTGTAACTGTATGTTATAATTATGTGGTTCTGTCAGTGTTAGTCTTTGGTTTGTCCTGTTTTCTGTGATATCACTCTGGAGAAACATTTGTATCATTTCTTAATGCATGTATGCATTTCTAAATGAGAATAAAAGAGGACTGAGTGTTCTCATAATCTAATCATTACAAATAAAAAAATGTTGAAAATATAGTCAAAAAAGAAAGCCATCCAGTTAATAATTGCCAATACAGATCAATCACACGAACTTGGCACAAATCTCTCAAGAATCTCTCTGGAGCACTCTGAGAAAATGAAGCAAACAACACAACATAGCAAGCATAAGGATGGTTATCGTAATTAAAAAACTAAAGGAAGGCATTAGAAGAAATAGAACAGATTCTATCTAAGCGAGCATTAGAAGGAAAAGGAAGAACTGTGTTCATAAACTGAGTGTTGATTGATAATATCTTGTCAACCAATGAGCAGGGAGTGAGATGGAGCATGGGACTGACCTCACTATCTATTAGATAACAAATTTAATTTACACGTCGTCTGTTTATAGAGCCATCTGAATCTACAATGACGATTCACAATAAATGCGTGATAAGTTCTCAAGAGTATACAATTAATAGAGAATAGCTACAATTAATTGGAAATTGGCGGGGGGGTGGGAAATTGATATTCTTGTTGCTGTTTGCATAATTTGTGTTTTTTTTGCATGGTGGGCAATGATGTTCTGTTTTGAATGGGTTCTATGGCTTTCTTTGTTTTGTGGCTGTCTGTGGAAAGACAAATCTCTGGATTGTATACTGCATACATACTTTGTTTTTAAATGTATCTGGAGTCCATTGAAACTAACCAGTCGAGAGCTGGGGCCGCTAGTGCACATGCGTATGGATTAGACGTGTTCGGTCAGTGCTCCTCTCCGAGGCCTCGATAAAATTACTATTATACCGTGTTTTAGGCCAACAGTGTATGTTTAAACCAAGTGTCTGGAAAAGTTTGACAATGCCGAAGGCAAATAAAGCCAAGACCGCCGACTGCCGAACTACCGAAGTTAGTGCTAACAATGTGTCGGTAAAGAACTTCTCCGCGCCTGAGATACCGCCGGATAAAACTTACGCCACGTGCAAGGAATTAGGTCAGGAGATTTCTGAGTCAGTTGTGCGCAGCATTAACGACTGCTTTGATGTTTTTGAGACCAAGTTTGAGGCACTTGTGGCCTCCAAGGCTGACTTACAAGCCCGTGTGGCTAATCAAGAACTAACCACCAGTGACCTTGAAACACGCGTGCAAGAGCTTGAAGCTAAGTACTCAGAGCTAATGAGACAAAATAGCCAGCTTGAAGCTAAAGTACATGACTTAGAGGCTCGTTCCCGGAGACATAATATCAAGATTGTAGGGGTACCAGAGGGCGAGGAGGATGGTAAACCTACTGAATTTGTTTCCAGACTGATTCCCAAGTTGCTTCGGGAAGAGCATTTCCCATATCCAGTTAAAGTCGATTGTGCGCATCGCTCTCTCTATCCGAAGCCGGCTGATGGCGGTAAACTGCACACCATCTTGGCACGTATCCATCACTTTCAAGTGAAAGAGCTGATCCTGCACCGCAGCAAACTACAACCCATGGAGTACAAGAGAAATAAGGTCTTGATCTTCCCGGACTATACCAAAGAAGTGATGACTCAACGTCGTGCCTTTCATGATGTACTGCAAACTCTGCGTGATGGAGGAATCAAGCACACCCTGCGGTATCCGGCTACGCTCTATATTTATCATCAAGATGGAAGAGGACCTAAAGTATATGACGACCTGATAGAAGCAGCACAATTCTTGGAAAGGAATAACGCACGAAAAAGGAGGTCGATATATTGACACTGTTTATTCAGTTTATATTTGTGCCGGTTTCCATGTTGGGATATGGGGAGAGACTCGCTTGTTATATGTAATTTTGCAATGCTGTATGCTGCACTGGGATTTAATTGCAGAGAATGTTCTAAATATTTTTGTTATTATAAGGGTTAAATTTGAGTTGGTGTCATGAATGTTCAGCTTCAGGTGTGGACACTGGATAACTCTCCCGAGCCTTAATAGCATTTGTTTAACGGTATTATAAAATTGGTTTTATAAATTTTCTCGGAGAGGGGGTTTGTGATAATTGTGTAATGTTAGTTACCTGCCCAGCAGGTCCTTTTGGGGTGGAAATGGGGAACTATGTGTCTGGTTTAGGGAGACACGAAGGGGGGGTGGGTTAGGGTGTGTGTTGTTCTTGTTTATAGCTCAGACATGTTTTTTTTGTGTATGTTGTGTTCTTAAGAGGCTGCCAGTTATTCTGCATTGTTTACTATGTTTGTGCTCAACTCTAATAATCTCTTTTTTATTCTTATATGCAGAGGCCTTGCGATAGAGCACAGCTGGTGGGTAAAGATATTACAATAGTCTCGGGGAATGTTAAGGGCTTTGGTCGTGTTGTTAAGAGGGATAAAGTTTTTAGACATCTCAAATCCCTATCTGCAGATGTGATTTTTCCACAGGAAACCCATATCAAAGTAACTGAGCAACGCAGATTGAGGTCTAGCTGGATATCGCAGGTTTACCAGTCACCAATTACTTCTCATGCCCGTGGTGTGGCTATCCTCTTTAGGAAAAATATTCCATTTCAACTCACTTCCATGACCACAGATCCTCTCGGCAGGTTTATTATGATCTCTGGCACCATTAATTCGTTTCTGCTAACCTGCCTTAATATTTGTGGTCCAAACACAGACTAGCCAAATTTTTTTAGGAAAGTTTTTGATTTACTTCCAGATGCCAGTAATTCAAATATAATAATCGGCGGTGACTTTAATTGCTACCTGGACCCATATTTAGATAGATTGTCCTCCCGCCTGCCCTCAAATATCATGTCAGTGCAGGTCCTAAATAACTTGATTAGATCTAGGAATTTAGTAGATATTTGGCAAGTTCAACATCCTACCAACAAGGATAATTCTTATTATTCTCATGTTCACAAATCTTATAGTAGAATAGACTATTTTTTGATTGATTCTCATTTAATATCTCCTGTTACCAATACAAAATATCATAATAGATTAATTTCTGATCATAGCCCCTTGACAATGTCGGTAAATCTCTCCCTTCCCAAACGAATCTATTCCTGGCGTTTTAACCCCTCCCTACTCGCCGATAAGAAATTTATAGAATATTTCACCACCAGATTAAAAGATTTTATAGACATTAACGATAACGGCGAGGTGTCAGATTCCACACTCTGGGAGATGTTAAAAGTTGTAATTCATGGGTATATAATTTCATATGATTCCATTGCTAAGAGGGAGAGAGAAGGGCGATTATTAGAGATTGAGAGTACTCTCCCAAGGCTTCGAAATTCTCTGAAGATTATAATAAAATAATGAAGCTTAAACATGAGTACAATTGTATCTTTGGTAGTCAAATAAATAACCTCCTCTTAAAATCAAGACAAAAGCATTTCGAAATGGGGGACAAGCCTGAGGGGCTCTTGGCGCGGCAGCTCAGGGGCGCCCAGGCCCTAAGGTCAATTCATTGCATTAGATCGTGGGTGGGTACCCTGTTAACTAACCCCAAGGAGATAAATGACTGTTTTAAAGAATTTTACAGTGAACTCTACACCTCTAAATGCAATGCCACTCAATCTGATTTGAATGACTTCTTTGATTCTCTTGTAATGCCGAAACTTAGTGACGCTGCTAGGGAGGACCTAGATTCTGACTTCACATTGGAAGAAATAACTTCTGCCATTAAGTCATTTCCGTCCGGCAAGGCTGCTGGGCCGTATGGATTTAACCGTGAATTTTATAAGAAATTCTGTGATATCCTTGCCCCACTTCTCCTCAGAATGAAATCTTGTTCTAAGAGAGATAAAGCCTTGCCTAGGACATTGTACAAGGCTAACATTTCCCTCAGTTTAAAAAAAGGTAAAGAGGAAACAGACCCGGCCAGTTATAGGCCCATTGCACTCCAGAATTTTGATAGAAAGGTAATTACTAAAATGCTGGCTAACCGACTAAATAAGCATTTGTCATCTATCGTTCATCCTGATCAGACAGGATTTGTCCCAGTTCGGTTCTCTTTTTCCAATGTCAGATGCCTCCTTAATACTATATATGCTGATCATGGGAAAGCTAATGGGGCAGCAATTTTGTCCCTTGATGCACAGAAGGCTTTTGACCAGATTGAGTGGCCTTACATGTTTGAGTCACTGTACAGGTTTGGGTTCGGGGAGTCATTTGTATCTTGGGTAAAACTGATATACGCCAGCCCAATGTGTTCTATTATAACTAATGGTGACAATTCAACTCTGTTTCCCCTAGACTGTTCAGTCCAGCGGGGTGTCCTCTCTCGCCAGCCCTTTTTGCCGTCACGGTAGAGCCCTTTGCCTTAAAAATAAGAAGTCACCCAAATATTCTGGGTTTGAAAGTGGGAGGTATTGAAACGCTTATTAGTTTATATGCTGACGATGTGACACTCTACTTACAAAACTCAGAACTGTCAGTCCCTCTTCTTCTAGATTTAATCACCTCTTTTGGCAGACGATTGGGATACTCAATCAATTAGACAAAAAGTGACTTTGTGCCCTTCTCCAATGACTACACGCGGGGTTTTTTGGAAAGTGTCCCGTTCAAAGTAGTTAAAGATCACTTTACTTATCTCGGCTTGACAATCCTCAAAGATACTAAATTAATATTCAAATTAAACTTCGCGGAGTTTATTTCAAAACTTAAACAGGATACAGAAAGTTGGAAAACCCTACCTCTGTCCATGATTAGTCGTATAAATTCAATTAAAATTGTTTCCCTTCCTAGGTTTCTCTATCTTTATCAAAATCTCCCCATTTTTCTTACATCAGCTTTCTTTAAAGAATTGGACTCCATAATATTGTGTTATATCTGGAATTATAAGAATCACAGGATTTCGAAAATTCATTTACAAAAGCCCAAGTCTGAAGGAGGGCTGGGATTACCTGTATTTAGACACTGTTATTGGGCTGTCAATGCTATGGCTTTAATGTTTTCGTAACAGGGAGCTCTGGATAACCTAGCCCCTGGGGCTCCCTTGTGGCTATTATGGAGTCCAACTCTGTTGTCAATTCCTCCTTGCCAGCCATGCTGTTCTCCAAGTTAGAGAGGCCTGGGACTTCAAAAAGTTTGAGTTTTGTTTTGAAAATTTCCGGTAGAATTCTAAATTGGATTAGGAGCGTTCTGAATTTATCAGGGACCTCTGTACAAACACTAATCTGTTTCAATCACTCTTTTCTACCCTCATGGTCAGATAAAACCTACTATGCTTGGAGGGAGAAGGATCTAGTTTCTATTGAAGACCTGTACATAGAGGGACGGTTTACAACATTTAGTCTGCTGAAAGAGAAATTTGAGCTGCCTCATTCGCACTTTTTTCATTATTTGCAAATTAGACACTACATTCAATCTAAGATTTGTAATTTTGAAATCCTTCCAGGGAAACATATGTTTTTTGATATTTTAGAGAACGCTCCTGACTCCAGGCATCTCGTTTCTAAGTTTGTACGTTTGTTTGATAATTGCACTGTAGCGTCTACTGCGAAGATTAGAGGCGCCTGGAGAGAGGAGTTGGGCATTGAATTATCTGAAGCTGCCTGGAATAAGTGTTTGTCTATGATACAGGCTTGCCCTGTTAACAGCAGGCACCAACTGATCCAGTTTAAGGTTGTCCACCGTCTCCATTACTCTAAACTTTGATTGCACAGGATTTACCCTTCTGTCTCGCCAAAGTGCGATAGATGCCAAGGGATGGAGGCCACGTTGCCACACCCCTTTTGGTTTTGCCCATTACTGACTGGATTTTGGTCCAAAATATTCGACTGGTACTCAAAGGCCTATAAAAGATCCTTCCCTTTGGAAGCTGGTCTCGCTATATTTGGCTGCTCGCAATCTACTATTTGTTTCCCTGCAACCATGCAACAGTCTCTGATGCTGGGGATGACTGTTGCCAAAAGACTTATCTTGAGGGAATGGAAATCACCTTCTCCTCCTTCCTTTCGGAGATGGATGGCTGTTATGATCTTAGTCATACAGATGGAGAAACTTAATTAAAAAATTTTCAGCTACCTGGGATCCATTTCTTGCCTACCTGGATGAGGCCGGGGGTGGATGAGCAATTTCCCCCCCCCCCAAGCTGATTTCTCACGGCCCTCATTTGAGATTTAATGTTTAGTATTTTTGAGCACTTTGTACAATAGGCATCCCTCTAATGTTATGTCTTTTTTTTTTACTTATTTCTTTTTTATACATGTCTGAGCTGGTATGTTTTTGTTAATTTTATTGGGGTTTTTTTGAAAATTTTGAAAATAAAGTATAAATAAATAAATAAATAAATTTGGCGCATGGCCAAGTCGTTAAGGCGTTCGTCTAGTGATCTGAAGTTCGCTAGTTTGAGCCTTGGCTGAGGGAGCCTGTGTGTCCTTGAGCAAGGCACTTAACCACACATTGCTCTGCGATGACACCGGTGCCAAGCTGTATGGGTACTAATGCCCTTCCCTTGGACAACATCAGTGTTGTGGAGAGGAGAGACTTGCAGCATGGGCAACTGCCTGTCTTCCATACAACCTTGCCCAGGCCTACGCCCTGGAAACCTTCCAAGGTGCAAATCCATGGTCTCATGAGACTAATGGATGCCTACAAATAAATAAATAAATAATCAAATTCATTCTGGCTGGAGGTAACATTGTTATGTTATATACCCTTCAATAAGTTAGAGGATACACTGCAACTGAGCTTTTGGTCGATCATATTATCTGTACTCTGGTGTGAGTCTTGAAGACATAGAGTGTGATTCCCAGTCAAAAGTAGCTTAACCCCATATGGTCATTCATTTCTCAGTGACAACTCTTCCACTAACCTCATCACCTTCCCAATGCACTGAATGCCTTCAAAACGTTCCTTAAAATGGACCTTTTAATCAATGCTCCCAATCCTACTTCCTCCCTCAAGTCTAGCAGAAGTCATTGTATTGTTTCAAATCATAGAGCAATTAGTATTGGCTTTGAAGTAAATAAGCAATCAAATAGCATTACTCTGCATGTTCATTTTGGGTGACAGATCTATGCCCTTAGTTTCAATATCTGCAATGATGTCTATGAATTTTATCCTTCAGTATGCATGTTTATCTGTTATTGTATGAAAGAGAAAACTAAGTTTAGGTTAAATTTCCCTGAATTAAACATCATTTGTTCATTATGTGCTGCGTCATATGACGTAGGCAATCCTGATCTATGACCATGATTGTTCTTGGCACATTTTTCCACAGAAGTGCTTTGCCATTGCCTTCTTCTGGGCAGTGTCTTCGCAAGACGGGTGACCCCAGCTATTATCAATACTGCTCAGCGATTGTCTGCCTGGCATCAGAGGTCACATAACTAAGACTTGTGATGTGCACCAGCTGCTCATACGACCATCCACCACCTGCTCCCATAGTTTCACGTGATCCTGATCGGAGGGCTAAGCAGGTGCTACATCTTGCCCAATGGTGAGCTGCAGGCTCGCGGAGGGAAAGAGCACCTCACACCTCCTTTGGTGGAGGCATATTTCCACCCTGCCACCCAACATATAATAAAATTTAAATAAGAAATTGAAATATAGCAGAAAAATTTCGAAGGAAAATATCATGTAAAATACTGTCATCAAAAAAGCTCCCAGTAGAATTATGTTCAGGCAGAGTATCAGTGTGAGGCAATATAATATCAGTAAATTAGACCGTAAGTTCAAAGGACACAAGAACAGAAATTGATTCATTCAGACTACTTTAAATTCCGAACATCATTGGTTTGTTGCTTCATTGATTGCTCTTAAAAGTAGAGCAATGCGAAGTAATTTGAAGCATGCTGCTGTCGAGGTGTCGAGGTATCGAGGGTTCTGGGGAACTGTCGCAGAAGCTGAGATCAGCCAATGGTGAAGTAGGCAAGTCAGCTATTTTCTTGTGTCAACACAGAAATGACTTGGGACTTAAAAGAAGTGAAGGCTCTTAAAACATAGCATATTTCAAAAGTTTTCACCTTCAGTTGCCCCAAACCATTTTTAATCAGCTTTGGGCATCTATTATTTTGGCATAAACAAGCAGAAAAAGGAGTTAAATGCAAGCTTAGTAGCTACAATGTGATTACAGTGAACATATTTCTATGAATGTTAATATTGATTGTCTAAAATAACAGTGGTTGCCAGACAGAGCTGATCATTTATGTGATGTGTTCTGCACTGAAAAATATTTGTTGCATGTTTTGATCTTTGAAAGATCGTACATTTTCAGATATGTACCTTTTCTAAAAATAATGGCCAATTGATTCTTGTTGAAAAGAGAGCTAACTAGTTTGCTTGTTGTTTCATGGGCCACTTTTACAGATGCCTGTATGACAAGGTAATATAATCATAGGATCGTGATGGTGAACAGCAGCACTGAATGACAGAAGAAATGAATATTTCTGCTTGTTTTGAAAGGTTGCTCTCGATGAAGAAGAAATGAACTATAGAAATAATTCAACTTCAGAGTCTAATTTTACAAATGCGTTCCAATTTATCTTTAAAGCAGGATATATTTTTCACTGTTATCTTCCTTTTTTCACAGCTTTCCAAAACCACTGGGACATGTTGAGGGCAGCAGAAAAGAGGTCAGAGGCAAAGAGGTGATCGGGGGAGGGGGGGTTGTGTGGGTGGAGTGGCAGGCGAAAGAGGAGTGGCTGTAGGTGAGGTTGCTTATTGTGGATTATAAACATGAGAAATCCAAAGCAACACATTCAAAAATGCAGAAGGAACTCAGCAGGTCAGGCAGCATCTGCAGAAATGAATAGATAGCCAACGTTTCGGGCCAAGACACTTCTTCAGGACTGAGAAGGAAGGCAGAGATGGCAGAATAAAAAGATAGGGAGAAGAGAAGTAGGTTAGCTGGAAGGTGAAAGGTGAAGACAGTGATCATGGGAAAAGTAAAGAGCTGGAGAAGGAGGAATCTGATAGGAGAGGAGATTGGACAATAGGAAAAATGGAAGGAGGAGGGAACCCAGTGGGAAGTTATAGGCAGGTGAGAAGAAGTAAAAGGTCAGAGTGGGGAATAAAGAAGGAGGGGGTGAAATTTACTTATTAGACTTGTGGATTGTTTATGGTATTCACTAAGTGGAAATTTCCTAGTCCTCTGGCCGACAGGCAACACTGTGAGACACTTAAATTCTGGAAATGGCCCTTCTGGTCTCCCTTTGTCTGCTGGAAACAATGTTGAATTTAGTTGAAAAGGCAATGAAAATAAAGGCTTGCATAATGAATCTGTCTATAGAGATGTCCTCATTACTAGCCTCTCATCCTGAAAAGAAAAACAATCTTGGGAACAAGGTGGTTCTGATTAGCATTCTTTAGTGTTTTAAACTTCTACCTAGCCAATACAAACCCACCTATTTTGCCGTTATAATTCCCCTGCCACAAACCCCCTGGGCTTGCCACTTATGCTTAATCCAAAGAGGGGCAAGGTCCCCAATGAATTATAGTGAAGTCAACCCAAGTTCTAGCGACTGATGTTTGCCATGTGGCTAGTGGAAGCACGATCTTCAGTTTAATGAAGATGGCGGTGCGCTGCGCGTGCGCAGCTCTCCGGTGAAAAATGATATCGTATCTGTTAAATAGGGGCCGTGGACAATTCTGATTTGATGGAGAATGGACGTGAAAGCACAAAGGAACATCTGGAGAAATTTCTGAAACGCCCGTTCGTTGCTGTCGTTACTGTGTGGTCGGGAATCTTTCGGAGGGTAGGCCTCAAAATCCCCGGCCTTGCCTGCATTTGGCAACCGAGAAAGAGGTCGAATTGTTCGGACAGAGATGGCGCTCAGTACTCGGTGTTGGAGAGCTGATCAGAGCTCGAAGGTTTCGGATGACTCAGAGTCAGATTGTGGTCGGCATGGCAGGGAGGGTTTTCCTTCCTTCTCCCGCCTGTGTGAGATGTGGGACATTTGAGAAACTTTGAACTTTACTGTGCTCACGGACTTCTTCATCAAGTTATGGTATTGTTACACTGTTTGTAACTATATGTTATAATTATGTGGTTTTGTCAGTTTTTTCAGTCTTGGTTTGTCCTGTGTTTTTGTGATATCACACCGGAGGAAATAATGTATCATTTCTTAATGCATGCAATACTAAATGACAATAAAAAAGGACTATGTGTCTTCATAATCATATCGTAATGCAATGTAGCATATGGCACAATGACTTGAACACACCTGCATAGATATTCAGGTTTTATTAGAGACTGCCCAGAATCTCCTTGGCATTTCTTCCCTAAGAAGATGAATATGTAACACATTTATTTTGGGATTTGATCCAAAAGTTGTGCCGATGTTTCTCCTTACAAATTCCAAGTCCAGAGAAACCATTAGTTGCTCATTTACATAGCCCTCAAAATATAAAAAGGAAGCAAATGTTTTTTCCTGTATTTACAAAATACTGAATAACTAGGTGGACAGTGCTTAGTCAAAGCAATGAAAAGTAAGAATAGGAGCAGGGGCTGTTTTTGCCGTCTCAGGCGATTATAACAATTCATGAATTTGTTGGAAAGGAATATGAACAAGAGGAGATCTGCAGATGCTGGAAATCCAAGCAACACACACAAAATGCTGGAGGACTTGCTGAAGGCCTCGGCCCAAAATGTTAACGGTACTCTTTTCCATAGATGCTGCCTGGCCTGTTGAGTTCCTCCAGCATTTTATGTCTGTTGCTTAGAAAGGAATATAAAATAGTTTATTAGATTGTTACCGAAGAGGGAGGACCTCAGTTATGAGGTGAGGCTACAGAAATTAACATTGTTCTCCTTGGAATATTGAATGTTAAGACAACTTAATAGAGCTTTTGAAACGTTTGAGAGGTTTTAATATAGAAAGGTAGAAACATAGAAAATAGGTGCAGGAGTAGGCCATTCGGCCCTTCGAGCCTGCACCGCCATGGCTGATCATCCAACTCAGAACCCTGTACCTGCCTCCTCTCCATACCCCCTGATCCCTTTAGCCACAAGGGCCATATCTAACTCCCTCGTAAATATAGCCAATAAACTGGCCTCAACTGTTTCCTGTGACAGAGAACTCCACAGATTCATCACTCTCTGTGTGAAGAAGTTTTTCCTCATCTCAGTCCTAAAAGGCTTCCCCTTTATCCTTAAACCATGACCCCTCGTTCTGGACTTCCCCAACATTGGGAACAATCTTCCTGCATGTATCCTGTCCAATCCCTTTAGGATTTTATACATTTCAATAAGATCCCCCCCTCAATCTTCTAAATTCCAACGAGTACAAGCCTAGTTGATCCAGTCTTTCATCATATGAAAGTCCTGCCATCCCAGGAATCAATCTGGTGAACCTTCTTTGTACTCCCTCTATGGCAAGAATGTCTTTCCTCAGATCAGGGGACCAAAACTGCACAAAGTACTCCAGGTGTGGTCTCACCAAGGTCTTGTACAACTGCAGTAGAACCTCCCTGCTCCTGACCTCGAATCCTCTTGCTATGAATGCCAGCATACCATTCGCCTTTTTCACCGCCTGCTGTACCTGCATGCCCACTTTCAATGACTGGTGTATAATGACACCCCGGTCTCGTTGCAGCTCCCCTTTTCCTAATCGGCCACCATTCAGATAATAATTTTAGATAGATTGAGGGAAGCTATTTCCTCTGATGAAAATAACAATTGGAGGGCAGAAATTAAATGAAAGTTGTAACAGATCAAACAAAAGGAAATGAGGATTTTTTTTTCAGTTATAGTACCAGAATCTGGAATATGGAAGCTAAATCCCATTTAAAAGTAGGATGCTGATATCCCAAGGATGAAACACCACATTGTAAAAAAAAAGTGGAATTTGGGACAAAACGTGTTTCTTGGAGCAAACCTGGAGCAATGGGCCAAATGGCCTCCCTTCCATACTGCTTCTATGATTCTATGATTTTGCCTTGTGTTTTCTCCTTCTATGAATTATTTTTCTCTCTGGCATCAAACTCCTAAAAGAGAAAAATTTTCACAAGTGAACTTCTTTAAAAATGTGTTTTAATGTGAATGAATTATTTTAAGAGTACCGCACTTCAATTTTCCTAAACTCCAGAAGGCAATTTTTAAAGAAAGAAATTAGTTTGTGGGGTCTGTGCATTTCTTTTGCCACCATTATACAGATTTTTTCCCACTGTTTTATATTCCCAGTTTTCTTAATGGGATTCTCAAAAGTTTTTTGATTAACTTTACATTGTCACAATTAATGTATATTTTAATTTTATTTTATTATAAATTAGAATAAGAAAGTTTTGTTCCAATAGAAGGCACAATAATTTCCAGGGTTATTTCTCATTCATTTTCTGTTCAACTGTCCACCACAGTAAGCAAGAATTTTTTTTGTGTCTTTTTGGTCAGTTTTAAAATTAATTTCATTTGTAAATTGCAGAAAATTTTGAAATGTTTGTAAGTAAATCACCAACTGCATTTAATTTACTTTAGTTTGATATAAGCAGATTAAAAATCATTCTGTGCTCTCATAAGACTTAAAATTTTGCTGTATACTTGTAGAATTTACATCTGGAAGTTAACTTGATTTGCAACTGTTAATCAGGTGACAGTATTGGATAATACTTGTTTAGTCCGCCAATGTTTAAATCCGTATTTTGAAAACCAATATTACACTCACGCTATTCTAGTCCTCTCATACAGAACCAATCTAAATATTAGGACACTGTATCCTTGTTCACCTATTTCCCTTGCAGTCCATGGATACATAGAAAGAAACTACAATATGTTTCGCACTAGATTCTGGTATTTTATCTTCATTCAGATTAATCAATTTCTATAATTCTTTCCTTTTACTTTTTATATTATTTTGTGTTTCATTTACAACTGTTGCAAAGTTAACCTTGCATCCAATATGCTATTTTGTAAACATCAAAGGAAAGAAAGCAGGCGGTTAACTACCTTGGCTAATTGCTGCTTATCCTTTCCTGACAGGCCTTTTTATTTTTATTCACTAAATTTGCTGCTTTGTGAGTGTGAGGTTTAAAGATGATCTTAAATTGTAAGTAATTCCCTAATGTCCTTTATCTACATAAACCCACCACATCTACCTTCTCTTACTTACATGTGATTCCAGTCACATACAATGTGGTTCACTCTTTATTTCCCATAAGAGCCAGTACTGCCCATATTCCAAGCTCTTTATGTTAAATAATAGAGCCATAGAGATGTACAGCATGGAGACACGCCTTTCAGCCCAACTCATCCATGCTAAACAAGATGCCCATCTAACCTAGTCCTGCATTTGGCTCATATCCCTTTCAACCTTTCCTATTTCATGCACCAGTCCAATAAAATGTTCCTTTTATCTCCTTGAGATATTCATCCGCTGATTAATCCTGCTTCGTACCATTTTTTCTCATATGTTTTCTTTGTTTTTTTTTAACTTTAAACCACATACAGAGCCCATGCTACAGCGGGATGGCTCATTGATGCCACTCCAGTTGGATGCCCATTGCAATACTGTTTGTATATGGAAGCCCATTAATGAAGATTACACATATCTTATCAATATTAAATATAGCACTGAGCAAAGATCTGAGGCAAATTTATAGGGTGCCTAAGACATTACTGTGTTTGATGTTGGGAATGGCCAGGGTGGAACGCCAAGGGAAGGGTGTGGGACAGGTGGCTGAGAAGGAATACCAGGGACAGGGGTTGGCGTGGTTGCAGACAGACCCAGCCCTGAGACACCAGGAAAGGTCATTTAATTCCAAACAATTAGTTTATTGATCATTTCAGAATATTTCTCTGGTGCTTCCTGCTCTCTCCTCTTTCCCTTCCCCTTTTTCCCAAACATGATTCCCTTCTCCCTGTTCTCTTCCCACTCTCAGTCCACAATAGAGACCCATATCAGAATCAGGTTTATCATCACTCACATATGTCATGAAATTTGTGTTTTTTTTGTAATACATAAAATTACTACAGGACGGTGCAAAAATCTTTGGCATCCTAGCTGTATATATGTGCCTCAGATTTTTGCACAGTACTGTATCTTCAGCTATTCCCACTGTAGCAACTCAGAATCAGGTTTATTTTCACCGACAGGTGTTGTGGGATTTGTTAACTTAACAGCAGCAGTTCAATGCAATACATAATATGGAAGAAGATGAAAAAAATAATAACAATAAATAAATGGGTAAATCAATTACAATATATATATTGAGTAGATTAAAAATCGTGCAAAAAAACCAGAAATAATATATAATTAAAAAAGTGAGATGGTGTTCATGGGTTCAATGTCCATTTAGGAATTGGATGGCAGAGGGGAAGAAGCTGTTCCTGAATTGCTGCGTGTGTGCCTTCAGGCTTCTGTATCTCCTACCTGATGGTAACAGTGAGAAAAAAGCATGATCTGTGTGCTGGAGGTCCTTAATAATGGACGCTGCCTTTCTGAGACACCGCTCTCTGAAGATTTCCTGGGTACTTTGTAGGCTAGTACCCAAGATGGAGCTGACTAGAAATACAAGCCTCTGCAGATGCAGATGCATGGCTAAAATTTAACGGTTATTCTGGCTGCTGCCTGCTTACAAGTCAAGGAAGTGCATATAACATAACAGATGTAGAAAATAATGATCAGCAGAATAAAATGAAGAGGACAACAGAGAACAACTGTTGATCACCAGCATTAGAAATACACAGCTCTCCCCAATTCGATTTGAGCAATGTAATGTCATATTTCCCTGCACAATCCATCACTTTTCATTAAAGCTCACTCGCTTAATCTTGTCCCTTTCAATCTTTCGTGAAACAGAAGTCTCTGGAAAGAGGGCAGTGTAAAGCAGTATTCCATCTTGCCTTATGAGCCCTCCAGTATTCCTCTGCTTCTCAGAAATGGCTGTGACAACTAGAATAAAAACAGAATACATAGGAGGAAAGAAATCCAAGCTAAGAATCTACTTACCATCAGAACAATTTGCAACCATTGCCAAGAGAACACAGCAGTAATGCATCAAATGTACACCCAGTAAAATGGCCACTGAGTGTATGTTTATGGTCTGCTGCTGTAGCCCATCCACTTCAAGGTCCGACATGTTGTGCATTCAGAGATGCTCTTCTGCACACCACTGCTATAACGTATTGCAGCTTGAAGCAGTTTGGCCAATCTCTTCTAACCTTTCTCATTAATAAGGTGTTTTCGCCCACAGAATTGCCGCTCTCTAGACGTTTTTTTTTTGTTTTTCGCACCATTCTCTGTAAGCTGTATAAGATTATAAAGGGATTGTACATGCTAGAGGCAGGAAAAATGTTCCTGATGTTGAGTGAGTCCAGAACCAGAGGCCACAGTTTAAGAATAAGGGGTAGACCATTTAGAATGGAGTTGAGGAAAAACTTTTTCACACAGAGAGTTGTGGATCTGTGGAATGCTCTGCCTCAGAAGGCAGTGGAGGCCAATCCTCTGGATTCTTTCAAGAAAAAGTTAGATAGAGCTCTTAAGGATAGCAGGGTCAAGGGATATGGGAAGAAGGCAGGAACAGGGTACTGATTGTGGATGATGAGCCATGATCACAGTGAATGGCGGTGCTGGCTCGAAGGACCAAATGGCCTACTCCTGCACCTATTGTCTATTGTATATTGTATGAAATTCTCAGGAGATCAGCAGATTCTGAGATATTCAAACCACTTTGGCATCAACAATCTTTCCACGATCAAAGTCACTTAAATCACATTTCTTCCCCATTCTTTGTCAGGACATAGCTTTTATTGTATTCAGCCGTTATTTGATATCACATGAAGCGTAGGGAACCACTGGACAATACCAAGATGGATCAGCCCTTCAGCAATCCTGGCTGAGGATTCTTGCAAAGCCTTCAGTTTTCTCTCGAGCACGCTTTCAACACCTGCCATAGGCTAGCGGATTCTTTCGTTTCTTGTACTTCTTCAGTCTTCATCAGAACAGTTGCCTTGTTGTGGAGCAGAGAATCACTCACTTGAGACCATACCTCAGATCAAAACATCTATTTGACTAATCTCTGCTGCAGAAGGGAGAAGGGCCCACTTGTTTCACTTGGTGTGGTCCACATCTTCTTTCCAACCGTACAAGATATGGCATTCTTATTTATACTTGGCGATAAGGTACAGCTTCCTCAACCAATAATGTGTAAATGTTCACTGAGCCAGTTGGGTACAAGTGAGTATTTAATCTGTTTCTTCTGACATCATGAGCCCCCTGATCAGCTCCTGCGAAGACCCCCCCTCTCTCTCTGATGCTCTCAATGTATAGGTAAGTGGTTACTCTAATCAGACCCATGATTATTTTGGAAACATCCCTCAGGGACATTCTGGAATTATCTCTAGTTATAGGGGAATTCTCTGGAGCTAGCCCCTTACCACCAATTACATTCTTACCACAAATTACATCCTTGCATTGTGCAATGATGCTTGAGCCTGCAGTCCTGGTAGTTATCTCAGATCTCACGGCAGAGTCCCTTCTTATCTCATACCAACCATTCCTGTTAATTCAATCCTCACTGGTCCTGCCACCTCAGTGTATTCTGCTGTTTTTTATGATTCCAGATTAACCTTTTACGTCTCAGCTTTACATCATTCTCAACAGGTTGATGTGTTCTGATTATCAGTGCAACAAAGGTTAGGCAAGAAGAAGACGACAGGAGAATGGGATACAAAAGGGACAATAAATTAGCCATGATGGAATGTGGAGTAGATTTGATGGGCTGAATGGCTTAATTCTGTTCCTATGTCTTGTGGTATCATAATTAGTTCTCTATAAAGGTTTGATACAGTTTACTTACTATTGTGTATCTATTTATAAAGCCCAAGATCTGAAATGCCTTTTTAACCTGCTCTCCAATTTTAATGACATGAGTACATTCACCCTTAGGTCTCGCTGAACTTCTACCCCATTTTAGCATTGTCCATTCTCACTTTTTCTCATAGTGGTCCAATTTCCCCAGGTCTGGCAAGGCCCTTTAGAAATGATCAAAATTTAAGTTGTTATTTTCTGAGCATCAATATTTCATCATCTTATTAGAAATGAACTATTAAACATTGCTTTTAACAATTTAATCTCTTTTTTTACAGAAATATTTAATTACTTCTCACTGTCATGAATTATTAATTAATTCTAAAACTTGATAATGTGTAAACACAAGCCTACCCAGCAATTGAAATGGAATCTTGCACCCTCTCTCTCTCTTTCAATGGTAGGGTGAGTTTGCTGCCAATTCTTGAGACGGAGAATCTCAGAATTAAAAGCGACACGGCAGACTGTAAAATCATAACAGCAACTGTTTGTCATTCTCCCCATGCTGTGGAAAGGGTGACAGAGAGAGAGAGAGAGAGAGAGAGAGAGAGAGAGAGGAGAGAGAGAGAGAGAGAGAGAGAGAGAGAGAGAGAGAGAGAGAGAGAGAGAGAGGAGGGAGAGAGAGAGAGAGGGAGGAAGGGAGAGAGGGAGAGACTGTGGCATGTTGAACTGTTGGGTGAACAATAATTTTTGTTGACCGAAGATCATGGTCTCTCTTTGGGGGCTTTACTGGTGCTTGGTGAGTGGTGGGCACTGACGCTTTCCAGTGGAGTGCATCTCAGATAGCCTCTGACAACCAAGTCCCGCTCCTGGCCTTCACGTGTGGCTTAGCTACTAAGCCCGGCGGAATCATTTCCACTGACAGGAGAAGGGGTGAGAATGCCTTAAAGCCAGTCACTTTGGGCAGATGGAGCTCATCAGCCGTGGCTGGCGGAAAACTTTGATCTCAACCTTCTGCTGTCTTGTGGCTATACCCGCTCATGGGGAAGGCTTCAGGATTAAAGCCTAAAGAAAAGCCCTTAAGGCAGTCCTACACCAAGTTCAATGCCGACTGGCAACTGAGATGGCGCCATTGGTGCCAAAATGTATTGGTCTCTGCCATTCCTTTGACTTCATCAGCTGTGTGGGGAGGGGGAGCCTGTTGCATGGGCAAAAGCTTACTCTCAATATTGTACAGCCCTGGCTTGCATATCAATCAGGTAGACAGCTAGGACATAATGTTCACAATTGACCCAGACCAATGGAGTGCCTCCTGTGACCTCAGTTAAGAAAATTGTACGAAGTGTCAAATAATTAATCTTTCAGGAAGAAAATAAATATTTTGAGGCACATTTATGCCTCAATGAGATGTCGCCAAATAATAAATATTTTCACTCCCCTTTATATTATGAGGCCTGTTGTTAAGTACGAGGATAGGTAGGTATTTCTCAGATTCTTAGTGTCTTAGTGAATGTACATCTGACTAGATCATGCTTGTTCCAGACAAAACTGGCGGAATGGAATACAGAGTGATGCAGTCTTCTACTTATTGCACACTATTCTACTTATCATTATTTATTATATAGTAACTCAGTTACGTTGTGCTTTTCTACTCAAGCCGCAAGTATTTTCAACTGAACAAAGACAATACTATCCATATTCGTTGTTTCTAATAGACACTGTAAACTACTGTCCTGTCTGTGTGTACCTCCTCTTTAATCTCCATAACTAAATCCATCCTCCTGGTTCCTTAAATTATTTCATATTATCTTATTTAAACATTTATGAAGCGATAATTCAGAACATACAATCTCATCAAAAATACAAACACGAGCTAACAGGTCAGAAAACCTCATTTAATCCCATTCATCATGAAATATCTGGCAACTTTTCATCTTGACTTTAGTTCACATATACATTCTAATGAGGGTGAATTACTCCAAGCTCAAGTATAGCTTCAGACTGAACCCGAATGTCTTCAGATTCAGAAAATGAAGCCTGGCAGACTGCAATATCCTGTTTAATACCTGATTGGCTTTGTTTATTAATGGTCCTTGTGACCATAGACAATTATACCTGGGACGGTGAATGGTCCCTGGTCGTGGAATACACTTTGAAAAAACGTAATGGTGAATGGGAGAAGGTGCTTGTAATCTTTATAGCATCCCTGGTTCTATCAATACTCTGTATATTGTTGAGTATGGTGCAGCAAAGATTATGATTTTAGTAAATTATTCATCCTATCAATTCTTATAAAGAACTTAAAATCATCAGTGGCCTGTCTCAACATTTCATCTTCTACATATTACAGGCTTAGCACAGGGAATATAATTTCTTCATACTGTAACCCTTGGAACCCCGAATAATATTTGCAAAGTTGAATTAGTCCCTTCAAGGTCAATTCATCATTGTTTGTGTGCAGAGGCCAGAACTGTACATTGTATTCAAGATGGGATCTAGCCAGGTCTTTGCACACATATTTCAATTCTGTCCATTTTATTTTACTTGGCTGGCTGCATCACAGCCTGGTGTGGGGACACCAATGCTCTTGAAAAGAAAATCCTACAAAAAGTAGTGGACGTGGCCCAGTCTTTCATGGGTAAACCCCTCCCCACCACTGAGCACATCTCCATGGAAACACTGTTCCAGGAAAGCAGCCTCCATCATCAGACCCCCCCCCCCTCCCCTCACCACCCAGGTCATGCTCTCTTCTCACTGCTGCCATCAGGAAGAAGGTACAGGAGCCTCAGGACTCACACCACCAAGTTCAGGGACAACTATTACCCCTCAGCCATCAGGGTCTTCAACCAGAGTTAGTAACTTCACTAAACTTCACTTGCCCCCATCATTGAAATGTTCCCACAGCCAAAGTCCCCCTTTTCAGGGAGTCTTCATCTCATGTTCTCGATACTTATTGCCTATTTATTAATTTATTATTCTTTCTTTCTGCACTTGCACATTTTGTTGCTTTCTGCACTCTGGTCGAATGCCCAAGTTGAGTGGTTTTTCATTGTTTCTGTTATGGTTATTATTCTATAGACTTATTGAGTATGCCCACAGGAAAGTGAATCTCAGGATTGTATATGGAGACATACATATATGTACCTTGACCATAAATTGACTTTTGAATTTTAAACTTTGAACTGTTCCGTTTAGAGATCCAGATACATTAATCTCCTTTAGCCATTCATGTTCCAACATTTCAGCATTACTATTTCTTAACCCATAACTGAAGAATTGAAATCTACCAGCCAGAGTTCTACCTGTTCATTGAATGTGTCATTATTACCATGGAGTGAGGGGTCTTCCACATGAGAGGCTGTTTTTAAAATATTTTTCCAGGGATGTTGCCTAACCTGCGGAGTGTTTCCAGCATGGTCTATTTTATTTCAGTTTTCTATCATCTGCATCTCCTTTTTATGTCTACCGCCCCTGTTTCGCAATTGGAAAACATGTCACACGAGTGGTGTGTCGCTCGTTCGGCTTGCAGTGAATCTCGGAGCTGTGGCACCCGCCGCTTTGTCCTTGCGACAGGGATCGGGGCTCCCTCCTGCTGAACACGGTGCGGAGAGTGTCGAGGACGCCGGCTCGCCGTGTTTTTGCGGAGGGCTCGCCGTGACGGAACTGCCGCTGCCGAGCTTTTGCTACGTGATGTACTTCCGCTCTCTGCGGCTGATCCAGGCTGCGGTGCGATGTCAGCAGAGAGCAAGCGAGAGGAGCCCAGCCTTCCGGGCGGCAGGTCAGTCAGATCTCCGGTTAAAGCCCCAGAGATCATAGAAGCACGCAATCGCGCTGAGAGACTCGGCGGCGGGGTTTCTGGCATCCGTAGGCAGGAAGGGTGATGTCTATGGATGGAGCAATCTACAATTAACGCGCAGCCCAGGTCTGATTTGGAATCACAGACGGAAAGTATTTGAAACATGTGCGGATTTTATTTCAGAGACAGAGAACCGGAATCGCGGATTTTGTTCAAATCCCATTCCGTTTTGTTTTCAAAAGAAACTTAAGCGTTTGAAATAATGAAATACATCCCTATCTTTCAAGGGACTAGACGGTTAAACAACCTTGTGTGTGTGTGTGTGTGTGTGAGAGAGAGAGATTGAGAGAGAGAGAGAGAGAGAGAGCTGTCGTTGAAATTTATCGCAGTCACCATGGAGCCCGCCAGGGAACTGGACATGGCCAGTACAGTAAACCAGGAGGAGGGTAGCTGTTGACGCGAGGGGTGAAGAAGTAAATGTTTGAGACAGAGGGGAAAGGGTGTGCACCTGTAATAATGGAGCCAGTTATGCATTTTTTTAAAGAGCGGACGATAGCTGTGTAACGGTTTATAAGCATCTAAGCAAATAGGGAAGATTTTATTTTAGGATCTGGCCAGGCCAGCAATTGCCCATCCCTGAACGCTCTGGAGTAGGGGTTGCCACAGTACTGTTAGATACGGAGTTCCAGGAATCAGACTCGATGACAGTAGAGCAGTGATGTATGTCCAGTTGTGTATGGTATGTGGTGTGGAGGGGAAGATGCACCTGCTTTCAGTGTGCTTCTTTATGCCAGAAGTCAGAGGTTTGAAAGGTAACCTCAGAGTCGCCTGCATAAGTAACCGTAGAGCATTTGTATAAGGTGCATATTACATGTGCTGGTGCTGGAGGAAATGGAAGGGATAACTTTGCTGGCCCCATCACTGAAATGCTCCTACAACCTATGGGTTTACTTTCAAGGATCTGTCTTATTCTGACTTCATCCCCCTTCCTTCCCAGTCCCAATGAAAGGTCTCAGCACAAAACGCGGACTGCTTATTCCCTCTATAGATGCTGCCTGACCTGCTGAGCTCCTCCAGCCCATTGCTCTAAATTTCCAGTGTCTGTAATACCTCTTGTGTCTACGCTTACTTAATTATTATTATTATTTCTTCTTTCTTTTTGTATGTGCAAAGTTTGTTGTCTTTTGCACACTGGCTGTAACCCAGTTGGTGCAGTCTTTCATTGACCTTATTATGGTTTTTGGATTTATTGAGTTTGCCCACTAGAAAATGAATCTCAGGGTTGTATATGGTGACATGTGTATATATATGTGTGTGTATGTATATGTATACACATACGCATGCATGCACACACACACACACACATATATATATATATATATATACATACACGCTTTGATAATGAATTTACTTTGAACTTTGAAAAAATGTGAAAAAGGTAGAAATCAGTCACTTTGTCTCTGACTTCTTGAGAGTTGTTGGCATTACATTCATGTCTCCAAAGTGAATTCCATCACGTTTCTGACTTGTGGAAAGGCCTTGGGTTGTCAGGAGATGATTTATTGACCACAGGATACCCATTTTCTGAGCTGTCCTCGTTGCTGCAGTATTCCCTAGATATTGCCATGGTGTGCACTGGCAATAATAGAACCCAGGTGCGGAGGAACGACAGACTTCCACGCAGGGACGGATGCAAGAGTTTATACTTGGGAATTCCAACAGAACTTCGTTGGCTTGATCGAACAACACAGCGAGACAAATCATTCTCAAAACAAGGACCCCGCAATAAGTGCTAATCAGGAGTCCCCTTTAATTAATCACCACACGGAAAGCCTGTGCCAGTCAAAATAAACTTGACAAGATTAAGCAGAAAGCGCAAGGACTTAATGACTCTAGATAAGACAGCAATTAACAAATACAGGTGTTCTGGAAACCTCAGACTCCAACGCTCTATGGCTCACCCACACTGGCCTTGATGGTAAGAAGTCAGCAAGGATATTGCCACAGGATGTCAAAGGTTGACGATAATCATTGCCTGACACCTTTGACTGGTAATGTTACTTGTTATGAATATTAACTTGATTTTACTGAGAAGTTGTGAATGGAATTGAAATTGCACAGTGAGAAACCACACTTCTGACTTTCTGACAAAGCAGGCAAGCATGTTTGAGCTCAGGACCCTCCCACCAAGGAGTGCCCTAGTATGGCTGAGATGTTGGACCTTCAGGAACTACAATAATTTTCCTCTATTTGAAGTGTTATTCTAGTCATTAGAATGGTTTCCTTTTGTCCTTTATATTTTCCTAATGAAAGGAGGCCATTGGTTTATTGGATCTGTGCTGGCTGCCTTGATCAGCCAGATGCTGCCATCATGTCATTTTAACTTCACCTCTGAACTTCAACCCTTGTCCATGTTTGATCTCAGGGTGTGTAACTGAGAGATCCTGCCGAATCTGTCTGGACATCAGTGAATTGTTTATCAGTAGGTGCCACTTCTCGGCAGTGACAACAACAGCTCGCATCACTTCACTGATGGTTGAAATGGACTAAGTGGGATGGAAGTGGTATTAAGAGGGATTTGTCCTGCACTTTTTGTTATTGAGATGTACCGGGCAGTTTTCCACATTGCTGGGTGGATGCCAGTGTTGTGTCTGCATTGGAATAGACTGATTGGAGGCATTGCGGATTCTAGTGCAGAGGTCTTAGTATTGCAGGTGAATGAAGTAATGACTTTTGGTAAACGTTGATTTTTGCCTGCACCACCCACTATGCCTCATGGTGTCATCAACAAATTTAGACATAGAAGTCAAGTCAAGTTTATTGTCATTTAACTGTATGTGCCATCAAACGAGACGACGCTTCTCCGGACCAGAGTGTAAAGTACAGTAGTACACATAATATGTATAACTTAGGAAACTTAGGAAAGTATACAATAACTTAGGAAAGTAAGAATTAAATCTACAAATGAATTATGCATAAATACACATATTTATGTGTGATTTATGTGCATAAATTAAATATTGTAGGATACAGTACAAATTATCTGGTGGCACTTCAAATGCGATGCGCCAACCTAATGGTCTGAGGTGTTTCCCACCCTGACCATTCTTGTCTTTATGCATCAGAATCTCCTGCCTGATGGTGGAAAGTCAAAGAGGATGTTGGATGGACGAGTGGGATCCTTAATAATACTAAGGGCCCTGCGTAGGCGGCGCTCCTCATAAGTGCCCCCAGTGGATGGTAGGGAGACCTGTATGATCCTCTCGGCCATTCTCACAATCCTTTGTAGGGACTTCAGGTCTGATGCTCTGCTGCTCCCATACCAGGTGGAGATGCAGCTAGTCAGGATGCTCTCAATGGTGTTCCTGTAAAATTCAGTGAAGACATCTCTTTTCTTTCATTCATAAGAATGGTGAGTAGCTCCAGCTCCAATGCAAACCCTTTTTGGACAACACTAGTCACACCCTGTCAATTTGAATACGTGAATTTTTAACCTTACAATATTCTGTCATTTTGCCAATGCTGTATCCAAGCCATTAGATGGCCCTCTCATTGTTGTTATGTCTCCTTAACACAACTTCATACGTCCTTATAAGTAACATGTGTAAACACTATCCATCAGTTACCTCATCCAAACACTAGACGTGACTTGTCCTTTACAGATCCAAGCAGGCTCTGTCTTTTACAACAGATGAAGGGGTGGTGCTTCCGAGTGGACCACAACCTTATTGTGGTTTGGAGAGGCTTGTGTGCCTCAATGACCTGAAGGGCTATGTTGGCTGGAGTCAGGGCTTTATGCTTTGGTTCTTGGCAGGGTCACCCATGCCAAACAGGTCAAAGGGTAGAGGACAGACTAAGAGTAGTCCACTGGTCCTCAAGGTTGAAGGGGTTCAGCTCAGGGCTAACAACAAAATAATTATGGAAACAGCAATGTAGAATCCTTCTACATCTCCACCTGGGACTTGCATGACTGACAGCAGTGAAAACTGAGAGGAAGCTACTGATGCAGTAACGGGAGGTCTGAACACCACCAGAGATGGAGGACCTTCATTGCTGCCCTAAACGCCAGCGGTGTTACGGGTAGTAAGTAAATAAGAAGGGGGTGATGGGAAGTAGGCAGTTACTAAATAGGACAGAATGTAAGAAGTTGATAATAGAGCAAAAGGTTTTTATACAGAAGGTTCAGTTTGTTAATAACCAATGCCGAAGGTAGGAGGAAGGTAACTGTGGCTGAAAAAGACATTGCTAAGGAAAATTGGGTACAATGCTTCTTTGGAGATTGAAATGCAAGTAGTCTATAATTGAGCAATTGTACAACAACATTAATTTTAGATTACGTGTTCAACATATACACATCCAATTCAATACTGATGCAGTGAAACACAATAGTGACAGCTCAGGTGGAAGCTGTCACGGTGTGCCCTCGCAGGACTGGACCCAAGTGCAGAAGAATGGCAGACACTCTCTCTGTCCCGGAGGTCACTGGCACCAGCTCAACCTAGGAGCAGCGGACAGCGGGCTCACGACTCGACCGAGGAGCAGAGGAACAGCAGAATCCCCAGGAAGAGACAGAAACAAGAGGTTAAGCATAGGAATACCAACAGAGCATCTGAGAGACACCACGAGACAAATCCTTCTCTATAACACGGTAGGACTCTGCTAAAGAGCTAACTAGAGACCCCCTTAAGTAATCGTAGAATAGGGGAAACACATGCCAGTCACAATTAACTAGACAAGATTCAACTGAAAGCACAAGTACTTAACGGCTCTAGTTAAGATAACAGGTGCTCGAGGAACCTAGAAGATCAATGTTCTACAGCAAGCTGTAGAAGCCCACAGGCTCATGACAGAACCACAACACAAACCCAATCAAACACAGAAGGATGCTTCAAGTCACACTGATTTTGAAGTGGTTAAGTACATTGCCAGGTGAAGTGATTTCACTCTGACTCATCCTCATTGTGTAATACTGAAACATGGATGAAGATTTTAAGATATATTCTTTCTCTCCCCATTCCATCATTTTAATAGGCAATACTTGGTCTTTCGGTTATTAGCAGGTAGCATGTGAAAAGACAATCCTAACAAGATGCACATAGTAGAAAGTTGTCCACTCCACCCCTCTCTAACACCCTCCCTGTTACTCATGCTTAGCTCTGTAATTTAATGGGGATGCTATAAAAAGCATAAGTTTTAAAGGAAAAAAGAGTAATCTTCAGAGCACAGATGCATCCAAGTTATCCAGTGTTGAAAGATTGTCGCTGTCCAATATTTCAGCATTTTCTGTTGACGCCAAATATCTTTTCTTTTAATTCACTCTTTAAGATATGAGCATTGTTAGCAAAATCACATTGCTCTTGACAAGGTTGTGGATTGTGTTTCTGATCCACTTCAGTCCTTCTGTTGTTGACAACCCAGTAACACTACTGGGTAAGCAGTTGTAGGATATAGCAAACCTGACAACGAGAAAGAGATAGTAACATTTACAAACCTCAATGAAATGTAACATGGGGGGGGTGGGTACTGCAGGTGGGGGCATCACTGTACGTTTGTCAAATGCAGCAGAAGAAAGCAGCTATTGGATTTGGATTAAAAGGAAAGACAACAACTGGGCTACAAGATGAAGACAGGAGGGTATGGAACTGAGGGGGGTGTATCTGGGACAGCAGGTAGCACCGTTGAGCCCTCTGGAGACGTCGTGGGCTTATCAACGAAACATCATAGAAGGAAGGTGCCCACCTGATGACCCCGATGACGTACCTACCCTCCCTCCTTGTCACCACTCCAAACCCACTGCCAACATCGAGAGTGCCAACTTACCATAGGGATTGAAACATCAAGTCCTAGCAGATCTACTGAAGCTATTGCCTGTTTTAGTGATAGAGACCATGGGTTAAGTAGGCACTATTGGTGTGTTGATTTTGGAGGGGAAGAAGAATGTCACAATAATGCAGTTCATTTGTAGTCACATCAAGGGCCTTAGTCTTTTATCTTGAATTATTTTAGTATTGTGCACCAGCATTTTTCTACAGGCAGCACTGGCTCAATTCATTACTTTAATTGGTCACTACCCAGGACTTCCTCATTAAATTTTCTTCTGCTTCCTTGTCCAGCTGGTCAGTGTTCATGGATTGAACATGTAAAACAGGGGTTCCCAACCTCGGGCCAGCGGACCCCTCGGTTAATGGTAAGGGTCCATGGTATAAAAAAGTTTGGGAACCCCTGCTGTAGAGCAAGCCAAACCACAGTGGATTTGCCAGGCATGCAGCAAGCTCATGTGAGTCTTTAGATGATCTGCTAAATCTCCCCAATCAAAGAGATTCAGAACAGAGAGTTCCTAAATCTACCTCAGTACATTTCTATAATATTAATATAACAATATTCATTAATATATTAATATTAAACAACTTTACTGGAAAAGAAAGCATACTTTCTGATACCCATCTTAAACCATTTTACTGGAAAAGAAAGCACGCTTTGTGCTAACAATCTCCAGAGGGCAGTGAATAGCCTTGCATTCAGTGACAAGAACTGCCAGTTGCTTAGTGATGTGTGAGCAGATTGGAATGACGATATTATTTGCTGAGTTTCACGAACTAATACTTGTAAAATTGACAACTGAGTTCTTCAAAGCTGAGAATATGCAATCTGTTGAATCAGAATCAGATTTTTAAATCACTGACCTATGATGTGTAATTTGCTGTGTTGGGGCAACAGTGCAGTGCAAAGACATAAGACTCTATAAATTACCAAAATAAATAAATAGTGCCCAAAAAAAGGTACAATCAGAAGTGTTCACGGGTTCATAGTAACCAGATAGCGGAGGGGAAGAAACTGTTCTCAAATCATTGGGTGCTGGTCTTCAGGCTGCCGTAACTCCTCGCCGATGTTAACAAGAAGAGAGCATGTCACAGATAGTGAGCTGCTTTGTTATTTGATGACTAACGAGCTTCAACTCCTTTAGTTGTGTTCTTGTTCTGAGGCTGTCAGACGTGGATTCAGGTCCCATTCCGGATACTTGGGCAGTAGCTCAATGCAACATGGAGAGTTAATGCTCTGTGGATGAGCCACCTTCGTAATGTGACGCTTAAAACAAGGGCTTGTCTGTCCTCCCAGAGACACATTACAGATTCTGGGGCACTGTTCAAAAAATGAGAAAAAGAAACGTCCTAAGATTCTTGGCCAATCTTCATTTAACAGATTGTTTGATCTCATGCAAAACACACAAGAAGCTGCAGGAACTCAGTAGGTCAGGCAGCATCCAGGGAAATGAACTAACAGTCAACATTTCGGGCCAAGATGCTTCTACAGGGCTGGAAAGGAAGAGGGAAGATGCCAGAATAAAAAGGTAGGGGTGGGGGAAGGAGGACTGATGGAAGGTGATGGGGAAGCCAGGTGGATAGGAAAGGTAAGGGGCTGCTGAGGAAGGAATATGATATGAGAGGAGAGTCGACCATAGGAGAAGGGGAAAGAGGAGGGCATCCAGGGGGAGGTGATCGGCAGGTGAGAAGAGGTGGGAGATCAGAGTGGGGAATAGAGGAAGAGGGGAGAGGGCGGGAGATGTTTTTTACTGGAAAGAGAAATCGATATTCATCCCATCAGGTTGGAGGCTAGCCAGACAGAATATAATGTGTTCTTCTCCACCCTGAGGATAGCCTTATCACGGCACAAGAGCAAGCCATGGACCGACATGCCGGAACGTGAATGGGAATCTGAAGTAAAATGTTGGGCCACCGGCAGGTTCTGCTTTTGGTGAACAGAGTGGAGGTGCTCGACAAAGCGGCCCCCCAGTTTATGACGGGCGTCACCAACGTAGAGGAGGCTGCATCGGGAGCGGCAGACACAATAAGCAACCCCAACAGATTCGCAGGTGAATTGCTGCCTCACCTGGAAGGAGTGTTTGGGGTCCTGAATGGAGGTGAGAGAGGAGGTGAATGGGTAGGTGTAGCAGGAATAAGTGCTGGGAGGGAGATTTGTGAGAAGGGGTGAATTTTATTTTATTTTATCTTATTTAGGTACAGCACAGAGTTGGTCCTTCTAGCCCTTCAGCTTCGTCACCCAGCAACCTCTGATTTAACCCTAGCCTAATCATGGGACATTTTACAATGACCAATGAACCTACCAACCGGTATGTCTTTGGGTTGTGGGAGGAAACTGGAGCACCCAGAGAAAACCCGTGCGGTCACGGGGGAACGTATAAACTCTCTACAGACAACAACGGGAATTGAACCTGGGTCAACTGTACTGTAAAGCGTTGTGCTAACCACTACGCTACCATACCACCCCAACTGGACAGTGGAATCATGGAGAGAGCAATCCCTGTGGAAAGTGTGTGGGGGGGGGGAGGTAAAGATGTGTTTGGTGGTAGGATTCCTTTGGAGATGGCTGAAGTTGCGGAGTGTGGTGTGTTGGATGTGGAGGCTGAAGGGGGGATAGCTTAGGACAAGAGGAACTCTTATCACTGTTAAGGCAGCAGGAAGGTGGGGTGAGTGGGGAATGGAGGAGATGCAGGTGAGGGCAGCATCAACGGTGGAGGAAGGGAAACCCCGTACTTTGAAAAAGAAGGATATCTCTGATGTCATAGTCATAGTCATAGTCGTAGTCATATTTTATTGATCCCGGGGGAGATTGGTTTTCATTACAATTGCACCATAAATAATAAATAGTCATTGAACCATAAATAGTTAAATAGTAGTATGTAAATTATGCCAGTAAATTATGAAGTAAGTCCAGGACCAGCCTATTGCCTCAGGGTGTCTGACCCTCCAAGGGAGGAGCTGTAAAGTTTGATGGCCACAGGCAGGAATGACCTCCTATGACGCTCTGTGCTGCATCTTGGAGGAATGAGTCTCTGGCTGAATGTACTCCTGTGCCCACCCAGTACATTATGTAGTGGATGGGAGACATTGACCAAGATGGCATGCAACTTAGACAGCATCCTCTTTTCAGACACCACCGTGAGAGAGTCCAGTTCCATCCCCACAACATCACTGGCCTTACGAATGAGTTTGTTGATTCTATTGGTGTCTGCTACCCTCAGCCTGCTGCCCCAGCACACAACAGCAAACATGATAGCACTGGCCACCACAGACTCGTAGAACATCCTCAGCATTGTCCGGCAGATGTTAAAGGACCTCAGTCTCCTCGGGAAATAGAGACAGCTCTAACCCTTCTTGTAGACAGCCTCAGTGTTCTTTGACCAGTCCAGTTTATTGTCAATTCGTATCCCCAGGTATTTGTAATCCTCCACCATGCCCACACTGACCCCCTGGATGGAAACAGGGGTCACCGGTACCTTACCTTTCCTCAGGTCTACCACCAGCTCCTTAGTCTTTTTCACGTTAAGCTGCAGATAATTCTGCTCACACCATGTGACAAAGTTTCCTACCGTAGCCCTGTACTCAGCCTCATCTCCCTTGCTGATGCATCCAACTATGGCAGAGTCATCAGAAAACTTCTGAAGATGACAAGACTCTGTGCAGTAGTTGAAGTCCGAGGTGTAAATGGTGAAGAGAACACTCGTGGAAAGGAACACTCATCCTAGTAACAGGAAATGAGAAAATCAAATCCAAACAACACGCACAGCACACACAAAATACTGGAGGAACTCAGCAGGCCTGGCAGCATCTGTGGAAAAAAGTACAGTCGATGATTCGTGCCGAGACCCTTCGGCACGACGGCCCTGCCAAAGGGTCTCGGCCCGAAACGTCGACTGTACTTTTTTCCACAGATGCTGCCTGGCCAGCTGAGTTCCTCCAGTATTTTGTGTGTGTTGTTTGGATTTCCAGCATCTTCAGATTTTCTCTTGTTTGAGAAAAGAGAATACCATTTTTACCGGAAGCAGGATCGGAAGAGGTATGGTCAAGATAGCCGAGAGGAGAATGATGTGTTGTATGCGGAGGCTCATGGGGTTGATCTCATTGCTGTTTATTGAGCCTGCCCTGTGCAAATTGGATGCAATGCATTTATTTTCAAAAAGTACTTAAATTGGCTGTGAACCTATATAAGAGTGTTTGCCTCCTTTGCTGACACCAGTTCCAATTCCAGCATCTACTGCTACTCTTAACAATAATCTTTTCAGCTCCTTTGAAGTAAGCCTGTCCCATGTTAAAATTTCATTAATACAAGAGATTCTGCAGATGCTGAAAATCCAGAGTAACATTGACAAAATGGTGGAGGAACTCAGCAGGTCAGAAGTCCAGATAAAGGGTCTTGGCCTGAAACATCAACTGTTTGTTCATTTCCAGAGATGATACCTAACCTGCTGAGTTCCTCCAGCATTTCGTATGTTAATTTTACTTTTCATAATTTAACTTTCACTTACATTTTCATTATCTTCTCTGAAGTTATGTTTCTGGTGTGTTGGTAATGTTTAGCCACTTGCTGACTCTACCCCGTATCTTTGATATTGCCTTTGGTTGAGGCTTACATACTTTATCCATTAATAAGCATAGTTATAAAGTTGCTTTAAAAAAACAAAGAATGGCTTCAAATGGTGAAGAATGCTGAAGGGCTAAGGCATGTTAATGTTTTAGCTCAGAATGTAGTAACATGTTTGGTAGATTGGTGAGATTTTGCCTTCACATCTGTTCTTTTAAAGTATTCTCTTGTGAATTAAATAATTGATAATGAATCTCATCGGGAGTACTGTTGCTGCACCTAATCCAACGTGGTTGTTGTGATGTGAATGGAGTCAATGGAGAAACACTGAAGTTAGTGGATATATTCACCAAAAACAAGCAGCAGACATCATATTGAGACACTCTAGTAAGAAGAGGCCTCCCAACCCGATATTACATGACATTTTTATATGCTAAAGATCAAAGATGCTAAAGATCAAAGGTAACAGCAGGACAATTCTGTTGTTACAATGTACTGTATCTACAAGGCTTCCTTTAAATTATATATAGTTCTCAAAGATATCCTCCTTCACACCCACACACCAGACACTCAAAATGAATGTTAGTTCCCATTGACTTTCTCTCTCGATTCATGCATACGCAGACATGAAGTGATTGGGTGTTTCCTGGTTTGAAATCAACCCCAGTCTGTCGCTGCTGGGAGCCTTTTGCTCAGAGCTGCATTTTAAATTCAATCTGTAGTCCACAATCAAATCTGAAGACTGTTTGCTATATACCCTAACTCCAGAATATGCCTGAACAGTGGTGATGCTCCAGTACATTATCTACAAGGAGGTGGTGTTGTCAATCTCACCCATCAAGGTGGTCCACTGTGGGAAAAGTAGTAGGTCACTGCAGTCCACAGTCAAATGCCGACCAACGTCTGCTTGCTTCTTGTACAGCAATGGGGGAAATTTGAGTGAAATAACTCAGCCATCTTCTTGCATTGCAAATGAAGTATGCCACTAAAATGTTCAGAGAGGAGGGGACAAAAAAATCACATTTAAAGCAGAAAGTAACAAAGTGAGGCATTGGGCCTGTTGTTGTTGGTTCTTTCCACATCATTTCTTTAGCATTGTCTGTTTTTTAACAAGACTGAGTTGCTGGCTCATCACTCTACCCAGCACGGATGGGATGCGTGCAAGGAGCCGGCTGGATTCAAACGCGGGACCACTTGTCTCGAAATCCGGTGCAGATGCCACTACATCACTGGCCAGCTAATTGGGCTTTTGGGAAAAAGTTAATAATCAACTCTGAATGAGAATTAATGAAACTGATGAATAAAAAATTAATATATTCATTATTACGCAACCTCAGTTTAAATATTAGGTTTATTGTTTGCCATTGATTAGATAATTAGATACAATTGCACGTAATTGAACATTTCTACATTTGACTTTTAGATCATTAGTACCTTCTAACAATTTGCATTTTAATGTGCTAACCAAAAACTCCTCTTCGCCATTCCTGAATTTGACATTTAGCGTAGAGCCACTGAAATGGCTACACTAACCTATGCTTGAATTTTAACAATTGTATAAATTATGGGAGCGTAGTGAAAGAATCACAGGTATAAATCTTGTAAACTAGTGCAAGAATACCCTTACGTACATTATAAGCAATACTTAACTGAACATGAAAAGTCAAGGAATTCTTAACATGATTAACGTTACTAGAATTGGATAAAGATTCTGAAGGATATCGCTTTCAGGGGATGAGCACAGAAAGACGCTGGGGAATAACTTGGCATGTTATCCTCTTCCCATAGTATTGCAAATCTTTTTAGCTCCAAATACTGTGTGTAAATGACTGATGTGAAAGAAAGTTTTCAAGATTTTTAGGCTATAACACTGGACACTTTTTTTTGTTAAGTGTTGCTTCCTCAGAAATTTTCTTTTTGCTTATGATAGACTGCTTGAAGCTTAACACAAATATAATTTAGCCTATTTGTATCATGTAAGAATTTGGAGAAACAAGAAATTAACAATTGAGTATAATGCATTTAATTGCCTAATGGTGCTGATGCTTTGCAATAGTTCAACTAAGCTAAAAATGTTTTGTTGGTGGTTTTCTTTTGCACTCAGTGTCTGAGGTTTCTTGCTTAAGTGTTCAACAATAATCAGCCAGCATTGATGGATTCCAGTTGCCCTAATACCGTTTCTCCATGACCACAATGTCGTGGCGGAACTTTTCACCATGCTTGTTACTGATAGCGCCAGGATTTGCAGGGAAGAATTCTAAATGGGAATGCAGAAAATGAATCTTTAGTAACATGTTGTACTTCATGGTTTTGTATGCTTGAAGCATGTTGTCAACCAGCTGCGGTAGTTTGTGATTCTGTAGTTGCCAAGAAGATTTTCAACAACTTCCTTGAACGCCTTCCATGCAATTTTCTCCGGTCCCACTAGACTTTCTTCGCATTGCCTGTCATTGATGACCTGTTCGATTTGTGGATCAACAAAAGTGCCTTCCCTAATCTTGGCATCAGTTATTCTGACTTGAATTATGAATTGAAATAACAAACATTGGTAATTTCAACAAAATAGTGCATGCTTGGGAAATTTTATGGCTATTTTCATAAGATACATCCAAAATTATTCAGAAAGCAAAATTTTTGTTGTCCAGTGTTATTACCTGCAGACATTTTACTAATCTGTTAGTCTCCACCCTGCTCACTTCTTTGTGTTCAGTGCTAATAATTCTTTTAATGATGTTTGGAGATGATGCCAAATCAGTTATTTAATTTGAGTTCTCCTCTGTTCATTTTACAACAGCTTGTCCTGGCATTGATGCCACAAGATAATAAATGGAAATGTGATTAATTAAAGCCAGATGAATTTGCTTTGCATCACTTGTTTCTCAATGTTGTGATGTTTTTTTTTTCTCTCACCCTGCAAGGGTAGTACACTCAATTTCAAAAAGTAAGTGACACAATTAATTCTGTAGGCATATCTGAAAAGACCTTGGGGCACATTTTCCCTTTGTGTATGAATATTTATGAGTTGTTTTGAAAGCAGTGTGTACCATGACTTTGAGGAGTGCTTCCATCTGAAAATTAGCAAGGAGAAAAGAGAGAATATTTTAACTCCATAAGTTCTTGTTCACGAGAAACCCTTTAATGGGTTTAACGGGGGGGGGGTCAAGCAGAGGAGGGAAAATGAAAAACATTTAGTTCAGATTTGGCACTTCTCGGCTGATAGGAGTTTTCTGGCATAGACCATATACTGAAAATGCAGTGGACATATCTTATACTGCAGATTATGGAGGTTGGCAAGGATGCAGAGGTCATAGCAAGTACACCATTCACAGCACAAACTACCTCAGGCAGTGAAATGTGGCAAGAGAAACAGCTGCCTTGGCAACCTGAACTTTCCTTCTTGATAATATCAGTCCTGTAAAGTTACTTTGCAATGTTGTTCCCTTAACTTGTTGCGCATACTTGGACTGTGAAATTTCTACTGGATTTCCAGATTCTCTGAGTTGTGAGCACAGAGGCCACGTTATCTGCTTGGTGTCACATACAAGCTGCTTCTTGAACATGTTTATGGACTTTCCCCCAGGGTCAAAAGGGTCATGTCATGGCTTCAGGTAGAGGCCCTTTTTGCAAGCACTTGCATGGGAAATCAACTTTGCATGAGGCTGGCTCCTGGGGATTTTCCTAGCGCTGCCAAAGGCTTCGCTAATTTAAAAAGTCTAGCAAGAAGATACATTCATTTTAGTTGTTTATAAGAAGTAATGCGTGCAGCGAAAATTCGGTTACCCAGCAGGCTGTAATAACCGGCTGAACAACTTCGCTGAGTGGAGGGGGTTGGGGTGTGGCGGTAGGCAGCTCGAGGGAATGGTTAAGCTGACTCCTAGTAAATGAGAAGTTCTGATTATCTGCTACCTGTCAAGTCAGGTACGTGCTGGATGATGGTACTTTTGCGGGGTTTTCATTTAATTAATTGTAAGTATAGTTCCACGAGACATTAATAAAAATGGATAATAAATTAAACAGAAGATGTCAGCCTTTAAAATGGTGTTTTGAGGATTGCTGCTGGCTACTTGAAGCCTGGAAGTGTTCATTAAAAAAGTTAATGTACAGAATTGTATTAAAGCAACTGTAATGCAAAATACCATACATTGCAAAAAAAACTCGCAATTTAAATTTGAGTTTCGAAAAACAAACAATATATAAAATTAATTATGACCTAATGAAAAACTCAGTGATTCCATCATCATTATTAAGTGCATACCATTGGTAGTCTGGGGGGAATAGTTATACTAATGACCAGAAACATAACTAGAATAGTTACATATGTTATTTGGCTACTTGAGCAGATTAGGGGCTGGATATTCCATGGTGAGTAGGTCATGTCCTAACTCCCAAAGCCTTTCTTGCATCTACAAGGCGTGTGAAGGTTGTGATGGAATATTGCCCAGTTGCCTTGATGATTGTAGCTCTAATGATCAAGAAACTCAATGCCATCCAGATCAAAGTAACCCACATGAGTAAAACTTCAGCCACCACATTAGTCATTTTCCCCTGTGCCACATGACTGCTGTGTGCTGCAGAAACTTGCCAAAATTTCTTTGGTAGCACATCACAAACCTGTGACCTGCTGCCTTAGCAGGACCTGTAGAATAGATACAGGGCACCATCTGACTGTTTATTTCTGAAGTCATACACCATTCTGATTCAGATGTGTAAATTAATTGCCATTCTTACAAAGCTGCTAAGTTAAAATCCTGGAGTTTGCTATGTAGGCGGCATGATTAGAATACCTCCATTTCACGGACAGCTATGTGTCGTAAGGTAGCTTATAAAGGGTTTTCAGTGTTGGGCAATAAAGAGCAACAATAAATTAATTAAAATGATTGTGATAATTGATTTATAGACTTAGATAATTTTTGTAAACATTGTATAGCTTTATTTTAATTGTAACCTTGGTTTATCTTGCTTTGCCAGACAACAGCACACTGTTTTTACTTTGCAAGTAGTCAGACAAGCATTTTACTAAAGTGCCTTTATGGGCTCCAAGTAAAATGAGGTACTGTTACCAAGGCACATCAGCAGGTAGCAAAGAACCCTGCAGAATGTTTCACTCAATGAATCTTATTTATTTTTTATTGCACTTTCCTTGGTTGTTAGAAGGCAGAAAATACATCAGTGAATGATCTGTGAATTCTCATTCTATGCAGAACCAAAGGTTGGCTTCAGTTATAGAGTTCATGACTTCAGGCAATCATTTGGTCATCAGGCGTGCAGGCAGTGTATTCTCAGTGCTTGTTCCAGACAATTCTATGATACTTTATAATGCCTAAATAATTGGATTCTGTTTCTGATTTGGAAGACCAGAATGGTGTGGGAACACTACACATTTTACCAAAACTTTTCTTTGTGCGATTACCATAATTATGGTTTGATTTGCAGAACTTGTTAACACTTGAAATCCTTATATTAGCTCCCTCCTTCATATTGGTTCAAGATAACCATGTTATCTTCTCAACCTCAATTAAGATAATCAAATTAATTGCACGTTTGCACTTTCATATTTTATAAAATAAAATCATCCTTTTTTTATTATTTTCAAAACCAGCATCTAATATTTTAATGGTTGTGTAGTAGGTGCTGGTGAAGATGCTCCATAGTGCAAACTTTCTCCGATGCTGATTTATTACTGATGAAGCAACTTTATAGAAGCTAAACTAAGATAAAAGCAAGGAAATAATTTATATGTACAGAATGTCTTTCACAGCATGTTATGAGCTGCTTCAAAGCCAGTGAAATACTTTGAAAGTACAGTTAGCTTTTATAATGAAGGGCAATGTGGCCACCAATTTCTGTGTAACATGGTCCCATGAACATCACCAAGGTAATTGACCAGAAAATTGTGTTGCTAAGGTTGTTGAGATTAAATGTCAGCCGGCATACCGAGCAAATTCTTCTCCTTTCTTCAGCCCTTGGATATTTTGTTCATATGAAGGGATAGGCAGGAACTTAGCAAAGTGTCTCACTTTACATATCTGGATATTTACATTGAAATGGGCAACAGAAACAGAGAGAGTTTGGCAAACTACTCCTAGAACATAGAACACAAAATATCACCTATCCGTACAGGCCCTTTGGCCCATGATGTTGCATAAACTTTCTAACCTACTCTAAGATCAATCTAATCCTTCCCTCCTACGTAGCACTCCATTTTTCTATCATCCATGGACCTCTCTGTAAGTTTCTTAAATGCTCCTAATGTATCTACCACCAGCCCTGGCAGAGCTTTCCACTCACCCAACACTCTCCGTGTAAAGAGCTTACCCCTGACATCCCCCACATACTTTCCTCCAATCATCTTAAAATTGCGCCCCTTTGTATTAGCTATTTCAGCCCTGGGGAAAAAAAAGTCTCTGGCTATCTGCTCTATCTATGCCTCTTATCATCTTGTACACCTCTACAAGTCACTTCTCACCCTCCTTCACTCTAAAGAGAAAAGCCTTAGCTCATTCAACCCAGCTTCATAAGGTATACCCTCCAGTCCAGACAGCATTTTGGTAAATCTCCTCTGCACCCTCTCCAAAGCAAGGCAATCAGAAATGAACACAATGTTCCAAGTGTGGTCTAACCAAAGTTACCTCAGGGCTCATAAACTGAATTAGTTTAAATTGGATTATGAGGACACTCAGTCCTCATTTATTGTCATTTAGAAATGCATGCATGCATTAAGAAATGATACAATGTTCCTCCGGAGTGATATCACAAAAAAACAGGACAAACCAAAGACTAACACTGACAAGACCACATAATTATAACGTATAGTTACAGCAGTGCAAAACAATACCATAATTTGATAAAGAGCAGACCATGGGAATGGTAAAAAAAAGTTCCCTGACTATTGAATCCCCTGACTAATGAAAGCCATTACACCGTTCACCTTCTTAACAATCCTATCAAGTTACGGCAACTTTGAGGGATCTATGGATGTGGACCCGAAGATCTTTCTGTTCCTCCACACTGCCAAGAATCCTGCCATTAACCCTGTACTCTGCCTTCAAATCGGACCTTCCAAAATGAATCACTTCACACTACTCTGGGTTGAACTCCATCTGCTACTTCTTCTCAGCCCAGCTCTGCATTTATCAATGCCACAATGCAGCCTCCAACAACCTCCACACTGTCCACAACTCCATTAAACTTTGTGTCATCTGCAAACTTGCTAACCCACCCTTCAACTTCCTCATCCAAGTTAGGTGTGTCCAGGAAGTCTTCCATGACAACAGTCCTGTTATTTTTTTTTCACCTTTCCAAAACCTGCCTCCCGATCTGTTCTTTGGTGTGTCTGTTGCTGTTGTGTGCGTGTGGGTGTGAGTGAGAGAGAAAGGGGAGGGGTGTCTATAGAATATTCCCAGCAGAGTGACTACTCCCTTCCTGTTTCTGACTTCCACCCACACCGACTCTATAGACAATCTCTCCACAACGTCTTCCCTTTCTGCAGCTGTGACGCTGTTGCTGATTAGCAATGCAACTCCCCTACCTCCTTTACTACCCTCTCTGTTGCTTTTGAAATATCTAAACCCCTACTCAAAGGGAAAAAAAGGTGGATCAGCCTTTTCCTGAAAATTGGTGTTTTACACTTGACTATGAAGTCATAAACTTTCAGATGGGAATTTGCAAGTGGAATAGATGAGAACTGTGTCCTGATGGAACTTGGAACATCTATGTTCAGAAATCAACATGTATTCAAGCTTTTTATTTTCTGGAAAGCCTTTCATGTAAAGCCATTTCTTTTGAATTAGCCAAGCATACAAAATATTGCCATTATTATGTAAAGGATAATGATTTATAGTCACTGTTTTTTCATTGTAATATGAATTCATTTTGACAGATTTCCAGAAATTATATTTTAACAAAACAAAAAAGCATGTGGAGAAGATGGCAGCGCGACGCAGCGTGCGCGGCCTCTCCGGTGAATGATATCTGTAATCTGTCAAGTAGGGGACCGTGCACAATTCTGATTTGATGGAGACAGACGTGAGAGTACGGAGGAACATCTGGAGAAACTTCTGAAATGCCTGCTTCACTGCCGCTGCTACTGTGTGATCCAGAATCTCCGGAGCAGAAGGCCCCGAATCCTCAGCTTTGCTTGTTTCAGCGGCCGGGGCGAGGTTGAAGGCGCTCAGCAGAGGATGGCGCTCGGGAGGCTGTATTGGAGGGGCTGGTCGGAGGCTCGAAGTTTTCGGACGGATGGACTCAGTGTCGGCTGTGGTCGGCTGCTTCCAAGGCATCGGCAAGTTGACGGTGCCTGGAGGTTTCTGGGAGGGAGTTTTTCCCTTTTGCCGCCTGATATCGGGGACTCAGGAGTTGATCTACTCAGGGATTTTGAGACTTTATTTACCGTGCCCATGGTTTGTTCTTCATCAAATTATGGTATTGCTTTGCACTGCTGTAACTATATGTTATAATTATGTGGTTCTGTCAGTGTTAGTCTTTGGTCTGTCCTGTTTTCTGTGATATCACTCCGGAGAAACATTGTATCATTTCATAATGCATGTATGCATTTCTAAATGACAATAAAAGAGGACTGAGTGTTCTCATAATCTAAGCATTCAATAACTTTTCAAGCATCAAGATAGATCTATCTTAATAGAAAAAAATAAACAATTCCCTCTTTGTCTTTCACTTAAAATCAACCTAAACTTTTTTTTTGGTTCTTAATTATTGGAACTTAACATAATCATGCTGTTCTTGCCTCAGATGTCACATAGGTACTGCTAGCAAATTGTTACAAGCTGGGGTGAGATAGGTTAGTCAAGATGAGCAGAGTAAAAACATTGGGACTGTTGATGTTGTTCTGAGAGTTTTCAAGGAAGAGTAGGGAGGTTTAAAGGCCAGAAGAGGTTATTGAGGCAAAATGAGAGTTCTTGATTTTGAGAGAAAAGTACAACTGTCTGGGGAAAAGGCCAAAGAAACAGAAATTGGAACAAAGACAGTAGAGAAAAAAAAATGCCCAGCAACATGTTACGTATGGTGTTTTCTTTTTGAGGTCGGGATGAAACAGAGATGCCTACTGAGGATTGATTATCTAGGGCCAGAGAGTAGAAAGGCAGAAGGAACAAAGAGTACACAACATTGTGGAAGGAGATGGGATCAGAGGAAGTGTTGCAGGAAAGAAAGGCCTAGAGGTACAATGATACCCAAGGGTTTGTATACATTATGATCCGTCTTATCTGAGAGGATATAGAACAGAGATCAAAGGGTGGTAGAGTTGTGGATAAGGAAGGTTTTGAGATAGTGAGACTGCTGTTGAAATGAAATATGTAGTGGACACAGGCAATGTTGAGGCTTTATAAAGCACTGGTGAGGCCTCACTTGGAGTATTGTGAGCAGTTTTGGGCTCCTCATCTAAGAAAAGATGTACTGACATTGGAGAGAGTTCAAAAGGAAGTTCAGGAAGATGATTCCAGGAGTGAAAGGCTTGTCATATGAAAAGCTTTCGATGGCTCTGGGCCTCTACTCACTCGAATCCAGAAGAATGAGAGGTGACCTCATTAACGCCTATCGAATGTTGAACGGTCTCAATAAAGTGGATGTGGAGAGGATGTTTCCTTGGTGAGGAATCTAAGACCAGAAGTCACAGCCTCAGAATAAGAATGAGGTTTCAATGAGGTGACCTCATTAAAACCTTTCGAATGTTGAATGGCCTCAATAAAGTGGATGTGGAGAAGATGTTTCCTTGGTAAGGAGTCTAAGACCAGAAGTCACAACCTCAGAATAGAGAAGCTCACTTTTAGAATGGAGATGAGAAGGAATTTCTTTAGCCAGAGAGCAGTGAGTCTGTGGAATTCGTTGCCACAGTTGGTTGTGGAGACCAAGTCACTGGGTATATGTAAGGCAGAGTTGACAGATTCTTGATTGGTCAGGGCATGAAGGGATACGGGGAGAAGGCAGGAGATCGAGACTGAGAGGAAAAATGGATCAGCCATGATGAAGTGGCGGAGCAGACTCAAAGGGCCAAATGGCCTAATTCTGCTCCTATATCTTATGGTCTTACCATGTTGGCATGTGGCATTTAGTGCAAAGATCAGGATGTGGCATAAAATAATAGTTAGATGATGCTGAAGGTTTTGGTGATATTTGTAATTGTTGGTGGATCCATAACATACTATGTTGTAGAGGAGGTAGTTTGTCCCACCAGGTCTATACTGGCTCTCAGAGCAATGCTACGAATCCCATTACTCCATCTATTCTCCATCCTGCCCCCCCCCCGCAACCTATTCCCTTTTCTGCAACCCAGAATTAAAGGTATCTTTTTCCGAGAGTTGAAACCGCAATGCCACCCTAACGTGAAGAGTTCAGTCAAGATGCACATGGAATAAGTAGAGTTGGAGACAATTGCAGCAGAGGAAAATGGGGATGTTAAAGTAACTTTGGTAGATATTTGGTCAACAAACTAATTAAGGTGAATTTGTTTTCTTTATTATCACTGCAGATGTGCTTCACGTTTCTTCTGAGAAGCCACAAGATCCAAGATATTTCCTTGTATTCAGGTAATTGAAACAAGCACAATTTGATCAGGATTTTGTATATAATTACTATTTAATAATATTGGTCACTGTTTTATTTTGGTCTTGTTATTTGTTGATTCACAATGATTAAACATAATGGATATCATGTTGTACAAATCCCTAGTCTTTGTGGTATAAACACAAGAGATTTTGCAGATGCTGGAAGTCCAAAGCAACACACACAAAATGCTGGATGAACTCAGCAGGTCAGGCAGCATCTATGGAAAAGGGTAAAAAGTCGAAGTTTGGGGCTGAGACCCTTCTTCATGTCCTGAAGAAGTATGATGGTTTGCTATTTGAACACCATAAACAGAATATTTATTTTTCTCAGCATCTTGACAAATGTGCTTTACCTTCAATCGGTTGCTATAGAAATGATATCAAATAAAGAAGTGCTCAAAATCAATAATGATCACACCAGATCAAATAATATCCAGGAAGGGTCTCTGCATTTAATATTACTACCCCCACACAACACTTTCTTGATCTCTTTCCCCATTCAATAACGCATGCAACTAGTTCTCCTTCTCAAAAACTTTAAATATCTACTTTGAAGCTTAAATTGTCTTTGTATGGTACCTTGTCAGTGAATTGGGATCGAAAGTTTATTACAATAATGCAACACACACAACGTGCTGGAGGAACTCAGCAGGTCAGGCAGCATCTGTGGAAATGAATAAACAGTCGACATTTCGGGTTGAGACCCTTCACCAAGACTGAGAAGGAAAGGGGAGGATGCCAGAATAGAAAGGTGTGGGGAGGGGGATAGAGGCTAGCTGGAAGGTGATAGCTGAAGCCAGGTGGGTGGAAAAAGGTCAAGGGCTGGAGAAGAAGGAATCTGACAGGAGAGGAGAGTGGCCCACAGTCCTGAAGAAGGGTCTCACTCTGAAACATTGTCTATCTATTCATTTCCATAGGTGTTGCCTGTCCTGTTGAGTTCCTCCAGCATTTTTTGTGTGTTGCTTTGGATTTCCAGTATCTGCAGATTTTCTCGTGTTTGCAATAATGCACATGGGCACGCACCTCAAGTAAAACAATCTAAAATCCTTTGATCCTATAGTCCATTGTAAATTATATCTAGCATCCTGGGACATATTTCAACCTTCTTTTGGATTGGAACAATGTGGTCAAAATTCAAATGCTTAAAACTGTGTGGTCAAAATGAAACTTAACATGAAAGATTAAGACCTCTATGAGTACCTGTTGAACTGACTTAACATGCTAGTGAAAATATGACTTTCCTAGTGTCATGATTTCTGTGAGAATAATGATTACTATGCTTAAAAGCAGCTTTATGAACACCTAAGATCCCAAAATATTCCACGTAAATGAAAAGACAGATTTTCATTTATCTCTTCTTACGAACATCCATCGTTAAGTTTTAAGTTGCTTGCCAAGTTATAAAATATGATCATACCTTGAAGCAGATGTTACATGATAACATAATTCTCCATATGTGTCCAAAATGCTCTGTTTTTCAGCTTTTTAAAGTAAATCAGTATGTTTGCTATTGAGGCACTGGGAGCCCCTGAAGTTTCCTCAAGTTCTCAACTTTGCAACAGAACGCATGAACTAGAAATCAGGAGTGAAGCCATTAGTATGACAGATGTCAAACAGGACATGAATTCTAACTTTGTGGTAGAGCGATCCAGCAAGAATGAGATCTTTGGCAAGCTTCCGTCTGAAGGGACCGCATTGAGAAATAGTCCTCAACTGAAAAATGAACCGGATTTGCAAATGAAGAAAGAGAAGGGCAGTCCTTTTTCCCTGAGTTTGGAGTCAGGGAGCACCAAACCACCTTCAGGAGAGCGTGTCCGAATTCCACCAGAGGGAGCCGAAATGGGCCACCCCAGCAAACTTACCAAGGTTGTGGATTGTGAAGAGCTTACTGTCTCTCCCTCAGATGACAATGGCTATTCCAGCAGCTGCTTGAGTATCGAAAGTCCAGATAGTGTAGAAGGAAACATCTGGGAGGCAGGTGAGACTGTCAAGAAGGATAAACTGGATCCTTGGCAACAAGCTGATATTGAAAGCATTCCAGGGACTCCACCTGCTGCAGACTCTTTCCTGCCTTCAATATTTGAAGCAGTCCAGAGTCTTCAAGAGAAGCAAAGATTCAAAGAGCAAGAGAAAGAGAAGCACCAAACCCAAGTGATCATGTACCGCCGCTTGGCCTTGCTGCGATGGATCCGTAGCCTCCAGCAGAAAGTCGTGGACCATCAACACCGGCTGCAGGAGAGCTACGACACCATCCTGAGCAACCGCAAAGAGCTGCTGAAGTTCATCAAACAGGGAGTTGTCTAGCAAGAGAGTGACCAGTGCATGTTGCGTGGAGTCTCACAAACCTCAGTAACTGCCTTCTCTCCTGCGATCAGTTTCAGTAAAACTCACTTATTCATCTTAGAAACTCGGTGACTGAAGTCAGAAAATGTAAGCAACATTAAATGTATCATTGTTTGACTGGATGAGAGGGCATGCTTCCCACTATCTTGCTGTTTCTTGAAGAGATATTTCCCCCTTATTTTTAAGGCTGCTTTCTGAGATGCACGAGGAAGTAAACTGCTGAACAATGGAGATTGAGTAGGGAAACCGTTCTCAACCCTGGCTGGGTCACCTGGGCAAGAGCGTCCCATATTGAAAGACCCAATACACCCGATGACCCATTGTTGTTACATCACTGATGATGACGCGCATCCTAGGATCGCAGCATCAGTCAAATTGTTGGTTATGGTAATCACTTCATCTCTACTGAGATCTGTTTTTATTTTGTAAAAAGAAAATTGCTGTTGCATCCCTGTATAATCTGGAAAGGCTATTTCCAGTCAAAAAGGTTACATTAGGATCTTGCCCTGTTGCATTTTGCAGCTGACATGTTCCTGTGCTATATATTTTTTGTTTCTTTATCACCTTGTTTTTAAACCAACTCCACACTTTGCTATCCTTTTAAAATGTAACTTTTTTTTAATGATGTCCTTATTACTCAGTCAACAAAGTAGAGTGATTGATGTTGCTTCAGATTTATTCCCCTTCTCCCTCGAAGTTGAAGCTGACATTTGATTTTAAAAAAAGGAGCTGAGGATTTTCCTTGTTGCACATGCAGTAAATGTGCAGATCCTGATATTATTCCAACTTTTGTTTGCTTTATCGTCAGGAGTTTTTGGTTGCATTTATCCTGCTGACTCAGATTTTTTCTTTGGTGTGCTTGAAGCATATTGACACTTCTCATTAGTTAGGCCAGAAGTCCCCAATCTTTTTTATGCGATTGATTCTTACTATTAACTGAGGGGTCTGAGGACCCCCAGGTCGAGAAACGCTGAGTTAGTCTGTACTTGGTTCAATTTTACATATAAAGATCAAATGGAACTAAAGAAATGTGCTGATTTGTGAAATACTCTTCTATTCGTATTTAATATGATATGAATTAAAATTAAAGTCCTTTTAGTTTGAAACTCATGGATCAATAATTTTAAGCTTAGTCACAAACATTAATTATATTAGATGTTGGATCTAGAAAAAATATGCTTTACCTGTAACAGATAATCAACTTTTAATAAAAATGTAAAGATTGTATTTAAAGCTAGCATGTCAAATAACTATATTGTATCCATTTGCTCATGGAGATCATTTATATATGGATAAGATTCATAAGATGTGCTCTTAAGTCAGAAATTGCATTGTCAATAAAGGCAGCAAGGCATTGTGAGCTGAACAATATTTTGAGAGATGGACCTTTTATAAGGATACCTGGTTCTGAAGCTGTTCTGGTACTGACTGATCTTATTGTTTGGATAACACGTGGCTGAAATTTGAGGGAACCCTCTCATGGATTGGGTTGAACGTTATTTGATGGTAGGGGTTCTCTGAAAATCTGAAACTACTAGCTTTTTCTTTCTGGTTTGTTTAAAGCATTGAGATATTCACGTGGGCATGATTATCTTCTTGTAAAGATAGCTACTATCATGTGTAATGTAAGCAGACGGACAGAAGAAACAATTATTCCGTATGTATTATGGCTATGTTTGTCATCTGACCTACCTTAATAATGTTTGCCCAAATATAGCTGCAATTTTTTTTCTGAATGACTACCATCATCATGATGTGTGTGTGGTTAATAGGAATTTATGATGTGCAATTATTAATTAATATAAAGTGAACTATTATATATTAATGACTATTTATAGAACTATATCAGTGCTATCATGCCTACATGAAGTGAACTATTATACATTCATGACTATTTATAGAACTTTATCTATGCTATCATGTCTATAATACTAAACACCTTCAAATATGAAGTTTTTGTCAAAGTTTGTCTTATTACTAAATAAGTCAGTGATTTGTTAATGGGTTCTTTACATTTAGTTTAAAAACTGTAGAAATAATCCACTAATATGAAGAACTGATAAGCAAGATTTTGAGCCTGCTCTGAGATTTGGACCCAAGGACCCAATTTGGTTCAGAATGTTTTTGGTTTGCTTCAATTTTATGCATGAATAGTTGAGTTTTACCCCCTTTTCGAGTGTTGGTCTTTTTTTTTCTCTTTAATTGCGTTCTTTCGGGTTCCTTGCTTTGTGGCTACCTGCAAGCAAGCAAATCTCAAAGTTGTATCATCTACACATTCTTTGATAATAAATGTACTTTGAATCTTTGATACTATGAACTGATACTGTGATACATGGGGATGAGATGTGATGTCCATATGGTCCGAATATCACAGTTATTTAGCAAACATTTAGCATGAGAAATTCTAAGCAATTCCAACGAAAGTAAATGTCTGCAGTGTTAAAGAGTTAGGAAATATACTTAAACACAAGAGATTCTGCAGATGCTGAAAAAAATACTTTAAACTGTTTGAAACTAATTTGCACATTTAAAAAAGTTCACATTTGATCACCAAAGGGGAAAGAGGTGCACTTAAATGCATTAATTATTGATGAGATTCCTTATATTATCATTAAATATTCCCCATTCCGTATCGCCGTTCTGCCAGCACCTCCTGGAGTGGATCAGAATAATGAATTCCTAGAAGAACCCCAGTCCATTTGCCTCATCCCCTTTTCACTCCACAAATCTTGCTTAATAAGAAAAGTGGCTTTCTAATGTGTTTCAATGCAAAATCAACCACTTCCTGTGAAATTGGACTAAGCACTTCCAGGCATAATTCACCTTAACACAGCTGATGATTCTCTGGCATCATTCATGCTTGTAATGACAACACTGACATGTGAAATGCTCATCTCAGCCTCCCTGGCGGAAGTTGGAGGAATAATGTGCAACTTATGACCTTTTTTAACTTAATATAAACAGGTCCAGTCCCTGCAGCATGTGGCAAAGAGACATGAATTAAATGGTTCCCTCTGAGTCATCAGTGTGTACTGTCTGCATCTACCTGGCTCTGTTTTAATGATCTGTGTATTTCACACATCATTACCTAGTCTCTCAGCACTTGCATGGGAGTGGTGTCTGCTGCATCTTTGATATAGCATTCAATCAAACTTTGCTGATAATTACAAGGGGAAAGGATGTGGCCTTTCAGACTGAAGATGAGTTCCCCTCCCACATTTCCTTAGTATGTTCCCTCGCCTTGTTAGGGCTTTTTTTTGGGGTTCGCATGTATAGCAAATAACGTCAACAGCTAACTTCAGTCACCAATCTTCAGGTCTGAATATAGACTGTAGATTAAATATAAAATGCATATTAAATATAAAGTTCCTAAGAGCCGTGAACTGCAGTTAATTGGAAGATCAGACAAAGCTGGTTTAAATTCGTTTGGGTGTCTGTAATGTGGATGTGAAGAGGGAATTGTGAAAGTTGTGTGTAATTCAAAGGAAGCATTGTGGAGGCATTGTAAATATGGAATCGTCCTGTGATCTTTAGCACACAAAATGTCGTGTGCTGTTGGGTCAAGCAGGCCTCTTCCTCCAAAAGGGTCTCAGTGTGATGCCTGTTGGCCCTCATTTTGTCGAATAAAGAGACTACTTCATTTCTACCAGGAACTTTTCTCAAGCGACTTTGTTCATGCGACACCCTCATTGAAACCTGCTGTAATCTGGCGGTCTTGAAAAGAACCACTTTAAGTTTGGACAACAGGAATTCTGCAGATGCTGGAAATTCAAGCAACACACATAAAAGTTGCTGGTGAACGCAGCGGGCCAGGCAGCATCTCTAGGAAGAGGTGCAGTCGACGTTTCAGGCCGAGACCCTTCATCAGGACTTTAAGTTTGGAACCCACTTTCCAAGATCCCCAACAGTTGAGCTACAGTGGGTGCCATTTCTACAGGAAACTACCACTGTGAATTGTACAGATTATATTTTATTGCAATTACCGACAGAGCAATTCCCTCAACTTTCTTAAGGTAAATGTTCACAATTTCAATACTTATTTTTGGTTAGGGGAGCCAGAGGAATATTATGCTAAATTTAGCACTTATTGAAAGCACAGGTAATGATGAATTATTATTTTTAATTAATTATGCTTAAGACAAAAACATGCCATCAGAATAATAATCTAAAAATCCACTATTGAAAGGAATATCTACAGGCTGGATCTAGAATAGGCAATTACTTATCCTGCTGATGGAGCAAGTATGAACTAATCTGACACAGTGCTATATACAGTGGATTGCAGTTAATTGGGCCATTGCTTAATCACTTATTTGGGACAACTCTTAAAGAACCTTTGTTTATCTGGGGCACTGTGCCACTTAATTGTGGCAGGAGACTGTTGCTGAACAGTTTCTAACTAGCATCAGCCGCATGCGCTAGCGTGGCTTTTAGGCATTACACTGTGCTTAGAGCGATGTTTTTAAATAGCATTAATCACATGTGTTTGTACTCAAAAAGCAGTGATTTTTGCCACTGATCGTTGGTGAAAATAAGCAATGAGACAATTCAGAACTGTTTTGCTCGCTGTGGTTTCAAGCATTCAGGTTTGGAAATGCCCAAAACGGTCAGGAGGGAAAATGAAACAATTTCACTATTTTAACAAGTTAGGAATTATGAGGAATTTGAAGGTATCAACGATCTTCTTTCATGTTACAATGAAAATGAAGATTTAGAGGATGCAATCGTCGGTAATATTTTGTGAAGACAGTACATTACCTGCACTCGGTGTCTGCGCTGATTTTGTTCAATCAGAAGAACACGGTAGGTGAATTCTTCCATTGATAACAACTGGAAACTAATACCGTGTTTTATAGTACTGTAGAGATACTGGTAGTGTTCTAATTTGTTAAGTATTTCATTTAAATACATAAATTGTACATAGTTTGTCTTTTCTAAACCTTTTAACTATTTCCATGCAACTTTGGCTAATTGGAGCAGCCACTTAATTGGGCCAAAATGTACTTGTCCCAATGTGTTCCGATTAACCAGAATCTGCTGTATATATTGTGGTAAACCATATATATATATATGTTGTAACCGGGTTACCTGCTTGGACACGCCCCTCTGCTGACTGCCCCTGTGGCTCCTCCCACAGACCCCTGAATAAAAGCGATTGCGCCATTGCTCCTCCTCCTCAGTCCAGGGACAGACACTCAGCATGCTGGCGGTCACATTTTACTGCGAATAAAAGCCTTTCAGTATTTACTCTACTTCCAGTCTTTTGGAGTTATTGATGGTGCATTTTATATATATATATATATATATATATATCAGTGAAGACACGAGAGGCTGCAGATGCTGAAACCTGGAACAACAAAGAATCTGCTGACGGAACTCCACAGGTCATGCAACCTTTGTGGGGGTGAGGGGATGAGGGGAAGGAATTTTTAACATTTTGACAAATTGTCAAAATCCTGAATCATATTTATCAATATATATATTTAATCTTGCTCCTTTACCGTCAAACTTCTTTAGATTGCTGCACCAAGGCATCTTCACATTATTTACTGTTTATTATTTAGTTATAATTATACCATATTCCTACCATTAGTTACATACACAAAATCACCTCTTTATTAAGTACACCTGTACAACAGTTCATGAATGCAAATATATAATCAGCCAATCATGTGGAAGCAACTCAGTGAATAAAAGCTTGCAGACATGGTCAAGGAGTTCATTAGAACATTGAAACATGAGAAAGTTTTTGACAAGATCGGACCATCCGGCCCAACAAAGCTTGCCAAATTCCTATTCACATTGTGTTGAAATAACTTGGAGTACTGTGTCCAGTTCTGATCGCCTCACTATAGGAAGGATGTGGAAGCATTGGAAAGGGTACAGAGGAGATTTACCAGGATGCTACCTGGTTTAGCGAGTATGCATTATGATCAGAGATTAAGGGAGCTAGGAGCTTTGGAGAGATGGAGGATGAGAGAATGCATGATAGAGGAATAGATAGAGTGGATAGCCAGCGCCTCTTCCCCAGGACACCACTGCTCAATACAAGAGGACATGGCTTTAAGGTAAGGGGTGGGAAGTTCAAGGGGGATATTAGAGGAAGGTTTTTTACTCAGAGAGTGGTTGGTGCGTGGAATACCCTGCCTGAGTCAGTAATGGAGGCAGATACACTAGTGAAGTTTAAGAGACTACTGGACAGGTATATGGAGGGATTTGAGGTGGGGGCTTATATGGGAGGCAGGGTTTGAGGGTCGGCACAACATTGTGGGCCGAAGGGCTTGTACTGTGCTGTACTTTTCTATAACTATTGAGTTTAGATTTGAAAGTCTCTAAGGTACTACGCTCAACTACACAACTAGGTAGTTTGCTCCACGTGTCCACAGCTCGCTGTGTAAGGAAATGCTTTCTGATATTAGTCTGAAATCTTGCCTTAACTAATCTCCACCTATGTCCTTGTTTATGGATTAATTTTGAAGGAGCAGCTGGCATCCACCTGACTTATACCCTTAATGATTTTGAACACTTCTGTCATGTCTCCTCTCATTCTATGTCTACTTAGATTAAAATGATTTAATTCTTTCAATCTTTCTTCATACCTCATATCCTGCAGACCTGGAATGAGTCTAATCACCCTTCCCTGGACTGTCTCCAGTGCCTTCACATAACGATTGTACACAGTACTTAAAGTGTGGCCTCACAAGCGTATTATGCAGCTTAAGGAGAACACTTCTAGACTTGAATTCCACTGAGCACATTATATAGCTCTACATTCTATTAACCTTCCTAATCGCTTCTGTGCATTGTCCAGGTGTTGATAGTGATGAGTCTACCAGGACCCCCAAATTCTTCTCATACAGTGAACTTTCTAACTCAAGACCCCCCCCCATAGTATATTTATATCTAATATTTCTACTTCCTATATGTAACATTTTACATTTACTTACATTAAATTCCATCTGCCATATGTCTGCCCACATCTGGATTTTGTTTAGATCTAACTCTATTGATTCTACTGCCTGAATGTTATCAGCCCCTCCCACTAATTTTGTGTCAATGGCAAACTTTACTAGTTTATTTGTTATGTGCTTATCCAGATCATTAATGTAAATTAAAAACAGCAGCGGTCCCAAAACCGATCCTTGCAGAACTCCACTTTTAAGATCTTCTGGTGTGAAAATGATCCTCTCACCATAACTCATTGTTTTCTGTTTTTGAGCCAATTCTGCACCTATTCGCACACCTTACCCCAAATCCTAACCTCCTGTAATTTGATTATTAACCTCTCGTGGGGTACAATAAACAATAGACGATAGGTGCAGGAGTAGGCCATTTGGCCCCTCGAGCCCGCACCGCCATTCACTGTGATCATGGCTAATCATCCACAGTCAGTATCCAGTGCCTGCCTTATCCCCATAACCTTTGATTCCGCTATCTTTAAGAGCTCTATCCATCTCTTTCTTGAAAGCATTCAGAGACTTGGCCTCCCTGCCTTCTGGGGCAGAGCATTCCACATATCCACCACTCTCTGGGTGAAAAAGTTTTTCCTCAACTCCGTTCTAAATGGCCTACCCCTTATTCTTAAACTGTGGCCTCTGGTTCTGGACTCACCTATCAGCGGGAACATACTTCCTGCCTCCAGCGTGTCCAATCCGTAATAATCTTATTTGTTTCAATCAGATCCCCTCTCATCCTTCTAAATTCTAGTGTATACAAGCCCAGTCGCTCTAATGTTTCAACATATGACAGTCCCGCCATCCTGGGAATTAACCTTGTGAACCTGTGCTGCACTCCCTCAATAGCAAGAATGTCCTTCCTCAAATTTGGAGACCAAAACTGCACACAATACTCCAGGTGTGGTCTCACCAGGGCCCTGTACAGCTGCAGAAGGACCCCTTTGCTCCTATACTCAATTCCCCCTGTTATGAAGGCCAGCATGCCATTAGCTTTCTTCACTGCCTGCTGTACCTTGTCAAAAGTCTTCTGAAAGTCCAAGTAAATGATATCAACTGCTGTATTGTTATCATAAATTTTAGTTGCCTCTTCATAGAACTCCAACATATAGTAAAACATGATTTCCCCTTTCTGAATCCATGCTGACTTTCTGCTAACATGCCTGTCTTATCAGCTTCTTTTCCATTCCATTCTTTATTAATGTTTCCAATATCTTGCCTATGATATACATTAGCTTACTGGTCAATAGTTACCAGGGTCAGTGCGATCACCCTCCTTATATACTGGATCAACGTTAGCCCATTTCCAGTTTTTAGGAACTTCACCAGTTTTCACCGACTTTTGAAAAATACACACTAGGGGTTTGTATATATAATTGCAGATCTCTTTAAGTACTGTTGGGTGTATGTTGTCTGGCCCTGGAGATTACTAAGTTTCAGCCTTTTCAGCTGAAGGAGGACCTCACTTTCTAAGTCACTTAAAACAACCTTATTTTTCTCTACACTTACTGGCATATTGCTAACATCCTTGTAGGTGAATACTTTAGCAAATTATGAGCTAAGAGTATCCGTTACATCCTCCTCTACATAATTTAACACCCCACTATTATTCCTAATACAGTTAACTTCCTCTTTGATTTTTCTTTTACTATTAAAGTATTGAAAAAATCTCATAGGGTCAGTCTTAGCAATATCAGCAATATGCTTCTCAACCTGCCTTTTAGCAATCTGAATTTCCCTCTTGACTATTATTAAGGCATCCATTAGTCTTGCGAGACCATGGATCTGCGCCTGGAAAGTCTTCACTCTCCAGGGCGCAGGCCTGGGCAAGGTTGTATGGAAGACTAGCAGTTGCCCATGCTGCAAGTCTCTCCTCTCCACGACACCAATGTTGTCCAAGGGAAGGGCATTAGGACCCATACAGCTTGGTACCAGTGTCGTCGCAGAGCAATGTGTGATTAAGTGCCTTGCTCAAGGACACAACACGTTGTCTCGGCTGGGGCTCAAACTCACGACCTTCAGGTCGCTAGTCCAATGCCTTAACCACTTGACCATGTGCCCACTCTCTATACTTGACTATAGATCTCATATTTTCATATGCCCTACTGTTAACATCATTACTGGTTTTTCTGTGTTTCTTATATAGATGTCTTTTCAATTTTTTTTATTTTAATCTTTATTCATCCATGCAGTTGATCTATTGTTTTCATTGCTTCTCGTGGCCTTGGGTAGGAACATTTCCTGCACTGTGTCTTACCTCTTTAGATCAACCCCATTTTACCTCAACTGACTCGACATCAAGCAGTTTCTTCCAATTTATCTTCTGAAGTCTTTGCCAAATCTGCACAAACCTTGCCTTTCTAGAATTCAGTTTAATGGCTTTGGTTTTTATTGATATGCTCTCCCAGAAAACTTTCAGACTAATAATGTTATGATCACTTGTTCCTAAAGGCTCAACAGCTTCTGTACTCAAAATTCTATCCTGATTGCTACAGAATATCAAATCCAGACAGGCGTCTCCCCTTGTTGGTGCATCAACATGCTGGGTCAGAAAACAATCATTCAATAACTCAATGAATTGACTTTTCTGTAATCCATTAGTCACTGGGTTCTCCCACTCAATATTTGGGAAACTAAAGTCTCCCATAACTAGAACATTACCCTCAGTCTTGCTTTTTCTAATATTCTGCTAGAGTTGTTTATTAAAATCACTGTCGGCATTAGGTGGTTTATAACATATATTGAATGTTATTCCTTTATCCTTATAGCTTTCAATTCTTACCCAGATATTTTCACTCAATCTTGATTCGGCTATCATAACTAGCCTCACTTTTAAATTTTGAGGAAGTAAAGAGGCTACAGAAGGATCTAGACAGATTAGGAGAATGGACAAAGAAATGGCAGATGGAATACAGTGTTGGGAAGTGTATGGTCATGTACTTCGGTAGAAAAAAATGAAAGGGTCGAATATTTTCTAAATGAAGAGAAAATACGAAAATCTGAGGCACAAAGGAACTTGGGAGTCCTTGTGTAAGATTCCCTAAAGGTTAACTTGCAGTTTGAGTCTGTGGTGAGAAAGGCAAATGCAATGTTAGCATTCATATAAAAGCAAGAACACAATGTTGAGACTTTATAAGGCACTGGTGAGGGCTGACTTGAAGTATTGTGAGCAATTTTGGGCCCCTTAGAAAGGATGTACTAAAACTGGAGTGGGTTCAAAGGAGGTTCACAAAAATTACTCTAGGATTGAATGGCATATCACATGAAGAGCATTTGATAGTTTTGGGTCTGTATTCACCAGAATTCAAATGAATCAGGGATGATCTTATTGAAACCTATCAAATGGTGAATAGCCTTGATAGAGTATATGTTTCCTGTGGAGGGAGAGTCTAAGACCAGAGGACACCCTCAGAACAGAGGGACATCCTTTTAGAACAAAGATGACAAGGAATTTATTTAGCCAGAGAGTGGAATTCTGTGGAATTCTTTGCCACAGGCATCTGTGGCCAAGTCTTTCTGTATTCGTAAGGCAGAGGTTGATAGATTCTTGATCAGTCAGGACATGAAGGGATAAGGGAAGAAGGCAGGAGATTGGGGCTGAGAGGAAAATTGGATCATAGTCATAGTCATAGTCATACTTTATTGATCCCGGGGGAAATTGGTTTTCATTACAGTTGCACCATAAATAATTAAATATTAATAGAACCATAAATAGTTAAATAGTAATATGTAAATTATGCCAGGAAATAAGTCCAGGACCAGCCTATTAGCTCAGGGTGTCTGACCCTCCAAGGGAGGAGTTGTAAAGTTTGATGGCCACAGGCAGGAATGACTTCCGATGACGCTCAGTGTTGCATCTCGGTGGAATGAGTCTCTGGCTGAACGTACTCCTGTGCCCAACCAGTACATTATGTAGTGGATGGGAGACATTGTCCAAGATGGCATGCAGCTTGGACAGCATCCTCTTTTCAGACATCACCGTAAGAGAGTCCAGTTCCATCCCCACAACATCACTGGCCCTACGAATGAGTTTGTTGATCCTGTTGGTGTCTGCTACCCTCAGCCTGCTGCCCCAACATACAACAGCAAACATGATAGCATTGGCCACCACAGATTCGTAGAACATCCTCAGCGTCGTCCAGCAGATGTTAGAGGACCTGAGTCTCCTCAGGAAATAGAGACGTCTCTGACCCTTCTCGTAGACAGCCTCAGTGTTCTTTGACCAGTCCAGTTTATTGTCAATTCGTATCCCCAGGTATTTGTAATCCTCCACCATGTCCACACTGACCCCCTGGATGGAAACAGGGTCACTGGTACCGTAGCTCTCCTCAGGTCTACCACCAGCTCCTTAGTCTTTTTCACATTAAGCTGCAGATAATTCTGCTCACACCATGTGATCCTGTACTCAGCCTCATCTCCCTTGCTGATGCATCCAACTATGGCAGAGTCATCAGAAAACTTCTGAAGATGACAAGACTCTGTGCAGTAGTTGAAGTCCGAGGTGTACATGGTGAAGAGAAAGGAGACAAGGCAGTCCCCTGTATAGCCCCAGTGCTGCTGATCACTCTGTCGGATCATCCATGATAAAATGGCAGAGCAGACTCAATGGGCCAAATGGCCTAATTCTGCTCCTATACCTTACGGTCTTTCCAGTCCAGATGAAGGGTCTCGGCCCGAAACATCAACTGTTTACTCTTTTCCAGAGATGCTACCAAGGAGGACGGGACCCCGGGGAAATGATAGGCAAGTGAGAAGTGGTAAAAGGCCTGAGTGGGGAATAGAAGGAGAGGGGGAAGGAGGGAATTTTATTTTTACTGGAAGGAGAAATCGATATTCATGCCATCTGGTTGGAGGCTACCCAGACGGAAGGTCATTGTGCCCTGACTTCCTTTCCCTCCTCCTCTTCCCAGGTGGATTTTGTGCACCATCACCTAACATACATCACCATAACAGTAGAGAACTCTTAAATCCATCTCCTAACCAGGCACAGGCGATATACGACAGCATAAGGAATTAAAGGGTTAGCAATGAAAATTTGCACTGGTTGCGGGCACTTGGTGCACTGAATACAAGGGTTAGGTTTAACAAAAACAAAGTCATAAGGCATCTTATGACAAACAAACAGCACATCTGCTGGCACAATGGGAAACACTGTAAACATTAGAAAGATTAAATATTTATTACCCACTTACTACAACTATCACTTTCTTGGAACATGGCCCTCGTGAATCAGTCATGTCATAGCCCGAATAAAGAAAGATTTCTGGATTTTGTTTACTGCTCACAAACTGCTTTTGAATCAAAAGCAGAACATGGAAGAACAAAGCAAATCATTTGGCATCTGTTAAGAGGAAAAAAAATGTTGACTTTCTGTGTAGAACTCTTTGAGAAATAAGAAGTGACAGGTTAGCAATCATTTTAGTTAAGCAGAGGGATGAAAAGGGGGAAGAAACGGTGCCTACATTGACAGATGGGAGAAAAGGGATTGAAAGACCGTAGAATACTCATTAAACATAAATCCATAATATAAAAGAGGAAGATCAAGGACTGTTGAAACTTTACTTCCTACCGTACTAATTGGCATTGGAGAGGAGACTCTGTGGTTTCGAACAATACAGTTGAGACAACATTTATCCAAGAGGTTTCATACTTGAATCAGGATTCTGCTTAGATCAGGACTTCAGATAGCAATGGGCAACTTATTAAAAAGATGTAATTCTATAATTCATTACTGTGGCTGAGGCTGCGAGGGTGCTCCGGGCTTTGTGTCTATGGACACAATGTCGTTCTGAACGCTGTTGCTTGTTTTTACTGTTTGCTCGATGCGGGTGTTCTTTCTCTCCCTAAGCACTGGGCGTTTGTTGGTCTTTTTTTAATTGGCTTCTTTTGGGTTTCCTATTTTGGGGCTGCCTATATGCAGTCAAATCTCAAGGTTGTGTAATTTATATATACTTTGATAATAAAAGTATTTTGAACTTTGAATATTAAGCAACTATCACTTTCTTGGAACATGGCCCTCATGAATCAGTCATGTTAAGCAGCATTAAGCCTTTTTCATATTAGTTCCACTTCCCATTCCCATTTCAATATGTCTATCCATGGCGACCTCCACTGTTGTGATGAGGCCACACTTAGGTTGAAGGAAACAACACCTTATATTCCGTTTGGGTAGCCTCCAACCTGACATCAATTTCTCGAACTTCTGGTAATGCCCCCACCCCCCTCCCCCTTCACCATTTCCCATCCCCTTCTCCCTCTCTCACCTTATCTCCTTGCCTGCCCATCGACTCCCTCTGGTGCTCCTCCCCCATTTTCTTTCTTCCATGGCCTTCTATCTCTTTCACCTATCAACTTCTAAGCTCGTTACTTCACCCCTCCCCCTCCAGGTTTCACCTATCTGCTTGTGTTTCTCTCTCCCCTCCCATCACCCTTTAAATCTACTCCTCAACCTTTTTCTCCAGTCCTGCCGAAGGGTTTCGGCCCGAAACGTCAACTGTACTTTTTCCCTAGATGCTGCCTGGCCTGCTGAGTTCCTCCAGCACTTTGCGTGTGTTACTAGGCCTTTTTCAAAATGGCTGCCAACATTCAAGAGTTAAATTACACATTTTGTACAAGGGGACAAGAGGCATTTAAAATATTCCTTGCACTTTGTATGAAACCTCAGAGTGGAGACACACATGTTGGCACTCCTTATTCTCAGGTGACAAGTCACTGAATGGCATCCAAGGGTTTTTGTATTGACTTTGCCTATGCATTGATGTTGTTTGGAAAGTAAAATTCTGCATAGCCTTGTTCTGTGGGTGAGCTGTAGAGCACTGCTTCTGGATTTCAAACTCAGTATTGTCATTGACAATCAATCCCTGTTAATAGAATTCACTGTGAGCCAACACTGGTGACAAAAGACTGTAGTCAGTACAGTATGGATTCCTGCAGCACTTCGATTATTTTTCAAGGTGTGGACCATGATGGTAAGGACACTATTTTCTGCCCGAACCAGCTATCCAGGGAAGATGGTGCTGGTATTTGAATCCATGTTATAGAAGAGTCGTGGAGTATTGTGTACAGTTTTGGTCCCCTAATCTGAGGAAAGACATTCTTGCCATAGAGGGAGTACAAAGAAGGTTCACCAGATTGATTCCTGGGATGGCAGGACTTTCATATGATGAAAGTCTGGATCGACTAGGCTTATACTCGCTGGAATTTATAAGATTGAGGGGGGATCTTATTGAAACGTATAAAATTCTAAAGGGATTGGACAGGCTAGATGCAGGAAGATTTTTCCCGATGTTGGGGAACTCCAGAACGAGGGGTCACAGTTTAAGGATAAAGGGGAAGCCTTTTAGGACTGAGATGAGGAAAAACTTCTTCACACAGAGAGTGGTGAATCTGTGGAATTCTCTGCCACAGGTAACAGTTGAGGCCAGTTCATTGGCTATACTTAAGAGGGAGTTAGATATGGCCCTTGTGGCTAAAGGGATCGGGGGTATGGAGAGAAGGCAGGTACAGGGTTCTGAGTTGGATGATCAGCCATGATCATACTGAATGGCAGTGCAGGCTCGAAGGGCCGAATGGCCTACTCCTGCACCTATTTTCTATGTTTCTATGTTTCTAAGACCATATATGAATGTATAGTACAATAGAGCCATTAGGCTAAAACGAGATTTACAAGCTTGGAAGAGATGGTGACTTGTTCTTTCGGTCAGGATACATACACAAACCTGAAAATAATCTTGTGCAGTATTATGGAGTAAAAGCTGATTTCATTTCTGTGACATTCCTTTAGGTTATAATTGAGGGGGAACGAAGTTATTAAATCTATAAAGTCGATTCAAATGCTGATTCTGGGCTATAATTTCAATAGTAGGCTGCATTAAAAATTTCTGCACGCTTCCTATGCTTCATATAACTTCACCTTTTGATCTTTCCCGACTAAGATCACCTTTTGCACACACAACAGTACCTTTACCGTCAGTCTCATTGGGGTGTTTGACAATGGCGGTCTTCAGAGGAAGTTTTCAGAGCACTGTACTTTTAATAGTCTTTTGATTATTCTTTTTTTTTACTTTTTGCCTTAAGATGATTTGTCTACAGTACAGTACAGTGCAAGAAGTTTAGGCACACACACACATATATAGCTAGGGTGCCTCGGACCTTTGCACAGTACTGTATTTGTCAACATGGAGTGGAGAGCGAGTTTGTAAATTTGGCAGGAGCAAAAGATGTTGGGAGTGCCACAGGAGGGGTGTGGGACAGGTGGCAGAGAAGAAGTGCCAGGGGTGGGTGGTGGCACAGGTGCAGACACACCCAGGCCTGAGACACCGGGCAAGGTCATTTGATTCCAAACAATCGGTTTATTGATCATAACAGAATGTCTCTCTGGTGCCTCCCGCTCCCTTCCCCATTTCCCAACCATGATTTTCCTCTCCCTGCCCCCTTCCCACTCTCAGTCCACAACAGAGACCCATATCAGAATCAGGTTTATCATCACACAATATGTCATGACATTTTTTTTTTCTGGCAGTACAGTGTAATACATAAAATTACTACAGTACTGTGCAAACGTCTGAGGCACCCGAGCTATATATATGTGCCTAAGATTTTTGCACAGTACTCTACGTGGACTCCAAGTTCTCTTTTATCCTCAACTGTACCAGTACTCAACTGAAGCTACTCCAGTTTGTCTTTTTACATTCAAAATGGGATGACCCATGGTGAATTAAACTTCACCTGCCTTTGTTTTGTCCACTCATTCTGAGCAATCAAGCAAGGCATTTGAATTATGTACTGTAATTGCATGCTTTAACTGGCATGCAAGAGTGTCAGGTTGCATACTGTATTCAGAAATTTGAAATAATTTTCTTTCAAAATTTATTTACCCAGTTCATTAGTTTTGTGCAGCTCCAACATTCTGGAGTCAATGAACAGTGAATCACTGCTTTCTTCCACTGAACGTCTGCTGTAGCAAATTGGTAGGAAGGGATAATCAGCCTTTGTAACACGCCATTGGAAGGCATAATGATGACTCACTATGTTATGTTTCTGGATCACTTTAATGCAATTAGCACTGAAGAGTCCAAACTCTCTTCAGGAAGTTACCAGATAATGTAATTTGAAGCAGAAAATGTTTAGCAGCTGTAAGTACCAAGGACCATCAGAAAGATTGTAAAATAAAGACGAGATGGATCAATTTGTCCTGAAAATGTGAAGAACGTAAGGTTAAGACAAACAATGGCATGGCCAATAATTGGACAGATCACATTATGTAATTTATATGTAGTTTGTGATTATTAAGATATGATTATTACTGGACCTTCTAGAGCAGTGAAGTTGAGAGTGAAGGGTAAATTAACGGGAAATAAATGTAAAGCCTCTCACAATATTTACATACTGTAACAGGTGACCTTTGAATCTTTAATAATAAAACACGAGTTAATAACATTAAAGGTAATAATCCATAAATTGCAAATATCTTGCATAGAAATAGTTATTTCTGCATTGCAATAGTGTCTACAGTGATTTTCTTTGTATGAAGTATTTTGGGTATTGAGCTAACAAGAAGTTTCAAAAACATGAATTTCTTTTTATGATTTTTATATATTTTGTAGAGCCCATTGTAAAGGTTTGAAAGGCATATGCCTACACAAACAAGAATAAGGACTTTGACTTTGATTCAAACGCGGTGAAAATCAATTCTCCATGAGCCCATGGTTAATAAAATTTACAGAAAATCTTTGATTATGCTACAAAGTTCTGACTGCTGTCAAAATTCAGTCAACTGCTAAAGGCCATTAAGATGAAGCAGACAAGGGTAGTTAAAAATTACCAGAGGGATTTAATGCTACGACCACAAAACTTCTGAGGGAGAGTTCACTATCAGTTAATAGGTGGATAATACTACCAGTTCAGTAGGCTTTTCTTAAAGATAAAAAAATTAATTGGTGAAATGCAAACATAAGCATATCAAGGATAAATGAGACAGGGAAACACATCAGGCTCAACATCACAACCTAACTGTAAAAGCTTGTAGTGATTGGCAAATATTTATTTATTTATTGACAGAGAACCCAGACAGAATAGGCCCTACTGGCCACTCAGAAATCCCCGATCCAATTAACCTACCAACCAGTAGGTCGTGGGACTATGGGAGGAAACCAGAGTACCCAGAAGAAACCTACGCGATCACGTGAAGAATGTACCAACTCCTTACAGGCAGTGGCGGGAATTGAACCCTGGTCTCTGGTACTGTAAAGCGTTGTGCTAGTCACTATGCTACAGTGCCGCTCCATATCTACTAAGATTATTTCCTCAAGAGTTTGTGGCCTCAGAAACCAGGTGTAAGATACATCCAAGTGAAATCCAGAAAAATAACTTACATTTGAAGGAGGACTTTACGAGTTTTCAAATCCAATTGCATTTTACAACAAATTAAGAATTTTTGCAGTAAATCAATCACCAAAGAAGAAAATGTGACAGCCAATTAGCTTTCGGATAGATTCCACCAACAGCAATAAAATTATGACGAGGTAATCTGCTTTGATGGTGATGGTTGAGGGAGAAATTTTGGCTACAAATTAATAGCCAGATTACTATCATATGCATTGCAAAAACTTGCTAATGAACAAATCGCACAACATGTTCTAAGTCCACCTTATGCCTTGTAGCAAGTATCCATGTCACTAATGCAGACCCACACACATTAACATGGGGGTACTGTCTAAATATTTATCACCAGTAGAAATGGTGTGCTGAAACAGACATGTGGAAGTCATTGTGATATTATAATATACCACAGCTGTTGCTCCTCCTCTGTGGATACTGGTGCCCGCGTGTTGCCAGGTTTCACTGAGTTTCGCTGAGCCTGAATGAACCAGTTTATTGTACCCAGGCCTCAGGAGAAATCAAACGCCTCCCCAAGTAAATGAGTTTCGCCCCACAAATCTTTGAAGATGAAAGCTCAGCAATAATGGTCCATGCTGATCTAAATAATTATACATAGTGCACTATCACCTGAGAGAGTCATCCCCTCTTTAAATGCCCGTGTTAATGATGACTTCGTCTGCAATATTTTGCGCCTGGAAGCATGGCTGCTGTTATTTACTATCACTAACTATACGTGCTTCACCTTCTAGGATTAGCTGGCTGGTGGTGTAGTGGCATCTGCACCAGACCTCGAGGCCAGAGGTCCTGGGTTTGCATCCAGCCGCCTTCTTGCACGCTTTCGGTGGTGAAGAAGGCGAATGCAATGTTGGCATTCATTTCTAGAGGAATAGAATATAGGAGCAGGGATGTGATGTTGAGGCTCTATAAGGCGCTGATGAAACCTCACTTGGAGTACTGTGGGCAGTTTTGGTCTCCTTATTTAAGAAAGGTTGTGCTGACATTGGAGAGGGTACAGAGAAGATTCACGAGAATGATTCCGGGAATGAGAGGGTTAACATATGAGGAACGTTTGTCCACTCTTGGACTGTATTCCTTGGAGTTTAGAAGAATGAGGGGAGACCTCATAGAAACATCTTGAATGTTGAAAGGCCTGGACAGAGTGGATGTGGCAAAGTTGTTTCCCATGATGGGGGAGTCTAGTACGAGAGGGCATGACTTAAGGATTGAAGGGTGCCCATTCAGAACAGAGATGCGAAGAAATTTTTTTAGCCAGAGGGTGGTGAATCTATGGAGTTTGTTGCCACAGGTGGCAGTGGAGGCCAAGTCATTGGGTATATTTAAGGTAGAAATTGATAGGTATCTGAGTAGCCAGGGCATCAAAGGTTATGGTGAGAAGGTGGGGGAGTGGGACTAAATGGGAGAATGTATCAGCTCATGATAATATGGCGGAGCAGACTCAATAGGCCGAATGGCCGACTTCTGCTCCTTTGTCTTATGGTCTTAAGGTCTTTCCATCTGGGCTGGGTAGAGCGTTGAGCTAGCAACTCGTCTTGTAAAAAACAGGCAAAAAAGAAACGGCAAAGTTGCCTCCTGATGTGCCACAAAGCACAGAAAGGAGCAACATACACACACACTTCTGGGATGGCCAGCATTTTAACCCCCATTATATAATCTTTAATTAATTTGTATTATTTCTTAGACCAGTTTTCAAAAATAAGACCAGTTGTCAAAAAATCTTATCCAACTTGGAGTGCTGAAAAATAAAAAGAATTGAAATTGTCTCAGAATATCTTTAAAAAATGTCTGCAGTAAAGCCTGATGCTTTCCCCTTACACAAGTGCTTTCATCACCTTGAATTAGCTGAGATTTTGCCGTTATGTCAACCGGTTCTCTTATTTCAGCCACCTCTGGCTCGTAATTCTGACACCTCAATCAAGACCACTCATTACCTTGTCTCACCAGCATTTTCAAACTAGCTGTGGCATGAGAAACAAGAAAGCAAATAAAAATCAGGAACCCTGTCTTCTCCTATCATTTCGGGTCTCCCCCTCCCCCTCCCACTTTCAAATCTCTTACTATCTCGTTTTTCCTGACGAAGGGTCTCGACCCAAAACGTCGATTGTACTTCTTCCTATAGATGCTGCCTGGCCTGCTGCGTTCCACCAGCATTTTGGGTGTGTTGCCTGATATGTAATTAGTTTTTTTTCACTTCGAGATTTTATTTCCTCTTTGTTTTGTATTTTTCTTGCGGGTCTCATTCCTGCACTGGCCCACGGCCTCCAGCTTTTCATCCCTTTTTCTTTCTCTGCTGCAACACACACACACACACACACACACACACACACACACACGCACAGACATGCAAAAACAAGCCCCAGGGCAAGGCTAGGCTGATAAAAGGCCACAATGATTGTGAAAGAACACTGGATGGAGTCCACAGACAGAAGATGAGGTCAGTGGTGAACTGGCATAAAGGGAATGCACCATGAGAAGCAAATGGGACGTCCAGTATTTGGAGGGAGCTGTGAGGGGAACAGATGGGTGGCATGATTGGCATATAGAAAGGCAATGGCATGCAGAAAGGCTCTGCCTTAAGTACGAAGAAGAAAAGTGAGAGGATGGAAATTTGGGGTAATAGCATCCTTTCCAGATGCGCATATTCGCACTTGCTATCACAGCTTGTAACTCCCAAAAACTTCATTCTGTACTATATAATCATCATCTCCCAAAGGCAATCCTTGCTGCAGCTCTGGACGGTCTCTGTTGCCTCGAACCATAAAGGACATATCTCCTGTGGCCATTATTCTTCACCTAACTCTCCAGGCTCTTGTTATCCCCTCAAAGTGTCCTTGCACTACCATCCAGTCTACATGGAAAATGATGTGTGCAATGTAGAACACTCTTCTGGATTGCATATTAACAATAGCAAGAACTTGCCGCAGGTCCTCTACTGAAACCAACAATAGCGGTTTCAGAGCTGCGCTACCCATGAAACACAACAGGGCAGTTGAACACATATTGCATTAAAAGTACTCATTCTTCATGAGACATAGGAGCAGGATTAGGCCATCTGGCCCATCAAGTCTGCTCCGCCATTCAATCATGTCTGATCCTTTTTTTTTTCTCCTCCTGAACCCCAGTTCCCGGCCTTCTCTCTGAAACCTTTGATGCCATGTCCAATCAAGAATCTGTCAATCTCTGCCTTAAATACACCCAACAACCTGGCCTCCACAACTGCAGGTGGCAACAAATCCCATAAATTCACCACTCTTTGGCTGAAGAAATTTCTCTGCTTCTCTGTTTTGAAAGGGCGCCCCTCTATCCTGAGGCTGTGCCCTCTTGTCCTAGACCCTCCACCATGGGAAACATCCTTTCCACATCTACTCTATCTAGGCCTTTCAACATTCGAAAGGTTTCAGTGAGATCCCCTCATCTTTCTGAAATCCAGCGAGTATAGACCCAGCACCATCAAATGTTCCTCGTATGATAACCCTTTCATTCTTGGAATCATCTTTGTGATCCTCCTCAGGACATTTTCCAATGCCAGCACATCTTTTCAAAGATGAGGGGCCTGAAACTGTTCACGATACTCATGGTGAGGCCTCACCAGTGCCGTATAAAGCCTCAGCACTGCATCCTTGCTGTTATATTCTAGACCTCTTGAAATGAAAACTAACATTGCATTTGCCTTCCTCACCACCATTTCAACCTGCAAGTTGACCTTTACGGTGTTCTGCACAAGGACTCCCAAGTCCCTCTGCATCTCAGATTTCTGGATTCTCTCCCCATTTAGAAAATAGTCCGCACATTTATTTCTACTACCAAAGTGCATAACTATGCATTTTCCAACATTGTATTTCATTTCAAACTAAACTTCCTCCAAACTAAAGGTGTAGCTATGGGCACCCATATGGGTCCTAGCTATGCCTGCCTTTTTGTTGGGTTTGTGGAACAATCTATGTTCTGTGCCTATTCTGGTATCTGTCCCCCACTTATCCTTTGCTACATTGACGACTGCATTGGCGCTGCTTCCTGCACGCATGCAGAACTCGTTGACTTTATTAACTTTGCCTCCAACTTTCACCCTGCCCTCAAGTTTACCTGGTCCATTTCCGACACCTCCCTCCCCTTTCTAGATCTTTCTGTTTCTGTCTCTGGAGACAGCTTATCCACTGATGTCTACTATAAGCCTACTGACTCTCACAGCTATCTGGACTATTCCTCTTCTCACCCTGTCTCTTGCAAAAACGCCATCCCCTTCTCGCAATTCCTCCGTCTCTGCCGCATCTGCTCTCAGGATGAGGCTTTTCATTCTAGGACCAGGGAGATGTCTTCCTTTTTTAAAGAAAGGGGCTTCCCTTCCTCCACTATCAACTCTGCTCGTAAACGCATCTCCCCCATTTCACGTACACCTGCTCTCACTCCATCCTCCCGCCACCCCACTAGGAATAGGGTTCCCCTGGTCCTCACCTACCAATCCACCAGCCTCCGGGTCCAACATATTATTCTCCGTAACTTCCGCCACCTCCAACGGGATCCCACCACTAAGCACATCTTTCCCTCCCCCCCTCTCTCTGCATTCCACAGGGATTGCTCCCTATGCAACTCCCTTGTCCATTCGTCCCCCCCATCCCTCCCCACTGATCTCCCTCCTGGCACTTATCCGTGTAAGCGGAACAAGTGCTACACGTGCCCTTACACTTTCTCCCTTACCACCATTCAGGGCCCCAAACAGTCCTTCCAGGTGAGGCAACACTTCATCTGTGAGTCGACTGGGGTGATATACTGCGTCCAGTGCTCCCGATGTGGCCTTTTATATATTGGCGAGACCCGACACAGACTGGGAGACCGCTTTGCTGAACACCTACGCTCTGTCCGCCAGAGAAAGCAGGATCTCCCAGTGGCCACACATTTTAATTCCACATCCCATTCCCATTCTGACATGTCTATCCACGGCCTCCTCTACTGTAAAGATAAAGCCACACTCAGGTTGGAGGAACAACACCTTATATTCCGTCTGGGTAGCCTCCAACCTGATGGCATGAACATCGACTTCTCTAACTTCCGCTAAGGCCCCACCTCCCCCTCGTACCCCATCTGTTACTTATTTTTATGCACACATTCTTTCTCTCACTCTCCTTTTTCTCCCTCTGTCCCTCTGAATATACCTCTTGCCCATCCTCTGGGCCCCCCCCCTTGTCTTTCTTCCCTGACCTCCTGTCCCATGATCCTCTCGTATCCCCTTTTGCCTATCACCTGTCCAGCTCTTGGCTCTATCCCTCCCCCTCCTGTCTTCTCCTATCATTTTGGATCTCCCCCTCCCCCTCCAACTTTCAAATCCCTTACTCACTCTTCCTTCAGTTAGTCCTGACGAAGGGTCTCAGCCTGAAACGTCAACTGCACCTCTTCCTACAGATGCTGCCTGGCCTGCTGCGTTCACCAGCAACTTTGATGTGTGTTGATTGTATTTCATTTGCCACTTTCTTGTCCATTCTCCTAATCTGTCTAAATCTGTCTGCATCCTACCTGTTTCTTCAACACTATCTGCCCCTCCACCAATTTTCATATCATCTGCAAACTTGGCAACAAAACCATCTATTCCATCATCTAAATCATTTACATACAGCATAAAAAGAAGCGGTCCCAAAACTGACCTCTGTGGAACACCACAAGTCACTGGCAGCCAACCAGAAAAGGATCCTCTTATTCCCACTCACTGCTTCCTACCAATCAGCCAATGCTCTAACCATGTTAGTAACTTTCCTGTAATACCATGGGCTCTTAACTTGGTAAGCAGCCTCATGTGTGGCACCTTGTCAAAGGCCTTCTGAAACTCCAAATATACAACAGCCACTGCATCCCCTTTATCTATCCTACTTGTAATCTCCTCAAAGAATTCCAACAGGTTTGTCAAGCAGGATTTTCCCTGAAGGAAACCATGCTGACTTTGTACTATCTTGTCCTGTCTCACAAAGTACTCCATCACCAAATCCTTAACAATTGACTCTAACATCTTCCCAACCACTGAGATCTATAATTCCCTTTCTGTTGTCTTCCTCCTTTCTTAAAGAGTGGAGTGACATTTGCAATTTTCCAGTCCTCTGGCACCATGCCAGAGTCCAATGATTTCTGAAAGATCATTTCTAATGCCACCACAATCTCTAACGATACCTCTTTCAGAACCCTAGGGTGCAGTTCATCTGGTCCAGGTGACTTATGTACCTTTAGGTCTTTCAGCTTTTTGAGCATCTTCTCTCTTGTAATAGTAACTGCACCAGCTTCTCTTCCTTCACACACTACAACATCAGGCATACTACTAGAGTCCTCTCCAGTGAAGACTGATGCAAAATACTAATTTAGTTCATCAGCCATGACCCCCGTTATAATTTCTCCTGCCTCATTTTCTAGCGGTCCTATATCCACTCTCACTTCTCTTTCATTTTTAATATACTTGAAAAAACTTTTACTATCCACTTTGATATTATTTGCTAGCTTGCTTTCATATTTCATCTTTTCCCTTCGAATAATTTTTGTGTGTCAACCAAATCATTGTCTTATTGCCAGGAAAATGGTATAAAACAATCTCTAAATCCACATCCTTTAACATTTTAATGGGCATGGGCCATTTTAGTTAGTTACTTACTGCCTGATATACCGCTGGCATTAGGGCTACAATGAAGGTCCTCTGTCCTTGGCCATCTTCTCTGTTGTGCCCCAGGTGTGGTTCAGCGTCCTTATTTCTGCCTCAATGGCATGGCACCAAGTTATATTTAGCCTCCCATGTTTCCTCAGCCCTTCAGGGGTCCAATGAAGTGCTGTACCAATGATGGAGTTGGCCTCTCATCACGTAGCCATTCCAACGCCAATGATCCCCCATGATGATTGTGGACGTGACGCTGAAGGAGCAAGGCGTTGTTGGAGATCTTTCTTGACCAGAAGCTATGGAGCATCTTCTGGAGGCTCATGGTGTGGCCACTTACTGGTATCTCAAGTGATTATACCACTTTCCCCTTCAACCATCAAGCTCCTGAAATCATCGTGGATGTCTTCACTCAACACTGAACTGATTCCACGAACTATTGACCCACCTTCAAGGATTCTATAAGTCATGCTCTCAATATTATTTATTTATTGTTATTTTTATTTGTTCTTTGTATTTGTACAGTTTTTCTTTTGCACATTGATTGTCAGTCTTTATCTGTAGTTTTTTTCATTCATTCTATTGCATATGTAATACCTTGGTTCATATTTTTTACTGTTATGCTCCATGTATTTCACTTTGTGCAGCTTGTTCTGCTTTCAGTCTGTTTGGGTTATTGTTGAAGATGAGGGATGATGTGGAATGTGTGCCATCCAATTAGCGGGAGGTTTTTCTTGGTGAGGGACAAAAAGGTTGGGCAGGCCTTTGTTCGAGAGGAGATGAGGAGAGAAGACACCGGGGAGAACCAGTCGTAGCATACGATCCAGTGGGAGATCCGTTTGTTCGGGATGGATGGCGAGCGACGTTCGGAAGGTGGTGTGTGCTTTCATGTTGACCGAGGACCGAACGCGTGAGCAACAGAAAAGTTCAAGATGAGCTCCAACTTGTACACATTTGACTGTTTAATTAGAATGGGCCCTTTTCTTTTTGTTATTCTTTACTACCCCTTCAGTTAAGATTCATAAATATAATTCCTTTAATCGGATGCAGTGTACTGTCTATCATTTCATGGCATTAATTTGTAACAGGGTTGGAAATGACACAGCATCCACATAAAATGGGGTGGGATCCAGTGCACCTCAACCTCTAAAGTTTGGCAGGACCAGAGGTAATCTTCCCTAGACTTATGCAGCCAAGGAAACCAGGATGTTTCACGTGTCTTTGTTCTACTGTGGATGTCTGCAAGAAAGTGAATCTCAGGGGTGTAGATGGTAATAATAAATTTATTTTGAACCTTGAACTTTTTATATTTAATATCTTATTGAAGGAATTCCATAAAATGCTTTATTGCATATTTTCCAGGTGTGATATTGATGTTGTGGTTCATGAGCACTTACCACAGATGATCTCTGTCAGCAGGCCAAGTGCAGGTTAAGACGGTAAAGTCTCTTATTAGGAGTGAAGAAACAGGTTCTGAGGTCATTAAAGTCAGGACTCCAAATCACAGCTGGAACTCATGGAAAACAGTTTGTAAATTCCTGGAAAAGTAATTATACATCAGTTGCTGGGGGCAAGTAAAGATTTAGGTTAACATAGGTCTTGAGATCTAGTTTATTCATATTTAAAGTCAACATTCTGCAGATTTGTGATAAACTGATAAACTGATAAACACCAGTTTTAAGGAAAAGGAAATTAGTCATGGAAATCAGTTTGGAAATGACTGATCATTTTTCTTGGAAATCACTTCAGTTTTAAGATGGTCAGATGACCAAGACATAAATATACATCCTGGCCTTGAGGAAGATGGACAGACTGAACAAAAGTCGGGCTGTAGTCAGTTCTTTAAAATCTGAGCAGTCTGAGGGTCCTATCATTCTCAGATATCTCCCTTATGTCCATTGGGAGCTGATCAGAAAGCTCTTGTATTGAGGTAGATTCATTTTAACGCCCACGTTTTAGAAAGGCAGGATCAAGTGTTATGGCACAGGGAAGTTAATGACTTCCATTTTTCTGGAGGAATAGTGTACGGTGAACAGGAAGGCCAATAATTTAAATTCAACCAGATTCAGTATATTTTCCCTTACTGTCATTGAATTGTTTCATTGGCTCTTTATAATAAAATGGGATAATAGAAAAATGACCATGTCAGTCCATGGCCTCCTCTACTGCCACGCTGAGGCCACACTCAGGTTGGAGGAGCAACACCTTATAATCCATCTGGGAGCCTCCAAGCTGGTGGCAAGAATATTGATTTTTCACCCCCGACTTCACCATTACCCATTCCTGTTTCCTTCTCTCACCTTATCTCCATTTCTGCCCATCACCTCCCTCTGGTGCTCCTCCCCTTCCCTTTCCTCCATGGACTTCTGTCCTCTCCTACCAGATTCCCCCTCCTCCAGTCCTTCACAGACACCCCACCTCTCCCGGAAGTTCCGGGAGTTTCCTGCATGTTGATAGTGGCTCCCTGATGCCCACAAGTTATATACAATATCCCGGAAATAGATATTTCTTTTGAGAGCGAGAGAGAGAGAGAGCAAGAGAGAGCACGAGCGAGAGAGAGAGCGAGCGCCATGGCAGAGTGTTCCAAAGAAAAGAAAATATAAAACGTACGTCACTCCAGACTACACTAAAGTGTACCCCTGCCTTATAGGGGTCAAAAATAATGACAGTGTTGCTCGCTGCACTGTTTGCAACAGTGACTTTTCTATTGCCCACGGTGGGTTAAGACTGTAAAAGACATGTTGAGTTGAGTTTAACAGGTGTCATTCGTTCATTAGCATAGCTAACGTTATTTAAACTAGCTGGCTAGCTGCTAAGGAGCTCTCTATCACAGACATCCCACCTCTCCCGGAAGTTCTGGGAGTCTCCTGCAAATTGATGGAGCTACCTCCCTGAAATGAGTTTTTGCAGGTTGGGATGTCTGTCTTCATATCTTTCACCAATCAACTTCCCAGCTCTTTACTTCACCCCCTCCCCCCTCTCCCTCCTCTCCAAAGTTTCACTCATTACCTGCCACTTTATGCTACTTCCTCCCCTCCCCCCTGACCTCTTTAGTCTGGCTCCTTGTGCTTTCCTTTCCAGTCCTGATGAAGTGTCGACTGTTCACTCTTTTCCATGGATGCTGCCTGGCCTGCTGAGCTCCTCCAGCATTTTGAGTGTGTTGCAGCACCTGCAGACTTTCTGACGTTTGAGAAAAATGATCAGAAGGGGAGAAATGCGTAGAGGCCAGGTTTTATTCAAATTAACATTATCCATCATATTCTGGATTACCTGGGGAACAATACCGCAATTTGTATTTATTTAGGAAACTTGATGCAGAAAATTTGCAATGAGATATAATAGTGGCAAGGCTTTTTTCTCAGTTGTCTAATGAGCACAGAGCTATTTCAAGGAGACTAAGGAGATAGGAAGTTTCAGGCAAGTGGAAGGGTTTAGAGAGAATTTCAAAATTCTGCGCAAGTATAGCTGAATGCACAACTACTAGTAATAGATAAATATGTGCGTGGCCAGAGACAGATGGTTCAGAGGCTGGTTATTCCAATCCAAGATCGGGAAAAAAAAACTAAAGGAATGTGGATTATGAGTCAGAAAGACATCCAGACACTCAGTTGGATAACTTGAATTGGAAATTATTGAGAACTATTGTATTTACTCATCTGCAGTTGTGATTTATAAAATGAGCCTTTTGGAATAGATAAATTTTGACAGAAAATAAATTGGTAACTCTATTTAAATCTAGATATTCTGCAGCATTTGTCTGTTTAGGAATTATATGGAAATACAAAATCAAGCGGCCATTTCCTGCTTCCTCTCCACTCAGGTCACTGGAGTTAGACACTGTTGCCTAGAAACTGGCTTTTACCTCCCTTGGTGCACTAACACCCACCTTGAAAATAGCTGTGAAAATGGGCAAACTAATTTTAAAAGCAGCAGAATGCGGTTTTGTATGTAGGATTATGCACCAAACACAACCTGGGGACTGCATGCAGAGCTTCCAGCTGCCGTATCAATCACTGGAAAATGAGTTGGTGCTTCAAGAAACACACATAAAAGTTGCTGGTGAACACAGCAGGCCAGGCAGCATCTATTGGAAGAGGTACAGTCGACGTTTCGGGCCAAGACCCTTCGTCAGGACTAACTGAAAGAAGAGCTAGTAAGAGATTTGAAAGTGGGAGGGGGAGGGGGAGATCCAAAATGATAGGAGAAGACAGGAGGGGGAGGGATGGAGCCAAGAGCTGGACAGGTGATTGGCAAAAGGGATATGAGAGGATCATGGGACAGGAGGCCCAGGGAGAAAGAAAAGGGGGAGGGGGGAAGCCCAGAGGATGGGCAAGTGGTATAGTGAGAGGGACAGAGGGAGAAAAAGGAGAGAGAGAAAAAGAATGTGTGTATATAAATAAATAACGGATGGGGTACGAGGGGGAGGTGGGACATTAGCGGAAGTTTGAGAAGTCAATGTTCATACCATCAGGTTGGAGGCTACCCAAATGGAATATCAGGTGTTGTTCCTCCAACCTTCAAGAGCTCCTTCCACTGAGGAATCTCCCTCTGCCACAGCCTGAGTATTGTTACAGTGAAGTCTGACACTGGGAAGAGAGGGAAAAAAAGCACAAGGGATGGATACATGGTGGTTGCTTATGTATGTGGGCAGCTCCCAACTTGATGAGCTGGCCCAAATAACTTCCTTATCCCCTAATGACCATAAGCCACTGCACAGTGCGGGCCGTTTAAAGAGCCAATAATCACAAAATGCAATGTCAAGAACAGTGAAGAAATCATGAATGGTGTGGCTCCATGATTTCGATCACTGGAAACTGAGGCCTTCAATTGCTGCGTGCCAGATATTGACATCAAAGTGTGTCTTAATCATGCCACTTCCTGTAAGAAGTTTGTACATTCTCCAAGTGACTGTGAGGGTTTCCTCCGACTGCTGTGGTTTCCTCCCACAGTCCAAAGACATACCAGTTGGTAGGTTAGCTGGCCATTGGTAGGTTGCTGGGCGGCGCGGCTCAGAGGACTAGAAAGACCTATTCCACACCGTATCTCAATGAATAAATAAGTAATGTCACATTGTTGACTGCCGCACAATGTGTCCTTCCGACAGCTTCCGTCTTTGCCAACAGAAGGTGAGTGGTGAGGGGCCTGTGACACCACCAGGTGTTAGAATATTGCTGAGAAAATATCACCGATGCTGAGGTAAATTGTCTGTTAAAATACCCAGAAAATCTCCCGACAGGCACAGTTCAGCCGAGAATACACACGGAAGACATGGGCACAATGTATCCAATTTTTCAGCTTGTAATGGACCTCAAATGGTAATAATTTTTAAATACTTTAAGTCGTTAAATTTATTTTTTTAAGTTACTATTGCAGTTCCATGAGCAAACAATTTCTCAAACAATTGATTCAAAATCATGAAACATTTAAGCATGGACTTTCCTAGAATATCGCTCTTTTACAGATATTTTTCTAGGTGTTTTGACAATTTTATGATTGAAAGCATGCTGAACTATTTGCTTAATGTTTGATTTTGTGTCTGATTCTACTGTATACGATCTTGCGACTCTGCAGGGTTACTTCTAAGAGCAATTTTCTTTTTGTGGTATAATCCTGGATACTTTCCTTGTTTACAAGAGTGGAAACAGTGCTGTAGGTGGGGCAGTTTTCATAACGTTGGAGAGGAAATATTTCAGTAGGTGTACAAGCTGCTTTGCTTTGTCTTGGTTAATAATTTCTTATTGACACAAGCGTGTCAGTAAAAATCCAGTGGAGGTAGAGCAATTACACAAATATAATGCCCCAAAACACCCATCTGAATGTTTGGAATTCAGGACTAGCTGTATGTCAGATGACATTGTAGGCTAATGTAATTGATGGATACGTACATACATAATTCACGACCACTGACACCGAGTTGGGGGATCACTTTATGAGGCTATTCTGATGCGAGGACGTAATCACATAAAGTTCTGTTACCGCGTTTTTGGGATCAGTGTTTGGAGCACGGCTCTGCTTAAACATAAAATGCCTCGCACTACCTTATTTGCGAAACCTACAACATTATGCCTGTCACCAATCACAAGTTCAAATGTAATTTAAAAACGCAAACACGAGGAATTCTGCAGATGCTGGAAATTCAAGCAACACACATCAAAGTTGCTGGTGAACGCAGCAGGCCAGGCAGCATCTCTAGGAAGAGGTACAGTCGACGTTTCAGGCTGAGACCCTTCATCAGGACTAACTGATAGAAGAGCTAGTAAGAGATTACTAGGTATGTGGATGGTAGGGGACTGAAGGGCCATGGTCCCAGTGCAGGTTGATGGGATTAGGCAGTTTAAATGGTTCAGCATGGACTAGATGGGCCCAAGGGCCTGTTTTAGGGCTGTACTTTTTCTATAACACTATAAATAGTTAAAATATAAAAAAAAACAATTGTAATTCCTTAAAAGTAATCTCTTATTAGCTCTTCTTTCAGTTAGTCCTGACGAAGGGTCTCAGCCGGAAACGTCGACTGTACCTCTTCCTAGAGATGCTGCCTGGCTTGCTGTGTTCACCAGCAACTTTGATGTGTGTTGCTTCAAATGTGATTGTTGTTCCACTATACGCATGTATGCATCCGAACGAAGCAGGGTTCCTCCACGGCCAGGGTGCAAAATACAGTGCATCCGGTCACAGACAGCACGCAGAACATACAGTTACGATCCAGCGCATCCGGTCACACAAGTAATATTAGCACAAATGCCTGAGTGATATGGCCTGAAGATTGATGGTGCATGGGATGTAATCCTGGAGCCACGTGTCTGAGATCTCTAGTGTTGGAGTAATACTGGGACCTAATTCTGCTGGTCCTGGCACAAAATCTCAGGTCCTATTGATTTCAATGAGAATTCCATAGCTGTGGATTAAAATCACACAGGAAGGTATGCTTTTTTAAAATTACTTTGTATTATTGTAATAATCTGTAATTAATTACAATTGAGTCCAAATGTTTTTTTATATATATTTAACTATTTATAGTGTTATAGAAAAATTACAGCCCTAAAACAGGCCCTTGGGCCCATCTAGTCCATGCTGAACCATTTAAACTGCCTAGTCCCATCAACCTGCACTGGGACCATGGCCCTTCAAATCCCTACCATCCATGTACCTATCCAAACTTCTCTTAAACATTGAAATCGAGCTCGCATGCACCACTTGTGCTGGCTGCTCATACCACACTCAGTTTTCCCTCAGGTTCCTCTTAAACTTTTCACCTTTCACCCTTAACCTACAAACTCTGGTGGTAGTCTGGCCCAATCTTCATGGAAAATACCTGCTTGTATTTACCCTATCTATACCCCTCATAATTTTGTATACCTCCATCAAATCCCACTCAATCGTCTACATTCCAAGGAATAAAATCCTTACCTATTTAAATCCTTCCCTTATAACTCAAGTCCTCCAGACCCAGCAACATCCTTGTAAATTTTCTCTGTACTCTTTTAACTTTATTTACATCTTTCCTGTAGGTAAGTGACCAAAACTGCACACAATACTCCAAATTAGGCTGTGCCAATGTCTTACACAACGTCAACATAACATTCCATCTCCTGTACTCAGTACTTTGATTTATGAAGCTCAACGTGCAACAGCTCTCTTAACAACCCTATCTGCCTGTGACACCACTCACAATGAACTATGGACCTGTATTCCCAGACCCTTGTGTTCCACCTCACTTCTACCATTCACTGTGTAAGACCTCCCCTGACTGGTCCTACAAAGGCACAACACCTCACACTCGTCTGCATTCAATTCCATCTGCCATTTTTCCAGCTGGTCTAGATCGCGCTGTGAGCCATGATAGTCTTCCTCGCCTTATACTGAAAATAAACTTTATAAACTAAACGTAACATAAACATTATATATTTGATAAAAAAAATAACTAATTTTTACTTTTAATTATTTATTTCAAATTTGATAACGTTTTTAATGTCTCTGAATGTTAGACATATTTAAAAGTCATTTACAAATTTTGTAGCTGACAAAGGCTAGCCTCCACCTTTCCAGCTGTTTGAAGCTGTGGAGATCCTTCGGGGACAGAATATCACCACTTTGCTGCCAGAAGCCCGGCTGCCTTTTGGACTCATCAACGAAATCAGCCTTTCACATCTGGCTCTAGCAAATGGGGAGGTTCCATGATTACAGGTGGTGATTACAGCCAGGGACTACGTCCAGAATGCTTTTGTGGGCTTTATGGATGCTTATAGAATGCCACTGTTGAATATACGCTGCCACATCTTTTCTCTTTCCTGTCTGTTGTACCATATTGTTGCGCGCAACTTCATATATGTAAAAATACGAATTGGCAAGAAGTTTTAAAATTAAATCCTATCAGCACAGGTGAAAGGATAACAGCAATGTTGATGGCACTGAAGCTCTCTAACCTTGACTTGATGGAGTGGGGGGGGGGATTATTTTTTACTGACTGATCTTCAGGGGGAGAAAGAAAACACACCTGAATATTACGGAGAAATTCAACAACAGAGCAAATGCACCCCTTTCGTGTAACCATGGAAATATCTGGAGACACGAACACCTGCCACTATACAGGCACCTAAAGTGTTAGATGGTCTGGTTCCACCGATCATGTTTGGAGTTAAGCTGCCACATTTTCTCAGAACAGGACCAAAGGGTGCTGGGAGTTTATCCGAAATTTCTGTTTCCACTTGCTGATAATTAAAGTAAGTACTAATTTCCTTCTCATATTCTGGCTATATCCTCCACACAGCCCTCATTGCTGGGGGTGGAAGAGCTCCATTCAATGCAGGCTGGCACTTCCATTGTATCCTAGATCATGGACTACCTGACTGGCAGACCACAGTCTGAGCAGCTTCAGAGCTGTCTGTCAGACACGGCTGTAAGCAGCACTGGGGTCCCACAGGGTATTGGCTCCCTTCCCGTTTACCCTGTGTATCTTGGACTTTAGATACAACACTGAGTCATGTCATCTACAGAAATGTTCTGATGACTCAGCAATAGTTGGGTGTGTAAAGGGGGGACGGGAGGATGAATACAAGGCCTGGTGGAGGACTTTGTCAAAGGGTGCAAGCTGAATTATCTGTAGTTCAACATCAGTGAGACAAAGGAGATGGTGATGGACTTTAGGAAGACTAAGCCTACATTGTTCCCTGTTACTATTGATGGTGAGGGCGTGGATGTGGTGAGGACCTACAAATACCTGGGGGTGCACCTGGATGACAAGCTTGAGTGGAGCACCAACACAGAGACTGTGTAAAAGAAAGGCCAAGGTCACCTCAACTTCCTGAGGAGATTGTGGTCCTTTGAAGTGTGCAGGCCTCTCCTTCACATGTTCTACCAGTCTGTTGTCACCAGTACAATCTTCTATGCGGTGGTGTGCTGGGGCTATGGCATCAAAATGGGTGATTTCAACGGGCTCAATAAACTGATTAGAAATGCTGGCTCTGTTATAGAAGTCAAGCTGGATGCACTGGAGGCGCGGAACCTACGGAAAATCCTGGCAATTCTGGGCAACGTTTCTCACCCTCTGCATGCCACCTTGGCTGAACAGAGGAGCACTTTTAGTAATGGACTAAGACTACAGCACTGCTATATAAAGAGTGCTATATGAGGTCATTCTTGCCCTCTGCCATTAGGCTCTGTAATGAGTCAACCTATAGCCAGGGATGTGATGATTCTCCACACCCCCCCCCCCATTAGACTGTTTGAAGTATCTTATTTTTTATTCATTCTTACTTCTTTTCTAATGTTTGTACCTTCGTGCACTTGTAATGCTACTGTGACACTGTAACTTCCTTTGGGATCAATAGAGTATCTGTTTATCTATCTATCAATAAAGAAGGTGAAATTGAGGCTTGCCTTAACAGTGGCTGGTGCAATGAGGAAAGCAGTGTCCATCCAGAGAAGGAATAGATAGAACGTCAAAGGCCGAAGCTAAAGCAGGAAAATTAAATAGTTTGACAACCCATTAAAGCTGGTTGGGGTACTGAGAGGATCTACTGAATCAAGAGCACTGAGGAAGCTTTGAGAATGCGAAGTACTGATGGGACCATTGGACACAGCAGCCATTCCGTGCAAAAAAAAGAGAAAAAGATAAGGTTAAATCACGAAATAATCTGTTTTTCGCAAAGTTTCATTCATTTGAGAGAAAACAATTTTTATTCAACTATGCCAAGACATTCTTCATCCAGCTGCCTGTACTTGACATGATTTCTTGCTTCCTGAGGTATTTTCATCCTGCCCTTTGACAAAGCCAATCCCCCTAATCCCTTCATATCCTTTTTAGTCTAGGTATTCACCATTCAAAATAAGATCTTAAGACGAATCAGCCTCCGATTAGTTTTTATTTTATCTGAATGGTGGCACAGTCAGCAAATGACTCCTGTGATGGATTCCAGATTCTGGACCACAATGGGTGGAAACAGAAAGCAATGTTAACTCTTTGAGGGCTGTTGCTTCACTAAACCCATCCTCCTATACACCCCAAATATAAAAGCTAATTTTAGATTCACGTGGATTTCTTTGTAGATGATTGCACTCCAATGCATAATAACAAGGTCATAAGAACCAGGATGGAAACCCTTCAAGACCTAGAACAGCATGCTACAAAATTGTCTTCCAGTATCCAAACTCCTCAAATTCCTGAACAAACATTCACAGATGCCTGAGGGCGTGTGGACCGCAGGATGGCCTTATACCCTTAACATGCTGAATGGTCTTTTTCCCCATGTCCTTGATTGAGGGAACCTCCAGTTGAGGACAAGATGGTTGATCACAATCAGATGAGATAGATGCTCTCTCAACTTAGGCTTGGCTGGCTTTCAGGTTTGCAACCAATGGCTTGGGAAGGTTAGGGTCTAAGGGAAAATAGTTATAAGAATCAAAGAGGATCAAGCACCAGACTGCATGTCAGGCAACATCCTTTAAGTTACACCAAAGCAGACCTCACTAGCCCAAATTTGCAAACATGCTCTCCTTTATCTGTGGACGTTCATGCATTATGGTAAATTGGTGAAGTTACATTTCCATTGACATTCAGTTGGGGAATGTGCATAAGCATTGTGATACTCAGTAGAATTTTGAGGCCACACATGGGTAGAGAGCAAGTACAGTCCATAAGACCATAAGACAAAGGAGCAGAAGTGGGCCATTCGGCCCATCGAGTCTGTTCCGCCATTTTATCATGAGCTGATCCATTCTCCCATTTAGTCCCACTCCCCCGCCTTCTCACCATAACCTTTGATGCCCTGACTACTCATATACCTATCAATCTCTGCCTTAAATACACCCAATGACTTGGTCTTCACTGCTGCCCGTGGCAACAAATTCCATAGATTCACCACCCTCTGACTGAAAAAATTTCTTCGCATTTCTGTTCTGAGTGAGTGCCCTTCAATCCTTAAGTCATGCCCTCTCGTACTAGACTCCCCCATCATGGGAAACAACTTTGCCACATCCACTCTTTCCATGCTTTTCAACATTCGAAATGTTTCTATGAGGTCTCCCCTCATTCTTCTAAACTCCAAGGAATGCGGTCCAAGAGCGGACAAACGTTCCTCACATGTTAACCCTCTCATTCCTGGAATCATTCTAGTGAATCTTCTCTGTACTCTCTCCAACGTCAGCACATCCTTCTTAAATAAGGAGACCAAAACTGCCCACAGTACTCCAAGTGAGGTCTCACCAGTGCCTTATAGAGCCTCAACATCACATCCCTGCTCCTATACTCTATTCCTCTAGAAATGAATGCCAACATTGCATTCACCTTCTTCACCACCAACTCAACCTGGAGGTTAACCTTAAGGGTATCCTGTACGAGGACTCCCAAGTCCCATTGCATCTCAGAACTTTGAATTCTTTCCCCATTTAAATAATAGTCTGCCTGTTTATTTCTTCTGCCAAAGTGCATAACCATACACTTTCCAACATTGTATTTCATTTGCCACTTCTTTGCCCATTCTTCCAATTTATCCAAGTATCTCTGCGCACTCTCCGTTTCCTCAGCCCTAACGGCCCCTCCACCTATCTTCGTATCGTCAGCGAACTTAGCCACAAAGCCATCTATTCCATTACCCAAATCATTGATGTACAATGTAAAAAGAAGCGGCCCCAACCCAGACCCCTGTGGAACACCACTGGTAACCGGCAGCCAACCAGAATAGGATCCCTTTATTCCCACTTTCTGTTTCCTGCCAATCAGCCAACCCTCTATCCACGTATGTAACTTTGCCATAATTCCATGGGCTCTTATCTTGTTAAGTAGCCTCATGTGTGGCACCTTGTCAAAGGCCTTCTGAAAATCCAAATATACAACATCCACTGCATCTTCGTTGTCTAGCCTACTGGTAATTTCCTCAAAAAATTGTAATAGGTTTGTGAGGCATGATTTTCCTTTAAGGAATCCATGCTGACTTCTGCCTATCTTGTCATATGCCTCCAGGTACTCTGTAACCTCATCCTTGACAATCGACTCCAGCAACTTCCCAACCACCGACGTCAAGCTAACAGGTCTATAATTTACTTTTTGCTTCCTTGCCCCCTTCTTAAATGGCGGAGTGACATTTGCAATCTTCCAGTCCTCCGGAACCATGCCAGAATCTATCGACTTTTGAAAGATCATCGCTAATGCCTCTGCAATCTCCACAGCTACTTCCTTCAGAACATGAGGGTGTATTCCATCTGGTCCGGGAGATTTATCTACCTTTAGACTATTCAGCTTCCTGAGTACTTTCTCTGTCGTAATTGTGACTGCGCACACTTCTCTTCCCTGCCACCCTTAAGTGTCCAGTATACTGCTGATGTCTTCCTCAGTGAAGACTGATGCAAAATACTCGATCAGGGTTCTGGATGTTGGATGTGTTGGCTTTCACTAGTAAATAGCAAGCTAGTATTTATTATTCAATTGAGCGAGTTCCATTATGCTTAAGAAATAGCAGTATTCTCCTAACGCCTACATTTTTAACATCATTGTTGCTAATAAGGACCCATGTCTATTTTTGCTAACATTTCCATCTCTACTTCTCTGTTCAAGTTTTTGCAATCTGATTTTATAAGACCATGAGACATAGGAGCAGGAATAGGCCAGTCGGCCCGTCAGGTCTACTCCCACATTTGATCATGACTGATCCATTTCCTTTTCAACCCCATTCTCCTGCCTTGGCTAATCAAGAACCTGTCAGCCTCCACCTCAAGTGCACCCAGCGACCTCATCTCCACAGCCACACGTGGCAATGCATTCTACAGATTCACCACCCTCTGGCTAAAGAAAGTCCTCCTCATATCTGTTCTAGATGGACGTCCCTTTATCATGAGGCTGTGCCCTTTACTGGTTTTGTAGGAATTAGAACACAAAACCGTACAACACCGGAAGTAGGCCTTCAGCCCACAACGTCTGTATCAGGGTTTCCCGAATTCGGGTCCAGGGACATCTTGTTTAATGTCATAAAAAAAGGCTGATAACTCCTGGTCTATACTGAACACAATGCTAAAGTAAGATTACATTCTGCATTCTGGTTTTGATTTGCCCTTTTACTACCTCAGCATACTGATGTGATGAAATGATCTGTATGGACGGCATGCAAAACAAAGTTTTTCACTGTATTTTGGCACGTGTGTGACAATATTAAACCAATAGCCAACTATATTTCTTATGCCAGCACATGATCAACACCCTTCCGTTCCTTGCATATTCATGTGTCTCCCCAAAAGTCTCTTAAAACACTATTATTGTAGCTACATCCACCATTACACCTGGAAGCCTGTACCGCCCTTCATATAAAAACATGCCCAACCGATTTCCGTTAAACTTTTTCTCCTCACTTTCAATGCACACCCTGCCACTCCTCTCATTCTCTCATCCTATTTTCCCTCTCAGTCAGTTTCTTAATCATCCTTTGCAGAATTCTAAGATGTTACTACCATTTTTGGCTTTTGATTCAATTGGACATTGATAATTTGTGCACAATAGTAATGTGATAATTACTAAATAATCTGCTTTCATGTCATTAGGTGGGGGATAAATATTGCATCAGCACTAACTCTCTTGATCTTCCTTAAAGACACTCGTTTAAAAACCATGAAGAGCATTCTAACTGGGTGCAGCACCATTTGGTAAGGGGGGGAGCACGAGGTGGGCAGCGGCTACACAAGATTTAAATAAACTGCAGAAAGTTGTCAACTTGGTCAGCTCCAGCCTGGGCACTGGCCTCCATAGTATCCAGGACATCTTCAAGGAGCAATGCCTCAAAAAGGTGGCATTGCTCAATAAGGACCCAGGTCATGCCTTGTTCTCATTGTTACCATCAGAAAGGAGGTACGGAAACCTGAGGGCACATACTCAATCGTAATGCATGGAACTATTTCTTTTAGAGAAATGACTCCCCTTAGTATTACATATGGACTGATAACTTACCTAAGTGCATTGATCTGTTGTCTACGAATGTGCACTGATCTGCTCTCCCCCTCTCTCTTGCTGCAATGTAAATACACCAGTTAAAGCCTTCTCCCACATGTGTGCTTTTATTTAATTGATATGTAGCTGTACAGACACAATATCGACCATTCAGGAACGGTTTCTTCCCCTCTCCCATCTGTTTTCTGAATGGACATTGAACTCACTACTTTTTTTATTTCTATTTTTGCAGTACTTATTTAATTTATATATAATAGGCATCCGTTAGTCCCATGAGACCATGGACTTGCGCCTTGGAAAGTTTCCAGGGCGCAGGCCTGGGCAAGGTTGTATGGAAGACCAGCAGTTGCCCATGCTGCAAGTCTCCCCTCTCCACGCCACCGATGTTGTCCAAGGGAAGGGCATTAGGACCCATACAGCTTGGCACCAGTGTCGTCGCAGAGCAATGTGTGATTAAGTGCCTTGCTTAAGGACACACACGCTGCCTCAGCCAAGGCTCAAACTAGCGACCTTCAAATCACTAGACGAACACCTTAACCACTTGGCCACATGCCAATTCTTTATAAATATATATATATATATACACACACACACATACATATATATTTACTGTAATTCATATTTTTTCTATTACAAAAGCAACAAATTTCATGACATATGCTGTTGATATTAAACCTGATTCGAAGTAACATACTGCCATGTAGATCCTTTGAATCTCCCCAAGAAGTCAAACGGAACCTCAATTTAATATCTCATTTGAGAAATGGAACTCCTGGTTGAGTAACTCTCCCTGAAATGTCAGTCTAGAAGATCTTTTCTGCAGTGGATGGAGTGAGATTTGAACCTCAGCAGCTAGGATGCTGGCAACCAAATTACATTTGATATCGTACCAGGCACAAGTATGGAGTGGAAGGGATTCCTCCCATGTCCTATCTTTATGGAAGCTATAATTTCTTTCTAAAATAATAGGCCTGCTATAACTCGATTACTGAGATGCTGCTGACCTAAAACTCATGGGTGCCTGATACCACAAGATTGGGAACTCGGGCCTGCAGCTGATGAGGCTATTAATTAGCAGCAGTGAGCAGGCTAATTATTAATTATTAGTCTCCTTACTGCTGAAAATATGCAACAGTGGCACCCTGCACCCTCAACGAAAGGGCACAAGACCACAAACACTTTTGATCCTTCCAGGCATAAAATGGGCTGAAGTCTGAAAGATTTCTCTCCGTTCAGATTATTTTCACCCTTTAACAAAACGCACAATAGCCATTTGCAGATAGATCTACTGGGGTTGACAGGTTAACTAATGAAATATGCAAGCGGCTTGGAAATGGTCCACAGCCAGCATTTTCTACAAGGTTGAAGTCAACTCAGAAGGAGCCCCAGAGCTTCAACTGGAATTTGGGATGGAACTTTACCTCAGCTCTTCCAGCAGTTCACCTAGGCATTTCAGTCTTCTTTCATGGATAATCAGAGACAAACTTGAAGTGAAGTCACTGTTAGAAATTAGTAGACAACACAACAGTCAATTTGTGCAGATTGGGTCTATGCATATATAGTAATGTGATAATCACGATAGAATCTTTCATGTTGGTAACTCCTTCATTGGCTGGCTAATACCGAACAGCTTCCTTTTTTGGTTCAGTGATACATTTGGCAAATTGAGTAAACTATATGTTGTGGTTTGAGACCTCCAAACTGTAAGGTTGAGGGTTCAGAGAGTTGAACACCAACATAACGTAGATCATTAGTTCAGTAAGGTACTGAGAGAGTGCTGCACTATTAAAGCTACAGTACTTTGGATGAGACGCTGAACTGAGGAATATTCTTCCCTGGGATTAAGCAACACTCTGTGTGGCACAGAGCCGTGGTTCTTCTGGTGACCTGAGCTACGTGCAACACTCAGTTGACATCACCAAACGCAAGTCATTTGCTCATATGTGATGTTGCACTTTGGGGGATTTTGTCATGAAGACTAATTGGTAATATTGAAGGCACAGTGTAAATGGTAGATTATATTTTTACCAACCATGGGCTCAGTCTTTTCATTTATTGGTTGTGATATTTTCCAACTCTCAGAATAAAATATCTGGAGGGAGTTAGATATGGCCCTTGTGGCTAAAGGGATCAGGGGGTATGGAGGGAAGGCTGGTGCAGGGTTCTGAGTTGGATGATCAGCCATGATCATACTGAATGGTGGTGCAGGCTCGAAGGGCTGAATGGCCTACTTCTGCACCTATTTTCTATGTTTTCTATGTTTCTATCATAGAATCATAGAAAAGTACAGCACAAAAATAAGCCCCTTCAGCCAATCTGGTCCATGCCAAACCATTTAAACTGCCTAATCCTGTCGACCCGCACCCAGACCATTGCCATCCATACCCCTACTATATACATCCCAACCAAAACTTCTCTTAAACACTGAAATCAAGCTTGCATGCACCACTTACACTGGTAGCTCATTCCACGCGCTCATGATCCCCTTAAACTTTTCACCTTTCACCCTTAACCTATGACCGCTAGTTGTAGTCCCATCCAACTTCAGTGGAAAAAACCTACTTGCATTTACCCTCTCTATACTCCTCACAATTTTGTATGCCTCCATCAAATCTCCTCTCAATCTTCTACATTCCGAGGGATAAAGTTCTAAACTACTCAATCTTTCCTTATAACTCAGGTCCTCCAGACCTGACAACATCCTTATAACATCATTTTGAATTCCTGGGATGCATCTCTAAAGTGGTCATGTATTTCACCTGGATGAGGGTAATTGTGGTTTTGGTTTACTCAATTTGCCCAAAGTATCTCTGAACCACAGAATGACACAGCACAGAAGGAAACTCTTCAGCATTAGCCAGTTCCTGAAAGAGTTCTTCAACCATTCCAATTAATCCACTCATCACTGAGAACTCTTTAAATACTTATCCAATCGTCTTTGGAAGATTATTCCTGGATCTGCTTCTTCTGTGTTTTCTGACTGGCATTACATGACTGATCAAAGAACATGGTGTCAATTTTCACACACAAAGTGCTGGTGGAACACAGCAGGCCAGGCATCATCTATAGGAAGAAGTACAGTTGACGTTTCAGGTCGCGACCCTTCGTCAGGACTAATGGAAAAAAGAGATAGTAAGAGATCTGAAAGTGGGAGGGGGAGGGGGAGACCCGAAATGATAGGAGAAGACAGGTGGGGGAGGGATGAAGCCAAGATCTGGGAAGTTGATTGGCAAAAGGGATACAAGGCTGGAGACCCTTAAATCTGGGGTCATTGTTCACTGATCTTTTTTAAATTAAATAATCCTCATTTCTTCCGTGAAAATGTTTCATGATTTTGAACGTGAAAATTTCCTTTGTAATAATTCCACTCCAATGAGATCGATCTAAGTAGATAATCAGGAGCCCTCATCCCTGAGTCCATTCCAGTAAATTTCTCTGTACCCTCTCCAAATCCTTGGATACAACACCCGGCATGGGCCGTATAAACTTTGGGCATATTTCTTAAAATTTATACACTAAAGTTACGTCCAATTTTAACAGCGGTTACGCCTACTGAAAGTACAACCCAGGTCTTTCTGTTTTTGTGTTCCTTTCATAATTACACTATTTGGTTCATAATGACTCTCCTTATTTTTTGTAACAAGATCCATCATTTCAAACTTCTCTGCGTTAAATTTATTCTGCCCCACAAAGTTCGACTGTTTCTCAGTTCTCTGCTTAAGTATGTTACAATTCCCACTTTGCCGATCTTTGTGTCACAGGCAAAACTTCCGAAATGGATGCCTGCCTCTCCACGTGTATCAAAAAGAGCAGCGGCCAGCGCACAATCGCCGCGCTGCAGAAACCTTAAGAGTTAGTTATCTGCTGGAGATTTGCAGATGAACACCATGGGGGGAGTTAAGGTGCTAACGCAGACCTCTGTGTGAATAGATGACCCTGCAGGCGCTCACCATGTGTAGGCACGTCTCCAAAGTACTGAAAGCTTTGCGTTCTCCACAACTGATCGCATTTGTCAAAAGTGCTCAAACGTGCAGGCTTGTGTGTGCATTTGCAGCTAATGGGGGCAAATGTTGCCCTGGAGCTTCGAGCAGCATTTGTTTCTGCTGTTATTTAGGAAACCGTTTTGGGGGGTGTTTCCTGAGGCAGTAGCGCCACTAGGTGGTGTCGGAGATACAGCCTTAGGGTTTGCAACGGCAGGCCCCGGCCATGGTTCTCAGCTCGCACCTGCCGTCCTCGGGTTGGATAAACATTCAGGCTCCAGGCTTCTTTTATTTTGCACGATCGTCCAGTCCCCACAGGAGCTCAGCAACCTTCCTCAAGGGTTAAATAACTCCGTACTTTGTAACTCTGTGAAAGGTAAGATAGTGCCTCTTAAAAAAAAATCACCAGAAAACTCTGGATTGTAAAAGTGTACACACACACACACACACACACACACACACACACACACACACCATCCTCATTATTCAGCTTACCCGACTCCCGTGGCTCGGTTGGATGAAGGTGACTAAGAAAAGGCCCTTAAGTGGAGCTTGATCAGCAGATATTGCCGCTGCCTATTATTGATCTCCAGATTGTGCCCTCTAGTCCTGGACTCCCTCACTATAGAAAACATCCTCCCCACTCTAGGCCTTTCACTCCGCGCCTTCCAGAACTCACCAGCCTGCCAGGAGAAGGAAGGCTGGGGGAGAGGAAATGAGGGTAAAAATTCAAAACTTCTCTACAAAGTTAGGGGCTCAGTAACACAACAAATGAATGGCTGCAGTGCGCTTCATTTTCAAAATGCCGAGGATAAATGTGGAGGGGGTCAGCTAGTGCCCACTACAAGTATGCATAGATTGCGATGTCAACTCATACAGTATCCAGCTGCTACTTTAGAATTTAACACTCTGAGGCACCATCAATAACTCCAAAAGACTGGAAGTAGAGTAAACACTGAAAGGCTTTTATTAGCAGTAAAATGTGACCTCCACCATGCTGAGTATCTGCCTCTGGACTGAGGAGGAGGAGCAATGGCACAATTGCCTTTATTCAGGGGTCTGTGGGAGGAGCCACAGGGGCAGTCAGCAGAGGGGCGTGTCCAGACAGGTAACCCGGTTACAATATATATATATAGTTTACCACACACTCCAACCAATGCCCTCTCTTAACCTGCTCCCTTCCAACTTGATAACTGGATAGCGGTCAGCGCGACGCGATTCCAGCACGGGGTGTCGGAAGTTTGGAGTTCCACCCTGGCGTCCTCTGAAAGAAGTCTGTACGCGTGGAACGTCTGGGTTTCCTCCGGCTGCTTCAGTTTCCTCTCGCGGTCCAATGACCTGCCAATGTAGTTGTTCAGCGATTAGGTTAGTTGGGGTGCTGGGAGGGCCAATCGACCGTTCAATCAATCATTGACCACTTGTGGATGCTGACCCCTTTCTCCGGGCGCTGTTTAATTTCTTTGTTCGGGTCGCTTCCAAAGTTCTCGAACTTTCCTAAAGTTTGCCGAGAATGAAGTGCTGGGGCAAAAGGTTGCTGCCCAACGCAGGTGGGTTAGGCTTCTCCACCAGGACACTGTGTGGCTGATTGTGACCTGGTGCAGTCAGACAAGCTGCTGGAGGAAGGGAAGGGTTCGGTAAGGGGCCGTGTCTGCTAGGGTGCCCAGGGAGCAACTCCCAGCTGAACCTCAGCGAGGAGCAGCGTATTAGACATCTGTACTTTGGTAAGGCTGCCACCTTCTTCAGCCATAATGCACCTCCCCTCGCAGAGGTGAAGAATGCCCTTAATTAGCCCAGGCTAATTTTAAGTGGTACTAATTCCTCATACCGTTGGCCCCCCGCTGACACATGCAGCCACACAACAGCACAATTAACGCTGGCTGAATTCTGTGGCCATCGTAATTAGCAGATGGCACGGAATTGGGTTAATCTCGCATCCAATTCCTTGCACCAGCTCTCAGGGGAGTTACTGAATTTAATGTGTGTGCGCGCGTGTGTGTGTTTTAACCAATACCTATTGAAAACAGGCCTTTAACCTATTGCAAGTGCATCTTTGTCTCGGTTTAAGACAACGAGATGAAATGTGGGCGCATGGAAGAGCAAGCGTTGAGAACCAGCTCCAAAGTTTTAGGTGCAATCCTTTCAAAACGAGAAGAAAATTTTCCGCATTGCAATGTCTCTTTGAGTAATATGGCACATTTAGCTAAGTACAGTAAATATCTGTGTATGTACTCCTTTGATTTGAGGGCATAATAACTAAAGACTCCTCAGAGAGAATTTTATGTCATACTGAAGTACGATTTACTTGCACAGTCAGGATAATAGCCGTTTGTCCAGACTTAGATCACTACCTCAGTTGCCTTCCCACGGTGCCCTGTGGGCATCGGGAAATAAGAGTGGGTTGAGCCCTTGATTTAGGCAGATGGGGCATTGGGGAGAGGCACCTGACCGCCAACCCAAAGGTGACTTTGCCTCAAGTCAGAGAAAGATTAACCGAGTGCATTTCAAATCCATCAACGTTCAAAGATGGATCCTTCACCTTTTTACTCTGAAGAAGAGAAAGTGACCTTAAGACCTGGGCCCGCATTTGTACAAAAGCTGATTATACAGAAAGTGACACGACAGGGTATCTACCTTCAGATGAGAAAAAAACAGAGACAGTGAAAATAGGATCGGTATATGAGCAGGGTGTCAAATACACTTTCCTCTTATTGCATGGAACAATTATGGAGGCAATTTCAATGTACATGATTGTGGGTTTTTTGCATACGTATATATAAGGGCAGTTTGATTTGTAACTGTATTAGTATTTCTTATAGACGATAATTCCTATTTCTTTAATGATTAGTCTTTCGGGCAGATAGGGCTTATCAGCCCTGCTTGGCAGTTCACCTAAGGAAAGGAAAACTGATCTCAATCCTCCCGCTCATGGGGAAAGCTTCAGGGGTAAGCCCCGAGGGAAAAATCCGGAGCTGGAGTCCCTAAAGGAGTCCTGCGTTGAGTTCAGCGCTGACGGGCAAACTGTTGGCGCCAAACTGTATCGGCCTCTGTATTCGTCAGATGCCTGGAGAGGGGGAGCCTGATGCACGGGCAACAGCTCGCTGTCTATATCGCACTGCCCAGGCTTGCGTACCTAGGCAGCTAGGACGCAACATCCATGGTCGTCCCCGACCGAGGGAGGCCTCACTCTCTCAATGATTTTTCTTTCTCAGCTCGATAAAAAAATTAACTCAAACTGTAGAACTAAAGTTTTTTTTCCAACCAATGGGAGTAGAAAGTTGATATACCTATTGCATCCTGAGAATTTATTTGTGGTTTCCGCTTTCACCTCTTCCCCAAGAGGAAGTGCCAGGCTAGTCAGCCCTTCCTTTCTGCATTACAGTCACAACAGGGTTGGGTGCAGAACCAGACCTGCCCACAGGAAGACTTTAGCAACTGCCTGAATTCCTCACCCTGGGCCTAGGTGGAGCAGGCTTAAGGCTGTTTTATACTTGTGCGTCAAATGTACGCCGTAGGTATCGCGTACCCTAAGCCGTAGGGTGACGTTCACCTCCCCAAAAACGTAACTCACGCATCGCGGCGATGCAGACCGCAGCAACTGATTGATCCGCTTGGTAGCATCGCATTTCCTCCTATGCATTTCTGGTTGCTTTTCTCCACCACATCTGTACACTGATGTGAAATAAATGGCTGGAGACGATGAACCAAATCGTCAAACCTACCTGCCGACATCCGAAAATATTTGAAGTGCATTACCTCGTCCGTGTCTCTCACGAAGAAACTCAACACAGTGGCATAGAAACCCCACCGCCAGCTAGCATTTTGGCAGTGAATTGCAGAGCAACGCAGACACAACTACGCATGCTCGCTACGGCAAAAGTATAAATCAGGCCTACAGCGTAGCCCGTACACACAGGTATAAATCAGCCTTGAGAGGCAATAGTCAAAACTGACACATATTTCGAATTCTAATGCTTATACATTTCTGGGTCTCTATAAAGGCACATTAAACAGTTGCTGCTCTGTGGACACAAACATTCTGTTTATGGACCAGTCTTTGAAGACGGCAATAGTCTACGAATCCCAAGACCTTACTGACTATTGAGCTGTCTGCCGAAGAAGTAAGTTCTTTTCCTTTGCACACACACGATTTCAAGTACGTCTTGGGCCACAGACAGCTTTACAGAGTTGTGGGAATGAACTGGTGTCGGGTGGGAGGATTGCACGTTATAAAGGTCATGGCAAGGGCTGCTGGGAAGGGAGAGTCACACTCTGATGAGTTAGTCGAGGGTAACCTGACGATCCTGAACTGAAAACAACAACGACACAGATGCAAACTCTACTTCTCCACATCAGCTTGTATTGTGTGGTTCAGACACACAACCTGCTCTCAGAAACATGAGAAAATCTGCAGATGCTGGAAATCCAGAGCAGCACACACACAAAATGCTGGAGGAGCTCAGCAGGCCAGGCAGCATCTATGGAAAAGAGTAAACAGTCGACGTTTTGGGTCGAGACCCTGCCTCACGAAGTCCTGGCCTGCTGAGTTCCTCCACACTTCTTTATGCTTTAACAAAGAATCCTTTGCATGCTTGAAGTTAAAACAATAAATTCTGAAAGTCAAGCTGCATCAGGGAGGAGAAGATGGCGGCGCGATGGCAGCGCGCGCGGCCTCTCCGGTGAATGATATCTGTAATCTGTCAAGTAGGGGACCGTGCACAATCCTGATTTGATGGAGGCGGATGTGAGAGCACGGAGGAACATCTGGAAAACTTCTGAAATGCCCGCTTCACTGCCGCTGCTACTGTGTGGTAACCGGAATCTCCGGAGGAGAAGGCCCCAAATCCTTGGCTTTGCTTGTTTCAGCGGCCGGGGCTAGGTTGAAGGCGCTCGGAAGGCTGTATCGGAGGGGCTGGTTGGAGGCTCAAAGTTTTCGGACGGACAGACTCAGTGTCGGCTGTGGTCGGCTGCTTCCAAGGCATCGGCAAGTTGACGGTGCCTGGAGGTTTATGGCAGGGAGTTTCTCCCTTTTGCCACCTGCTATCGGGGACTCGGGAGTCGATTGACTTGGGGACTTTGAGACTATTTTTACCATGCCCCTGGTTTGTTCTTCATCAAATTATGGTATTGCTTTGCACTGCTGTAACTATATGTTATAATTATGTGGTTCTGTCAGTGTTAGTCTTTGGTTTGTCCTGTTTTCTGTGATATCACTGGAGAAACATTGTATCATTTCTTAATGCATGTATGCATTTCTAAATGACAATGAAAGAGGACTGAGTGTTCTCATAATCTAATCTAATGTGTTGAGAGAGAAACAGCACAGTTTTAGTTGATGGGCTTTTGTCAAGAACTGCGAAGTTTAATTAATCTACCTTTTAAAAAAAATCTGTGATGAAAAATATTCATGTTAAACGCATCAAGTTAGATGAAGCACTAAATCACAAAACTAAATATTAAATACTTAAAGACTCAGAACTACACAACCCACCAGAGCTACCACTGACAATATTTCCTTCCCCCTTGCACCAAATCCATATACTAACCAAATTTAATGATGATGTTACACTTAAGACTATGTTAACATTCTGTACAGCAAAAAAATAATTTATTGAGTCACAAAAGGTTAAAAATATCATCAATGTCCTTTTCTCATCACAGGTGCTATCTAACTTATTACTTCCTGATTTTATTTCAGATTCCCAAAACCTTTAGTACTTGTTTTTTTAAGATGGAGTTTACATGTTGACCCAATTCCTTATTCACAATAGTAATTCCTAATTCAGACGTACCCTTATACCCTGTCAATTGCCATTAATAGGTAGATTGAAACAGTTTTGAGTTACCATGTCTAACTCGTGCAGTTCAATACTAACTATTAAAATAAATTTCAGTCTGAGATCTGATTACCCAGCACCCAGCAGCATATCACCACTTCCCATTTTCACACAGACCATAACACAGTCATTCTAATGTGCCTGTGGTCCAGGTGAAGACCCAATACTAAATGACAACTTACTTAAAAACAGAAATACAAGGAAATCTGCAAATGTTGGAAATCTAAAGCAACGCATACAAAACACTGGAGAAACTCAGCAGGCCAAGAATCATCTGTGGAAAGGAATAGACAGTCGATATTTTGGTCCTGAAGAAGGAACTCAGCCTGAAATGTTGACGGTACTTGTTTCCATAGATCGACCTGCTGAGTTCCTCCAGCATTTGGTGTGTGTTACTTAAAAACAAACTTTGTCCAACTGCAGCAAGACTGGGGAATCTGTCAGATTTAAGGTGATAATTTTTCACCATGACCCTGACAGTAAGTATCTCTGACAATAGGCATTCTGAATATTTTGCTTTGACTTTGAGTGGCATGATCACTATTCATCAACTTACTGGATAGGAATGTACTAATAGTGGTTCCAGGGATATTTCACAGGTTGTATACCGCTGAACACACAGAAACTACCATTCATCATTAGAGATAAAAGTTTTAAAATTTAAATCTAATGGTGAAATTTAACAAGGAAGTGAATATGCTTGAGATCATTCAAAGTAAAGGAGCATTGTTACAAGCTGACCACATAAACCACTATCATTTTTACTGGTATCTGCCATTCACACAGTGGCTGCAACCTATACCATCTAGTAGATGGACGTCAGCAATTTGCTAATGATTCCTTAGAACAACTCCAACTTTCCTGAAGGTTAACCTGCAGGTTGAGTCGGTGGTGGGGAAGGCAAATGCAATGTTAGCATTCATTTCAAGAGGATGAGAACACAAAAGCAGGGATGTAGTGATGAGGATTTATAAGGCATTGGGCAGACTACGTTCGGAGTATTGGGAGCAATTTTTGGCCCCACGTCTAAGAAAGGGTCTGCTGGTGTTGGAGAAGGCCCAGAGGAGGTTTCCGAGAATGATCTCAGGAATGAAATAGTTAATGTATGAAGAGCATTTGTGGGTCTTGTCCTGTATGTTCTGGAGTTTAGAAGAATTGGGGTGTGGGGGGAAGCGATCTCATTAAGGTCCTACTGAATATTGAAAGGCTTTGATAGAATGGCTGATTCCAATAGTGGGAGAATCTAGGACCAGAGGACACTAGAAGATTGTCCCTTTAGAAGAGAGATGAGGAGGAATTCCTTTAGCCAGAGGATGGTGAATCTTTGGAGCTTGTTGCCACAGAAGGCTGTGGAGGCCAAGTTATTCCGCATATTTAAAGTGGAAGTGTTTAAAGCATAGGTGTTCAGCGAAACGGTCTCCCAGTCTGTGTCAGGAACATCTACGCTCTGTCCGCCAGAGAAAGCAGGATCTCCCAGTGGCCACACATTTTAATTCCTCATCCCATTCCCATTCTGATATGTCTATCCATGGCCTCCTCTACTGTCAAGATGAAGCCACACTCAGGTTGGAGGAACAACACCTTATGTTCTGTCTGGGTTTCCTCCAACCTGATGGCATGAACATTGACTTCTCTAACTTCCGTTAATGCCCCACCTCCCCCTCGTTATTGCCCATCCTCTGGGCTTCCCCCCTCCCCCTTTCTTTCTCCCTTTCTTTCTCCCTGGGCCTCCTGTCCCATGATCCTTTCATATCCCTTTTACCAATCACCTGTCCAGCTCTTGGCTCCATCCCTCCCCCTCCTGTCTTCTCCTATCATTTTGGATCTCCCCCTCCCACTTTCAAATCTCTTACTAGCTCTTCCTTCAGTTGGTCCTGACGAAGGGTCTCGGCCCGAAACATCGACTGTACCTCTTCCTAGAGATGCTGCCTGGCCTGCTGCATTCACCAGCAACTTTGATGTTTGTTGCTTCAACGTCCTAGCAAATCACTTCTGCGCCCTGTCCAAAGTCTCCACGTCTTCCCCGTAGTGTGGTGACTAGAACTGCATGCATCTGGCCAGAGTCCTCGCGAAAATTTAGGGAAAATCAGGATCAGTTGGCATCCCTTTCAAGCTGGAATATTTGCTTTTATTGATTTAATTTGTCAACAATCTTTTATGAAGAGAAATTTCTGGCTTGCATATCTGGAGTTCTTGATCTCACAGAAGGCCTTTTCAGTGAGAAAAATTGTATCAAATTATAGTCCCCAAGAGTTCAGTTTGAGAAGAAGATCCTAATACCCAAAGGACAATCTGTTGGTTACGGAGGTAACTTGAAATGCATAACAAAAGTCACGCCAACTAAAGAATCCCTGGTTATAAAGCCTGGGGCTGTTCTTTCTACACCACCTAGTGGCACTGTTGCTTCAGGCAATGCTTGGAGCGAAAAATGGCTTTCTAAATGTTTCCTCTCACGACATTTAGCACTTAACTGCTTCAGCGGCTATTGCTTACTTGCAAGGAGGCAATTCCAGTTGACTAGAAACGTACAGTTATCACTGCTGATCAATGACTGTTGATGATGTTGGGGAGATCAAAGGCACTTCAAAAATTTATAGTAAACATTGTACTGGAACAAGTGCAAAAGTTGAACATTTTAATCATAGAAATCTGAGCTGGGGCAAAGCATTCCTGCTGCGAAGTCAAAATGTAATGTAAACTACAATTTTCCCTCTCGCTTTAACACCTACTCCCGACTCTTGCTCATGTTAGAAAACACCATCATTGTGTGCCCTGAACCATGAAGTTGAGAAGGGCTTTTGCTGTCTTTGTTCATTATGTTTGACGTATTGCAATCTTGCTTCTTTTCCAAACAGCTTGTAGATCACAAAAATAATTATCTTTTTAAGTTGTTGATATAAAAACACCCGTTTTTGAAAAGGAATAAGGGAGGGCTTGAAAAAAGCTGCTAAAGCATATCATATATCACAAGGAAAGGAAAAAAGGAACTGCAAGTTCTGAATGATTCATACCACATGCTTACTTTGAGCTATGACAGAAATGCTTTTAATACAGTTAAATTTTCCCAAACTCCGTGTATGTATCACATTCAAATATCCATTGAATACAAATTGACATTTTACATAATTAACTACGTCTTCAGCGCCATCACAGAATTAACCTCTGCTGTCAAGTTCAATCATAAACTGGAGACTTGGATTGAGAATGTCATTTGAATGAAGTTTTACAACATTCTTTTGTAGATTTTCAAATCTCTAGGGTTCCCTGTTGGCTTGTTCTTGGTCCCAGATGTTGGCTAACTTTTCCTGTAATTTCCCTCTCCCTGATTCAGTCTTGCTAAGATTTTCATCAATCATGTTCCCGTTGCCAATGAGTTAGTGTTCCAGGCGCTTGGTGTTATCTAATCCCAAGAGCCTGGGGAAAGGCCAGTCTGCCCATTAAAGCTAACTTCCAATATTATTGTTCACACACACACACACACACACACAAACATTGCCTTGCATTCTGCTGTTGTTGAGCTGAGTGTACACACTTCAGTATATTCTCATAATGGATCCTAAACTGAGTTGACACGCTTGGGTTGGCCTTGTGGTACCTTTCTTGCCACACACGACAAAATATTCCTTTTCTTTAGTAATGGGGGTGTGTAAATGTGTATATGTTATTTGTATACCGTATTTAAGGTAGATACTACTGTTCATTTTGTAATATAGTCATAGTCATACTTCATTGATCCCAGGGGAAATTGGTTTTCATTACAGTTGCACCATAAATAATAAATAGTGATAAAACCATAAATAGTTAAATAGTAATACGTAAATTATGCCAGGAAATAAGTCCAGGGCCAGCCTCAGGGTGTCTGACCCTCCAAGGGAGGAGTTGTAAAGTTTGATGGCCACAGGCAGGAATGACTTCCTATGACGCTCTGTGTTGCATCTCGGTGGAATGAGTCTCTGGCTGAATGTACTCCTGTGCCCAACCAGTACATTATGTAGTGGATAGGAGACATTGTCCAAAATGGCATGCAACTTGGACAGCATCCTCTTTTCAGACACCAACGTCAGAGAGTCCAGTTCCATCCCCACAACATCACTGGCCTTACGAATGAGTTTGTTGATTCTATTGGTGTCTGCTACCCTCAGCCTGCTGCCCCAGCACACAACAGTAAACATGATAGCACTGGCCACCACAGACTCTTAGAACATCCTCAACATCGTCTGGCAGATGTTAAAGGACCTCAGTCTCCTCAGGAAATAGAGACGGCTCTGACCCTTCTTGTAAACAGCCTCAGTGTTCTTTGACCAGTCCAGTTTATTGTCAACTCGAATCCCCAGGTATTTGTAATCCTCCACCATGTCCACACTGACCCCCTGGATGGAAACAGGGGTCACCGGTACCTTAGCTCTCCTCAGGTCTACCACCAGCTCCTTAGTCTTTTTCACATTAAGCTGTAGATAATTCTGCTCACACCATGTGACAAAGTTATGTGACATATAATATGATTGTAACTACGTGGTGGGGTGCATCATGTGTTGTCTGACGTTAACTTTGTGAGTAATTAAAGATGGTATGTCCTAGTGCCTAATAAACAGGGCTCATTGCTCTCAGTACAAGAGGGAAGTCAGGGCCACCGGGAGTTCACACTGGACAAAATAGTATGGAGCTATTATTGTGCTTTCTGGTAGTTATCTTTTTTGTGAATATGGTCAGTCTTCTTTTCACTATGTTTGCTAATTTCTGTAAGTTCGAATTTTTGATGCACCTTATTAACACCCGTGCGCACTCAAGTGCTAAATGACTTGAGCTATTTTATCCCCTTTGGTCATAACCCACATATCTAACACAGCTCAATGTCCATCTGCTAATGCCAATGCTCTTCTGTTCTATAAGCTCTATTCACCTGAAAAGTAATACCTTTGCTTCACTTTATTTTCATTTGAACTTTGAAGGCACGAATAGTTTACTTTTAATTGCTTCATTCTGAATGGCTGAGCTCAGGCTCCTTAATCCCTTGCTGCATTTCAGCTATGGAAGGATAGAATAGCAGAGAAGTGGGCCCCTGTGGCCTTGTCCATGCCAACTGTGATTTCTATCAATGCTAACTCAATTTGTCCTCATTAGGACCATACTCCTCTATGCTTTTCCTACATAAGTAACTGTCCAAAAGCTTTTTATCAACTGGAATTGTATCTGACTCCACTACCTGCTCAGGCAGTTCATCCGCAGATAATCATCATCATCTGTGTACAAGAGACTCCAAGGGCTGGAAGGGCCTACTTTGTGCTAAATCTCAATAAATAAATAAGCTCTCACACTCGGTGCCTCAAGGCAAGCGTAACAAATGTCCTTTTCACTACCCTTTCCACCTTTATCACCATTTTCAGGGTGCTTCAAGATCTCTGTGTACATCAGCCCTCCCAAGGACCCTATAACCTTATACCAGGAGCTCCCAACCTGTGTCATGCCATGGACCAATACCATTATGAGGTTTGACCTGTGGATGAGATATAAGGCCCCACCTACCTTTCAAATGACAGCAAAGCACAGAGTTGTCCTGTTGGAAGAAAACCGCAGAAGTAGGAGTGCCAGGGTCCAGATTAGTGTTTGTTGGATTTTGTTTATATACAAAAAGGCAGCAGCAATTATTTTTAACGATGATCACTGCACGGTCTAAACTTTCAAACACGAAACGTTTGCAGAAACACATCTCTTTGTTTTTTATTTCGTTCTCCCCATCCATAAGAAATTATTTGTATCTCCCCTTTAACTGAATTGCCTCTCACCATCATAGGTTTCTCCTGTGGCAGGCTTCCAACCATCTGAAACAGAAAAGCCTTGGTAGAAGTCTGGGAACAGGACCTCTGCCAGCTATATTCTGGGAACACTATGGGGCACAGAATGAAGAAAATATAGCCTTTTACGTAAATAATGGGTGGGTGGAGTGTCTACGAAATCAGTAATATCTGCATTGTCATTTTTCACAGGCTGTAAAAATTTGGGAAGAGTCACTTAATGATGATAAATAGTCATGTTGTTAACGTGGCTCAAATCCGCCCGCGGTTAGTTTCAAATAATCATATTTATATTACCATTGTACTTCTGTGGTCTAAAGGCATCTCAGAATGTTATAGCGTTGTGTTTTCCCCACCAGTCTATTCAAGCCTGCTGCCGAACTCCTGGTTTTTTTTGCCCTCCGCGATTGACAACGCGTCAGAATTACCTACCGATAATGAGCTACCCATGCTCTAAGAATTATGAATTTACACTACATGGATCATCTGGGGTTGGCTTGTTGAAAAGTGCCAAACCTACTGAAAATATGAAGACTGTCTAACAGCAAAACCTTGCATGGTCTAGCGCCAAGATGTTAGGGGGTGGGAAGCTGAAAGTACAATCGCCGACAACAAATGCCGTTCAGAAACAGCAATTAAAACTCACAAAACATTTCTAATTAAATTATTTTAAAAAACTAAAAGACTTATAAACCAGTTAAAACTTACCTGTTACTTATTTTTGTCTTCTTTGACCATTTTTCATACTAAAATGAAAGGATTTGCTCGATGGACTATTTGCTCCAGTTCAGACCTGGTCCAACTGGACTCGAGCTCCACATGGTGCCCTGCAAAGAGGGGGAATATGAGATGAGTGCAACAACCTATTGCCAGTGGATCGGCTGAGTACCAGGGCTACTATTTATGCAGTCGTCTGCTGCCTGGGAGCGGAAAGCAGGAAATCAGGAAACACATTTAAGAAAATACATAGACTGATTTAAGAAAATACAATGTGTTGCTCTTTGCATTAATCTTTTCTCCTGCATTTTACTTAACAGTAAAAAGGGGATCTGTATGAACTGTGACACTGGTACCCCATTATAGAGACTTTGTGTTTAAATCTGAAGACGCCAGACTAGAGTTTGGGTTTGAGGAGCTGAATTAAATCTGATCTGCTATGTACAGTAACTGTAATGCTATTCTTTTTCACAGTGCTCTGTGAAGCTGGCTAGCTACCTAGTTAACTGGAGCCCACTTCAAGTTCAGCTCCAGTTATCTACAAAATTAATAGTGGAGAGGGGAATAAAGGACTGCTTTTTATTTTTAAAATTCACAAAGAGAAATAAAGGCACTGCTTTGCTGAAGGGGATGAGTTAGTATGTTTGGTGTTGATACCGAGGAGAGTTAATCTGGTTGGTGTGAGCCGTGGTTTGAGCAGAGGGAGATCCCAAAAGAACATGCACAAGCTGCTCTGAGGCATAAAAGCCGGGTTTGATAACCTTCTCAGGAGGATTGTGCGTGAGTTACCTCAGGCCCTTCAGTCTGCTTCAGACCTGCTGATAGCAGCCAAGCCAGAGCTACACGCCTTGCAGGCACAAACAGCTAATACCATCCCTCACAGAAGCTGAGACCTTGGAGATGGGGAGAGCCAGGAAAATGAGGATAATAACTTATTACGGAATTGAAAGAAGATTTCTGTTTTAATAGCTCTGAATGCTAGCATTTTTACTGAATTCTCTAATAAAAAAAAGCTCACTGTCTTTTTCTAAGCAGCTTAAGAAACAAAACCAAAGACACAAGGTTTATTAACAGAAACATATTTCCGTCAATTTTCAGAGCAACGTACACAAGAATATAGCCCAATATGTGCAATAAAATAAACTCCGGGATGAAATCAGGGTGGGATACGTGTAATTTAACCTTCTGGAGACATTCAAGTGACATCATAAGCTAAATGCATTTCACTTAATTCATTTTTCTTCACAAATTTTTCATATAATGTAAAAAAAACATAATGGAATTCATACATATGAGGGAAAAGAGAGTCTCTGCTAATAAAAATAGACAGGCTCTACATTTAAGTTGCATTGTTCATACCCCAAAACGTTGCAGATTGCTTTAAGCACATTTGAAATGTAGTAACCAATGTAATGTAGGGATCACTGCCCAAGTTTGAATATAAGAAGCTCTCACTAGTGTCCAAAGTGATACTGATAAGACAGTCTTGTCCAGAAATTTATCCCACTTTGGGGGTGGGGGGGGTGAGGTTCTTCTCATTAGTACTTCTTATTCAACTTCTGAAATACAGTCAGTGGAATTGAATTTCAGAGGCCAAAGAAGACCCATTAGCATCAACCTGAGATGAATTTCTGGACAATCATGTTTTCCCTGTCGTTGATAGGGTTAAGTATTAGCCAGGAGACTGGTGATAGTTCTCCTGCTCCTCTTCAAAGTAATGGCATTGAAAATGCTCATCCACCAGAGTTTGTGCATTTATTTTTTATTTATTTAGTGACACAGAGTGCAATAGGCCCTTCCACCCACGCTGCCCCAGTAACCCCTGACGACCCCAATTTAACCCTAACTTAACCACAGGACAACTTACAATGACCAATTAACCTGCCGACCGGCACATCTTTGGACTATTGAAGGAAACTGCAGCACCCAGGGAAAACCCACACATTCCATGGGGAGGGCATACAGAGACAACTTACAGACGGCGCTGGAAGTGAACTTTGAACTCCGGCGCCCCGAGTTGTAATAGTGTCACACTATCAGCCTTGGTTTATTGTCCTATCCAAAGGAAGACATTTTAGACAAAACAGGGCTACTGCAGTAACAAGCGGGCCTGTCGGACAGGACCTTTTATTTTCTGAACTCTGGAGTGGAAGCCATAACCTTCTGACTGAGAGATAATGTTACCCATCGAGCCGTGGTTTATAAAATATGGTCTGCTATTAACCAGCACTGTCAGTGGCAGTCATCAGGGCTCAAATAGATCTTACAAGTGACTCACCACTGCCAAGGCGAGCAATGCCCACATCACATAAATGAATACAAGTACTGATAGTTTAACCCCAGAATCCTACAAATGAATTGCAGCGTACAATGTATTAACCGGTAAATTAATTGTGGTTGCGCGTTCCATTGCAATGATAATTTCTAAACTTGAGCTCACGATACCTTCAGAGGAAGCTCCCTATTTAATACACTTTGGGGTAAAGAGCCAGTTGAATATTCATTTAGGAACTGAAGAGTGAGACTTGTCTGGCTTTGAACATTTCCAGTGTAAAACAGCTGCCCTTGAGCTGCTAACCCTACACCCTGAAACTCATTACCTGCCACACTGTGCAATCACCTTGGTATTGCTTACCAGCGAAACCCACGCACAGAATACAAGATAAAAACCAAAACCATGAACAAAATATCAGAAGTTAAAAAAAAACACCAGCAAATGAAGAAAGAAAGATAAGCTGTATAACCAAAGGCTTAGTTCTTGCACCACATACAACATTCATAAGGAATATTGATTGTCTAAAAAAAAGTAACAAAATATTAATGCAGAGTTCTGAAGCCCAGGCAGTTAATACATAATATATAAACCCCAAAACTGTACAAATATGTAATAAAAATAAATTTTATGTTTGGCGATGTAGAATCAATTTTAGAACTTCCTTGACCGAATATAACTGTTTAGCTGAAAAAAAATCGTAATTAGTGTGCTGGAATACATATCTACTTCGCAAAGCTGAATAGTAACATTTTGTAACAGCAACTTAATATGCAGCAGACCATGCCATTTGGTGTTATCTAAAGCTGAAGTGTGTTAAACTGGGCATGTGTAAAGTCATTTTTTTATTTCCATCAGAATGGTTTCTGGTATGAACAATGTTCATTAGCCTAAAGGTCCATGCTCTAATGTGACGTAGCCCATAGGATACGTGCCCGTTTACCAATGGCTTTTGTACATGCGACTTAGTTGAGCACCTGTGCACCTTAAAGGCACCAGTGGCTTCTTTCATTATTGCACCTAAACCACTCCTAAAGGACAGGTAAGCGACAAATCCAGTCTGGGCATTTACTGCACTGAAAACAGCACAGGTGCAGAGGCAGAAGGTCCTTTTCATGAACGCAGAGCCGGAAATCTGAGTGAAAGGGGTGCTTTAAGCTGCTTGTGCAAGCTGGGAGGCCCAGAGGGGAGAAATCCAGTCGGAAGATGCAGCTAGAGGGGACAATTTGAGAAGTGATGCCCCACTGATTTAGTCCTGGTGTTTTAAGATGTTAATTGCGTCATGTGACCTGCCGAGGTGACTGGAAAGAGCAACTAATGACACCTATCAATGTAACAGTCATTAACCTACCACTTCTCCACACACATGCACAAACACTCAGGCACATTCCCAGCGCATTCCTTACATAAACTTACAGGTATTCAAGATTGGTAGCCATCTCACCCAGAAGCATTGCAACACGCACACTAATACTTTCAGGAGAAACTTGCTCGTGGCTTGCTACATCAGCTGCGGACTCCTGAGGGAAAGAGAGACCGTAGTTTCATCTGCCACCAAGCGTGTGTCTGTGTGTGTGTGTATGTGTGTGTAGAAATGGCAGGTTAATGATTCATTGAAATATTGATAAGTGACTTTCGTTGCTCTCAGCCAGTTAACCCACCAGCAAATCTCCGGTCAGTGGGAGGAAACTGGAGCACATGGAGGATGCAGAGAGAATGTGGAAACACCATGCCGAGATCACCCAACGTCAGAAACGAAGCTGGATCCTTGGGGCCATGAGGTAACCACCGCACTAGTTACACAACTGTTCTACTCCCCCCCCCCATTGTACTAGAGAAGGCATGCTGGAAATGGCACTTGCACTTGCTGAATCACCAGGAATGCGTGGACTGTAGCCAAGCCGGGTAAAGGGTGGCTTATGTCCCAGATATGTGGAGGGAGTGTTCACACAGCAGGGGAGCTCAGATGAGGACTTCGATGGGGAAGCCAATCTAATACGTTTAAGTACAGGTACGTTGATGCTGGACGATTTATACAGAAGTGTGAGGGTGGCAAACCCATCCTCATACTTAGCTTTGCATAGAGTCTGGAGCCTGCCCTGCCCAGAGTGGCAAAGAAGGGGCCATCAATCATAGGCCTGCCTCTGGTGCAGTTTCTGTCAAAGATCACAGCATTGAACACAGTGGGGATAGAGGCCACTCAACCTTTGGTGGAAGTTTCTAAACCTGCAAAGCCTCTGCAGTGGTGGACAAGCTAACATGTCACCTGGGCCAAGGTCACTGTCTCCATAGATACAATACTGACATTTTGTCCGAGGGTAACTTGATCCTCACTCTCAACACTGGCACTATGTAAATGTCAGTGAGATATCTCCAATCTGCCAATACTTATACTTTATACTTTATACTTTACTGTCGCCAAACAATTGATACTAGAATGTACAATCATCACAGTGATATTTGATTCTGCTCTTCGTGCTCCCTGGAGTACAAATCAATAGTAAATATTAAACATTTAAATTATAAATCATAAATAGAAAATGGAAAGTAAGGTAGTGCAAAAAAACTGAGAAGCAGGTCCAGATATTTGGAGGGTATGGCCCAGATCCGGATCAGGAACCATTCAGCAGTCTTATCACAGATGGAAAGAAGCTGTTCCCAAATCTGGCCGTACGAGTCTTCAAGCTCCTGAGCCTTCTCCCGGAGGGAAGAGGGACGAAAAGTGTGTTGGCTGGGTGGATCGTGTCCTTGATTATCCTGGCAGCACTGCTCCCTGTGATACCTACGAGAAGGTGGTGTTACTCGGTCACCAGACTGTCTAGTCCCAGAGCCACTCATGGGTTATCTTCACAGCTCCTTTCGCGTCAAGGCAATAACAATCCTCCAGCTCAGCTGCAGTCAAGAATTAAGTTTTTTTTTCAGAAAAGTGATTGGTCCATGATTGTGTGGCTTGGGTTTGACTAGATATTAAATTATCTGGCATTTTGATTCTCTGGGCACAGATCTCCACACATTTCAGCAGAAGGGATCTCTCCTTGTAATTGATATTCAATAGAAAATGCCCCCCCCCCACTCCAGTGCGGTGGTTCCATGAATGATGGATGCTATGTAACATCTACAGAGTATTTTAAGGAAATATTTAGGGAAAACTGTGGAACATTTAAGGCTGGCAGTGCAGTGGGCAGATGATTGTCCAGTGCCTTAAGCATTGCATGAGTGGTTTAAGCATTAGACAGTTGTTCTCTTTGGGATCGTAGAGAACATGTCTAATAATTTTGCCTTAAGGTTTTCAGATAGTGGAAGAGCTCTGCAAAGTAAGGAACTGAGTCACCCACTGCTGTGTAGATTGCGATGCCCTCTTGCAGACGTACTTTCTGTGTAGTACCACATTATCTGCTGCCTGTGAGGCTGATTCAGCCGGAGGTCTGGCTGTTGCAGCCATCCCCAAGAGGCACAATAATCCATCAGCAGTGACTAGGCCTTGGGAAACAGATACCGAAGGCTGCCCCATGCTGTCTTGCTTGCCTTTCAACTCTGAACACTTTGCAAATATTCCCAACGAGCCAAGACTGTTTATAAATTGAAATAATTTAAAAAGTAAAAATTCTTTTAAAAAATTCATCATCGTCGTTATGTGCTGTGTCGTGTGATGTGGGCGATCATGGTCTCCTGACCATGATTGTTCTTGGCAAGTTTTTCTACAGAAGTGGTTTGCCATTGCCGCCTTCTGGGCAGTGTCGTTACAAGATGGGTGACCCCAGCTATTATCAATACTCTTCAGAGATTGTCTGCCTGGCATCAGTGGTTGCTTAACCAGGACTTGGGATATGGATCAGCTGCTCGTACGACCATCCACCACCTGCTCCCATTGCTTCACATGACCCTGATTGGGGTGGAGGAGAGGGTGGTCTAAGCAGGTGCTACACCTTGCCCAAGGGTGACCTGAAGGCTAGCGGAGGGAAGGAGCACCTTACACCTCCTTTGGCAGAGACATATCTCCACCCCGTCACCCATTTTTAAAAATTAAAGAATAAAACTAATATATTTACTTAAAAGCCTTAAAGAACTGGAAGTTCATAAATACATCAGAAACAAATAACAAACACCTGCATTTACCTTTTCAATGTATGTCCATTTAAATCAATGCACCAGCCACGTTTGTATAAAGCCAAAGATGCTAAGTACATCTGCCCCTCAGACTTTGTATGTTCTTCCATGACTTCATGAGATGTAGGAGTAGAATTAGGCCATTCCATCATGGCTGATTCATTATCCCATTCTCCTGCCTTCTCCCCATAATATTTGACACCCTAGCTAATCAAGAACCTATCAGCGTCCTCAATGACTTGGCCTCCACAGCCATCCGTGGCAATGAATTCCACAGATTCACCACCCTCTGGCTAAAGAAATTCCTCCTCATCTCTGTTCTAAATGGACATCTCTATTATCTGAAGCTGTGCCCTCTGGTTCTAGAATCCCCAACTATAGGAAACAGCCACTCCACATCCACTCTATCTAGGCCTTTCGATATTCAATAGATTTCAATAACTTTCCCCCTTATTTTTCTGAACTTCAGTAAGTACAGGCTCAGAGACATCAAACTCTCCTCCTATATTAACCCTTTCATTCCTAGAATCATTCTTCTGAACCTTCTCTGGACCCTATCCAATGCCAGCACATCTTTTCTTAGATAAGGGGCCCAAAACTGCTCACAATACTCCCAAGTGTGGTCTGACCAATGCCTTATAAAGCCTCAGCATTATATCCTTGCTCTAAATTCTAGTCCTCTCAAAATTACTGATAACATTGCATTTGCCTTCCTCACCACCAACTCAACCTGCAAGTTCACCTTTCTGGAATCCTGCATAAGGACTTCCAAGCCCCTTTGCACCTCTGATTTTTGATTTTTCTTCCTACTTAGAAAACAGTCGATACCTTTGTTCTTTCTACCAAAGTGCATGACCATACACTTCCCTACTCTATATTCCATCTGCCACTTCTTTGCCCATTCTCCCTATCTAAGTCCTTCTGCAGACTCCCTGCTTCCTCAATATTAACCGCTCCTCCACCTGTCTTCGTATTGTTCACAACAATGGCTACAAAGCCATCAATTCTGTCATCCAAATCATTGACATATAACATGAAAAGAAGTCGTCCCGACACTGGCCACTGCAGAACACCATTTGCCACCGGCAACCAACGAAAAGGCCCCCTTTATTCCCATTCTTTGCCTCCTTCCAGTCAGTCTATCTTCTATTCATACTAATATCTTTGCTGTAATACCATGGCTCTTATCTTGTTAAGCAGCCTCATGTATGGCACCATGTTAAACACCTGAAAATCCAAGTGAGCAACACCCACTGGCATTCTTTTGTCTATCCTGCCTGTTATTTCCTCAAAGAATTCCAACAGACTTGTCAGGTAATATTTCCCTTTAAGGAAACAATGCTGACTTTAGCATCCTTTATCATGTGTCTCCAAATACCCCAAAGCCTCAATAATAGACTCCAACATCTTTCCCGCCACTAATGTCAGGCTAATAGGCCTATAACTTATTTTCTTCTGCCTTCTTCCCTTTTTAAAGAGTGGAATGACATTTGCAATTTTCCAGTCCTCCAGAACCATTTCAAAAACATATGATTCTTGAAAATTAATAATGCTTCCACAATCTCTTCAGCTATCTCTTTCAGAACCTTGGAGTGTAGTCTATCAGGTCCTGGTGACTTACCTACCTTGAGACCTTTCAGCTTCCCAAGCACCTTCTCCTTAGTAAAAACAATTACACTCGCTTCTGCCCCGTCACTCTCGAATTTCTGGCATACTGCTAGTGTCTTCCACAGTGAAGACTGACACAAAATACTTATTGAGTTCTTTCGCCATTTCTTTGTTCCCCATTACTACCTCTCCAGTGTCATTTTCCAGCAGTCCAATATCCACTCTAGCCTCTCTTTTACTCTTTATGTGTCTACAAAGATCGTTTGGTAGCCTTTTTTTCATATTATTGGCTAGTTTACCTTTATATTTCATCTTTTATCTCTTTATTGCTTTTATTAGTTGCCTTCTGTGGGTTTTTTAAAGCTTTTTAATTATCTAACTTAGCATTAATTTTTACAATATTACTTGCCCTTTCTTTTGCTGTTATACTATCATTAGCTTCCCTTGCTAGTCACGGTTACCTCATCCTTCCTTTAGAATACCTCCTCATCTTTGTGATGTATCTATCCTGTGTCTTCTGACTTGCTCCCAGAAACTCCAGCCACTGCTGTTGTTCATTCACTTCTCTAGTGTCCCCTTCCAATCACCATTGCTCAGCTCTTCTCTCATGCCTCTGTAATTCCCTTTACTCCACTGTAATACTGATACATCTGACTTTATCTTCTCCCTCTCAAACTGCAGGGTGAATTCTATCATATTATGATCACTGCATGCTAAGTGTTCCTTTACCTTAAGCTCCTTAATCAAATTTGGTTCATTAAATAACACCCAATCCAGAATTGTCTTTCTCTAAAAAACATCTTATTGGCATTCTACAACTTCCCTCTCTTGAGATCCAGCACCAACCTAACTTTCCCTATTGACCTGCATATTGAAATCCTTTTTTACATGCCTTTTCAATCTACCATTGTAATTTGTATCCTACATTCTGGCTACTGTTTGGAGGTGTGTATATAACTCACATATGGGACCTTTTACCCTTGTTTTAACTCTACCCACAAGGATTTGACATCTTCTGATCCTATGTCACCTCTTTCTAAGGATTTGATTTCATTTTTTCCAACAAACCCACCCACCCCTTTTGCCTACTTGCCAGTCCTTTTAACACAATATGTATCCTTGGATGTTTAAGCTCCCAACTATGATCTTCTTTCAGCCACAACTCCACGATGCCCACAATATCATACCAGCCAATCTCTAACTTCGTTACTAGATCATCTATCTTATTCCAGATACTGTGTGAATTCAAATATAACACCTTTAGTTTTGAATTCATCACTCTTCTTGGTTTTGGCCCCACTTCAACTCATCCCACTAACAGCAATCTTGCCCAATCATCTGCAAGCCCTTGCAAAAGTCTCAATACACACTGCATCTCCTTGTGTACCAATTGCCCCATCTTCATCTCTACCAATCCAGTTCCCTTCCCCCTGCCAAATTAGTTTAAATCCTTCCCAAATATTCTAGTAAACCTGCCCACAAGGATATTGGTCCTTCTCGGGTTCAGATGTAACCCATCCTTTTTGTACAGGTTATACCTTCCCCTGAAGAGATCTCTGTGATCCAGAAATTTGAAACCCTACCCCCTGCACCAATTTCTCAGCCACACATCCATCCTACTGAGTGGGAAGTCCACTGGTGGGCCAGGAGTTTAGATGCGCCAACCTGTCACCTTTAGTTCATCTCTAACCTCTGCATTTCGATGTGCAGGTGCATGGGCCTGAGTCAGTTTGACTGACACATGGCCACTGCTGATAATTCCCTCTGGAATTGACAGCCATAGGGAAAAATATTTGGTCTGAATATAGTTTCTAACTAATCCTCCATTCTGACACTGGTCCTGATGTCTCAGGCCTCTCTCTGTAAATAGTCTACAGTTTACATGTAGATACGTCTTAGTGATGAGATAGGCTTAGGGAATGGAATTAAAATCAGCAGCATTTTAGTCAAAGTGCTATCAAAATACTGTATTACAGGCCATGTTTATTTGTTTATTTACTTAGAGATACAGCGTGGAGTAGGCCTTTCTGGCCTTTCAAGCCATGTTGCCTAGCAACACCCGACTACTCCGATTGAACCCTAACCCAATCCGATGCCCCGGGCTGTAACAGCGGCACATTAGCCGTTATATACCATGGCACCCCCGTTGATACATTGTCTTTTAATATATACTTAGGTGGAGGCTGGGTTTTTAACTGAAAATGTTTTCTCACAAGCAGTTGTTAAATTTTACCTGTTTCAATGTAGCATTTATTTGGTGTGAGGCCGCATGTCAAATTTTGCACACAAGTTGCTGGAGGAACTCAGCAGGTCAGACAGCATCTGTGGAAAAGAGTAAACAGTTGACATTCGCTCTTCATCAGGAATGGAAAGGAAAGAAAGAAGTCAGAATATGAAGGTGGGGGGAGGGGTGGGAAGAGGTACAAGGTAGTAGGTGATAGGTGAAACAGGGAGGGGGAGGGGTGAAGTAACGAGCTGGGAAGTCAATTGGTGAAAGAGATAGGGAAGGTGTAATAATTACAGGGTTGTCTTGGTGGGAGATTTTAATTTCCCAAATATTGATTGGCATCTCCCTAGATCAAGGGGTTTAGATGGGGTGGAGTTTGTTAGGTGTGTTCAGGAACGTTTCCTGACGCAATATGTAGATAAGCCTACAAGAGGAGAGGCTGTACTCGATCTGGTATTGGGAAATGGACCTGGTCAGGTGTCAAGTCTCTCAGTGGGAGAGCATTTTGGAGATAGTGATCACAATTCTATCTCCTTTACCATAGCATTGGAGAGGGATAGGAACAGACAAATTAGGAAAGCATTTAATTGGAGTAAAGGGAAATATGAAGCTACCAGGCAGGAACTTGGGAGCATAAATTGGGAAGAGATTTTCTCAGGGAAATGTACAGCAGAAATGTGGCAAATGTTCAGGGGATATTTAAGTGGCGTTCTGCATGGGTACATTCCAATGAGACAGGGAAAGGATGGTAGGATACAGGAACAAAGGCTGTTGAAAATCTAGTCAAGAAAGAAAGAAAAGCTTACGAAAGGTTCAGAAAACCAGGTAATGATAGAGATCTAGAAGATTATAAGGCTAGCAGGAAGGAGCTTAAGAATGAAATTAAAAGAGCCAGAAGAGGCCATGAGAAGGATTTGGTGAGCAGGATTAAAGAAAATCCCAAGGCATTCTACAAGTATGTGAAGAGCAAGATGATAAGATGTGAGAGAATAGATCCAATCAAGTGTGACAGTGGAGAAGTGTGTATGGAATCAGAGGAGATAGCCGAGGTACTTAATGATACTTTGCATTAGTATTCACTACGGAAAAGGATCTTGGCGATTGTAGGGAAGACTCACAGCGGATTGAAAAGCTTGAGCATATAGATATTAAGAAAGAGGATGTGCTGGAGCTTTTGGAAAGCATCAAGTTGGATAACTCTCAGGGACCGGACGCGATGTACCCAAGACTACTGTGGGAGGTGAGGGAGGAGATTACTCAGCCTCTGGAAATGATCTTTGCATCATCAGTGGGGATGGGGAGGTTCCAGAGGATTGGAGGGTTGCGGATGTTGTACCCTTCTTCAAGAAAGGGAGTAGAGATAGCCCAGGAGATTATAGACCAGTGAGTCTTACTGCAGTGGTTGGTAAGTTGATGGAAAAGATCCTGAGAGGCAGGATTCATGAACATTTGGAGAGACATAATATGATTAGGAATAGTCAGCGTGGCATTATCAAAGGCAGGTCATGCCTTACGAGCCTGACTGAATTTTTTGAGGATGTAACTAAACACATTGTTGAAAGTAGATCAGTAGATGTAGTGCATATGAATTTCAGCAAGGCACTTGATAAGTACCCCATGCAAGGCTTATTGAGAAAGTAAGGAGGCATGGGATCCAAGGGGACCTTGCTTTGTGGATCCAGAACTGGCTTGCCCACAGAGACAAAGAGTGGCTGTAGATGGGTCATATTCTGCATAGAGGTCGGTGACCAGTGGTGTACCTCAGGGATCTGTCCTGGGACCCCTTCTCTTCGTGATTTTTATAAATGATCTGGATGAGGAAGTGGAGGGATGGGTTAATAAATTTGCTGATTACACAAGGGTTAGGGTTGTTGTGGATATTGTGGAGGGTTATCAGAGGTTACAGCGGGGGGTCGATAGGATGCAAAGCTGGGCTGAGAAGTGGCAGATGAAGCTCAACCCAGATAAGTGTGAGGTCGTTCATTTTGGTAGGTCAAATATGATGGCAGAATATAATATTAATGGTAAGACTCTTGGCAGTGTGGGGTCCGAATCCATAGGACACTCAAAGCTGCTGTGCAGGTTGACTCTGTGGTTAAGAAAGCATACAGTGCATTGGCCTTCTTCAACCATGGGATTGAGTTTAAGAGCCGAGAAGTAATGTTACAGCTTTATAGGACTCTGGTCAGGCCCCACTTGGAATACTGTGATCAGTTCTGGTCACCTCACTACAGGAAGGATGTGGAAACTATAGAAAGGGTGCAAAGGAGATTTACAAGGATGTTGCCTGGATTGGGGAACATGCCTTATGATAGTAGGTTGAATGAACTCAGCCTTTTCTCCTTGGAGCAACGGAGGATAAGAGGTGTATAAGATGATGAGAAGCATTGATCGTGTGGATAGTCAGAGGCTTTTTCCCAGGGTTGAAATGAGAGGGCACAGTTCTAAGGTCCTTGGAAGTAGGTACAGAGGAGGTGTCAGGGGTAAGTTTTTTACGCAGAGAGTGGTGAGTGCGTGGAATGGGCTGCCAGTGACGGTGGTGGAGGTGGATACAATAGGGTCTTTTAAGAGACTCCTGGATAGGTGCATGGAGCTTAGAAAAATATAGAGCTATGGGTAATTTCTAAAGTAAATAAATGTTCGGCAATCATTGTGGGCCAAGTGTCTGTATCGTGCTGTAGTTTTTCTATGTTTCTATGTTTCAGCATCTGCAGATTTTCGCAAGTTTATAAATTTCACATATTTAGCAATATCACAACGCGTTTATTGGTGAGGACAAGATATTCCCTCTTGCTGACTGAATTAAGGTTTAACCTTGCCAAGATTTGCGGTAGATTATAGTGAATTTATGCTCTCATAACCATGAGACATAGGAGCAGAATTAGCATAAATGACAATATGAGCTGAACAGATGGATTGAACTGTTTTACCATGTTTTAGCATTAAATTAATTTGGACGCTCCACTTATTTGTACTGATGATTCAAAGTAAATTTATGTCACCATATACCAGTTTGAGATTCATTTTCTTTCAGGCATTCACAGTAGAAGAAAGAAATACAATAGAATCAGTGAAAAATACACACTAACAAAGACTGAGAAGCAACCAGTGTGCAAAAGAAGACAGAACATACAAATACATACCTACATATATACATAAAGAAAGATAGGTAGACAAATAAATAAATAAATGATACTGAGAACATGACTTGTTGAGTCCTTAAAAGTGAATCCATAGACTGTGCAATCAGTTCAGAGTTCAGGTGAGCAAAATTACCCACGATGGTTCAGGAGCTCTTCTCATCAGCTGAACTCAATAGGACTTCAGAAATGGATCTATCTTCTTTCTCAATTATTTCTTGCTTTAACAGATTAAAGGCTTTGAAAAGTTACCCAGCTGCATTTTGATCTCTCTGCTATTTTGCACTCTCGTTTTTGATTGAATTATCAAAGCCTGTCACCAGAAAAAAAAACACAGCTGTTTTTTAAACTAATCGTAATCTTTTGAAGAAAGATGACTATGAGGTGCATTGGCTTGATTTTTGTTACAAGGTTTTTTTTTAAATTCATGAAAATAAAATTTTGCAATGTTAAGTAGAAAACAGGCTAACAGCATAAAGCCTCCTTTGATAATAAATCTCTTCTGTTGAAGAGGTTAACGGTTTCCAAATACTCTCTGCACGTTATTCAGCCGATGCTCAAAGCATTTCTGGAAAATAAGGACTCCAGGGCTTTGGTAGATTTTGAAGCTCATCTGCTCTGAATCTTGTGGGAGCTAAAAATGCAAATCTAGAGTGAGATATCGATAAAATTCTGTTCTAAAGTATCAGATTCTGCAAGATCAAAGTTTATGGCACAGTCATATTTTTGTTTAGAGTTTCTGATTTGAAGCTGTTGAATTGATTTGAGAAAGCCAAGTGTATCCATTCATGAGCTTGTATAAATGGTGAATATTCTATTAGTTTGGTAAGATATAATGTGGTCCATATTTGCACAAGAGATCTTGTGAAGGGAATGAGTTTGAAACATAAAGTGAGACATTTTTAAAATAAAGTTGATCCTAGTTTATCAATGGTCTAAGCTAAGCAAAAACCACTTTGAAACAGGTGTATATGAACAACTTGGCTATTTTGAGCTCCTCTTTACACAAGCTGACACACCGTTCATGTTGACAAATACGGAACAGTGTAAAATTTTTAGGCATACATATATATAGGGTGCCTAAGTCTTCTGCACGGTACTGTACTGTACTTGTCAATGTGGAGCAACAAGTGAGCCTGCAAATCTGGCGTGAGCAAAGGATGTTGGGAATGACGAGGGCGGAACGCTGTGGGTGGGGTGTGGGACAGGTAGCAGAGAAGGAGTGCCAGGGGCAAGGGGTGGCGCGTATGCAGACACGCCCAGCCCTGAGGCAACAGGCAAGGTCACAGGATTCGAAACAATTAGTTTAAAGATCATTACAGATTATCTCTCTGGTACTTCCCACTCCCTGCGCCCTTCCCACTCTCAGTCCACAAATGGAGACCTATATCAGAATCAGGTTTATCATCATCACACACTTGTATCATGAAATTTGTTTATTTTTTTGGCAGCATTACAGACTATTACATAAAATTACCTCAAAATTTTATACAAAAGTCTTAGACACCATAGCTACAGTATATATATGTACAAAGTACTGATTTTGCTTATTATTTATATGCAGTATATTTTCTAAATGGCTGTTGTGATGCATCTATTCATCTATTGTGGTGGTGTAGTGGGTAGTGCTTGTCGCTCTCACTTTCAGCTTCCACCGCTGGCTAGTAATCTTGCAAAAAGGAGAGCTGAATGTGTGAGTCTCTCCCTGCCAGTACAGAGCCTCTCCAACAGCAAGCCTCATGTATTGCCTCCTCGCTGGCGGCACACGGAAACTGAAAACTGAACTCCTTTTGGACTTGGACTGAACTACAGAGGACAGGAAGAAGGTCTGGCCTCTGCACACATAGCACACAGGCCCACTGGCTCATGAACCAGATCCCCAGCTATGGGTAAATAGCCCCACTGCCTTGCGGGCAGCCTCGGGAGAGACAGAGACTGCGGGAGTAAACCCAGCCAGCAAATCCGGAGTGGAGCCCCTAAGGTGGCCGGACATCATTGAACATCCTTCTGGCAGCTCCTGCAACCAAGCTGGTGCCAAACATATTGCTTCGTAAGCTTTCCTTTGGACTACACTGGTGAGGGTGAGGGGGCATCTTGATAAGTGGGCATCTCAGGATCTCTATCCCTTCCACCCAGCCTTGTGATGATGATCGTCATCGTCCATTGTCCTTTAAGACAAAGGAAGCCTCACATATTTTTAATGTAATTTATAGTATATCACACTGTACTGCTGCTGCAAAATAACAAATTTCACAATATCTGTCATAATAATAAACTTGATTCTAATTCTCATAAAAGTTGCTGGTGAACGCAGCAGGCCAGGCAGCATCTCTAGGAAGAGGGACAGTCAACGTTTCGGGCCGAGACCCTTCGTCAGGATCTGCATCTGCAGATTTCCTCGTGTTTGATTCTAATTCTGTTTAATTGTGTGTTTGAACTGGATCAATCTTAAAGCTACGAATAATCAGTTCTGATTGGGTACAGCATCAATGTTTAAAACTGATGTAGGAAAACATTCTGAGTAGGGAACACTTTGTACTGATGCCCCTCTGATCTTCATTTAACAAAAGAGTTTCCCACACTCTGCAAGAGAACATAAAAAATCATAACTGATATATATTTATACACTTAGAGGTCACTTTATTAGGTGCACCTGTCCACCTGCTCATTAATGCAAATCATGTGTCAGCAACTCAATGCATGAAAGCATGCGGACATGGTCAAAAGGTTCAGTTGTTGTTCAGAAACAATCATCAGTAATGTGATTTAAGGGACTTGGAATGATTCTTCGTGTCATGAACCCTTTGGATTAGCAAGAGGTCCCCAAGGGCCACAGCCCGCGGTGTTCTACTTCACCTGAATAATGTTAATTTACCTAATTGTGGCTTGTTTTACTGTTAATTACTCCCTGATGATTTTTTTTGTGCTGCTTATTGTTAACTGCGGGTTTCTCGTGCGACTCTGTATTATTTAACTCAGTCTTGACGTTCAGTAGTGAAGTTAGTTCCGAGCGACCTGTGTATCTTTGTAGATTCTTCTGTGAATAAACTCTCATTGGTGTTTTATACTTGAATCTTTGGCTATTCCACGCCTGGGTTCACCTGCCCGAATTCACTGTTACAGTTGGTGCCAGATGGGATGGTTTGAATGTCTCAGAAAGTGCTGATCTCCTGGGATTTTCATGCACAACTGCCTCTAGAGTTTACAGAAAAAGGTGCAAAACAAAAAACAAAAAATAAAATCCAGTGAGTGGGACATATGTGGGTGAGAATGCCTTGTTCTAGAGAGAGAGGTCTGAGGAGAATGGCCGGACTAGTTCAAGCTGACAGGAAGGTGACAAGAACACAGATAGCCCCTAGTTACAACAGTGGTGTGAAGAATGGTATTTCTGAACACACAACTCATCGGACTTTGAAGTGGATGCGCTACAGCAGCAAAAGGCCATGAACATACACTCAGTGGCCACTTTATTAGATACAGGAGGCACGTGTTGAGCATTTGCAGAAGATTTGAAAATACTTAAGTGCTCTAGAGGTGATGAGGTTTAGGGCGGGAGACTGCTGTTGCCAATTAGGACAGTTGGTGGTACTCCAGAGAATATCGGAAGGCTTGAGAAGGGTTATACTATCAATGCTGAAGTGAAGAAAACATGGGAAATGGTAAGACTGACAATGGGTGATGCAAGATGAGTTCACAAAGGCATGTGTAACTGAGCATAAGGACATTGAATTCAAAGATAAGGAAAGCCAATGGCCGGATAGAGGTGAGACATTAGTGTGGGTGCAAGTGCGGCATATCAGATTATGCAACGACAGGAGGGGGGAGTAGGTTGGAGAGTCTGGATATGTGAAAGGGGATATTAGTAGCAAAAGGACAGAGAACACGATAATGTTAAATGATGATGCATGAGAACAGGGAAGTGACTCAGCTCTGGCTCAACAGGGTCGCAAGCTTATTCCCAGTCTGGTTCTGCTGAGAGAATCGCCAACATGGGAGGTAGAATTAATGTTAAGGGAGAAAAGGCAAAATAATGGTTTTAATTTCATCAACTACTCAACCAGTCTCAAGCAATTAACCTCCAGTTGACTAAATAGCCTTTCACGTTTGACTAAATGAGGGCATTTTGAGTGATGAGCGAGGCCCCACGTTAAAATGACTATGATATTGCCTTTACCCTTTATCAGAGTGTAACAATGGCACCAAGTTGATCTATAAACAAGTCAATTCTGAGTTTGTTAGATGTGATTATTTGGGAAGGGGGTGTGGTGGGCATTGCCACTAGTATTTGGTGCCAATTGTAAGGTGCCCTGGACCACCATAGCCCCCGCAGGACAGGAAGTGTTTGATCCTATGAACGGATTCCAGCTTCTCTTCAGGGGACCAGAGGGCAATATATTATTTTCATTTGGGACCTGTGGGCCCAGATAGGTTAGAGTGTCAGACCTTGTTCTTTAAGAATGCTGAAGAATTGGTAGAGATATTATAACCATCCAAATACCCCTTGGTTACTTTTACTGACAATAATTCCTGTTCACTAGATTTTTAGAGATGTAAGTACAAATTCAAATTCACATGTTGAGATTTGACCTCATGGTCCCTAGATTATTAGCTTTGGCCTTTCAGCATCATTGTGACTGCTCTTACGCCCATCAAAACTGAGGATGTGAAAGTTTCCTTGCTTTTATTTGGTGACGAAGATTGATGGTGTAGATGATTAGCATTAAATAGCACAGCAGGTATGGACAATACCACAAGCCAGTCATAATTGTAAGCATCACAGCATGCGATGGAATTCTCCGAACACATGGAATTCATTCTTGGAAAAAACAGCTCAGTTTCCTGTTTTAGATCAGACAAAAATCTTTCATAGTAATAGCAGCAACGAGTCCTGTGTAATCCACTAAAGGAAATAAGAAATGTAATGTTCCAATTGTGGTGGCGGGGTGGAGATATGGAGGTGTAAGGCGCTCCTTCCCTCTGCTAGCCTTCAGATCACCCTTGGGCAAGGTGTAGCACCTGTTTAGCCCCCTGATTGGGGTCACTTGAAGCTTTGGGAGCAGGTGGTGGATGGTCGTATGAACAACTAGTGCACATCACAAGTCCCGGTTATGCGACCATCTGAAGAGTATTGGTAATGGCTGGGGTCACCCATCTTGTAAAGGCACTGCCCAGAAGAAGGCATTTGCAAACCATTCTTACAGAGAACTTTGCCAAGAACAATCATGATCAAGACAGGGCACATAATGAACGAACGAATGTTCCAGCAGTGGGAGCCATCTCTCCAGATAAACTTGTTGCTTTTAACAGGACTTTGTTACTCCTTTCACTCAGCTCCATCTACTTCCTTTTCTCCTGTGTATTCTCTCCAGTTCTCCCCCTACCACACATTTGGTCTCCCTGCTCCTCCCCACTTCATCTGCAACTTAAAAAATTCGGCAGCTCAAACAAAGCATAATGACCATTTTCTTTCCCCACAGTCACTGAATGACCTGCAGAATATTTACTGTACTTCCTGTTCTATAACAACTATGGCAAATTATTCAAAGAGCTGTTAGTCTTGTCTGCTCAACAGATGTCACGTGGCTTAATTCAGAGTGACAATTAATCCTGAAGTCCCATCATTGCCTCACCCAATTTATCCAGAATGCAGCAAACCAAAGCAAAGCAAGCTTTCACCTTCAATCCCTGATACATGCCATAGACCCCATAATCAGCGCTATAATCTGTCACTGCGTACATGTGGTGGAGGATTCATAAATAGTAGTAATAACTATTTATATAGCACCTTTCATATATTAAGATGCAGGCTCAAAGTGCTTTACATGGATTGTAAAGACGAATCAATACAGTCATAAAAATATGGGATAAAATTAGAAATCATAAGTAAAGTCAAACATTATATAGAATAAAATGTAATTGAAGATGGACTCGGAGTCGGAGGTGGAGCTAAGATGGCGCTAAATGGCCATCTTTGGAATCAGCTCAATTTCCATCTCTAATATCTTTATTTTACCCTTTCAGGGTTCTTTTGAAGACCCTGACCTGGAGTGACACGCTGACTTCGGTTCTTTGCGGGAATGAGACCCATTCTCAGGGTTTCAGGACCGACCGTTGTTCGGCACGCCAAGGGGGCAGCCTGAGAGGCGGCCTAGTGTTTGGAAGCCTAAGATCTCGGGGCTCTGGAGACGGGCGGATCGAGAGTTGGTGTCACGGCAGGAGACGCATGAGTCATCGGGAAGGCCAGAAAATCTTTCACTATGGGCCCGAAGACCCAAGATCTTTGCGAACTTCGGGCACAGAGCTCGTAAAAAGCGACAAAACAGACTTTTTAACATCATAAACCAGTGGGTTGTTGTTATGCCTCCTGCTCACTGTCAAAATGGGGGACACCTCCCTTCTCCCTTATCAGGGAGAGAGAGAGAACCTGTGGGTTGCCGAATGCTGGATGAATTGTGATAGTCTTTGGGGTAACTGCAAGGTCTGTGTCTTTGCTATCGCTTAGCTCACGCTTGTGCTCGGTAGCGGGTGCGTTTTTTGTTTTGCTGGGGGGGAGGGGGGATTGTTGCTCACTGCCGCTTACGCATAGGAGGGCGGAGCTGCGGGGGGGGACTTCAGGTTTCTCATGTTTAACTGTCGTTCATTATTTGGGGCACTTGTCTATTTTCGTGGATGTTTTGTGAAGAAAAAGCATTTCAGGATGTATATTGTATACATCTCTCTGACACTAAATTGAACCCTTGAATCTTTGAACCTTTGAGATGCCAAATTATATTAATATCTCATGGCTCTGTCTGTCTAAGTAGACAATGGATGTGCCCGTTTCGGGGTGCAGACCTGGGCGATGAATATGGAGATCCTGGGCTGCCCAGACATCAAGATTCCCCTCTCGGCCTCGCGGATGTGGTCCAAAGGAATGCAAAGCAGTACATCTGGCATCAGCTTGGCTGCAGGAGCTGCTGGGAGGTGACGTGATACATCATCCAACTGCTTAGGGGCTCCACTCCGGATTTGTGTAGGGTTTACTCCTCAGCCTTCTCTTCTCCCGAAGATACCCACAAGGCAGTGGGATCCGTAACCCTCGATAGGGGCCCATCCCGGGTACTGTCCGCCGGAACCAGCTGAGCCCGGGATTCATGTAGGGCAGGGTCGTCACCCCCTGTAGTAGTGACATATGGAGCCACTACCCACTACCCACTATTAACATAGTCAACAACAACAGATATTAAGTAATCCTATAAGTTGTGACAATGGTTGGCATCGGTCTGTCTGGGAGGACAATGGGTGATGACGATCATCATCACAAGTCTGGGTGGAAGGAATGGAGATCCTGAGATGCCCAGTTCCCCTTCCAGCCTCACCAGTGTAGTCCAAAGGAAAGGTTATGAAGCAATACGTTTGCCACCAGTTTGAGTGCAGGAGCTGCCGGAAAGGTGTTCAATGACGTCCAGCCGCCTCAGGGGCTCCACTCCGGATTTGCTGTCTGGGCTTACTCCCGTAGTCCTCATCTATCCCAAGGCTGCCCACAAGGCAGTGAGGTGCTAACTATCCTATAAGTAGGCCAAATTAAAAAGGTAGGTTTTTAGAAGTGTTTTGAAATGTTCCACAGTACCAGCCCTATGTATCTCAGCCAGAAGAGTATTGCAGATTTTTGGCGCATAAGAACAAAAGGCCACATCACCAGTTCTTATTTGCTTGGCTGTAGGAGCACCAAGCAAACCAGTATTCGCAGATCTAAGACTACGGAGGAGCTAGGTTATTCAGAGCCTTATGTACAATTAAGAGTATTTAAAATTGATCCTAAAGGAATATCAGAGGTTTTCTCTCCACTGTTCATCATATATGGTTTGCATTTAACTGTAAATGTACTTTGAAACCAGATCATGAAATGATAGTGTCAGGCCTGCACAGACAGGCTCCTCCCAGTCTCCAACCAGCTAGCAGGAGCTTCCTGCCACTCGATTCCAACTCTTCACCTGCAGCCTATTAAACCCAGCTCACATCCACCGTCCTTTGTTTAGCCATCAAGCCAGGCAGCCTCAACCAGTTGCTCCTAGCCTTCAGTTACCTTGTTGCCTTGTCGCGTTATGTATCTGTTCACTCTTGTTCTGTGGCCCCTCTTTGGCCGTTATTTTGCAGTTTATCAGTAAGATATCTTTTACTGCTAAATCATCTCCACTGCTCTGCCTTTGCGTCAAGCCTCCTCTACACTTCCTGACAGATGGTGACTCAAATAGGTAATATGGCAGCCAATTTGCCCAACTGGAGGGGAGGCCAATAACTTGCTGTTTCAGTGTTACAACCTGCAGCATTGCTTAATCGAGTTCCCCCGACTCGCGAGCCAGCAGACTCGCACTCACCGTCGAAAGACAGAGATTGCTCGAATGCAGAAGCCTCCGACAGCTGCGCCCACTGCCTTGGTGTTCCTAAGACACGTCAGAAGCTGGGCATATATATCAGAACGCTATCTCTTGTAGCACGGCTCAAGGAACCACACTCGGTTGGCAGTGTAGAAACTGGTGTACCCCATCAGGAATCCTGCTGGTCCTTATCTCTGTCACTGGGCACCCATGGCTTTGGAGTTATTCTGTGGTACCTAGTTTCTGAATGCAATGGTTTATGATTGGAACAATCCACTATATGCTTCTGAAAATTGCTTATTGATCTGCATTTTTCACTTTTAAGCTGGCCTGCTGTTTAACCTTTTTTTTGTGTGTGTGTGTAAAGATAAAGATTAGCTTTATTTGCCACATGTACGACGAAACATCAAAGCATACGGTGAACTATGTCATTTGTGTCAATAACCAGCACAGTCCGAAGATGTGCTGGGGCAGCCCGAATTGTCACCAACGTAGCATGCCCACAACTTAACCTTTGCATTTTCAGAATACGCCCGGAAACCAAAGCACCCAGAGGAAACGCACGGCGTCACGGAAAGAATTGTACAGTCCAAGTTCCTTACAGCAGAGGCGGGAATTGAACCCTGGCCCCTGGCACTGTACGCTAACTTACTGTGCCATCCATAAAATATTCATGTGAAATATTTGTCAACTATTCAAAACTGCTTTCAGTCTTAAGTTGCTGATGAATGTAAGTAAACTGACTCTGGCATGAATATTTTAAAATGAGCCCTTTTTATTGATCTGCAGTTTGTAAAAATCCTTATATAAATTTTTATCAATATTTCTCAATAATCTGGTCCAATATTTATGAGGCTTTATCAGAAGTTTTTGCATTGTCCTGTACACTTGGTGAAAGGCTTGCTAATGTCTCCCTCGTTATCATGTGTAATTCACTAATGTTTAATATGACAGGGTTATTGGCTGTGTTTGAATGCTCTTAACCATTAGCTTCTATATTTTTGTTCATAAATCTCCTCCTTAATAGTGCCTCGAGGCACAGCTGCATTGAGCTTTTGTTCCGGTGAATATCTGGGATCTTCTTGCCAGATAATATTTTCTGTATCACGGAGCATTTGCAATATCAGTAATATGGAATGGTGCAAAGCATTGTGATCAGCACACACTTGGATAATTCACCAACTGCCTTAACACTTTCACTGTCTGCAGTAACTCTAGTTGAGAGCCAAAGAAAACTGAAATATTGAAGAGGCAATTCAAAATCAGGACTCATTTAAGTACAAACTTTACCTCTTTTGCAACTTTTCCTTTTAATTTCCTTTGATTAAAAAATAGTTCCTAAATCAAAGTATGAAAGACCAGAATTTAAGCAATAGATACTGAATTAATATTGGTTATAATGAAAATTCTTAAGCTTTTTGACCAAGCCGTTTTAGAACAATGGATACTATCTGCAAAAAAAAATATGCTCATCTTCCATCCATCAATTTACACTGGAATGTTCTTAATTATTGTTATCTGACTTATCTGTGCTCTTTAACTGAATCCTTGTGACGGGGAGGAGCTTAAATAGTAGCCTCTGAACTCAGTGCTGGTTAGCAGAGAGAGAGAGAGGTAGTCAAGCATGAGCGTAAAAGACAATCCTAGAGCAACAGAGCTGGTGAGTTTGTTATGGAACATGCAGCATTATGATACACAAGGAGGAAACTGATGAGCTGCTGATTCAACGTAGTGAATTCTGCAGACATTGCTCGCAGTGCATTCTCTGAACTCTCAACAAATCTTTCTGCCAAGCCATTTGTAACTGGGTGGTATGGTGCAGATGTAATGTGTCTTATCCCAATCATTTTCAGGAATGACTGAAACTGTTCTGCAGCAAACTGTGATCCATTGTCACTGACGGAGTGTTCTAGAACACCACTTCTTGAGAAGAGGCCTCTCAACCACATCAACAGTGGTCGAAACTGTAGTGGAGGCTATTGGGAACATACTTAGGCACTTTGTAGCTGCATCCACTACTGCCGAGAACTTTGTGGGCAGGAGTGGTCTGGCAAAATCCTCATGAATCTTCTGCCAGGGTAATGCAGGCCGTTCTCGGGGATGGAGGGGCACTGATCATGGCATCTTCTGGATGTGTTGGCATCCCGAACAGTGCACGGCAAGCTGCTCGGTCTGCCGATCTATTCCAGGCCACCAGACAAAACTTCGAGCCAGTGCATTCATTTTGACCGCATGCAGCTCCTCCAAGACTTTAGCTCTCAGCTTGGATGTTACAGCAACTCGCAATCCCCACATAAGTCAACCCCCATCAAGTGCAAGTTCTGGTAAAAATGGGGGAACTGTAATTTCTGCTGCATATTCCAGCCATTTTGGGTTGCTGTGTAGACCTGAGACTGTTCTTTTCTTTCTATCCTCTGATCGTCTTTGCTGTAATAAGGGGACTTGCAAATTGCATGAAGGAGAAGACATCAAGGAGTGTCTTTTTCGTAAATGTTCAGGTATTTCCTTTTCCAGGGGTAAAAGGGACAATCCATTAGCATTTCCATCAGTTGTCCCCTTGAATTCAACCTGGTAATCGTTCTGCCAAGAAACAGAGTCCATTTCTGCATTTGTGCTGCTGCTGTCAGCGCAATGCTCTTACGTGGATCGAAAAGGGACACCAGTGGTCGATGATCAGTAATGAGGGTGAACTCTCTCCCACATAAGTACTGGCCTCCCTGTCAATGTGTGCATAATTTTTCTCTGCAGCCGTAAGGGAATGTGATGCAAAGACTATGGATGTTCACTTCCATCACTCGTTACGTGCGATATGACTGCACCTATACCAAATGGCAAGGCGTCACAGGCAAGCTTACTGGATGATGTGCATCAAAATGTGTGAGTGAGTACTGTGCCTGATGTCACCTTTTCCTTTGTCTTTTGGAAAGCCACCTCACACTGTTTTGTCCATTGACATTTCCTCCCGATCTGTAATAATGAGTTCAAGGGGTAAAGCACAGTAGCCAGTTTTGACAGGAACCTGTTACAGTTAAGTGACAAATCCTAAAAAGGACCTCAGCTGTGACAAATCCTTTGGCCTTGGGGCATCCACCTCTGCTTGAATTTTCTCAGCACACTTGTGCAAATCTTGTGTGTCAATGGTGTGACCACAGTAGGTGATGTTTGGTTTAAAGAATTTTCACTTGAGCCTATAATCTTCTAATCTTTTTAACATTGTCGTAAGATTTAGGAGATGCTACTTGCTCTCCTCACCAGTAACAATTATGTCTTCCAGGTAACACTGAGTGCCTGGGCAGCCTCGCAGCACCGGTTGATAGCTTTCTGCTCGAGTGCAGGTGTGGATGCTACTCCAAAAATAAACCTGTTATAACGATAAAACCCTTTGTCAGTGTTTATGGCGAGAAGCAATTTGGACTCTTCTTCCATCTCCATCTGTAGGTAAGCCTCAGCTAAGTCCACTATGCTGAAGTGTTCCTCTCCGGAAAGGTTAGTGAAGATATCCAATATCCTGGGCAGAGGGTATTGATCTACTTCCATTACTGGGTTGATAGTGACCTTAAAATCACCTTGGATCCTGACAGACCCATCCTTCTCGGCTACTGGGACCACTGGCGTTGCCCCATGGACTCCACTCAACCTTGGAAAGAATTTCTTCAGCCTTCATGTGATGTAGCTCACAGATCACAGATGGTGTGTGGAACTGGATGGGCTTTGTAAAAATTGGCTGTGGCATTTTAATTTAACACTATTTTACCTTTGATATGTTTGAGTTTTCCATTGTCATTCTTGAACACTGCTGTGGCATCATCCAGTACCTTTTTAAATTTGCTTTCAGTTGACTCCATTGCAGGGAATGTTGCATGCAAATATTGGATGGATCTTCAGTCCAGTTGTAGTCACCTAAGCCAATCACAGCCCCACAATGCTGGCCCTCCTGTTTTCACTACATACAAACCCAATATGGTTTGTTGGTTGTTGCATTTCACAGTTATGAATGTTATTCCCACGAGTATCTTTTCTCCAGTATAAGTTCTTAGTTGGATATCTGCGGGCTTCAGTTCAGTATCTTTGAAATGCTGTTCAAATTTATTTTGTGGAATGACAGAAACATGCTCTGTGTCCTATTTTGTTGCATTTTCTGCCAGTTTCACCTTTAAACCTGCTTTGGTCTGGTATATGTGAGCCCCTGCCACAATAGTAACATAATTTGTTTAGCCAGGCAAGTTACTGCTTTGACTGTGCAATTTTGTTCATGCTTAATTTTCTCACTGACTGCAGCTGAATTGCATCTCTGGCTGCTGTTTCCATTGATACAGCAGTTTCAACTGTTCTTTTAAATGTGAGTTGTGCTTCAAGCAAGAGTCATTTTTGAATGCTTTCTTGTAGGATTCCAAACTAAACAATCACTCAGTACATCATTAACCCAATCACTGAAATGCAATGCTCAGACAATTTCTTCAATTCAACTCCGTAAGCTGAAATGGACTCTTTCCTTTTGATTCCACTGATAAAACCTAAAGCATTTGGTTTTAAACGTTTCTCTATTATGTTCACAATATCAGCAAAATGAATTTCACCTGATTTGGTTGGAGCAGTTAAACTTCTAAGCAAACAGTGTGCTTTCCCAACCATTGCACTCAGCAATGATGGCACTTGTTTTTCATTGGATATTTTGTTTGCTTTAAAATAATGCTCAATTAACTCTGTATACATCATCCAGTTATCTGTTGTGCAATCAAACGTGTCTTTCTTTTCAATGTAGCCAACCATTTTTGTTTTTATTTATTTATTATTATTATCACCCAGGACTCATTGTGTATGAACTCATAGCCATACTCATTGCTTGTTAACTTTGTCCATTTTCTGTCTTTTTTAAACTTGAATGTCTCTCCCTTTCCAAAGAGAAACATGCTGCACTTCAACAGGTAGATCCTCATCTCAGGTTTGATTAAAAAAAAATCCTCATAGGCACTGTTACGTTTTTTAACTCCAGAGACTGATTGAAAGAACAAAGGAGCCGAGATACTTGCCTACTTAGTTTTTTTTTCCTTCTTTTGTTTAGTGAGGCATTCACATATGACGTGGTGGTGTAATGACATATGCCATTCACATACTTCTTACATATAACCTATAATGAATTATAAATAAACAAAGAATGCTTAATCAAACAATATATTTACAATATTACTGAAATATTAAATACACTACAGTAACTTTTGTAAAGGAATGTTCAGCACCAAATGCAGACAGTTGCTGAAATGATAATGGGCATTTGTTGAAAACTTTGGAAACTCAAATAAGAAAGGTTTCATTTCAGAAAGTGCCCATCCCTTTAGAAACTGAGTCACAGAGATTTGTTCAGGGCTTCAATGAGATACTTCCAGAGAAATGAATGTGTGTGTCTGCAGACTTGAACTAGACTTCATCAGAATAAGAGGAAGTGAAACCCTGTAGCAGAAGGGTATTCTTCTGTAAATACACACTTACAGCAACTGACCCCAAGGAGTTTGAAACTGAGATATTCAAGAATTCCATGAACCTCAGTTTTACAGTTGTTTCATTGAGGTTATGAGGTATGTACATGTTGGACCACCATCCCTTTGTTATTTGTTAGTTCTTCTTCTTGTTTTTTTTTTCCCTGAGTGAGAATTCTATCATGCTGGTAATTGGTGCAGAAGTCAATTTCAATAAGGAAGCTGCTAAAGGGGAACAAGAAAGGTTCCACACAAGTGAAGAGTCTTTGTTACTTAGGATTGCCAAGCATTGGGCATGTTTGTGCAGTGGAGGGTGTTGGATGTATATTGATAAAATCCAGAAGGTTTTCAGCATTTGAGCGAAAGGTAAGCTATTGTAAGGAGCAGAAACATATTGAGTGATGCTGATAAATATTCCCTTGCATGGAGAGCTCTGTAGCCTGCCAGAGGCTTTGGTTCCAGCACTGTCAGTGTGCATTGCATGACGCAGAAATTCAGCTTCTGCTAGAAAAGGAAAGGAAAGACGTGCATTTATATAGCTGCTTTCACAAACTCAGGACATTGCAAAGCAAGCTAGATTATTCTTGAAAAATAGTTGCTGCTGCCGCTCCCTCACTGAGCATAGCAAAGCCCAATCTATAAATGATAAATGCTCAGGCATGTAGCTTTAATTGTATCGTTTGAGGAAACTGAAGTTTTTCTTTGCTGTTTTTAACATGGCTTATATATACATAATTTCTACGCACAATACTGACAGTCCACCAGATGCCAGACTTCAATAGTACTCTTTTGGGTGCAAGACTTTGTTGGATGTCCAGAAATTGATAATGAAAAGGCTCTATAAATCTACATTTCTCTCTTTTTTATGAAGTGGAGGAATAGTTCATTCTCTCTACACAGCATGGATGTGTAGACATCAAAATGCGAACCTTTTTGGCTTCTTCTCCTAATGCTATCTGTTTGTGCCTGAGAGGCAAAAATCCATTAGCAAGCTGCAACACCTTCAACACAAACAAGGGCAGTTAAGTACCAGGGAAAATTTAGTGTAGATCGATGAAAGATCAATAAGGCGGAACTGGATTTTATTGAGCAAGGTCAGCACAACATTAGGCTTTTTAAAGGAACCTTAGGAATCAATGGACAATAATTCTACTGAACCGCAGAATCACAGAAAAGTATACAACGTGGAAGAGGATCATTCAACTTTTGTTTCTGGTCACTGTAAAAGAACATTCAACTTCCAGCTTCCAATTCTTTCTCTGTAGTCCTCCAGATCAAGGTTCTTCAAGAACACGATTTTATTTTATGTGATGAGGGTTTCTTCCTTCACCATTCTTTCAGGCGGTGAGTTCCAAACCTCTATCATCTTCTGAGTGAAAATCTTTTTCTTCAACTCCCCTTCAATTCTTCTACAAATTATTGGTAGTACTATTGAAGTGTAGCATCTGATGGACTGCCACCTTAGGTTTTGACCCCTGTGCTGAAAAGATATGTTCTTCCTATTCACTCTAAGCTGTTTATAATTTCACACACCTCAGTTTAGTCTGTGTTTCAGCCTCTAGATACCTTCTATTCACAAGGAGCCGGGAACCCATCCTGACCTGGCCTGCAAAGGCCTTGGGAGAAAGTAGTATACAAGAGGATATTTTTTCACTTTACACTGCTCAATGCCACAGGAAACACCAATAGGTCATAGATACAAAATTGTTGCAATGTTCACTGAAAACAATTTTTCCCAGAGCTAAAATTTTCCAGTACTGGCAATATTGCCGTATATGCCCTTTGCACCTTGTCATTACAATTATATTTGAGGCCTAAACAGGACTATATATTATTTTAACATAACTTCCCTGTTCTTACATTCTTTGGTTTGGCTATTAAATGCCTGAAAAGAGGATGCTGTCCAAGTTGCATGCCATCTTGGACAATGTCTCCCATTCACTACATAATGTACTGGTTGAGCACAGGAGTACATTCAGCCAGAGACTCATTCCTCCAAGATGCAACACAGAGCATCATAGGAAGTCATTCCTGCCTGTGGCCATCAAACTTTATAACTCCTCCCTTGGAGGGCCAGACACCCTGAGCCATTAGTCTGGTCCTGGACTTATTTCCTGGCATAATTTACATATTACTATTTAACTATTTATGGTTTTATTACTATTTAATTATTTATGGTGCAACTGTAACGAAAACCAATTTTCCCCGGGATCAATAAAGTATGACTATGACTAAAGGAAACCCTCTTCTATGTCTACACACCTCCAAATGCCGTCTGCTTCCTTTAAGAATTCTTCAGCCTTTTTGTATGAAAGGTACACATTCCTTCATATCTTAAAGGATAATACCTCAATGATACCCACCCTCAGTGTTCCTAAATTCATCCAAAGTCTATTGCGCCAATTATAAAAGGGTGAGCTGCCCACATTCTCCCCAAGCCTCTCATGTGATATTCCTTACATTATAGACAGAAATTCTAGCAGCTAATCCAGTCTCAAATGATTAAATACCAGCCAGTTTCACTATCTACCTGCCGCGTGTTGACAGTGGTGCTGGCTGTGTGCTCTTATCTGCCCTTAAGCCATGGTATAGAGGAGGGGTTCCCGACCTGGGATTTGTAGACCCCTCGGTTAATAGTAGGGTCTATGGCATGGACAAGGTTGGGAACCCTGGGCAGAGAGGATGACTTTCTGATTTTTAGTGAAGCAACAGTAAAACCAGGTCAGGGTCCGGCGTGCAGCACTTAATCAGAGTTGAAAGAGTTACGAGAGAAAAAAAAGAATGATTTTGTACTTGCAAAATTGGGCTTGTGGGAGGCAGAGAGTGAGGAACACCAAAGGCTGGATTAGCTCCTCCCTGTTAGTGTGGGATTGACACATGCTGCTCCAGACTCAATTTAAAGTTCAAAGTTCAAAACAAATTTTTAATCAAAGTACACATATGTCACCATATACAGCCCTGAGATTCATTTCCTTGTGGGCATACTCAATAAATCTATAGAATAACATCCATAACCGAATCAATGAAAGACTGCCCAACTAGGGCATCCAATCAGGGTGCAGAAGACAGCAAACTGCACGTACAAAAAGAAATGATAATTATAATAATAATAATAATAATAATAAATAAGCAATAAATACCGAGAACATAAGATGAAGAGCCCTAGAAAGTGAGTCCACTGGTTGTAGGAACATTTCAATCAGAATCAGGTTTAATATCACTGGCATGTGTCATGAAATTTGTTGACTTTGTGGAGGCAGTACAATGCAATACATAATAATAGAAAAAAGCATGATTTACAGTAAATATGTGTGTATGTATGCGTATGCACACACACACACACACACACACACACACACACACACACACACATACATATGACATCACTGAGTAAAAGAGAATGATATTGTTCGCCTCCAGCCTAAACCCTTCCTATCCTACCTACCCTGGAAGTTGTTCATCCTTATGTTTAAATTCTTCCTCATGCTATCCTTTATTTATCTCAGTGTAAACTCACCCCAAGACTACAATTCCCAATCTCTCAATTTAGCTGGCTCCAACTTCTCATATATTTCTCTTTATTTTCTGCCCACCAGTTGCAGCCATCTATTAGCTAACTCCATAAGATCTTATGACGTTGGAGCTGAATTATTCAATTCAGCCCAGCAGGTCTGCTCTGCTATTCGATCATGGCTAACATTTTCCCTCTCAACTCTGTTCGCTTGCCTTCTCACTATAACCATTGATACACTTACTAATCAAGAACCTATCAACCTCCACTTTAAATCTACCAATGATTTGGCCTCCACAGCCATCTGTGGAAATTAATTCCACAGATTCACCACCGCCTGAGTAAAGAAATTCTTCCTCTTCTCTGTCCTAGAGGGACTTCCTTCTATTCTATTCCCACTATCAGAAACATTCTCTCCACACCTTTTCTGTCTATTTGATAGATTTCAATGACATTCTTCTTATTCTTCTAAGCTCCAGAGCTCCTTTGCTTTTCTGGGAACATTACTGAAACTTCGCGCCAACACATTCTTTCTTAGATATGAAGCCCTAAACTGCTCACAGTTACCCAAATGCGGTCTGACCAATGCTTTTGATATTGCTTTTTATATTCGAGTCCTCTTGAAATGAATGCAAACATTCCTTAATACTGACTCAGCCTCCAAGTTAACCTTCAGGGAATCCTGCTCTAGGACTCCCTAGTCCCTTTGCACCTGCAATTTCTGATTTGGTTCCCATTTAGAAAATAATCTACATTTTTATTCCTTCTACAAATGTGCATGACCATAGACTTCTCTATTCTGTATTCCGTCTGTCCTTCTTTGCTAATTCTTTTCATCTGTCCAAATCCTTCTGCAGGTTCCCTGTTTCCTCAACATTAGCTGTCCCTCCACCTACATTTGTATCATCCACAAAGCCATCAATTCTGTCATCTAGATCATTAACACACGACATTAAAAGTAGCAGTCCCAGCACCCCCTACTATTTAGTTCAAGCCCTAATCTCAGCCCTAGTTCTGTGATCCGTTTGGGCCCTGGTCCCGGCATGGTTTAGGAGGAGCCTGTCCCATCAAGACAAATCCCTCTTTCCCCACGTATTGGGGCGGGAGGAGAAGATGGCGGTGAAAAATGATATCGTATCTGTTAAATAGGGGCCGTGGACAATTCTGATTTGATGGAGAATGGACGTGAAAGCACAGAGAAACATCTGGAGAAATTTCTGTAACGCTCATTCGCTGCTGTCGTTACTGCACGGTTGGGAATCTTCAGAGGGTAGGCCTCAAAATCCCCGGCCTTACCTGCTTTTGGCGACCAAGAAGGAGGTCGAATCGCTCGGACAGAGATGGCGCTCAGTACTCGGTGTCGGAGAGCTGATCAGAGCTCAAAGTTTTCGGATAACTCAGAGTCGGATTGTGGTCGGCATGGCAGGGAGAGTTTTTCTTCCTCCTCCCGTCTGTGTGAGATGTGGGACACTTGAGAAACTTTGAACTTTACTGTGCTCATGGACTTCTTCATCAAGTTAAGGTATTGTTGCACTGTTGTAACTATATGTTATAATTATGTGGTTTTGTCAGTTTTTTCAGTCTTGGTCTGTCCTGTGTTTTGTGATATCACACCGGAGGAAATAATGTATCATTTCTTAATGCTTGCATTACTAAATGACAATAAAAGAGGACTACGTGTCTTCATAATCTAGTAATCTAATTCAAACCCTCTCCTCCCATACCAACCTTTAAGCCACTCATTTAGCTCTCTGAGCTCGTTAACCATGTGCCAGCTTTGATGTGGCTCAAGTAACAATCCAGTGATTGTTAACTTTTTGAGTCTGTGTTTTAATTTAGTCTCTAGCTGCTCAAATTTTCTCAGCAGAACCTCTTTCCTTGTTCTTCCTATATCGATGGTACCCACTGGTTCTTCTCCATCCAAGTCCAAATTCCCCTGCAGGTCAGATGCAATCTCTTGAATCCAGGCACAAAGCAGACAGCACAATCTTTGGGACTTTCAACCCTTGTGACAGAGAATTTGTCTATTCGCCTGACAATTGTATTACCAATTACAGCTACGTTTACTTCTCTTCCCCCTCTTGAACAGTGCCACGGTTCAGATGCTCTTCCTTCCTACAACCCCAACTCTCATCCTCTGGCCTATTTGCCAGTCAAAAGATGTGCTGAAACTGGAGAGGATTCGGAGGAGGTTCACAAAAATGATTCCAGGATGAAATGACTTGTCAGGTGAAGAGTGTTTGATGGCTCTAGGTCTATATTCACTGGTATTCAGAAGAATGACAGGTGACCTAATTGAAACCTATCGAATGGTGAAAGGCCTTGATAGAGTGGATGTTTCCTATGGTGGGACTGTTTAAGACCAAAGGGACACAGCTTCAGAATAGAAGGGCATCCTTTTAGAACCGAGATGAGGAGGAATTTCTTTAGCCAGAGAGTGGAGAATCTGTGGAATTCCTTGTCACAGGCAGCTGCGGAGGCCAAGTCTTTATGTATATTATGTATATTTAAGGCAAAGGTTGATAGATTCTTGATTGACCAGAGTGGGAAGGGATACAGGTGGAAGGTAGGAGAGTGGGGCTGAGGAGAAAAATGGATCAGCCATGATGAAATGGCGGAGCAGACTCAATGGGCCAAATGGCCTAATTCTGCTGCTATATCCTGCTGTCTTATGGTCTTATGGAAAGCTGTTTCCACCCTGTTGGTTGTTAATTGGCCCACTTAAAGGAAGTGGCCACTGTTTTCCCATGGGTTAGCTCGCATGCCACGACACTGGTTTTCAGTTCCGGACTGCTCAGGGGTATAAGAACTGCACATGGAAGAGACTCCATCTCTTCCCATTGTCTCCAGGGCCCACTTCAGGCCAAAGTTGTGACCTGCACTAAAGGTCCATTGGAAAAGAGTGTTGCAGACAGAGGCAGGCCCCCTACCTTTGTTTAGTTAAGTATTCATCTGTAGCATGCTTAGTTCTTCAGTTTTATAACTTGGGGAGATTTGACAGCCTAACCTTTAAGTTAAAGGTTGACTGAATGTTTAGTTTTGTAGTTTTGTGTAGTTTAACATCGTTTAGATGAGCGTCATCACAGAGCGCAACATAGGCCTTGCCTATTGGACAAGTTCAAAGGCTTAGGCTCCCCCAGCACTACAGCTAGGATTCGCGTTCACATCCTCTAGTACATGCCAACAGACTGAATTTGAATTAGTTAACCTAATGGTGTGACTAACACAGTGTCCAGGTAACTCTCTCCCTCCCTGATCCGCGGCTGTGTTTGAAGCTCAGATTTCAGATCCCAGCCCCGAACACAGTCCTGATATGTTAAAATTTCCTCCACTAACAATGGGCTTCCTAAGACGTTCCTAAAATTTCAATTCATTGATTAAGAATTTCTTCATCATTTTTACGTCCTTCTTTGGTTAAGTGTCCATTAATTGATGCCATCTCCATAAGGAACTTTCCTCCATTAAAGATTTATTTATTATAAGCATTTGTCAGTGATTATATGAAAGAATACTCTGAATTTCCTCCAAGTTTTAATTGTAATCTGTTGAGGTGATAAATTGATTGGCTGGAGTCAAAGATAGTTTAATCATTGTTTGTGGAAGTTCTTCAATGCCTTCAAAAGGGCTTTGGACTGCAACACTGTTATGACAGGGGCAAAAAAATGGATAGACCACACAATCACTTAACCCCTAATTTGTTGGTCCATTGAATTTTTAGTAAATATATTTTCCATTTGGAAAGTTGTGTGTAATAGAGTTTCAGTATGAGGTTTCAGAAGTTGAACTGCAGGGGGATTATCCAGAACTACCAAGGCACGTAGGAACACTCACCATCAGTATTGGCCAGGCAGCATTTATGAAGAGGAAGAAAACGTTTTGGGCTGAGACCCTTCATCGGGACCAGCAAGGAAGCAGGGAAATGCGGAGTAAGTAAGTGGGGGGAGAGAAGGAGAACAAGCTGGCAGGTGAAACCATGTGAGGGGGAAAGAGGGTTGGTAGGGGAGGGGAGGTTGAATGTGAAGCTAGGAGGTGATAGGCAGAAGAGGTAAAGCATTGAAGAAGGTAGAATCAGAGAGGGGAGAACAATAGACCATGGGAGAAAGGGAAAGTGGAGGGGCACTATGGGAGGTGATGGGCAGGTGAAGAAAAGAGAGGGGGAAAGAGGGGAGCAAGAGTGGGAAGTGGACAATAGAGAAGGGTCCCTTGTTTATGTTACGATCCGGACCGTTGACTCCCTGTTTCCCTTTGATTCCCTGTTTTCCTGTGTCCCTTGGCCTTGGTGATTGGAGGCAATTAACTCTTGGCTGAACCGGTAGTTTATAGTCTCCAGCTTTCAGCCATTCGGCGCAAGATCGTCTGCAAAGTCACCAAAGGTACGGCGTGCTAATGTCATCTGGCCGGAGCAAGCCTAGTCTCCGCCCGAAGCGAGTGCCGGTAATTCGCCTTTCCTCACCGGAGCAATCCCGTCAAGTTACCTCGCCAAAGCGAGCCTGCAAAGTTCCTCACCGAGGTGAGTCCGTCAGTTAACCCGCCGGAGGGAATCAAGAACCACTGTCTACTGTTCCCGGGCCGAATCGAGAGCCCGCCACTACCCGGAGGCTCCAAGTCAAGTCCTGGCTCCGGCGGCATTCAAGTACAAAGTCAAGTCCTGGCTCCGGCGGCATTCAAGTACCGAGTCAAGTCCTGGCCCTGGCAGTCTGTGATTCCTGTGCAACCCCCTGTCTGAATTCCTTCTCTGCCCCTCTCGCCTCTAGCCCTCGTCTGCAGCCGCCGCCTGCACTTCGGTCTAGTTCCATCACCGGAGCTAGATAGGTACTGTCTGGTGTGCTTTCGTGTTGGTCTTGTCTTGTCTTGTCCTCGCCTCTGTGGGGTAAGTCTGGCCATCTCGCCGTTGCCCCGCGGGGAGTCATGTCCTGTCTTGTCTTGTCCTCGCTTCCGTGGGGTAAGTCAGGCCGTCTTGCCGTTGCCCAGCGGAGGGTCATGAGTCCCAGCCCTATGTCCTGTACCCAAGGAGGGGTCCCAGCTCTCTGTTCTGTGTGTGAGTCCCGGCCTTATGTCCTGTACCCAAGGAGGGGTCCCGGCTCTGTGTTCTGTGTATGTGTCCATGGTTCTGTGTACCTGCTTTCCCGAGACCGAGTCTCTGTTTTCCATGTTCCTCCTCTCCCTAGCCCATGTCATGTCCATGCCTGGTTCTGGGGTCCAAGCCCGAGGCAAGACCCAGGTACTGGATCCTTGCCCAGTCCCTGGCTCGGAGTCCATACCCTAGCCTCTTCGTGTCTCCTATAGTTCTGGGAGCCGATTCTGAGTCCAAGCCCAGACCCTTGGTCCCAGCTTAGTCGTAGTCCTGAGTCCTTGTCCAGTTCGCTATTCCTGCTTCTGCTTTGCTCTCCTGGTATCAAGCAATAAACTCAATTTAATTAACCTCACAAGATGTGTCTTGCATTTGGGTCCACCCTTGCTCCCAATGCCCCACCATTGTGACAGAAGGATGGAGAGAAGTTATGGAAGGTTAGAGAAATTGATGTTCATGCCATCAGGTTGGAGGACAGAATATGAGGTTTCCAAGGTACATTGTAACAGAATTGTAAGTAAAATGGACAGAGATTATTACCTCTGTCAAATGTTTGGGGACAGTCCTTTGGCAGAAAGAATTTTGTGGCACTGAGAATGTAATAAAAAGCTGAGGAAAAATTTAGTACAGTGCAGGTAATTTTTAGAAACTGATCTCTCTGCCTGTTGGTTCTCATTTAATATCCATTGTAAATAAATCTCATCAGGATGGAATGAAAGAAGAACTATATTGCACTGCTGTAAGTTTTGAGTAATTTGGAATCAGACTACAAGGAACAAATATTTAAAAAAACTGCATTTAAAATGTCCATATAGTTTGTTATTAATCTTATTTTTGATTAAAAGGTTAGGTTTGGTGCTGAGAAGTTTGCAAAGATTTGACATGGCATCCACTGTAAAATTTTGATAATCTTCTATGGATGTAAGGTGGAGAGTATATTGACTGGTTGCCTTATTGACTGGGATGGAAACACCAATGGCTTTGAATGGAAAATCCTACTAAGGAGTAGCGGATACAGCCCTCCCCAGCACTGAACACACCTACATGAAATGTTGTCACAGGAAAGCAGCATCCATTATCAGGGATCCCCACCACCCAGGTCAAGCTCTATTCTTGCTGCTGCTATCGGGAAGAAAGTACAGGAGCCTCAGGACTCACATCACCAGATTCGGGAATAGTTATTACTCCTCAGCCATCCGGCTTTTAAACCAGTGGATATAACTTCACCCAACTTCACTCGCCCCAACACTGAACTGTTCCCACAACCTATGGATTCACTTTCAAGGACTCAACATTTCATATTCTCAATATTTATTGCTTATTGTTTTTTTATTTTTATTTTTACACAGATTGTTGTCTTTTTCACATTGGTTCTTTATCCACCCTTTTGGGTGGTGTCATTCATTGATTTCTATTTTGTTTCTTGGAATTACTGTATATGCCTGCAAGAAAAGGATTCTCAGGGTTGTATATGGTGACATATGTGTAATTTGATAATAAATTTACTTTGGTTTTGGTGATATTAGTTGATGCATCACAATTGCCAACAGAAACTTGTGCTTTCTGGCTTTTGAATGACAGCCTGACTTCCAGTTAGTTGTTCTACATATGAAAACTATCTGGGACTATCCACGATGCCAGAAATTGCTGATGAGGTCTACTGATTTGCAGTAGCCTGGGGCTCAGGCTGCATCATGTGCCATACAATCTTCGGAACAAAATGGAAAAACTGTGCATTTAACTCAGTCATTGCCAACCTCCCTAACACAAGATGTTAAAAAAGGCAGACAAAATGGTTTGGCAAATTTGTTTATTATTATCACATGCACCGGGTAAAGAGAAAACTCATCTTACAGATCAGCTCATTACAACAATGCATTGAGGTAGTACAAAGAAAGACAATTAACAGAGTGCAGAATGAAGTGTTACAGTTAGAGAGAAAGTGCAGTGCTGGAAGACAATAAGGTGCAAGGTCATAACGAGCTAGATTGTGACGTCAAGAATCCACCTTACTCTACGAGGGAACGGTCATACAACAGTGGGAGAGAAGCTGTCCTTGAGTTGGGTGATATGTAGTGGTATATGAATCCATCGGGTGAAAGACATGAAAGTTAGCCCCTTGAGTGAGTTGTGTCCAATGTGTGAGGCGTTTTTCAGGTTTTCAAAAATTATGAATCACTTACAAAATAAGATGATGAAGAACTTGCTATCAGATAGCACCGTGCAAAAATAAGCCCGGGTTCATTTTATAAATGACAAAGTTGTAACCTTGAATGACAAATTACCAAATTGCAAGAAAGCAGAAATTAAACTGAAAGGATGCTCTGATCTAAGTTTCATGTCAAATTGGTTTGATTAGAAATTAAGTTATAAATAAATTATTCTCTTCTAGCAGAGGCAGTAACTGTGCTCATCAAGTTATCGGGAAAGTGACTGAATAAGTACTGTAGATCTGATGTTACTTAGAAGGACAGGCAGCATCTATGGAAAAGAGTAAACAGCTGACCGCTCAGTCCCATTCCCATTCTGATATGTCTATCCACGGCCTCCTCTACTGTCAAGATGAAGCCACACTCAGGTTGGAGGAACAACACCTTATATTCTGTCTGGGTAGCCTCCAACCTGATGGCATGAACATTGACTTCTCTAACTTCCATTAATGTCCCACCTCCCCTTCGTACTCCATCCCTTATTTATTTATTTTTTTTTCTTTCCCCTTTTTTTTCTCCCTCTGTCCCTCTTACTATAACTCCTTGCCCATCCTCTGGACATCCCCCCCCCTTTCTTTTTCCCTAGGCCTCCTGTCCTATGATCCTCTCCCTTCTCCAGCCTCGTATCCCTTTTGCCAATCAACTTTTCAGCTCTTAGCTCCATCCCTCCCCCTCCCATCTTCTCCTATCATTTCAGATCTCCCCCTCCTAGGGTTGCCAACTTTCTCACTCCCAAATAAGGGACAAAAGTAGCAGTCAAATATGGGACACTTATGTTTACCCGGAGAAAGACAACCATGACCATGAAGCCTTGCGCAGGCACCTGTGTGCACATGCGTGACGTGCACATACGTGACGTGCGCATGCGTGTGCGTGCCGATTTTTTTTTCTACAAATCGGTTTTGGCTTAATCTTCCCGATTCTGTCTGAGTGAAACTACACTGTACATACATTATTTCTACTTTATATAGGCTGTGTATTTATTATATCATTCCTGCTTTTACTATATGTTAGTGTTATTTTAGGTTTTATGTGTTATTTGGAATGATTTGGTAGGTTATTTTTTGTGTCTGGGAATGCTCAAAAATTTTTCCCATATAAATTAATGGTAATTGCTTCTTCGCTTTACACCATTTTGGCTTACGAACAGTTTCATAGGAACGCTCTACCTTAGCGGGGGAAATACAAGACAAGGGCGGTCCCGAATGGGACAATCCAATTTAGCCCAATATACTGGATGTCCCGGCTAGTACCTCCTCTCTCTCCCACTTTCAAATCTCTTACTATCTCTTCTTTCAGTTAGTCCTGACGAAGGGTCTCGGCCCAAAACGTCAACTGTACCTCTTCCTATAGATGCTGCCTGGCCCTGCTGCATTCACCAGCATTTTGTGTGTGTTGCTTGAATTTCCGGCATCTGCAGGTTTCCTCGGGAGCCTGAAATGAAGGCTGAGAAGGTCCAAAGCATTGACCCAAAACATCGACTATTTACTCTTTCCCAGAGATGCTGCCTGACCTGCTGAGTTCCTCCAGCATTTTGAGTGTGTTGCTGTGGATCTCCAGCGTCTGCAGATTTTCTTGTGTTTATTATCTAGAAGTTCCAGAGAGTGTACCAACAGATACTGGAAAAAAAAGATACAAGTTTAAGAGGGTTAAGTTGCAATATGTAATGATTTGGGAGGGTGTAGGAAGGTGAATAAGGTTTCAAATCATACATATTATAATGAATTTCAAACTAATCTCTGGCTAGACTCAGTAATCTAGTATCTGAAGCAGTCAAGCCAAGTTTTCCCATTAAGATGGGAATTTCTAGGTTCCCAGACTTTAAATAAGAGAATTGAAAAGTTCTATCAACAGAGGCATTAGTTAAGGTTAAATCCATGGAAAAATCAGGGTAAATGCAAACAGTAGGGTGTGGAGAAAAATCTAATGGGCACCATTTAAACAATTGTTTTCAGGCTTAGAGGTGATGTGCCCAGAACTTTCCACTGGAGTCATTGTGAACCAATTTGCACTATTTAAAGAAAGTAAGAGAAAAAAATAGAAGATAAGGTAATTAGCAAGAAATAGAAGTGCTGGAAGCTATTATGAAGGAAGTTATAGCAAGGCATTTAGAAAATAGTAATAGGATTAGAGTCGATGTGGATTTATGACAGTGAAACAACTCTTGACAAATTATCGTCATGGCATATGGAATTAAGCATGGGAGAAGGTGTGGCCATTCATTCTGGCGGAAAAATACTTTGTAAACAATGAAAGATTGAAAGCTGCTGGTGTTCAGATGGATGTGGGTGTCCTTGCACATAAATAACATCCAGATTAAGTGAGAAATTAGGAAAGCAAACGTATGTTGGCATATCAAGAGAATTTGAGAACAAGATCTGTGAGTTCTTGGTCTAGTAATGTCGATTCTGGTGAGACTGCATTGAGAATATTGTGCACAGGTAAGACCACCTACCTAAATAAATGAACAACCTAAACAAAGGAGGAAAACAGTACTAGACTGGTTTCTGTGATTACAGAACCTGTGAATGAGGAGAGATGAAATTGACAGAAGACTGCATACTGGGCAGCAGTGATCGAGAATAAAGGGTTCCATTTCAGAGTGAAATAAAGAGGGAATTCTTCACTCAGAACTGGAACTTTTACCACAGGGACCAGAAGAGGCCACATCAGTGACTTATTGAAGAACAAGGTAGATAGATTTCTAAATACAAAAGACATCAAGAATGTGGGGCAGATGTTCCAGGCAAAACCAATCGTTGAACAACTGGCACCAAAAATGGATGATAATTGTTTCAATTCTTAACTACTGAATCAAGTAATCTGGTGTGACTTTTAAATAAATTGAGTATTGGGAGACAAAGCTGAAAATTAAAAGTTTGTTTAACTTCAAGGACAATGAAGCAGGAATTGATCATTTTCTTCCTGGGGAATGATGAGGAAAGCTCAGGAAATGGCTTCCAAGACACTATTTTTTGGTGATACATTACCTTGTCACTAATGTATCAACTGCACCGATTCATTGAGACAGTGAGCACCATCTATTCAGCAACTTACCTGTTTTTCTCTTTACTGCAGGATATTTTAGTCACAATGAAGAAGCAGTCCTTTAACCCACCTTGTCTATGCTGACTATCATGCCTGTCAATACTGATCCCACTTGCCCGCATTAATTCCATATCCCTCTCATTCAAACTCCTGATCAGATAAAATGCTGTTATGTTCCAGCCTCCACATTCTCCTCTAGCAGTGCCAACCAGATACCAATTACTCTTTGTGTGAAAAATGTACCCCTCAAATTCCCTTTAGACCTCTTCCCTCTCACATCAAATCTATGCCTTCTAGTTTTAGATGCCCCACTATGGTGAACAGGCTCTGGGTGCCTATTCTATTGATGCCTCTGATAAATTTATGTTAATAGCAAAACAGATCATTTAGTTAAAGCCACAGACTTGAACTAATTCCCATGGTAACATTCTTTCTCTCTTCACGTGCCTTGCACGTTACACGCTTGGACGATCATGTCTTTCCACATCGAACGATCCCATGCAGCGTCAATGATATCTCGTACACTTAGATCTGTTAGTTCTTTCACAGTGTCCATATATTTTCTTCTTTGCCTTCCTCTTCTGTTATGGCCTTGTAATATTAGGCATTCTATTTCTTCCTTTCTGATGACGTGGCCCAGGAATTTAACTTTCCTCTCATTTAATGGTCTCATTAAAGATCTTTTTGTATGGGCACGTTGGAGCAAAGTCTCATTAGTTACCCTATCTCTATACGATATTTTTAGCATTCTTCTAAGAAACCACATTTCTGTTGCTTCTAAGTTTCTTTGGAGTTCTGGTGTCATAGTCCATGTTTTGGAAGCATATAGCAAGATTGACCAGATATAACGTTTTAGTAGCCTAAGCTTTGTTATAGAAATGTGTCTGTTGGTAAAAATGGGTTTCATTTTTTGGAAGTTGGTTTTGGCAATGGCAATTCTGCTTTTTATTTCTACTTCTAGCATCTTTTGATATAAAGTTACCAAGGTAATTAAAGCTGATCTTTTGTTCAATCTCTTGGTTACCGATGTACAGTTGGCAGTTGGGAGTATCCTGCTGTTTTGATATTACCATACATTTGTTTTTATTACAGCTGATGGTTAGACCAAAATCTGTACTTGTTTGTACTTTGTTTAGGAGGATGTGTAGGTCTTCTGCAGAACTTGCTATGAGGGTGGTATCACCTGCATATCTTATATTGTTGATGTTAACACCTCCAATTTTTATCCCATCTAGGTCTTCTATTTCGCTGAGAATCATTTCACTATAGATATTAAATAATTCCGGTGAAGCAACACATCCCTGTCTAAATCCTCTTTGAATTTTAGTCCAACTGCTTATATTATCATCAATTTTTACCGCCGCCGTTTGATACCATTATAAATTTTGAGGCAGTTGTTGGTCCCTTCCATCAATGTTTAGTTTAGGGAGAATTTGAAATAATTTTTCATGTTGCACTTTGTCAAATGCTTTAGTGAAATCAATAAAACATAAGACATCATTTTGATATTCAATTGCCCTTTCTGAAAGCATTCGTAGTATGAAAATTGCGTTCCTAGTTCCTCTATCCTTAATAAACCAATATTACAGTTTAGAAATTTTTGGTCTTAACTTGTTTTTAATTCGACTCAGAACAACTTTCAACAAAATCTTTATTCTGTAACTCATAAGACTGATTGTTCTATAATTTTTGCAGTCAATAGTTCCAGGAATTTTTGGCAGAGATATAAATACTGATTTCAGGAGATCATCAGGCAATACACTAGACTCATATATGCCATTAAACAGTTCAAATAGAGTATCTATGCTCAGATCTTCTAGGGCTTGTATCATTTCCAATGAAATTTCATCAGGTCCAGTGGCTTTACCATGTTTATGGTAACATTAGAGAACTAATATCAGTTGTTCCAGTCAAATCATAAGCCATTGATAAAGTATAGGCAAATATTTTGGTAGGAATTCATATTGCAGGTGTCATGGCGATAAATAAACTATAGATCAGATATGGATGGACAATATAGACACAGAGGATTCTGCAGATGCCAGAAATCCAAAGTAACGCACACAGACTACTAGAGGATTTCGGCAAGTCAGGCAGCTTCCATGGAGAGGAATAAACAGTCGATGTTCAGGCCAAGACCCTTCATCAGAATAGGATAGAAGCTAAAATAAGATGGTGGGGTTGAGGGGAAGGAGTGCAAGGTGATAGGTGAAACTAGGTGAGGAGGACGGTGGGCGAGGTGAATGAAGTGAAAAGCTGGGAGCTGATAGGTGGAAGAGGTAAAGGGCTGAAGAGAAAGGAATCTGATTGGATAGGATAGTGGACCATGGAAAAAAGGGAAGGAGGAGAGGCACCAGAGGGAAGGAATGAGCAGGTGAGATGAAAAGAAGGGGAATGGAAAAAGAGAGGAGGGGAGGGGAAGAAATTAGCAAAATTGATGTTCATGCTACCCAGAAGGAATATGAGGTGTTAGAGTCACAGAATCATAGAAAAGTACAGCACAGAAACAGGCCCTTTGGCCCATCTAGTCCATGCTGAACCATTTAAACTGACTACTCTCACCAACCTGCACTGGGACCATACCCCTCCATACACCAACCATCCATGTACCTACCCAAACTTCTCTTAAACATTGAAATCGAGCTCGCATTCACCAATTGCGCTGGCAGCTCATCCCATACTCACAACCCACCGAGTGAAGAAGTTCCCCCTCATGTTCCCCTTAAATATTTCACCTTTTACCCTTAACCCATGACCTCCAGTTGTAGTCCCACCCAACCTCGGGTTGTTCCTCCAACTTGAGAGTGGTCACATTGTGGTGATAGGGAAGGTCAAGGGCCCTCATGTCTGAATGGGAATGGGAAATAGAATTGAAATGGGTGGCCACTGGGAAAACCCGCCTTTTTGAGGCGGGGTGATGAAGCAAGGGTGCTGAACGAAGCTGTCACCCAATCTGTGTCGTGACTCACTGATGCAAAGGAGGCCACACCAGGAGCACCGGATACGGTCGATGACCATGACAGACTCTCAGGTGTAGGATGAGTTGCACGTCAAGCACTTGCTGACTTTACCACAGGCATCTGTTGGAATGGTTTACATGGCTCTTGTTAGTACTTGCTGAGTTACAGGAAAGCTTTGGGATTCGAAATACAACATGCAGCATATCTCAGCATAAGACAGCACTGGAATTACAGGAATCCAAACTAATATCACAGGTGTTTCGTTTTGAGTATTTATTGAAATGTGGTTTAAAATGTTCACTCCTCTGTATTGCCCCTCAGCAACTAATTCTCCAAGATGTGATCAGACTGATTTCAATGAAATAAGAATGTTTCTCAGTGCATTTACCACAAGGAAACTACTTGTATTATCAATAAGATCTGGATTTCATTTTGGTTAAAAATATATTCCCTTACTGTTACTGTGTTAGGGAATGACTTATCAAGTTCAGATTGCTGGCTTAGATCCACTTGAACTGAATTTCTCACAATATACTGTTCATTTTTCTTCAAAGAATGAAATATACCTGGAATTCATCCTTCGAATTATTAAAATTATTGAATCTGACAGAGATTGTTTGAAATTGGACTAATAGTTTGACATGATGAATGAATCCTCTATCTTTTATTAGATGGATCCAAATAGGGCATTTATGCCCAATTACTATTTTGCCTTTATAAGAAAATAACCAAAGGAAGTCTGGTGCCACACACAAAAAGCTGGATGTACTCAATGAGTCAGGCGGTATCTATGGAGGGAAATGGACAGTTGATGCTTCAGATCGAGACCCTTTTTCAGCATTGAAATTGATAAACATTTGATAATAGTAGAAATAAATTTAAAAATTGTAATATGTGTTTGCATCAGCATTTTAGTCTTGATTTCTCTAAAAATTGCTTCCAAAGAGTTCACATCAGACCAATGATGATTTGAGCTGCTGTTGCTTCTTCCTCTCAAGACCACGAGTTCCTTTGTCAAGTGAGAAATGGATGGAGAAACAGCATTTATTTTTTGAGTTAATCGAGTGATGTGAACAGTGTTGGTGTTGTCAAAAGAGATAGCTTTTCAAGATATACGAAGGAAATGAGTGATAGTGGAACCAATGGACAAGTGTGCCATCGAACTCTTTCTCATTGAAGCTTACCTCAGTTGAGTCCTGAAGGCCAATATTGCTTAGGCATCAAGATCTAACTATTTCCAGCTTTTGCAGATTTTCACTTGTTTCTAACAACTGGGATCTGGTCCCAAATATGGTGGAGTGGCTGGGCCAGAACAAGACCCACCTCATAAACTCCTCTGAATGCCTTAAGTAATCAGCTAACCCTCACCTCCAATTTAGATAACTATCTAAACTGTCAATATTTATAGGTATTTCTGAATGAATCTCAAATTGGAAACATTTAATTACCATTACAAATGAAAAACGAAGTTTAAAACTGTTCCATATTTGTTAAGAAATAAAAATAATTGCAATAATTAAGAACACATTCAATTGGCTAAAGGCATATTAAAACTGCCAAAATTACTTTTTAAAAAAATTAATTTACCTCTTTACCCCTTGTCCCAATAGTTCTGGAAAGCCTATCCTCACAGTCTAATCTGGAGTGAGTTCCCCTGCGTAAATGCCCAGTAATTGCAGCAAGGCTCAGCACTGTAACTTGGCAGGGCTTGCTCGGCCATTAAACTTGGGGCTTCCTCGACTGCATGCCTCTTGAAACATAGTGATGCTTATACTGTAAATGCTGTGGTTCTATGCAGACGTGCCAGATTCACACTCAAAATCTCAGTCCAATAAAATGAGTAGGTGCTTTCCACGATATCCAAATCCGTCCTACAATGGGACGACCAGAGCTGCACACAGATTGCCTGTGGGTGAGGCCTCCAGTCACTCCTCTCTGAGTACTGCTGTGACGTTCTCTCTGACCAGTAATGCAAGCCCTCCGCCCCTTTAAACCTCTTCTCTATCATGTCGAAAACAAACAAATGCCCGGAACATTGAGCAATGGTCTTAGCCCATTCAAATCAAACTCCCTGTAATGTCAACAGCATTGTAATTCCATGTACTGATCCAGGCTCTAAATTCATCCCCTTTACTATAATACTTCTAGCGTTGAAATAAACGCGTTTTAGCCCATTGGACCCATCATGTTGATTAGCCTCTCTCTCTCCCCTTGCCCTTCCTTTCAAGCTTATGTGTCATACTATCTTTCTCATCCTCAACTCTACACTCGTTGTACTCCTGCTATGGTTCCCACCCCAATGCCACTCTTGTTTAACCTCTCCCGAGCAGCACTACCAAACGCCCCAGTGAAGACATTGGTTCTCCTGCATTTCAGGTGCAAACCACCTCGTTGATACTGCCCTGGACGTCTTCCCAGTGATCTCCTACCTACGCCAGCAACTAACCCATGTATTGAACTGCACTGTAATGAGAGAGCGATGGATGTTGGTGAACCCACGTGCAGAGTGCGGTCTAGAATACGCTCAGACTCAAAATCAAGACAAGACTGCACAAACAAACTCCAAAGGCAAAATCACAAGTAGTAGTACTAGAAATGGGACTCCTGCAATTGAGCATGAGGCCTTTATGTACAGAATTTCCATGGAGGAGTGTGACAGTTTGAGTCTTAAAGGGACAGCAGCAGTTAACAATATTCCTGGGAATTGGAATGGCGAAACTTGGATGCCTGCTGTTGTTTAGTTGGGACCATGGCACTGCACTATGTATCTTCTTTTCACCTTACATGGGACACATCCTGTGATTACAACCCCTGAAGTTTGGCTCTAACTTTATACCTAGGCTCCTAAAGTCATTTTGCAGGACCTTGTCCCCGCTCCTGTCATTGGTACCACTAAGGACCATGACCACTGACTGCTCGCACTGTCCTCTCAAAATGTTCTACACACTACTATGAAATCCACTTGTCCCTGGTACCAGGGTGGCAACACACTATCCTGGAGTCTCAACTTCAGCACAGAAACGCCAACTGAACCCTTTACTGTTGAGTCCCCCGTCACTGCCACTCTGCCTTAACTTCACCCTTCACTTCTTTGCCTCAGAGCTGGCTACGGTGCCACTGACCCAGACAATGGTCTCTGAAAGGTGATACCCCCACAAAGGTATCCAAAGGGGATACCGTTGAGGGTAATGACCATAAGGGAGCCCTACACAGTCTGTTTACTCCCCTTACTTCTCCTCCTGGTCACTCATCGGTCTGCAGCCTGCACCCGGGGTGTGACCGCCCCACTAAAACTCTTGTCTATGAGACCCTCGGAATCTCAGATGATCTTGAATATACCCATCTCCAGCTCCATTTCTTTCACCTGTTCTCTCAGGAGCTGCAACCGGGTCCACTTCCCACCGATGTCATCAAGGAGATGGTGACATTCCCTAACTTCTCACGTCTTGCAGGAGGACCATTCCATTAGCCCTCAACCCTACTACCTGGTGCCCTCCTGCTGTGTAAACCAACACTAATATCATTCTTTCTCAACCATCATAGTCAAAGGACAACTTCAATGTTTTGCTCCAGAAACACTAGAACTGGTGTGACTTTGTATTACATATGTACACAACAAAATAGAAGCAGGAAGCAGCCACCCGCCCCCTCAAGTCTGCCCCACTGTTCAATATGATTGGGGTTGCCTCAACTTCGCTTCTCTAACAGTTCCCCATAACGCTTAATTCCTCAATCTTCCGAATATTTTTCTGTCACTGACTTAAATACATCTATTGGGCTGATGTCCACTACTCTCAAAGGCAGGGAACGGCAGAGCTTTACCACGCTTCGAGAGAAGAAATAATTACACATCTCAGGTTTGAATGAGTAGTTCTTTGTCTTGCAATGATGTTCACTTGTTCATGATTCTCCTGCTATTGAAAATATTTCAACCTCTGCATGTGAAACCTCCTTAGTACCTGAGCAACAGACACAAAACGCCAGAGGAACTCAGCAGGTCAGACACCAGCCATGGCAATGAACAAGCAGTTGACGTTTCTGGCCAAGTCCCTTCATCAGGACTGAGAAGGAAGGGGGAATATGACAGAATAAAAAGGTGTGGGAGGTGGGCGGGAGGCTTGCTGGAAGGTGATAGGTGAAAACAGGTAGGTGGGAAAGGTCAAGGGCAGGAGAAGTAGGAATCTGATAGGAGAGGAGAGTGGACCGTAGGTGAAAGGGGAGGAGGAGGGGACCCAGGGGGAAGTGATAGACAGGTGAGATGAAGTAAAAGGTTAGAGTGGGAAATAAAGGAAGGAGAGGGAGTGGGGAGGTGGAGTGGAAGTTATTCACCGGAAGGAGAAATCAATATTCATTCCATCAGGTCTCTGTATGTCTGAATGAGGTGTGTGGGGTGTCAGGGAGGGGTAGCACTTCTGGTGGGGGAACATGTCGCGTCCTTTTCAAGGTGGTTAGTCCACCTTTGGTCCCCACCTGGCACTCAGCTCTCACCTGTGGCTCCTCGTAATTGTTTGCATGTGACAGCGGCCACGCCCCGGGCAACAGCTTCGACAAGCTGGCTAAACCAGGTGGGGGTAGCCGGCGGGTCTCAAGCCCTCGGTGAGAGAGGGAGTTGTCTATCCTAGCATGTGAAGACAGACTCCAGTGGATTGAGCGGACGAGACCAATGGAAGGTCCAACAGTCAAGAAGGCGGTCTCTGCAAGCGTCGTGGAACGTGTAGAGCAGGCCAAGACACAGGAGGCGTCCTGGTCATCCACTGCGCCTAGTCCCATCTCCAGCTGTCTCGACTCTGTCTTGCCACTAGATCCAGATGGGAATTGGGAAGAGAGAGTGAGGCTGACACTGCGCAACTCTCCCTCACTTAAATCCAAATCACATGCTAGTCTCAACACCATTAAATGGTGTCAAGGTCCCCATCGACGTCGATGATGGACGAACGAACACCACCAACACCCTGCGTAAATGTAACAAAACTCCAATCACATCACAACGTAGACATACTGACAATTATTTCTGAATCAACTGTTTTTTTCTAAGTGATGAAATACTACTCCTACCATTAAGAATGACATATGGCAGTAGTTTGTAAATCTCAATGCAAGGCAACAATGGTACTTCCAGTCCTCATGGGCACAGAGATAACTGTTTTCTTCCAAGAAGTAACCAAAACAAAATCTGCTGTGCATTAGGAATGATGCATGCTCAGCATAACTAACCCTAACAAAAGACTGAAGAGGTTCCAAGTCTCAGAACTGATTGGTGGTGAGTCATTAACAATACGTATCAATACAGCTGCAATTTGTTCCAATGTGAGGAAAGATACTAATGACAAAAACATCAGTCACCTCCCCTCAGTGAGAAGTGTGATGTCTTTCAAGTCATATTCAGGAGAAACTTTGAAGGCTTTGAGGCATATGGAATGCATAGTTATTGAGTTATCTCAAAAGTTATGACACATTATGCCAAGCTCTGAAAGGATTATCTTTCAGAAGTTCAGCTCAATTGAATGGACATTTTCAAAGCACATGCTGATGTGCCAACAAGTCAGTTGGAAGTACAACTGTCCGAAACTGGGAGCAGGAATCTTGGATGGCGAGTGCATATACAGATTGAACTTGGTGTCCATTTACTCAGCTACAAGCCAAGCTCAGTTGCCTCTTCCCCGAAGGGCCATATAGGGAGAAGAGATAGTGAAATTAAAAATTGTGGAATTTCACCCAAAATATTCAAAGCAATTTGACAACTCTAATGGCCACGGTGCCTAAAATAACAGTGCGATGACACCCAGATAACTTTGCATCAGACAGTCAATGGTCGATAACATCCTTCATTCCGGAGTTGGCAGGATCCAAGATTGTTTTTTTTTTAATCTTGGTTTGGCATGCATTTATACCTTCCTGGAAATAGATGAAGATCATGAGAAGTATTTTATGCCAGAGTGATGCAGAGGATAATTTACTTACTCTGGATGAAGTATTGAACAAGCATCATTGCAACATGTAACTGAAATTGTCCAAATATATCTTTGCACAGTCAGGGATAGTAGTTCTTAGACTGACAGTAGAGTGGACTTAAATTTATGATGATTATGAAGACACGTAGTGCTCTTGTCATTTAGTAATGCATGCACTAAGAAATGATACATTATTTCCTCTGGTGTGATACCACAAAACACAGGGCAAACCAAGACTGAAAAAGCTGACAAAACTACATAATTATAACATATAGTTACAACAGTGTAACAATACCATAACTTGATGAAGAAGTCCGTGAGCACAGTAAAGTTCAAAGTTTCTCAAATGTCCCACATCTCACGTAGACGGGAGAAGGAAGAAAAATTCTCCCTGCCGTGCCGACCACAATCCAACTCTGAGTCATCCGAAAACTTCGAGCTCTGATCAGCTCTCCGAGACCGAGTACTGAGCGCCATATCTGTCCGAAGGATTCGACCTCCTTCTTGGTCGCCATAAGTGGGCAAGGCCGGGGATTTTGAGGCCTACACTCCGAAAGATTCCCGACCACACAGTAACGACAGCAGCGGACGGGTGTTTCAGAAATTTCTCCAGATGGTCCTCTGTGCTTTCCCGTCCATTCTCCATCAAATCAGAATTGTCCACAGCCCCTATTTAACAGATACAATATCATTTTTCACCGGACAGCTGCGCGCGCGCAGGCGCGTCGCCATCTTCTCCTCCCGTACTTGTTTAAAATAAGGCTGATGTCCTCATGAAAGTCAAAGTCAAGGTAAACTTATTATCAAAATACGCATAGGTCACTATATACAACCTTGAGATTCATTTTCGTGCAGGCGGTATAAGGTGACGTATATGTTCCTACTTTGATAATAAATTTATTAGCAAATTTATACTTTAATAATAATTTCAGTATTAGCTTTAAATAATTTAACTTTTAATCTTTTAACTAATTTTAAATACTATTAAAATTATATTTTAATACTAATTTATAATACATTATTATTTAAAGCCAAGTACCTCAGGTGCCTTTACTGGGAATCTTTCATTGCCGTTCCTGATTCTTCACTGGCCTAAGGATTGTATTTGCATTGCCTCAGCAATGTCTTAAGCAAGGGAAAAAAATGAAATTGGATTGACATACGTCAGGCAATATTTCCATAGCAAACCTCCACGTTTACTCTGACACTGGTATATAATGCTGACATCAGCCATGTGGATGATAGGCAAGACAAACTGTCTCAAGCATTCTTAACCCAACCTAACAAAAGCGAATGTAACCACACACAAACTGAAAATTAACTAGTCTGATGACAATGTGTCAGTTTCAGCTGGGAAGAGCCATTATTGGGAATCATGGATCCTAAAGCAATCATTCCAACAAGGGCAACTTCCGGAATCCAAGCGTGGGTAGCTTTCCTGTCACAGTGTGAATATCTGATGGAATATTTTTGTCAAAATAAAATATCAGCGATGCATGGATAAGTGTACAAGTAATCTGATGTAGTGCAGGCAGTGAGTGGAACTTCTGGGCAAGGTCTCTCTGATCATGGCTGGAGGTTGTTCAGTTGACTGAGCGAGATGAACTCTTTAAGCAAGCCACTCTGAGTGGGGAAATGTAAAGGCAGGCAACAATTAACGCAAAAAGTAACGACTTCAGGTAAAACTACAACAATTTCATTTCAACTAAGTGAAACAGGTAAGGTCAATAGAACTGTGAGCATGTGTGAGACTCAGCAATGGATACTGGCGAAGCTGTTCAAGTCTGCAGTTAAAAAGATTATTTCGTAAACATTGGGAATAGGTCAGAAGTGTGTATTACAGTCAGGTGATCGCAACAGGAGAGATGCCGAATGATATGGAAATAATCTATGGTGAGGAATCTGTCCTTGATGTCAACATAGATATTAAGGAATCACAGAACAGCTGCCAGTTAATAGCATGCAAGAACTTTAGTTCAAGCAACAAACGGATGTCGGGTAAACACAGAAGTGTAGCGGTTAGTGCAATGTTATTGCAGCTCAGGGTTCAGAGTTCAATCCTGGCATTCTCTGTAAGGAGTTTGTACGTTCTCCCTGCGGGATGTGTGGGTTTGCTCCGGGTGCTCTGGTTTCCTCCCACAGTCTGGGAATGTACCAGTTACTCGGTTAATTGGTCATTGGAAATTCTCCCATGATTAAAATAAGGTTAAATTGGGGGTTGTCGGGGTAGCTGGGTGGCGGGGGTCAAAGAGCAGGAAGGGCCTGATCCACACTGTACATCTAAATAAATGGGGAAATTGAACAGACTAAGGAAGCCAATGAATTCATACTTAATGTGTGTGTGTTGCTTTCAGTGTGGTGTGTTTCTGAGCAAGTATATGTGGCTATAAAATGCAATGAAGCCTGCATGTATATGTACTTCATGCACATCTTTCAGAGATACAAACACAGAAACAGGCCCTTCTGGCCCAATGAGCTTGCACCACCCAATTACACCCACATGACCAATTAACTGTAGGTCTTCGGACTGTGGGACGAAACTGAAGCATTGGGAGGAAACCCTCGCGGTCACAAGGAGAATGTGCAAACATCTTACAGATAGCGATAAGAATTGACCCTGGGTCGCTGGCACTGCAATAACATGACGCTAACTGCATTGCTACCATGTCGTCTGTTGGTGTGCCTTGCTGTTGGACCAAACTAAAGTTTTGAAGCTTCAAGTGATTGTAGGTATTATAGCTCTAGTGTTGTCAGGATTACTGTCTTAGTTCAAGGTCTAGACCAAAATGCACGCCACAACTTCAGCCTAGTCAGACTCTTTTCAAAAGCAATATACTGGTATTTCAAACTGAAAGTATCCTTGCAAATCACCTCTACCGTCTCTACCCTGATATAACATCCTTCTTCACACTGTGAGCACGTGGCCAAGTGGTTAAGGCATTAGACTAGCAACCTGAAGGTCGTGAGTTCGAGCCCCAGCCGAGGTAGCATGTTGTGTCCTTGAGCAAGGCACTTAACCACACAGTGCTCTGCGACGACACTGGTGCCAAGCTGTATCGGCCCTGGTGCCCTTCCCTTGGACAATATCGGTATCGTGGAGAGGGGAAACTTGCAGCATGGGCAACTGCTGGTCTTCCATAGAACCTTGCCCAGGCCTGTGCCCTGGAGAGTGAAGACTTTCCAGGCGCAGATCCATGGTCCCGCAAGACTAACGGATGCCTCACACTGTTACTGTCACTGAAGCCCGAAGGCACACACTCAGTGATTCAGCAACAGCTTCTTCCCCTCTGCCATCTGATTCCTAAATAGACATTGAACATGAACACTACCTCACAACTTTTTTGTATCTTATTTTTGCACTATCTATTTTAACTTGTCTATTTTATGGACATAATGTAACTCAGTTTTTATTCTCTCTGTATTTATTTATCATGTATTTCTTGTACTGCTACTGTAAAGTTCACAAATTTCACAACATATACCAGTGATATTAAATGAGTTTCTGATTCTTGTAATTTGCTGACCAGAACTGTTCATAGTACTCAAGCTGCCTTAACTAGTCTGTTCAATATTTCTAGCATGACTTTTCTGCTCCTATATTCTGCAGACCTCTATAAAGTAAATAAGTATTTGTACATAAAGTTGCATTTTAAGGTACAGCTCAATCAACCAATCAAGATTATTTACTGTCAATTCCAGAATATTAGTGTAAAGGAGAATATGATGCCGCACAATAAGATAAAGTACATGGAAAAGAGTACAGTCAGCATTTCAGGTCAAGATATTGACTGTGCTCTTTCCCATAATTGCTGCCTGGCCTGCTGAGTTCCTCCAGTACTTTGTGGGTATTGCTCGGATTTTCAGCATCATCAGGTTTTCTCTGGTTTGAAGATAAAGAATACAATAATAATAATAATAAAACACAGTAATAGTTTACTAAATAGCAGAAATAAGCCATTAAAAACAACTCAGTCCTCATAACATTTTCAGTCTGACTGTCATTTCGACTGCAGAATCTGGTACAGTGTTAAGTTCAGAAAAACATAAGGAATAGAACAAAGGTCAGGTTGGCTGTTTTGAGCTTTCACTGTTTGTCTCCAATGAAATTTTGGCTGGTCTTACCCTTGGCCTCAGCTCCAGTTTTCTGCCGGATCCTCATGGCTCTTAACTCCACAGCTGTTCAAAATTTTCCTCAGCTTCAAATAGACACAATGACCTCCCAGGCATAGTGCTGTGTGATGAAGAAGTCGAGTTTTACTGCCTTCATCCGAGTGTGCTTCTAGACGCAAGATATAGATGCAGGATCGTGGCCTCTTTTTCTCTCTGGTTTGCATTTGGCTTGCCGTGTCTTCCCAAGATTGTCCTCTTTCAATTTTTTTTTCAAGTTTCCCAGTGTTGCCATATTTATTTTTGCAGCCCTTTAAGGGAATTATGATGCTCAACGTCAAGTTCATTATTAAGTCTAGGCAAACTTCACTGGGTATGATTGGCATGAAAGTTAAGTTTCTTGCAGATGTAGAGCAGTAAATTATAAGGATTAAAAAGTAGAGGACGATATAATTTCATCACAAAACACTGATCAGCTGCTAATAATCTAGTGAAGGTACTGTTAATGGGTTGGGCCTGAAGAACCTCCTGTGGCAAAAGAGTTCAACTGTAAAGATGAAAGCCACGGTTCACAGAGAATGTTGTCATCATGCTCTGTATTAAGACATATATAAAGAGCATCAAGTGAAAACTGTTGCTGTTGGCTGATTATCAGCTCTTCGCCAGCATTAAAGCATCTGTTCCTTTTAGTGCAATATACAATGATATCACTGCTCAGTCTGGCAGCTTTAATTTGCCTCAGATGCACCCCATGCCAAATGCAGCCCAGTCCCAGGTTAGACGCTCATAATTCTTTCCATCTCACTGGCCTTTTCCCAAACCCACCATGAGATCTGCTGTCGCAGGATAATTCCCTGATTGAGACTTCTTCGCAAATTAAAAAACTTTGTCCTACTTCTCACCAGACAATGTAGCAGGAGTTGACACAGGACTGAGATGGGTCAGAGGCACCCAGAGACCTTGCGCACTCGTTGGCACTCGACAATTTTGTCTACAGAATGCTCTTTACAAACAAGGGCTTTGATTCCTTGAAGTTAAGCATGTTTAAGATTCAAGATTCAAGATTATTTATTGCTATTCTTCAGCACAAGAGTGTAAAGGGATGAACTGATTGCTACTCTGTATCCAATACAGCATTATAAAAAACACAATTAGCATAAAGGACACGTGAAATATAAACATAAAGACAATCCAATAACACACAGTGTAAAAGTAACTGTTACATACACAGAGTGATTGTATGTAGGTGCTCTGTACTCTGTACGCAGTGGTGGTGAGGGTGGCGGGTAGTGGCGTGGGTTAATTGCTGGAGATGTTTAATGCAATTTTTGGCAGATAAACTTAGGACACATTCATCAACATTAAAACCTTATAAAAACAGAATGTTGTATGATATAATTATATCATACCACCTGGGTGGCGGGGTGCAGATTTGTTTCTACCAGAGGAGATGTAAGGCTCTGCGTCCCTTCCCGAGCCTTCATGTCACCCTTGGGCAAGGCGTAGCAACTGCTTGGCCGCCCGATCAGGGTCCCATGAAGCCACGGGAGCAGGTGGTGGATGGTCGTACGAGCAGCCGGTGCACATCACAAGTCCTGGATATGCGGCCGCTGGCGCCAGGCAGACAATCTCTGAAGGGTATTGATAATGGCTGGGGTCACCCATCTTGTAAAGACACTGCCCACAAGAAGGCAATGGCAAACCACTTCTGCAGAAAAATTTGCCAAGAACAATCATGGTCATGGACAGAGAAAAGAATAAGAGCATCAGATGGAGAGACAGATTAAAGACAGATAGAAGACCAGGATCGCCATATCATACAACTCGGCACATGATGATATTGATGACGTATGTTCACCAAGTGAAGGCTCCTGAGCTATGGAAAGTGGTCCACATCTTCATGGGTTTAGATTAGATTAGATTATGAGGACACTCAGTCCTCATTTATTTTCATTTAGAAATGCATGCATGCATTAAGAAATGATATAATGTTCCTCCAGAGTGATATCACAAAAATAACAGGACAAACCAAAGACTAACACTGACAAGACCACATAATTATAACGTATAGTTACAGCAGTGCAAAGCAATACCATAATTTGATAAAGAGCAGACCATGGGAACGGTAAAAAAAAAGTCTCAAATTTCCGATCAACTCCCAATAGTCCCCGATAGCAGGCAGCAGAAGGGAGAGACTCCCTCTGCCCTAAACCTCCAGGCACCGACAACAGTCGATGCATTGGAAACACCCGACCACAGCCGACCCCGAGTCCGTCCGAAAACTTCGGGCCTCCGACCAGCCCTTCGACACCGAGCACCATCTCTGCCGAGTGCCTCGACCCTGTCCCGGCCGCCAAGCAACAAGCAAAGCCGAGGATTCGGGGCCTTCCCCTCCGGAGATTCCGGATCACACAGTAACAGCGGCAGTGAAGAAGGCATTTCAGAAGTTTCTCCAGATGTTGCTCCGTTCTCACACGTCTGTCTCCATCAAATCAGGATTGTGCACGGCACCCTACTTGACAGTTTACAGATGTCATTCACCAGAGTGGCCGTGCAAGCTGTGTCGCGCCATCTTCTCCTCCTCCAGGGTTTCACCATGGATCTCAATTATCGAGGGAACAGTGCCATGTAGCAGGGACAGGCTGGTAGAGGTAGTGCACGGAGCATCCTTTCAAATACGTCAGTGAGACGGTCAGTGATGACTTGGAACACCGTCTCTGAGTGTGCACGTATGCAAGTGTCAGTCGCATGTATACAGGTGTCATTTGCATACTGCATAATCAAGCTTCATTTGCATAATGCACCTCAATGTCTGAAACTGGGGTGCCTTTGATTCAAAGTTCAAAGTTCAAAGTAGATTCTATTATCAAAGTACATATATGTCAACGTATACAAACCAGAAATTCATTTATTATGGGCATACTCAATAAATCGATAACAGAATCAATGCAAGACCGCCCAGAGTGCAGAAGACAAAAAACTTTGCAAATACAAAGAGAAGAAGTAATAATAATAATAATTAATAAATAAGCAATTACTATCAAGAACATATGATGAACAATCCTTGAAAGTGAGTCCATTGGCTGTAGGAATGGTTCAATGATGAGGCAAGTGAAGTTGAGTGAAGTTATCTCCTTTGGTTCAAGAGCCTGATGGTTGAGGGGTAATAGCTGTTCCTGAACCCGGTGGTGTGAACCCTGAGGCTCTTGTACCTTCTTCCTGATGGCAGCAGCAAGAAGCGAGCATAGCCTGGGCAGAGCAGAGGCAACAAGTGGTGTAGTTTCCCAATCATTTTGTAGATCAAGCAGGAAGCTTGTTGGAAGTTAGGTTGCAGGATTGTCAAGCGACTGCTGAGCAATAGATTGGGAAGAGGGTACATGTCATTCATCACCCTTGCTTGTCTCTGTTCTGCACTTGGATTGGGCCTAATGAATCTAGAATCTCAGCCAACACACACTGTATTGCGAACAAAAACAGAATAGCTGGAGGAACTCAACTGGAGAGAAAGAAACCGTTTAACATTTTGCTTTGAAAGCCCTTTCATCAAAACTGGGAAGGAGAGAAAGTAAATCAGTCTGAGAGGAGAAGGTTGGGAGAGCAAAGGGCTCAAAACATGTGATCTTGGTAAATGGGTGAATGTCATCACCTCTGGAGAACGGCAACTCTGTACGATGAATCTTTAGGCCCGTCTGTTCTTTGGACAGTCAAAGCAAGTCATCTTATCTATGCTTCTCAATAATTAATTATCTATCTATCTATCTATCTATCTATTTATGAATTGAAAATACACGTGGACTAAGATGTTAACTGTCCTGTGCTATCACCAGTGGGCTCATCAGTTGATCTGCCACCTGTCTTCAGGAGTTTCGGCCCGCTTATGACCAAGACTCCCTCAAGGTGGTGGGCCAGCAGTGCTAAAGCACCACCTCCCACTGGTGAGCTTAAAAACTTGGCGTCTGCCTCTATCAGAGTTGTTGGTCGCTTCCATCCAACAGATAGTCTACTCTTCAGGTGTCTACGCAACTACTGAAGGGTTTGCAAGATATGTATACACTGTCCGACTATCTGCCCCTCTGGACATATTTGGTCCACACCCATGCTGATCCTGTCTCTGCTGCCTCAGCTACAGCCCTGCTGGTTGACTTGATCTCTCTTCTAGTGAAGCTAAGATACTGCACAGTACAGACCCTACCGGCTGCCAAGCAACCACCGATTCAACCATAACCTAATCACAGGACAATTTACAAACTCCTTACAGATGATGTCAGAAGTGAACTCTGAAATCCAACGCCACGAGCTGCGATGGTGCCGCGCTAACCGCCACGCGGCCGCGCATGATGTCACCCCTCAGCCTAATGGGTGAGCAAAGAATGCATGCTAATGAAACCTACCAGAGCTCGCGGATGTGAGTAGCTTCCCACCGAACAGGTTGGTGCATCCAAGCAACTGGAGTGGCCAGATGTGAGCAAGTACGAATGAGTGAGTTGGTACATCAAACAGCTGGAGTGGCCAGATGTGAAGAGGTATCCGAGGACGTGGTAGAACCCTAACCCCCCAAACAGTTGGCTTGACAACATATTGCAGCTGTCAGGATCCTAGAAAAGGGATCCGTTCAGTTAGGCAGAACACTCATTAGCAGCCGACGGAAGAAACATGACAATCAAACGAGAGCAGAGACCAACACTGCCATCAGTTGAATTTACATGAAGGGCAGGAGTCTGTGCTGTCAATTCTTTTTTTCCCATGTTCATTATTTATAATGAAACTTCTGCAGCAACAGCATTATTAGTGTCCCTCCACTAAACTCCAATTTGTTTCATTACACGCTGTTCAGTTTTGATTTCCCACTTTTTCTTCTTTGGTTTTGGTGGATCATTCACTGGGCCTAATCTGAGCTCAGACATGACACCTCCTGTTGCTGTAATGTCCACACTTCAGGTGCTTGTTTCCTAAAGGCAGGCAGTGATGAAAAGCAGCAGTGAGTCCTCGTCTGGGCACAAAACTAAGGAGAAATATCAAAGTCTCCTCAAACAATCCAGTGTAGTTTTACAGTAACCTCAGATCAGATTGTTGTTCCCCCCTGTTGTCCTGCTGCCAAATATATTTATTCATTTCCTTGGTCTGATCTCAATCTAAGTGTAACTCTTTGATGTCTGGAGCAGCCCTGCTTGAATTGACATAATGGATGCCAGGATCGCAGGGCTGTTCAGTGTGTCTACGTCGTGCCTTCGCTTTATGTGAAAATGGCAGGGATGGGGAAAAACCAGTTGGACTATCACGCCCACTCCAAGTCTTTGATGAACAGAGCAATGTGACTAAACATTTCACCACCACCCACAGCCAAATAAGCTACAGGTCAGACAAAAATTCGGGATCAGAAAGGGAAGAGCTGCTGTTGAAAACTCCTGCCTGATCCCCAGGCAAAAGCAAGCCAGTTCAGAAGATTGCACCATTGAGAAGGTAAGTGCCTTGCATAGGTCATGTTCTCCATAAAAAGTCTCTGGAACTGTTCGGAAGATTGCATGGAGCGTCGAAGTCACCCGCCTTCTCAGTGACGCATTCTCCGCGGCAGCTGAGATCATTCCTGCTCCCCCAGTGCAGAAACTTGGCATTGATCTCATCCGTCACCAAGTCGCTTCAGTGGGTTACTGCTTTTTGGGAAAAGGCAAGGCAGACTGCGCTTATATAGCACCTTTGAGGCCCTAACAACAAACCGAAGCACTTAACAACCAGTGACATATTTTGAAATGCTGCTAACATTGTAATGGAAGGGCAGGCAACTAAGGGAGTTTCTTATTGCAGAACAGCGACTGCACGGAGCAGGTCAGTCCTCCAGGAAAGTCACTCTTCAGTTACAGTACTTTTTCAAATATGAAGTCATATTGAATCATCCTGATATTGTTCATGTAAAGCATTGTAAGCCAACAGTCTGCTTCCTTCCAATATGTGTATGAAATCCCTCTCATATTGGATAGTTCTCCATACTCAATAAACAATACAAGTATTGGCAACACACAAAATGCTGGAGGAATTCAACAGGCCAGGCAGCGTCTATGGAAAAGAGTACAGTCGAAGTTTTGGGCCAAGACCCTTCGGCAGGACTGGAGAAAAAAAGATGAGGAGATTTGAAAGATGGGAGAGGGGAGAGAGAAACACAAGATGATAGGTGAAACTGGGAGGGGGAGGGATGAAGTAAAGAGCTGGAAAATTGAATGGTGAAAGAGATACAGGGCTGGAGGAGGGGGAGGCTGATATGTGGGGATAGAAGGCCATGGAAGAAAGAAAAGAGGGGGGAGGAGCACCAGAGGGAGGTGATGGTCAGGCAAGAAGATAAGGTGAGAGAGGGAAAAGGGGACGGGGTCTGCTGATGTTCAAGAAATCGATGTCCATGCCATCAGGTTGGTGGCTACCCAGACGGAATATAAGGTGTTGTTCCCCCAACCTGAGTGTGGCCTCATCGTGACAGTAGAGATTAGATTAGATTCAACTTTATTGTCATTGTGCCGAGTACAGATACAAAGCCAATGAACTGCATTTAGCACCTGACCAGAAATGCAAAGAATAGTGTTATTTACAAAATAACTGCGAATTTTAAAAGTGCTACAGCACACAAATATAAAAGTACTGAGACGGTACAATACGAATGCAATACTGCTTAGCGCTGTGATGAGAGGTTTAGCAGTGTCACAGCCTCAGGGAAGAAGCTCTTCCTGTGCCTGCTGGTGCAGGAGTGGAGGCTTCTGTAGCGCCTACCGGATGGGAGGAGAGTAAAAAGTCCATGATTAGGGTGATATGCATCCCTGATAATGCTTTTCGCCCTGCCCAGGCAGCGTTTATGGTAGATGTTCTCAATGGTGGGCAATTGGGTGCCGATAATCCACTGGGCAGTTTTCACCACACACTGGAGTGCTTTGCAGTCCGAAACGGGACAATTGCCATACCACACTGAGATGCAGTTGGTGAGTATGCTCTCAATGGTACAGCGGTAAAGGTCCGTCAGTATCCTGGGACAAAGGTGAGCTTTCTTGATGCTCCGCAGGAAATAAAGACACTGTTGCACCTTTTTGACCAGGATGGAGGAGTTCAGGGACCAGGTGTCCTCATGTCCTCAGAAATGTGGACACCAAGGAATTTGAAGCTTGATACACGCTCCACTACAGCTCCGTTGATGCAGATGGGGACGTGAGTGTGGCTCCTAGCATGCCTGAAGTCCACAATGATCTCCTTTGAGATCAAATGAGGAGGCCACAGATTGACATATCGATATAAATATTTGTTGTTTCTGCTTCTGAAGAGCCATTCCTGACAAAATAAACAATAGCGGTTGCTGAAATAATTGTGTTCGAATAGTCAGTGCACAATAAAAAAAACCATAAGGATTCGAGATCTATTCGAGCTACTGATGTAGAAAGTGTTTTTGTATTTACTTTCTGGTCATCAGATAACACAACCTCCAGCTCTCTCTGTCTGGATTTAGTTTGAACCCAGGGTTCATAGTGCAGGGGCAGTCTTATGGACACACGCCAGAACCTTGTAAGTTGTGTTGTCTGATGAATGAGAGTGTGGGGTGATGTAAAACCATACCACAGTGAGTCGCAGTTATTCAAAGAGGCAGCTCTCGATTACTGTCAATCCTTTTCCCTTCGGGTTAATTCTTTGTTGCTACTGTCCTCAGGCAAGCCACTGAGTCTGAAGTATCCCCTGGAAATTATTATCATCATTTGCAATGATTGCTTATGATTTTACAATGTTTTTATTTGTTTACAGATGTTAGTCAGTGCGCTATGGCTTCAGTTTTGCTTACTAACAGTGATCAAATCACGTAACCGCAGTCATGACATGACCCAAAAGGGTCTGTTTTTTTTAACTCCACAATAAGATCACATTGTTACTCCCAAGCAGCATGGTAGCATAGTGGTTTTCACAATGCTTTACGTACTATTATGTCCAGATGGTTCAGTTTAATATCAGAGAATGTATACATGATACAGCCTGAAATTCTTACTCTTCACAGACATCTAAGAAACAGAAAAAGAACCAAAGAATGAAAGGCAGAAACATCAGGATTCCAAAGCTCCCCCTGCCCCCTCCCATGGAAAAGCAGCAGCAAAGGCATCGACCCTCCCTTCCCCCCCCCCACTTGCACCAGCAAAAGCACAGATTCTACTCTCCCTACCATGCAAGCAATAACAGAGCCCCCAAAGAGACCTCGATCTAGAGTCCATCAAAAACTATAGTCCTTAACCCAGCGCTCTGGTACCTCAGACAGGCTCTCTCACTAGCAAGGGAAACAAAGGTCACTCCTGCAAGAACGAGAGCTGGAGAGCAGCAGGTCGCGGTTCCGATGTTACAATCTTCCATGTCACTTCACTTCCCCTGTTTCCTCGACGTACCGGTTGGTAGATTAGTAGGTCATTGTAAATTACCCCATGATTAGGCCAGGGTTAAATTGAGGTTTGCTGGATAGCATGGCTTGAAGGGCCAGAAGGGCCTATTCCACTCTGTATAAGTAACTGGAAAAGGGATGACGAGTGTGTTTTAGAGTCTAGCCCTGGAAGTTTCAATGTCTAGGATTTTACAGTACAACTGTGAGCCAGCCACTGGCCAGAGACAAATATCTGTGTGCTATGAACCATTAAGATCCATGCCCTGCATGTTCAAATGCTGCCAAATCTGGCTCAATGTATTGCACTCTTACCGCTCGATCATAGCCTCACAGGTTTAAATCACACTCTAGAGACAGAACATCAAACCTGATATATTGGATCTGTGCTGAGAGGGTGCCCAAGGACTGCAGGTGGTGCCCCTAGGAAGAGGCATTGAATCACATCTTGGTTAACATAAAGCATAATAGCGTAATGCTTAGCACAACAGTTTACAGTATCAGTGACCCAGGTTCAATTCCCGCCACTGCCTGTTAAGGAGTTGGTGCATTCTACCCGTGACCGCATGGGTTTCCGCTGGGTGCTCTGGTTTCCTCCCACAGTCCAAAGTCCTACTGGTTGGTAGGCTAATTGATTATTGTGAATTGACCCATGATTAAGTTAGGGAATTGCTGGGCAGTGCAGCTCGAAGTGCCAGAAGGGCCTATTACACACTGTATCTCAACAAATAAATAAAAGATCCCAAGGCCTTGGTTCGAAGAGCCCTTGAGTTGTCAGTTCACCTGTGTGGAGTTTTATGGATCCAAACACCAATGTTACTGAAAAGAAATTCTCCAACCATAATTCCACTGCTCTTTATGTCCCTCGCCATATACCAATGATCTTTATGGAGTCTAACTGTGTACTAATTTGCTGCTAGAATGCATGTAACAGTGATCACATTTCAACAAGTATGCCACTGACTGCTGGGGAATCATAGGGTCAGAAAAGGCATTAAAATATGTGCAAATTATTAGACCATAAGATATAGTAGAATTAGACCATTTGGCTCACTGAGTCTGCTCTGCCAGTTCATCATAGCTAATCTAGTTTTCCCTCTCCGCCCTGATCTCCTGCCTTCTCACCATATCCCTCCATTCCTGACTAATCAAGAATCTATCAATCTCTGCCTTAGAGATACCCCATGACTTGGCCTCCACAGCCACTTGTAATGAATACCACAGATTCACTACTCTCTGGTTAAAGAAACTCCTGCTCATCTCTGTTCTAAAAGGACGCCCCTCTGTTCTGAGGCTGTGTCCTCTGGTCATAGACTCCCCCACCATAAGAAACATTCTCTCCACATCCACTCTATCGAGGCCTACCAACATTCAGTAGGTTTCAATGAGGTCACCCCTCATTCTTCTGAATTCTAGTGACTACAGACCCAGAGCCATCAAATGCTCCTCATGTGACAAGCCTTCATTCCCTAAATATTTCTTGTGAAACACCTTTGAACCCTCTCCAATGTCAACACAAACTTCCATTGATAAGGGGCCCAGAACTGCTCACAATACTCAGTGAGGCCTCCCCAGTGCTCTATAAAGCATCAACATTACGTCCTTGCTTTATTCTACTCTTCCAAACAGTAATTGTTCTATCAAGAATGAGAACTTACAAAATAACTTGTTATCTAATTACAAAAATTGGACGGAGGCAGAACTTTCTACATTTGGGTTTCTGGCCCACTCTTGCCTGAAATACCTTTGGAAATGTTGCTACGAGCAACATGTTTTGTGAACAGAAGCACTTTCTGCTCCCCGTACGAGCCTTCAACTTTTGACCCCTTAGGTTTTAACTTTCTCCTCCCTGACTCACTTAAGTAGCACAGTGAGACAGCATAGTGTCATGGCCAGGTATTAGTTATATCAGACTCCATCATCAGTTATACCAACTGTAAAAAAACAACACACATCAAAGTTGCTGGTGAACGCAGCAGGCCAGGCAGCATCTCTAGGAAGAGGACATTTTGGGCCCAGACCCTTCGTCAGGACTAACTGAAGGAAGAGCTAGTAAGAGATTTGAAAGTGGGAGGGAGAGGGGGAGATCCAAAATGATAGGAGAAGACAGGAGGGAGAGGGATGGAGCCAAGAGCTGGGCAGGTGATTGGCAAAAGGGATATGAGAGGATCATGGGACAGGAGGCCCAGGGAGAAGGAAAAAGTAAAGCCAAATACACAAAGAAGCTATTTTTTTGAGATGCAATAATTAAAGCAATTCATTTGTAATCCCCTTTTCATTCAAACATTCTTTAATTCCTAGTGCCTGTTGTGGAATATTCCAGGAAGTCTTCATTCAAACAACATGGGTTTCAAATTTGTTTTCTTCTTGGTAAGATTACTAAGGTAGATAAGTTATCTTTAATTGAATGATGAAGCAAATTCTGGTCATACTTTCTATGTCCATCCAATGCTGTTCTGATTGCCAATGCAATTACTTCTTAGGGACAAATACCGGTGTCAGGATCTGTTCCAGATATCTAACACCCAGGTGTGTCTTTATTAGGATAACAAATATCTAACAAGGCTTTACCTGAGTGGTTGCACCACAACCAGGAATATTGTTATCATACAGATTTACTACATTGAATTCTACAATTTCAGGTAACCTGCTCATCTTCTGTCCCTTCCTCTCTCCCCAGATAGACGCCAGCCACCTAAAAACCTATTTCTTTCCCGTCCTCTGCCCATCACCTACACACTCCTCCCACTGGGTCCCCTCCTTCTGTAGTTCCCATCTGCCCGTTGGGCTCCATTGTTTGGTTCCATGATCCACCTCCTTCCTCTCTTGTTAGATTCTGTCATCTGCCTATACCCACCCCCTCTCATCTTGTCACTGTTTCCACCCTTGCCCGTCATCTCCCCTCACCTGGATCCACCGATAGCTTGCCAGCTCTTGCTGCACCCATTCCCATCACCTCGTTACTTTTGCTCTTTCCATCCAGGTGAAGGGTATCAACCTGAAACGTCGACCGTCCATTTCCCATCACGGACACTGCCTGACCGGCTGAATTCCCGCAGCAGTTTTCCTTTCATGCCATTGCAATCTCTTGACCTGGGTATGCGATTCACCCTGAACTAGAGAGGATTTCTGTCCCCAGCACAAGGCTTCTACTTATGCCAAGATGCCAGTGGCACAGTAGCTTTACGGGGCCAGCGACAACCGATCAGGTTTCGATTCCTGCCGCAGTTTGTGAGGAGTTTGGGCCTTCTCCCCATAGCCACGTGGGTTTCCTCCGGGTGCTCTAGTGTCCTCCCACAGTCCAAAGGCGGTTAGAGTTAGTAACTTGAGGCCATGCTATGTTGGCGCCAGAAACAAACGACACTTGCGGGCTGCCCCCAGCTCATCCTCGGAGTGTGTTGGTCATTGACAGGAACAACTCGTTTCACTGTTTCGGTGTACTTTACTTTATTGTCGCCAAACAATTGATACTAGAACGTACAATCATCACAGCAATATTTGATTTTGCGCTTCCCGCTCCCTGGAGTTCAAATCGATAGTAAATATTTTTTTAAAAATTAAATTATAAATTACAAATAGAAAATAAAAAGTAAGATAGTGCAAAAAAACCGAGAGGCAGGTCCAGAAATTCGGAGGGTACGGCCCAGATCCGGGTCAGGATCCGTTCAGCAGTCTTATCACAGTTGGAAGGAAGCTGTTCCCAAATCTGGCCGTACGAGTCTTCAAGCTCCTGAGCCTTCTCCCAGAGGGAAGAGGGACGAAAAGTGTGTTGGCTGGGTGGGTCGTGTCCTTGATTATCCCGGCAGTACTGCTCCGACAGCGTGCCGTGTAAAGTGAGTCCAAGGACGGAAGATTGGTTTGTGTGATGTGCTGCACCGTGTTCACGATCTTCTGCAGCTTCTTCCAGTCTTGGACAGAACAACTTCCATACCAGGTTGTGATGCACCCTAGAAGAATGCTTTCTACGGTGCATCTATAAAAATTAGTGAGGGTTTTTGGGGACAGGCCAAATTTCTTTAGTTTTCTCAGGAAGTAAAGGCGCTGGTGGGCCTTCTTGGCAGTGGACTCTGCTTGGTTGGACCAAGTCAGGTCATTTGTGATATTGACCCCGAGGAACTTAAAGCTTTTGACCTGTTCCACTTGCGCACCACCGATGTAAATGGCGTCGTGCGGTCCGCTACATCCAATCCCTTCGTCTTGCTGACGTTGAGGGATAGGTTATTGTCTTCGCACCATGCCACCAGGTTCTTAATTTCCTCTCTGTACTCAAACTCATCATTACCCGAGTTATGGCCTACAATTGTTGTGTCATCAGCAAATGTACGTGTGACAAATAAAGTTTATCGTTAGAAAGCGGGAAGGTTGATGCCTACAGTTAGACCTGTCAACACCACTGCAATCGATTCTGCAAGACTTTCACTCTTAATTTCACATCACTTTCATACTCGCTGGTGTTTGATGCTTTAGTGCATTCATAGGTCTCTTTTTAACTCTTTCAGCAATATTCAACATCTACCGAGATCCCAGATTAGCCTAAAAAAAAGATATTTTACAGCAGCCTATTACTGGTCAACTCCTTTCCCATAATCATTTTGAAATTCAGCACAGCAATTATAAATTAGCTATTAACAACCTGAGAATAGAATGATACAATGATAAAACAGTAAATAGCATCAATATTATCTGATTAAATGTCATGACCATTTGACCCTTAGGCTTACGAGGATACAGGTAAGCCAACCAGATCATCAGTATTAGACGACTCAATGTCTACAGGTGCACCTGTTATGAGCTGACTGACCCCCTTTGTGTGTTTTTTAGCTTGACGTTGTCTCAATTCATTTAACTTCTAGACAAAACTTCAGAGACAACCTAAAAGAATGCTGTCCTTACTGTTGTACTGAAGAATATTGGGATGTAGCTGTTAGGCCGGGAAAACTCGGGAACAGATTAGATATTAGTTTTGTCTGTCATTCGCTGACACTATGAATCAGAGTCAGGTTTAATGTCACCAGCATATGTCATGCAGTTTGTTGACATGCGTCAGCAGTACATTGCAAAACATAATAATAAAAACTAACAATTACAGCAAGAAATATATATAATAGTAGTGCAAAAAGACAAAATAAAATAGTGAGGTAGTGTTCATGGGTTCAATGTCCATTCAGAAATCTGATGGGCGAGGGGAAGAAGCTGTTCCTGAACTGTTGAGTGTGTGTCTTCAGGCTCCTCCCTGATGGTAGCAATAAGAAGGGGGTATGTCCTGGGTGATTTGGATCCTTAATGATGGACGCTGCCTTTTTGAGGTATCACTCCTCGAGGATGTCCTGGGTTCAGAGGAGGCTAGTGCCCGTGATGAAGCTGACTGAGTTTACAATTCTCGGTAGCTTACTTCAATCCTGTGCAGTTGCCCCCTCCCTCATCCATACCAGACAGCGGTCCGGCCAGTTGGAATGCTCTCCTAGGTGCTTCTGCAAAAGTTTACCAGTGTCTTTGGAGACGTACCAAATCTCTTCAAACTCCTGATAAAATACAGCCACTGTCGTGCCTTCTTCGCAACTGCATCAAGATGCTGGGCCCAGGTTAGATCCTCAGAGATGTTGACACCTGAGAACTCGCTGACCCTCTCCGCTTCTGAACCCTCTAGGAGGACTGGTGTGTGTTCTCTCATCTTACCCTTTCCGAAGTCCACAATCAGTTCTTTGGTCTTACTGACACTGAGTGCAACGCTGTCACCATGACACCGCTCAACCAGATGATCCATATCGCTCCTGTGCGCCTTCTCGTCACCATCTGAAATTCAGCCGACAGTAGTGGGGCCATCAGAAAATGTGGAGATGGCATTTGAGCTCTGCCTAGCCACACAGTTATGGGTGTAGAGAGAGTAGAGCAGAGGGCTATGCACACATCCTTGAGGTGCGCCAAAGTTGATTGTCAGTGAGTTACAGATGTCATTTCAGATCCGCCCGGAACTGTAAACACGGTCAATTTTATTAATATACAGAGTACGTGTGTATTCTATTATTTTGTCAGTTTAGTAAAGTATCTTCTGATATTTTTGTTCAGGCTAGAGATTTGCAGTTACTCTTTTTTTTCTGTGGTGTAATCCTCTTAGCTCTTTTAGACAAGATAAATTATTTTCTCAAGCTACACACGGAGTCCCGATCCGCCACGGTATGAATTATGCAGTGAGTGGAGAGGCGGAGAGGCAGTGGTTCAGCTGGTAACATTTCTGCTTCACAGCACCAGCAACCCGAGCTTGATTCTGACCGCCGGCACCATCTGTTTTGGAGCTTGTATGGTCTCTCTGTGACCCATGTTGGTTTCCACTGCTGCTCTCCGTTCCTCCCACATCCCCCAAGGCAGACAGGCTTGAGGGTTAAATGACCAAAGTAAACTGCCCTTCGTGCAGTTGGCAGAATCAGAGGGGAGTTGATGAGTATCTCGGGAGAACTGGTTATAGGAAAGAGTATTTATGGAGAAAGAGAGTTGCTCTGAGGGCCAGCAAACACTTTATGGACTGAATGGTCTCATTTTATATCAGATGGAGAAAATAATAGGTGAAGGAAAGCCAGATTATGCCAAGCTTACGCTGTGAATAGACCATATTCGGTTTGTTAATGTAGTCACCTCCTCAGTGAAAATTTAATAGAAAGACTGCACTGCCTTGGAGCTTCCTTTGGCACCATTAATATTTCCCCCATTGAATGTGGTTTGTAGCCTCAACAACATTAAGCCCTGAGGCCTTTTACCCCTGCACCTTGAAAGAATGAATTACTTACTACTTTTCAGTGAGATGAGTGCTCTCATCCTCAATTTCAAGATTCTCTAATGACTTAGCCAACACTTTATCGACCTGCTATCACTCCAGCTCTGGGTTTCTCCTGGTCCTCAGTTTCAATACCAGTAACTGCTCGACCAACCATAATTTTCCTGTCTTGTGGTTTGCTCTCTCTAGTCATCTCTGTCTCACCCTCCTCTCTCTCTCTATCTCAATTTATCTCTTTCCCTATCTATCTCAATTGTCTCTCTCTCTATATATCTCTCTTTCTACCTCTATCTCTCTCACTACCGTTATCTCTCTCTCTATCTCTCCCTCTCTCGATCTCTCTCTCTATCTTTCTTTCTCTTTTTCTCACTCACTCTTTCTTACTTCCGATTGTTTTAAATGAAAATTCTTCAAATATTTTAAGTTTAATTTTGCCACATTCTGCTGACCCCCCATAGTCCTCTACTATGTTTCAATGTATCAAGAAGGGACCGTTGAGACACGATAGAGGCGTGCAATTAGTGTGCAAGTTTGTGGAAAAAGGGGTTCAGAGGAGTTAAGTGTGAGGTTCAAAATGAATGAAATTTTCAGATGCTGGGTATTAGAAGCAAAAAGAAGAGAATACTGAAAGTACACAAGAGATTCAGCTATATCTGTGGAGAGAGAAGGAAAGATAACATTTTAGATCAGTGACCTTTTATCAGAACCAGGGGACCAATTCTTTCTCAATGATAAACGTCTGGAAGCATCGGAAAGCTAAAAGGATGAGGAAGCATCTATGGAAAGGTTAAACAGTCCACATTTTGACTTGAAACCCTCCCCCTCACTTGGTTTCACCTATCACCTGTCAGCTTGCCTCCTTCCCCTCCCCCCCCACCTTCTTATTTGAGCTTCTTTCCCCCTTACTGTTCAGTTCCAATGAAGGGTGTCGGCCTAAATGTTTATTCCTCCCCACCCCCCATCGACACTGTTGAGTTCCTTTGGCATTTTGTGTGTTGCTCTCGGTTGCCAGCATCTGTGTTTAAAAGGATTAGGGGGATCCTGCCACAAAGATAATTAAAAGTACAGAAATGATTGCTGAAACATTTCCCTGGACTGGCGTAAGGTAGCAAAAAATATAGTTCACAGCTAGAGAAAGACCCAGAAAGCTCAGAGGTGGAATTCCACGAGCAGATCTGGACAGCCAACCTTACTACTACGTCAACTCAGGCCTAGGGGGCCGGCGTCGGGCACGATGACGGACTCTCCACTTCTCCCTCTCCCTCATCAGTGTGTTCAATTCATCTACATTAGCCGCACCGCTGTCCTCTAGGAGCATGTTGACCATGGTCTTGGGAGGGCGCCCAGAGTTCATCCTCCCGTGCTTGGGCTCCCAGATGATGACTAGGCTGGCAGGTAGCTCAGGGTGGCGTAGACAGTGTCCCGCTAGTTGCAGTCTTCTCGCCTCGATTTTAGTGGTGAGCATCGGTAGGTTGTTATAGAGCTCAACGTTCGTCATGTGCTGTTGCCAACTCACGTCAAGAGCCATCTGGAGCATTCGTGTATAGCAACCATCTAGAGACTTTCGCATCGTCTTGGTGAGTGTCCACACCTCGCATCCGTACGTGAGAATGGACTCTATGACTGCTATGAAAATCCTCTTTTTAAGCCCACTGGTCAGGTTCAACTTCCAGATTTCCTTCATGTCGTTCATAGCCCTCCACGCCAGTGCCTTCTGTATCTTTATGTCCTTCTCCGAACTCATCACTCTTGACCCGAGGTCTTGACAGTACCTTCGTCGCAGTTAAACGCCATGTAAGAAGATACAATATATTGATTGTATCCTTGTAGAGGTAATCAGAAATACGTGTTATCTCCAAGGGTAATGAGTAATTTAATTCAAGTTTTCACAGTATGAAGGGGAGCTAATTTAGAATGAAACTTATTTCTCCTGACTGGGGAAACTAAGGCTTGGAACAATGTCTAAAAACTGAAGAGAAGTGAGAAAGCACTTGTCCTCCACAAGGGTTTGTAGGATTTTGGAAGTCCCTTCTGTAAATGGCATTTGATGCTTATCCAACAGTTAATTTTATAAATGTGAAGGTATTTTGGATAACCAAAAGGTATGAAGGTAAAAATGAAAAAGTTGGTATCAGCGTGAGATTATAGGCCAGCCAATATCTTATTGAATGATGGAACAAGGGGCTACAGAGCTTATTTATTTTCTATATACAGGGTCATTCTTATCAGAGGAATTATCTGGTCAAGTAAACTCAAAGTTCAAAGTAAATTTATTATCAAAGTACATGTATGTCACCGTATACAACCCGGAGATTCACTTTCTTGCAGGCATTCACAATAAATTCAACAGAATCAATGAAAGACAGCGCCCAACAAGATGGACAAACAACCAACGTGCAAAAGGTAACAAGCTGTGCAAATACAAAAATAAATCTTAATAATATTAGGCAAATAAGCAATAAATATTGAGAACATGAGATGAAGAGTCCTTGAAAGTGAGCTTGCACCCACAAGTTTCGGGAGTGAGTCACCTTAAACTAGGAATGGTTCAGTGATGGGGTGAGTGAAATTATCCACTCTGGTTCAACAGCCAGATTGTTGAAGAGTATTAATTGTTCCTGAAAGTGGTAGTGTGGGTTCTGAGGCTCTTGTACCTCCATCCTGATGGTAGTAGCGAAAAGAGAGCTTGGCCTAGATAATGGAGGCCTTTGATGATGTTTGCAGCTTCCCTATAACAGTGTTCCATGTAGATGTACTCAGTGGTGGGAAGGGCTTTACCCATGATGGACTGGGCCGTATCCGCTAGTTTTTGTAGGATTTTCCATTCAAGGGCATTGGTGTTTCCATACCAGGCTGTAATGCAAACAGTCAAAATACTCTCCACTGCACTGCTATAGAAGTTTGTCAAAGTTTTAGATGACATGCTGAGTCTTTGCAAATTTCTAAGAAGGTGGAGGCAATGCCGTGCTTTGCTTGTAATAGCACTTGTGTGCTGGAGCCAGGACAGATCCTCTGAAATGATAACAGTGAGGAATTTAAAGTTGTTGACCAGCTCCATCCCTGATCCTTCAATGAGGACTGGCCCTCAGCTTACTCCTCCTGAAATCAATAATCAGCTTCTTGGTCTTGTTGACTTTGAGAGAGAGGTTGTTGTTGTAGCACCACTCAGACAGATTTTCAAACTCCCTCCCATTTGCTAATTTGTCACCACCTTTGATTCAGCCAACAACAGAAAACTTATATATGGCATTGGGGCTGTGATTAGCTTCACAGTCGTAACTGTACAGCAAGTAGAGCAGGGGGCTAAGCACACAATCTTGTGATGCACCCGTGCTGATGGTGATTGTGGAGGAGATATTGTTGCCAATCTGAACTGACTGCGGTCTTCAAGCGAGGAAGTCGAGGATCCAGTTGCACAAGGAGGCTTTGAGGCCAGGGTCTTGAAGCGTATTAATTAGTTTTGAGGGGATGATAATATTGTATGCAGAGCTCGAATCAATTAAGTCATCTTCATTGTCCAGATGTTCCGACATTCAATGACCAGCCAATGAAATGGCACCTGCTGCTGATCTGTTGTTACTGTAGGCAAATTGGAGTGGATCCAAGTTGCTTCTAAGGCAGGAGCTGATATGTTTCATCATGAACCTCTCAAGGCACTTCATCATCGTCGATGTAGGTGCTACTGGATGATAGTCATTAAAGCAGGTTACCATGTTCTCCTTAGTCACCAGTATAATTGAAGCCTGCTTGAAACAGGTGGGTACCTCAGACTGCTGAAGCAAGAGTTTAAAGCTATCGGTGAACACTCCAGCCAGTTGATCAGCACAGGCCTTTAGTACTCGGTCAGGTACCCCATCTAGACCGGATGCTTTCCGTGGGTTCACCCTCCCGAAGGATGCTCTCATGTTGGCCTCAGAGACTGAAAATCACAGGGTCATCAGGGGTTGTGGGAGTTTGTGAAGTTGCCTCCATGTTTTGATAGTCAAAGTGAGCATTCAAGGCATTGAGCTCATCTGGGAGTGAAACCTTGTTGTCACCTATGTCGCTTGGTTTTACTTTGCAGAAGGTGATATCATTAAAACCCTGACATGCTTTTGAGTAACCTTCAGTGATTCAAATTCGGTCCAGAATTGCCACTTCATGTGTGAGGTGACTTTCCGGAGGCCCCACCTCAACCTCTTGTTTCGGATTGTTAGCACTCTATCATTTTTAAAGACCTGATTATTTTCTCTGATTGTTCGCGTGACTTCCCCCAAATCCCAATACAGGTTGAGTACCCCTTATCCAAAATGCTTGGGTCCTGAAGTGTTTTGGACTGTGGGTTTTTTTCTGATGTTATAACCATAACCATATAACAATTATAGCATGGAAACAGGCCATCTCGGCCCTTCTAGTCCGTGCCGAACTCTTACTCTCTCCTAGTCCCACCGACCTGCACTCAGCCCATAACCCTCCATTCCTTTCCTGTCCATATATCTATCCAATTTAACTTTAAACGACAACATCCAACCTGCCTCAACCACTTCTGCTGGAAGCTCGTTCCACACAGCTACCACTCTGAGTAAAGAAGTTCCCCCTCATGTTACCCCTAAACTTTTGTCCTCTAACTCTCAACTCATGTCCTCTTGTTTGAATCTTCCCCACTCTCAATGGAAAAACCCTAACCACGTCAACTCTATCTATCCCCCTCATAATTTTAAACACCTCCATCAAGTTCCCCCTCAACCTTCTAAGCTCCAAAGAATAAAGACCTAAATTGTTCAACCTTTCTCTGTAACTTAGGAGATGAAACCCAGGCAACATTTTAGTAAACCTCCTCTGTACTCTCTCAATTTTTTTGTTACATATAATGAGATAGCTTGGGATCGCCATCATTGCCGACTCTGAACTTAATGTGCTACCAGTATTGGTCTTACAACTGTTCATCACGTATATGTACTTAGCAGTAAAAATTATTACAATCTATTAATATAATGAAAAAATAATGTATGCAGGGTAACAAAAGCAGCACAGCAGCGTCGGGAGAATACCTGAATCAGCTGTTGAACAACAAACAGCGGCTGGCTTTCAGTCTCCACCTGCGATGCCGTGTTTTGATTAAAAGTTACAGTATTTGCATTTTACTTTTTTCAGGTTTTATGTAAGGTATAGAAACAATCAGCATTGTAGACTCATTCTGGTGTTAGATTTTCATCAGCGACGCTTCAAAAATTCAATGCCGTTATGTAAAGTATAAAAAGAATCAGCATCGTAGACTTGTTCTGATGCTAGATTTTCATGATCAGCAGATGCTTTAAAAATTTAATGCCATGCCTTTTCTTAAATTTCTGCAACCAGCCTGCTGAGTATTCAGAATTACCTTCAATTTTCAGTTCATCGTAATAGAACTTTGCTTGTTTCATGATGTGCGTACCGTTAAGTGGAATATGTTCGCTCTGACACTGATGATACAGGGTCAAGATCTTCATTTTTTGCTTTATGCATTGTTTTTCTATTTTCCTTTTACTTCTGTTCATTACATATGTGAGGTCACTTCACTGAACTGTCTGTGGTGTGCTGAGAAAGGCGCATTGTCTGGGAACCTTCCCGGCGTATTGTAAAATTTTCTATTAGGGCGATGTATCCAGGATGTATTCAAGGAGTGATGCCTCAAAAAGACGGCGTCCATCATTAAAGACCCCCACCTCCCATGTCATGTCTTGTTCTCATTGCTGCCATCAGGAAGGAGGTACAGAAATCTGAAGACACACACTCAACAATTCAGGAACAGCTTCTTCCCCTCTGCCATCAGATTTCTGAATGGACAGTGAAACCATGAACTCTACATTACTACTTTTTTTAAATTTCTATTTTTGCACTTCTTATTTAATTTAACTATTTAATATATGTAAGAACTTACTGTAATTCACAGTTTTTTTCTCTATTATTGTGTAATGCTGCCACAAAGACAATAAATTTCACAACATATGCTGCTGATAATACACCTGATTTTGATTCTGATCATGTCAGCACTCAAAAAAAATCAGATTTTCAAGGCTTTCAGATTTTGGAATTTCGGATAAGGGGTACTCAACTGGTACTCCAAGAACCCCTTACTTTCAGGTGCAGATGTGAGAAAGAGACTCAACACACTCGATACAAACAGCAAATATCAATGTGGCTGACAGGTCTGCTTGTCAGGCTCTGAATGAAGAGTGACATTTTGATGCCACAATTTATAAAATGAACTTTATGCCCAGCATGATAATAAGACAAGTAAGCAAAGTGAAGCCTATTGTCTATTCTCCTTGCCTGCTGCTCAACTCCTCATACACCCTGTGCATCTGGAATTAATTCTGAAGTATTGCGTATTGTTATTGACTACTAATCATTGTTTCATGTAAGTACAGGACTTTTTTTTTCACTCTTATAGTTTTTTATATTCTGTGTTTTTGCCCATTCTTTCACATCCTTTTTGTGCAGGCGGAATGGGATTTGTGGGGGGAGGTGGAATTGATGCTCTGGTGGTGTTTTGCGCGGGGGAGGAGGGTCTGGGGGTCGATGTTCTCATTGCGGTTTATCTTTTGTTAGTTTCTTTGTGCAAGGAGAGGTGGATGGAGGCCAATGTTCCTTTTGCATTTCATCCTGGGGGAAGAGGGTTTGGGAGGGCGGTTGGCGTTCTTGTTGCGTTTTTGTTTGTTTTTCTGTGCGGGGAGAGGGGTATTTGGGGGGTCGCTATTCCTATGCGTTTCACGCAGGGGAGGGAGTCTGGGGGTTGATGATCATGTTGCCGTTCTTTTTCTTTTTGTTCTCCTGGCTATCTGGAGAAGAAGAATCTCAGAGGTGTATACTTTGATAATAAATGAACTTTTGAGCCTTTGAACCTTCTTGAATGATGATTTTAGATTCCAAAGCTTGCGAAACATGATTTTGTCATCTGTAAGGTGATCATTTATTGCCATAAAATGTAAATTATGACTTAAATATCTATATAAGCTTAACTCTGCTTATCTCTTTGGGAAACTTCTTGATTCTTTCAATTAATTCTGGACCGTACCTGAAAAATTTCTGGGTATTACCGCTCCACTGCAGTATAACTGAGATCGACTGAGGTCTCCTGCCCTTCAAGAATTACTTGCAGTGACACATCAGTGATTAGAACAGCTCACAATACAACTTTCAGTGGGAAATATTACTGTTGAGAAAGCTTCCTGTCCCACGGCATTCCTTTGTAATGATATAACAACTCATGTTCATGCTGCTCACAGTACTTATACCAATGCACTCCAAAAGGTTGCCCTCAGAAGCTCTGCAAAACTGGCAGCTGCAATGAGGCTGCGATCAGGAGGTTTCAAAAATGAAAACAAAAATAGAAACAAATATAATTCAAATCCGCTGCATTAGCTTGTGAAGGTAGACATCAAAGAGCCAGTTCTCACATGGTTAACAGAAGAAATAAATATGTTCTGATAATAGGTATCACATTACAATTCATGATGCTGACCAGACAGCTACAGAAGGAAACAGCAGAGAATACTGGGTAATTAATATCCGCAAGGAAGTTTCAGATGTGGTTTAAATGTCCGCCTCAGAACCAAAACCACAAACTATCTATCCCTTTTAAGGGAAACCTAAACATTGTAGTGGTTTTGTTTCATTAAGGAGAATGCATTTCTTTCCATTATTCCATAGAAGAGTCTTTCACGAATGTATATCATATGTAATTGCATATCTTGTGTATTCCATACAGGAGAAATTAGTGAATTCAAACATTACAGCTTTCACTCTGTGAGTAAGGATGTGTTTCTGAGCAGTTAAACAACACAGGCATTGTTTGAACAACAAAGGTGTGAGCAAGACATTGTCTTCTTTTCATTGATGTAAGACTGGTTAATAAACATGAATCCTAGTGACTGATGTGATGATTTATTTCAGCAATGCTTTCACTTCTGGAATGCTTAATAATAATGCAGTTTCTAAAATATAAATAGCGCTTCCTTACTTTCTGAGTAAATGAGTCTCCCGTGCCACCTTTGCAAATGGCAAGTTTGTTTTTGGTTTGGTCATGTGTTGAAATAAAGTCAGAGTCATAGAACACTACAGCACAGAAACAGGCCCTTTGACCCACGTACTGTAAGATATCATACTGCCTCGTCCCATCGACCTGCACTGGGACCGTAGCCCTCCCTACCCCTCCCACTCATGTACCTATCCAAATTTCTCTTAATGTTGAAATTGAATCTGGATCCACCACTTCCTCTAGCAGCTCGTTCCACACTCTCACCACCCTCACGTTCCCCCTTAATCATCTCACCTTTCACCCTTAACCCATGACCTCTAGTTCTAGTCTCACACCATCTCAGTGGGAAAAAAGGCCTGCTTGCATTTACCCTATCTATAACCCTCATAATTTTGTCTACCTCTATCAAATCTTCCCCCATTTCCTACGCTCCAGGGATTAAATTAAAGTCCCAACCTTTCCATATAACTCAGGTCCTCAAGATTCAGCAACATCCTTGTAAACTTTCTCAGCAATCTTTCCATCTTATTGATATCTCTCCTTAAGGCAGGGGACCAATGCTTAGATTTACCGACAAACAGGAGGCAACTTAAAACTACACCCAAGGCAAGTGTGCTGTGGAGGTGCCATATTACAATGGCTAGAAACCAGTGACATTACACTCAAGCACTACATATAAAAATACTCTCACATGATTAATTTTAACCTCCGGTGCTGCTGGCAGATCATCAACTCGGTGAAAGACGCTCTTTGGTCGGCCCGAAACTTGATGATCTACCAGCACATGGAGATGTCCGTGGGAGAATGCTGCCGACTGGCACATTCTCGGCTGCAGGAGTACGTGCTGAGGGACGCACTGAAACTTGGTGCAGCCACCGCAAGGGCCCGGTGGGGAAGGAAAACGGTTTACGTTTCTTCTCCCGCGGGAGTGGGAGGGGTCGGGTGGCGGAGAATAGACCCCTCAACAATGGTGTGGGAAGGTGAACCAACGGATTGCCACATGGGTGGCCAAAAGTATGGATACGTAGACACCATAATGGAAATATATGTAAAGGATTGAGAGTCATTGAATGGTTTATTGTATATAATTTTATTTTTGAATAAAGTATATTTTGAAGTTAAAAAAAAATTAACTCATTATCTGTACATGCAAATAAGAAAATACTTCATTTAATAAAATATGTTTTGAAATATTTTCTGGGAGATTTTGAAAGAAATACATTTTTTGCCAGCTCTTGGTCTTGATCATTTTTCTCTTCCTATTTTACCAAGCGGTGGCCATAAATACAGAAGAGATGTTGTCTGCCCAAGGATAAGATACTGATAATTGCACCATCTACCAGTAGTACAGACGAAGATTGGAATAAGCTGTTCCCTTCTCAGAAATAATATTGAATGAATTAAATGTTAAATTAGAAGTCACACAGGATGATTTCAATTTGTATTGCAGTCTGGATCCTCAAAGCATTGACTGATCATAATTAATAGCAATGGTCGGAGGATATATAATACAGCTGCTATGGATATATTTTTATATTTAAAATCAGAATAGTTTCGTCCCTGAGGTAGAGTTACTCTGTTATTTTAAATTTAATGCTGACCCATTTGTTAGTATTTCCAATAGTTTTAATTATATAGGATTCAAGCATCATTGTCTTCTCGTAGTAAATAGTTAATAAAATAAATAAATTGTTTAATAATCTGCAAATGTATATGTTTTTATTTATTTTACTGACACGGCTCGGAATAGGCCCTTCGAGCTGCGCCTCCCCCCGTAACCCCCGATGACCCCGGTGAATCTGAACCTAATCACGGGCGTGGCAGAGCGAGACTGTCACACCGTGGGTTTCGGTGAGTGCCGCGCGCCCTGATGAAGGTGTGGGCTTCGAAAATCGGACGGCAGGCCGCAATTGCGCATTCAGTGCGTAGGTGTTTATTGTGTGCACCAGAGGTTCAAAAAAATACTAGAAAAAGTGGAAAAAATATTTACCATGCAAAAAAATGGCAAAATTAACAAAAAAGACAGCAGAGAAAATACAGATATATACCATCAGACCTTTGGGACTACAGCTCCGAAACATAATCCAAAGTAATACACCTCACCTTAACACACCACCTCTCCACTTACACCAAAATGAACCTTTAAGTAAGAATCTCCTTACAAAGGATGACCTTTGGACCTTTGGACTGTAGGAGGAAACTGGAAACTGGAGCTCCCGGGGAAAACCCACACATTCCATGGCGAGGACATAGAGACTTCTTACAGAATGAACTCTGAACCCTGGAACGCCCGAGCTGAAATAGCATCGCCCTAACTGCTATCCTACCATGGTGCCCATAAGTGTTGGTATCACTGCTGCTTCTAATCTTCTGCAATGAAAGCATTTGCATCTAACTTCCATTAATGCCCCACCTCCCCCTCGTTCCCCATCCGTTATTTATTTATTTATTATTATTATTAATTTTTTTTCCTTTCTCTCCTTTTTCTCCCTCTGTCCCTCACTATACTCCTTGCCCATCCTCTGGGCCCCCTTAGGCCTCCCGTCCCATGATCCTCTCATATCCCTTTTGCCAATCACCTGTTCAGCTCTTGGCTCCATCCCTACCCCTCCTGTCTTCTCCTATCATTTTGGATCTCCCCCTCTCCCTCCCACTTTCAAATCTCTTACTAGCTCTTCCTTCAGTTAGTCCTGACAAAGGGTCTCGGCCCGAAACCTCGCCTGTACCTCTTCCTAGAGATGCTGCCTGGCCTGCTGCGTTCACCAGCAACTTTTATCTGTGTAGCCAGACCAAAGAACTAATTGTGGACTTTAGAAGGGATAAGACGACAGTACTCACCGAGGGTTCAGAAGTGGAAAGATTGAGCAGTTTCAAGTTCTTGGGTGTCAACATCTATCCTGGGCCCAACATATTGATGCAATTACAAAGGTGACACGGCAGCAACTATCTTTCATTAGGAGCATCAGGGGACTTAGTATGTCACCAAAGACACTTGCAAAAGTTCTACAGATGTAACGTGGAGAGCATTCTAACTGGTTGTATTACCATCCGGCATGGGGAGAGAGGGGTGTTCTACTGCACACCATCGAAAGAAGCGGCAGAAAATTATGGACTCAGTCAGCTCCATCATGGGCACCAGGGCATCCACAAGGAGCGATGCCTCAGAAAGCTGGATCCATTATTAAGGACCCCCATCGCACAGGACATGCCTTCTTCTCCTTAAACCTTCAGGAAGAAGGTACAGGGGCCTGGAGACACACACTCAACCATTCTGGAACAGCTTCGTCCCCTCTGTCATCCCATTTCTGAAAGCGCTACCTCACTACTTTTTTGCAGTACTTATTTAATATAAATATTTTATGTATACGTATTATATACCTACAGTAAGAGTATATATGGTGTGTGTATATATATATATATATATTTACTGTAATTCACAGTTTCTAATATTATTTATGCATGCATTGATCTGCTGCCGCATAAAAGCAGCAAATTTCACAACTTAAGCTGATAGTATTAAACCTGCTTCTGGGTCTGATGTGTTGAAACACCCTTCGAGAATTTCAACACAATTTGGAAAATTAGAACTGATTTCTTAGCTAGAATGAACAAGCAAGGAGTGATAAGGAGAAACATATTTACCTCACTGTAATCCACCTCTGCTGGACCAGTATCCCCATCCACATAATCCCTACATCATAAACAGAAGATATTCTGCAAATGCTGGGAATCCAGAGGGACAAACACAAAGTTCTGGAGGAACTCAGCAGGTAAGGCAGCATCCATGGAGAGGAATGAACAATTGATATTTCAGGCCAAGAGCTTCCTCCCCCTTCCTTTCCAGTCCCGATGAATGGCCTCGGCCTGAAACCTCGCTTGTTCTTTCCTCTCCACAGATGCTGCCTGACCTGCTGAGCTCCTCCAGCATTTTGTGTTTAATCCATTCATGATCGTTCATAATCCTATTTGTTTCTTGCAAAACCCATCAAACTTTAAATTCCTCATAAACAACAGGAATTCTGCAGATGCTGGAAATTCAAGCAACACACATAAAAGTTGCCAGCAACTTTTATGTGTGTTGCTTGAATTTCCAGCATCTGCAGCGGTCACCAGCAACTTTTAAATTCCTCATGGAATATTTCTTTTTCTATACTAAGTTGCTAAAGAAGCTGATGACCTGAAGTAGACAATCTCTTCAACAGATATCGTTGTGCATACGAGATCTACTGTATGTTCAAATCAGAGCCGCCAATATTCTGGGAATAGCTGAAGTTACTCAATAAGGTCCACAGCTCTAAAGACTATCCCCTCAGAGACGCACTTAGAACTGCTTGGCCACCAAAGGAAAAATCTGCTAATGTGTGGGTGTCTGGTAGCTTGGAGAGGGTTGGGTGTTGAACACTGTAAGAGGTGTAGCTAGTAGATGTGCTGCCTCACTTCTGCAGTTTCTCAGGGTCAATCCTCCTCACCAGCATTGTCTGTGTGGAATCTCCTCGAAAACACATGATTCTACCCCAGGCGCTCCGATTTCCTCTGACATCACCAAGACTTACAGGTTGGGAGGTCCGTTGCACATTGTAAGTTGTCCATAGTGAGTAGGTAAGTGGTAGAATAGGGCAGTATGGTAGCGTAGTGGTTAGCACAATGGTTTACAGTATGGGTGGCCCAGGTTCAATTCCCGCCACTGCCTGTAAGGAGTTTATACGTTCTCCCCGGGTGCTCCAGTTTCCTCCCACAGTCCAATGGTGTATCTGTTGGTAGGTTAATTGGTCGTTGTAAATTGTCTTGTGATTAGGCTAGGATTAAATTGGGGGATTGGTGGACCTAGTCTGTGCCATAGCTCAATAAATAAATATGAAAATCTACAGGAAGTTGATGGGATTGTGGCAAACATCGGTTGCATTGAAAATGGGTGAGGGGGATGGGATTGATCTGTGAGCTGGCAGAGAATAGATGGATGAAATGTCCTCCTGCGGAATATGGAAATTAAAAGAGCATTATCATCATCCTCTTAAAAGTAAACAAAATGTGAAATATGAAGATCGGATTGGATCACAAAATTCTGTTGCCATAAAGACTTGGATCTTAAAAACCAAATGCAATCGTGTATTCCAGGTTTTTTCTTCCTGCCAATTCAGGTTCTTGATAGACAAATAAATTGAAATCCATTCGGCCGGATTACGACGAATTTTAAATTCCTTTTGCGTTCTGTACATCCTTAACAAAATGTAGGTCCCCTGCAGACAGAAACAGGTGAATTGATTATGGGGAGCAAGGACATGGCAGACCAATTGAATAATTACTTTGGTTCTGTCTTCACTAAGGAGGACATAAATAATCTTCCAGAAATAATAGGGGACAGAGGGTCCAGTGAGATGGAGGAACTGAGTGAAATACATGTTAGTAGGGAAGTGGTGTTAGGTAAATTGAAGGGATTGAAGGCGGAGAAATCCCCAGGGCCAGATGGTCTGCATCCCAGAGTGCTTAAGGAAGTAGCCCAAGAAATAGTGGATGCATTAGTGATAATTTTTCAAAACTCGTTAGATTCTGGACTAGTTCCTGAGGATTGGAGGGTGGCTAATGTAACTCCACTTTTTAAAAAAGGAGGGAGAGAGAAACCGGGGAATTATAGACCGGTTAGCCTAACATCGGTGATGGGGAAACTGCAGGAGTCAGTTATCAAGGATGTGATAACAGCACATTTGGAAAGCGGTGAAATGATCGGACAAAGTCAACATGGATTTGTGAAAGGAAAATCATGTCTGACGAATCTCAGAATTTTTTGAGGATGTAACTAGTAGAGTGGATAGGGGAGAACCAGTGGATGTGGTATATTTGGATTTTCAAAAGGCTTTTGACAAGGTCCCACACAGGAGATTAGTGTGCAAACTTAAAGCACACGGTATTGGGGGTAAGGTATTGGTGTGGGTGGAGAATTGGTTAGCAGACAGGAAGCAAAGAGTGGGAATAAACGGGACCTTTTCAGAATGGCAGGCGGTGACTAGTGGGGTACCGCAAGGCTCGGTGCTGGGACCCCAGTTGTTTACAATATATATTAATGACTTGGATGAGGGAATTAAATGCAGCATCTCCAAGTTTGCGGATGACACGAAGCTGGGTGGCAGTGTTAGCTGTGAGGAGGATGCTAAGAGGATGCAGGGTGACTTGGATAGGTTGGGTGAGTGGGCAAATTCATGGCAGATGCAATTTAATGTGGATAAATGTGAAGTTATCCACTTTGGTGGCAAAAATAGGAAAACAGATTATTATCTGAATGGTGGCCGATTAGGAAAAGGGGAGGTGCAACGAGACCTAGGTGTCATTATACACCAGTCATTGAAAGTGGGCATGCAGGTACAGCAGGCGGTGAAAAAGGCAAACAGTATGCTGGCATTTATAGCGAGAGGATTCGAGTACAGGAGCAGGGAGGTACCACTGCAGTTGTACAAGGCCTTGGTGAGACCACACCTGGAGTATTGTGTGCAGTTTTGGTCCCCTAATCTGAGGAAAGACATCCTTGCCATAGAGGGAGTACAAAGAAGGTTCACCAGATTGATTCCTGGGATGGCAGGACTTTCATATGAAGAAAGACTGGATGAACTGGGCTTGTACTCGTTGGAATTTAGAAGATTGAGGGGGGATCTGATTGAAACGTATAAGATCCTAAAGGGATTAGACAGGCTAGATGCAGGAAGATTGTTCCCGATGTTGGGGAAGTCCAGAACGAGGGGCCACAGTTTGAGGATAGAGGGGAAGCCTTTTAGGACCGAGATTAGGAAAAACTTCTTCACACAGAGAGTGGTGAATCTGTGGAATTCTCTGCCACAGGAAACAGTTGAGGCCAGTTCATTGGCTATATTTAAGAGGGAGTTAGATATGGCCCTTGTGGCTACGGGGGTCAGGGGGTATGGAAGGAAGGCTGGGGCGGGGTTCTGAGTTGGATGATCAGCCATGATCATAATAAATGGCGGTGCAGGCTCGAAGGGCCGAATGGCCTACTCCTGCACCTATTTTCTATGTTTCTATGTTTCTATGAAAAGTTCAATAAAACGGAATCAAGTCAGTCAATAGTGATCCATTTACAAAATACAGGAGCTGCTTTCCTTACTTGTGTTGAGAGATGTTGCTAAATAATGAGGGAAGTGCAAAAGGAGAATCTAATAGAAATTCAAGTCACCTCATTTGTTAATTAAAAGATTAATTAGCAGCACAGGGGTTGGAGAACTTCAAGCTAAACATCTTGACCTTCTAATACAAAATTGGCACATTATATTAACTGGAAAAATGTATTCCTTTGCAATTTGAATATTGCTTTTGTCCCTCCAGCGTCAGATATCCATTGCTTCTCATCATTCCACTTTCTGTTCACAGAGATGATGGTGTCATTTCAAACAATTAAATTATATATATGGAAATAGACAGATGGTGTGGGGCTTGATCCCCCAGGCATTTGAGGCCACCTTGATGGGTATTCGTGTACACATGGTAATGTTGCTTGTATACACACCAGCCCTAAACACCCATTCAGGCTGCCGTGTTGTAGCTCACCCCTGAACATCTATTATTTATTTTGATGAAAGTGCTGTATTCCTCAAAGGCTTGATACAGCAAATCCTAGTATTAAATTGGATTTACTATGCTCTTATTGTTGAATGGGATCACCGCAAGGCTCTTGTAGGAAGTATGATTAGTGATTTTCCTCCAAAATACAGCAACTTAAATGCTAGATCAACACCTTCTGATCTAAAACCTCCTCTTGCTGCTCATTCTTAATATTGGCTGCGTGACAGAGACACAAATTAAGAAAAATTAAGCTTTTTTTTAATCTGTGCATTTTTTGCTTATGTGAAAATTTACCTCACAGTGATCACTACGTCGTTGAACTGAGGAAGCAGGAAAGCAGAGGCCCAACGATTCCCGCAAGGCAGGAAAAGCGCGCAGCAGGAAGGCTCACCTTTCATGAGCAGCCCCAGCAAGGTCCACTTGTGCGTGAGAGCCAAGGCACCGCCCTGCCATGCACGATTAGAAAAAAAGACAAACTCTTCCATGTTTAGCAAGCGGCAGGTTGTCGATATTAGATAAGGTGGAGAGAAGGCTGGTGGGGGTTTGGTTATTAAGGCATCTGAGCAGAGGAGCAGTAGTGAAGGAGATGGACTTGGGCAAGGAGGAGCCATAGGATTAACAAGGGCTGATTAGACACATGTGCAGATGTTTCCAAATGGATGGAGGAATAAACAACAAGATAGATGTTTATAGCAGTATTTTTTAACACACACTAAACACTGGAGGAACTTGGCAGGTCAGGCAGCACTGATAAAAGGGAATAAACAGACATCATTTCAGCCCAAAACCCTTCACCAGGACTGAAGGACCTACTGCATTTCCTGCTGTTGCTCAAGTTCTCCAGCATCTGCAGAACCTATTGTGTCTGTAAGAAGCACGTTGCTGCATGTTTATGGAAATGATCAGACTCTTTTCCCTGTATTGGTGTGAGTGCTCCAATACGTTCACTGCCCAACTGAAAACGTGCATTGCAGTAGCATCCATATTTCTGCAGGTCACAGATAAGGAAAAGCTTTATCAAAGTTGTGGGAATGCACTGAACATGCATAGAGGACCTGATCACATTTGCTGATCATTATCAGGTGCCGTGCCCAGTTTGAGCTTTGACTGCCATGGCCCACGCACTCCTGTTTCGCGTCAAGTGGATCAATTCATTGGTATTCATTTCCAGTTCTCTGGCTGCTGTCTCCATCATCATTTGTCTTTGTCTTCCTCTTGCTTTCTTCCCTTCAATCTTTCCCATAATTACCGTGCATTCTAACTCCTCTTTCCTAATCACATGTCCAATGAAGTTACGTTGCCTTTTCATGATCTCACACATTATTTCTCTTTTTGTGTTTGCTCTGTTCATGACATCCTCATTAGATATTTGTTTCCTCCATAAAATTCTTTGCATCCTCCTCAAAAACCACATCTCTGCTACATTTGATCATAGGACCTTTAAAACTTCGTCACCATGGCATTGAGGCCCCGTCACTAGAATCAAGCTCATCTTCTGACTCTCCCTTCATCTCCAGTAGATGGCTTAAGTTCTATTTGGAATGGGTATGGATTTACACCCTTTCCCTGATGTTCACTATTTGCAACCCCATCAGTTTTTGCCTGATTGTACACTTGTGAGAAGCTTTGGGAATATCACCTGACATGATTTTTACTAAGAATACAAACAAAGACAATTTAGAGCATACTGTAGAAGCAGAAGCTCAGGAACAGACTGTTCAGCCCATCATGTTGTGCTGGACCAGAAACTAAAATTTAACCAATCCCTTCTGCCTACACAATGTCCATGTCCCTCAATTCTCTGCACGTTCATATGCCTCAAAGTTGAAAGTAAATTTATTATCAAAGTCACCGCACACAACCCTAAGATTCATTTTCTTCAAAGTTGCTGGTGAACGCAGCAGGCCAGGCAGCATCTGTAGGAAGAGGTGCAGTCAACGTTTCAGGCCGAGACCCTTTGTCAGGACATCTTCCTACAGGTGCTGCCTGGCCTGCTGCGTTCACCAGCAACTTTGATGTGTGTTGCTTGAATTTCCAGCATCTGCAGAATTCCTGTTGATTCATTTTCTTGTGGGCTTGCTCAATAAATCCATAATAGAATAGGATCAATGAAAGACCACATCAACTTAGGTGTCCAACCAGTTTGCAAAAGGCAACAAACTCTGCAAATACAAACAGAAAGACATAATAATCATAAATAAATAAACGATAACTATCAAGAACATGAGATGAAGAGTCCCTGAAAGTTGGTCCATAGAAACTTATCAATGATGGGGCAAGTGAAGTTGAGCGAAGTTATCCGCTCTGGTTCTGATGGTTGAGGGCTAATAACGTTACCCTTTCAATGCTTCTGTCATATCTGCCTCCACCGCCACACCTGGCAGAAAGTTCCAGGCAACCACCAACCACTGAAAAAAATCGGCCTGCATATCTCCTTTGAATTTACCCACTCTTAATGCATAACCCCTAGTATTAGATATTTCCATTTTTTAGAAAATAATACCAGCACTGTTCCCTCTAAGCTGCACGATGTAAGGCCGCGCAGTAACTGAAATGCTTCTGTGCATAGCTTTTTAGCCACGCAACTGTAATCTTTTTTTATATAATGTTAATATAATTCTGAAATAATGCTAACATAATTTTGAAATCTATGTTAATATAATTGCAAAATGCCTGGCAACTAATTTGTGTTAATAAATATAATCCATAAATTTTCTAAATAATAAACATACCACAACCTTTACTTTGAAACATTTTAGAGTTTCAATACATTTACGCTGTCAGTGTTTCAAGTTACACCACTGTTACAAATTGTAACAATAAACACAGAATGGAAGTCAGTTGCTCATTGTTAATAAACTGCCATCCCGCTGAACGACAATCCCGTCTACAGAAAAAAAAATTTACAGTGCCATGCAGTTTTTAGGCTGGGTAAAAGTTTCCTACTCAGGCAATGGTTGTTCTGCACAGCAGTAAAAGAAATGCTGGAGACCATTTGATGTTGTTTCCACTAGGTTTTGTTTTTGTTTACTGTAAATTTTAATCATGCAACTATTACTCCCTGCCAAATTAGTAATGGAATACAGCACTCCAGTAGGATTCAATTATATAAGTTGTTTGATGAAGACTGTAAACATTAAAGCATTGACTCACTTAAAATAAATGCATTACTGTCATTGTTTAAACTGGAAATTAGAAATGCCAATATTTCAGCCTTTGGAGGCATTCAGTGAATGATCCACAACAATAAAACTGACCAGCATATATTTTCCCACCAACTTCTATGTGTGCCTGCTGTTTTGTATTTTAACTGAATAATATTTAATTCCTTCAGGCACACGATGCATTTTTTCCCTTCTGTTCCCTTTGAAGAACATCACTTTGAATCAAAACTCCTGACATTCTCGACAATTTATTGAGGGTGTAGATGTGGGAAAGTTCCTCTGCTGGGCCATTCTGTTTTTTTTTTACAAATTTGAATACAAGATATGGATGTCGTGACCAAGCTTGGCACTTGTTGCCCAGGCCCAGCTGTCTTTGAGAGGGTGCTGCTGTGTCGCCTACTGGAGCAGCAGCAGAGACTCCCACATGGTTGTTTCTGAAGCTGTGGTGGATGAAGAGCCAAAGAGGCAGGCAGTTTGTCAATTCAATTCTATCTGTTTGCACGTGGCGGGGGAAGCGACAGTGAAAGGCTGTGCCGTGCCGCTCCAGCTGAAGTTGGATAATGTAGCCTAACAGAGTAAACTTTCCAAGCAAGAAATGCTTTCTGACAGCAGAATGGATGTTGATATCTAAAAATCAATTTGTAAGGGTATTTCTAGCTGGCTTGCAACTACGAGTGCTGCTGGATTCACTGAACTGTACGAAAGAACAGGCAAAATGTCCTGAAGTAAAATTCTTCAAACACGTCAACTCTGTGCCTTGTCTTTGTCTGCCTGACATCTCTGCATTCACAAACTCGCAGCATTGGAGATAATAGGATCCAGCAGCCACAAGCATCAGCCACAGACCAGACAGTAAATCACTGCTAGCCTGATCACAGTGAAACCTGCTGTAGACAGAAACTTAAAAAAAAATCTATGGGAGAATTGTGCTATTATTGTAAAGCTGGAGTTTGACTACCAGCCCCTGCTGTGGAAAGCCCTGGGTCCTACTGTCCCTACAGCTACTGTAGCTCAGGCACAGCATACATCTTAAAGGGAATCTCCTTGCCATTCACAGCTTTAAAGCCTTGGTTAGGCAAATATTGCAAATATCCATGGAAGAAGTATTTGCATCGCTCCAAATGTTATATACAGTAAGACTGAATATGCAAAGCTGTTGTAAATTGATATTGCAAGAAAGTCACTCAACATGTCCTTTGCACTTGTACCATCTTATTTTTTTTAGATCTTAGATTATGAGAACACTCAGTCCTCGTTTATTGTCATTTAGAAATGCATACATGCATTAAGAAATGATACAATGTTCCTCCAGAGTGATATCACAGAAAAACAGGACAAATCAAAGACTAACACTGACAGAACCGTATAATTATAACGTATAGTTAGAGCAGTGCAAAGCAATACCATAATTTGATAAAGAACGACCATGGGCGCAGTAAAAAATAAAGAATCAAGTCCCAATCAACTCCCGAGTCCCCGATAGCAGGCGGCAAGGGGAGAAACTCCCTGCCATAAACCTCCAGGCACCAACAACTGCTGATGCATTGGAAGCAGCCAACTACAGCCGACACTGAGTCCATCCGTCCGAAAACATCGAGCCTCCGACCAGCCCCTCCGATACAGCCTCCCGAGCGCCATCCACTATCCACTGCCGCCATCTTCTCCTCCTCTAAAATAGATTTACATGGGAAAACTGGTGGAAGAAAATGACTATTGATCGGCAACTAAATGTATATTCAGAGAATAGTTTCTCAGAAAATTTGTAACCTTAATCCTGTACTAACATTCCAAATGATAATTATGCAAAAGACTGGCAATATTTGGAGGTATCTGACACAGAGGCTGTGATCACCTAGCTTAAAAGATGGCATTTAAATGTGGACATTTAGGATCATGGTTATAAGACTATAAGAGATCGGAGCAGAATTAGGCCGTTTAGCTCATTCGAGTCTGCTCCACCATTTCATCATGGCTGATCCATTTTCCTCTCAGCCCCAATCTCTTGCCTTCTCCCCGTATCACTTCAATAGACAATAGGTGCAGGAGTAGGCCATTTGGCCCTTCGAGCCAGCACCGCCATTCACAATCAGTACCCCGTTCCTGCCTTCTCATCATATCCCTTGACTCCGCTATCATTAAGAGCTCTATCTAACCCTTTCTTGAAAGCATCCAGAGAACTGGCCTCCACTGCCTTCTGAGGCAGAGCATTCCACAGATTCCACTTCATTCCTTGACGAATGACGGATCTATCATCTTCTGCCTTAAATATACCCAATGACTTGGCCTTCATTGCCGCCTGTGGCAACAAGTTCCATAGATTCACCACTCTCTTGCTAAAGAAATTTCTCCTCTTTTAAAAGGATGCTCCTCTATTCCGAGGCTGTGTCCACAGGTCGTAGACTCCCCCTCCACAGGAAACATCCTCTCCACGTTCACTCTCTCAAGGTCCTTCAACATTTGGTAGGCTTCAATGAGGTCACCCATCATTCTTCTGGATTCCAGTGAGTAGAGGCCCAGAGCTAACCTCCTTTGAACCCACTCCAATGTCAGCACACCCTTTCTTGGATAAGGGGCCCAAAACTGTTCACAATACTCCAAGTGAGGTCTCACCAGTGCTTTATAAAGCCTCAGCATTACAACCTTGCTTTTATATTAAGACCATAAGACCATAAGACAAAGGAGCAGAAGTCGGCCATTTGGCCCATTGAGTCTGCTCCGCCATTTTATCATGAGCTGATCCATTCTCCCATTTAGCCCCACTCCCCCACCTCTCACCATAACCTTTGATGCCCTGGCTACTCAGATACCTATCAATCTCTGCCTTAAATACACCCAATGACTTGGCCTCCACTGCCACCCGTGGCAACAAATTCCATAGACTCACCACCCTCTGGCTAAAAAAATTTCTTCGCATCTCTGTTCTGAATGGGCACCCTTCAATCCTTAAGTCATGCCCTCTCGTACTAGACTCCTCCATCATGGGAATCAACTTTGCCACATCCACTCTGTCCATGCCTTTCAACATTCAAAATGTTTCTATGAGATCCCCCCCTCATTCTTCTAAACTCCAAGGAATACAGTCCAAGAGCAGACAAACGTTCCTCATACGTTAACCCTCTCATTCCCGGAATCATTCTAGTGAATCTTCTCTGTACCCTCTCCAACGTCAGCACATCCTTTCTTAAATAAGGAGACCAAAACTGCCCACAGTATTCCAACTGAGGTCTTACCTGTGCCTTATAGAGCCTCAACATCACATCCCTGCTAGTCCTCTTGAAATGTATGCTAACATTGCATTTGCCTTCCTCACTACTGACTCAACCTGCAAATTAACCTTTGGGGAGTGCGTTGTTGTATACAGTTATATAGCTCGATAGAATGGGATTGGTGTAGATGGGTAAAAAGATTGCCACAGCCTTTCAGCCCATGATGTCCACGGCAATCTTTCAGCCCACCTACACTAATCCCATTTGCCCCAGTTGGGGATCTGATACTGTTGGTTCTGATGGAGAACATGGGCTACTTGAATGGTACGAAGTCAGTGAAATAGAAACAGGAACAAAAATTCACTCCTTTGTGAAATGTTAATCAATAAAGTGGGCAGAAGGGATGGTATTAGGGTGGCACGGCAGTGTAGTGGTTAGCACAACGCTGTCCAGTACCAGTGACCTCGGTTCAATTCCCGCCACTGACAGTAAGGAGTTTGTGCGCTCTCCCTATGGCCGCGCAGATTTCCTCCGAGTGCTCTGGTTTCCTCCCACAGTCCAAAGATGTACCAGTTGGTAGGTTAATTGGTTGTTGTAAATTGTCCCGTGATTAGGCTAAGGTTAAATCAGAGGATTGCTGGGTGGTGTTGCTCAAAGGGTCAGAAGGGTCTATTTTGCACTATATCTCAATACATCAAATTAAGCCAGGATAGATAACTATATTGAAGAAAGAGCGTACTTTCATCTAAAATTTAAGACCATAAGACAGAGGAGCATAATTAAGCCATTTGGCCCATTGTGTCTGCTCTGCCATTCCATCATGGCCGATTCATTATCTCTTTCAACCCCATTCTCCTTCTTTCTCCTCATAACCTGTGATGCTCTTACTACTCAAGAGCTATCTAGCTCGGCTTTAAATATACCCCACGACTTGGCCTCCACAGCTGCCTGTGGCAGTAAATCCCACTGGTTCACAACACAATGGCTGAAGAAATTCCTCTTCACCTCTCTTTTAGTCACGGTCATAGTCATAGTCATACTTTATTGATCCCGAGGGAAATTGGGTTTCGTCACAGTTGCACCAACCAAGAACAGAGTATAAATATAGCAATATAAAGGCATTTTAAAGGGATTTTAGCGATTTAAAGGGAAGTCCTTCTATTCTGAGGCTATGCCCTCTGGTCCCAGACTCCCACATTATCGGAAATATCCTCTCCAAGTTCACTCTATCGAGGCTTTTGATGAAAAAGTATGCATTAAATTAAAGAAGTAGCAATGAGCAATACCTCTGAGGACCCTCCCTGGTGTTTAACTGTACTCGTGGAAGTTCACAATAGCACTACTCAATTGTTATCAAGAAGAAATTAGTGTATTGGTTCATTCAATTATTAAGCTTCAAAAATAAATTCAAAAGCTTTAAAGCATCAAGCATGCAAAACTGCTCTACATAATTCATAAAAAAGTTGGCAATAATTCAGTAGTGTCACTGTACATAACACTATGACATGATGAGACGGCTATGGATTAGATCATAATTGACAGTGAGTGCTCTATAGGTGGATACTGTCAAATATTATAATTCCTTTGGATGACTAATTACTACTCGGAATGTTAACTCAGGACTCGGGTTACATTTTGAAGAGCAGTTCACACAGTTTGCTCAAATAACTTGGAATTCCCCAGTCATTCCTGCGGTTCAGGTTTAGAGTGGCTCTCTCAAAGGTCCCATCTTTCATTTGTGGTATTAAGCTGTCTGCTTTCTAATGGTGCCTTCAGTGCATTCGGCTCCACTGACAGAGCATCAAGGATCAAGAATCAGTTTTATTCACCATTACTGTATATTTTTATGTATTAGGAATTCGCTGTGGTGTGATGGTCAAGGTGTGACATGCAAAAAAAACAACAAAAAATGTATAAAATAAAGTTAGAAGTTCAAGGTTCAGTGTCAAAGTAAATTTATATGCCACCGTACACCACCCTGAGATTCATTTTCTTGCAGGCATTTACAGTAGATTCAAAGAAACCATATAAACATATAACCATATAACAATTACAGCACGGAAACAGGCCATCTCGGCCCTTCTAGTCCATGCCGAACTCTTACCCTATCCTATTCCCACCGACCTGCACTCAGCCCATAACCCTCCATTCCTTTCCTGTCCATATATCTATCCAATTTAACTTTAAGCGACAACATAGAACCTGCCTCAACCACTTCTGCTGGAAGCTCATTCCACACAGCTACCACTCTCTGAGTAAAAACACGATAGAATTAATGAGAAAAACTACCTCAAACAAGGACAGACAACAGGACAGCAAATTGTGCAATTTCAAAAAGAGGAACAAAATAGTAATAATAAATAATACTGAGAACAGGTAGAGTCCTTGAAAGTGAGTCCACAGATGTGTAATCAGTTCTGAGCTGGGGAGGGGAGGTCACTCTGGTTCAGTAACCTGGTGGCTGAGGGGTAATAACTCTTCCTGAACCTGGTTGTGTGGGAGCCAAGACTCCTGTACTACTTCCCGATGGCAGCAGTGGGAACAGAGTGTGGCCTGGATGGTGGGTGACTTTGATGATGGATGCTGCCTTTTTGCAGATGTGCTCAATGGTGGGGAGGGCTTTACCTGTGATGACATGGGCTGCATCGACTAATCTTTGTGGTCTTTTCCATTCAAGGCATTTCCATACCAGGTCATGATGCAACCAGTAAGTATACACTCAACCATGCATCTATGGAAGTTTGTACAAAAGTAGAGGTGCTGCCATGCCTTCTTTGTAATGGCACTTAAATACTGATTTGGAATAAAATGTACGTAAATACCAGCATGTATTTATAATGTAAACAGTGTTTAGAAAAGTGGTTTAAAGTCCAGTACAGTGACTGCAGTAATAAATAGAGAGGGGTAAGGCGACTAATTAAAATGGTTGATCAGATTAACTGCCTAGGGGAAGAAGTTTTTAAGATGGCACGAAGTTTTTGTTTCAATAGTCCTATAGCGCTTTCCAAAGGGAGCTTTCGGAAAGGGCAGTTTGCTGGGTCAGGAGTGTCCGTGATGACTTTTCCTGCCTGCTTCCTCATCCTGGACATACACAAGTCCTACAGTGATGGTAGGCAGCAGCCAATGACCTGTTCCGATGTCCTGTTAGTGCGCTGTAGTTTCCACCTGTTGCGAGAGGATGCTACGCCAAACCAGATGGGCTGATGTGAGCGTGCTCCCTATGACAGTGTAGAGTTGCATCAGTATGTTCTGGGGAAAATGGAATTTTAGCAATTGCCACAAGAGGTACAGCCCCTGCCGAGCCTTTTTGTAAGTGAAGCAGATATGATTCTCCCACTTGAGTTCCTGCAAAATAGTTATGGCCAGGAGCCTGAGTGTTGAAACAGTGCTAACTATAGAGTTGTTGATGATGGGTGGGTGGAGAGGAGGCACTTTTCTCCTGAAGTCAACATGCATCTCCATAGATTTAAGGGGATTCAGCTCCAGGTTGTTGTGATTGGACCAGGAGACTTGCTTGTTTTCTACCTGGTGGCACTTGAATTCATCACCCCCAGTGACAAGTCCTGTGACAGTCATCCACAAACTTAGATAGTTTAACTGACGGATGAACTGAAGAGAAGGGAAGTTCTTTTTGGTGCCCAGGTCAATATTTACGTCCCAACCAACAGTATTAAAACCAACGCTCACAAAATACAGGAGGAACTCAGCAGGTCAGACAACATCTATGGAAATGAGTAAATCAGTCAACATTTTGGGCTGAGAAAATCATTTTAACCAGTCTTGATCTCACTACTGCTTTCACCATGTGCAAACTGACTATGACATACCTCACATTACAGCAGGGTCGACACATCAAAAGTCTCATTCAGTAAAGCACTTTGGGATACTCCGGGATTAACAAGGAATGATATAACTGCAAGATCACAAAGAGTTTAATCTTGTCTTCATTAGTTATCTACCAACAACAACCCCAATCTAGCCTAGACTTCAAGGTATCTAACAGATTTAAATGAAAGTTACAGTTGAAACATGCATTTAATTAAGTGAACAAATGTTTCCCTTGTTTCGTTGCATTAAAATAAAGCTGAAGAGTGCATTATCATTTCTAACTCAAGCCACCTCCTTTTAAAGGCTAACCAGATTCCAGGTTGTTCTTGAGGCCAAGGGGAAGGACACTGAGATGAGTAAATTTCCATTATTCTGGAACTGATGCCTAGAATCGTGAATTAACTCAATTAATTCAAATATCTGCTTAACTCAAGTAAAACATGCTTCTTTCACAAAATAGATGTGTCACCAACACATGACTTTGTTTATAGCTTGTCTCTCAACCCCAATTAGTTAACTAATTAGACAACTGCAGCAATCACACTTGCTCCCCAAGAACCGTCACCCTTGATTGAACAAGGAAGATTTTACTTGTGATATCACAGCAATCCCAAGATGAAAAACTCCCCTGGTCATAAGGGATCTTACAAACCAGTGCTGACTGTGAGGGTGGCAGGGTGGAGATACATTTTTTCCAAAGGAGGTGCAATGTGCTCCTTCCCTCTGCTAGCCTGCAGGTCACCCTTGGGCAAGGTGTAGCACCTGCTTAGACCCCTGATCAGGGTCCCATGAAGCCATGGGAGCAGGTAGTAGATGGTGGTATGACCAGCTGGTGCAGATCACAAGTCCAGACAGATGACCTCTGAAGAGAATTGATAATAGCTGGGCTCACCCAGCTTGTAAAGATACTACCCAAAAGGCAGCAATGGCAAACCACTTCCGTAGAAGGATTTACCTACAGCAATCACGGTCAAGGGACCATGATTGTCCACCTCATAAGACATGGTACATAATGATGATGATGTCTAAAACCATGCAGTGCTTATATTTTGTTGTTTTCCATGTATGGTAAGGTGCTTTCTACAAGTGGGCGAACTTCCCTATTTACTGCTCCAATGGCTACCCAGTGCATGAAAGACAGAACCAATAAAATCCTCAGAGAACTTTTATCGAACTACCATTTTAAATGGCGACTGCTAAAATCTACTAACGGTACATAATTAACTTTTGCTTTAAGAATATGAAAAGGAGAGTCACCTGATGAACTTTAGGTAAATATTTGGATGATTGCTTGTTATTGTTCCTCTGTGACACTGATTTCTGTAATAAAATCATAAAACTGGACGGCCATGGTATAGATACATTGGAGGTCTGGTCTTGGTTCCATTTCTCATAAATAAGCTGAAGTATAAATTTCAAAGTTCAAAGTAAATTGATTATGAAAGTGCATATATCACCATACCCTCCCATGAGATTCATGTACTTGTAAACATTCATAGTAGATACAAAGAAATGCTACAAAATCAATGAAAATCTATGCACAAAAACTGACAATGTGCAAAATATGACAAATTGTGCAAGTACAAAATATAGGCATCAGTTAGTCTCATGAGACCATGGATTTGCACCTTGGAAGGTTTCCAGGCCACAGGCCTGGGCAAGGCTGGACCAGCAGTTGCCCATGCTGCAAGTCTCCCCTCTCCACGCCATCGATGTTGCCCAAGGGAAGGGAATTAGGACCCACACAGCTTAGCACCAGTGTCATCGCAGAGCAATGTGTGATTAAGTGCCTTGCTCAAGGACACACACACTACCTCAGCCAAGGCCCGAACTAGCGACCTTCAAATCACTAGGTAAACGCCTTAACCACTTGGCCACACGCCAACACATAAGACAAGCAGATTAGATAGATAGAATTATTTAAAAAAAAATAAACAATATTGAGTACATGAGTGGTAGAGTCCTTGAAAGCGAGTCCATCGATTTTGGAATCAGTTTGGTGTTGAGGAGAGCAAAGTAATTTCTTCCTCATTTAGCGAGCATTCATCTGAGAGTGCAAAGGTTAAGTTGTGTCAACATACTCCTACACTTGCTAAATAGTAAATAATTTTGTACCATTGCTTTAAAGGATGATGATAGAATTGGAAAAGATTTGAAGAAATATTTTGAATTGTGCTTCAGGAGCTAATTACTGTTAGGAGGAGGGAAGAAGTGTAGTCGTAAATTTGTTTCCAAATGGTGATGCAACAGAATAACTATTATATTAAACTGACCATATTGGAAGCAAAACATAAACAGCATTGTTTTAAGAACCTAAAATTATCTATACCATCTGTGCCAGATGATGAAAAGCATTTATTATTGTGTTTATGAGGTACAATCTCAAAGCAAAAAAAAATCATTGCCACTGCAACAGGCATGTAATGAGGTCCAAAAGTTGGAATTAATTCGAACCAGATTGAATCAACTCCAGTAAGGTAGGTAGCATCACTTCACTGCAGTCAGAGTAACGGATAGCAATCATGCATTAGATTTGAACTTTCTAAATTAGCAGCGATGTTTTGTCTTATTTACCAACATTTGAATCCTGATAATGTACACAATATAACTTCCAAGATAGTAATAAAATGTCAGCAGGACTATGATCAACCAACACATATTTACATATGGCAGCCCTTTACTCTGAAATGCACATTATAATAAAATAGCTTAATTAAGGTACCATAGGGATGATGCCCTTTTGGAACGGACACTATAGATTACATTTAAAGGAGCTCGCTTCTCTTGATTGTTCATTCTGTCCCCACGATCCCAATCCTTTCCCCTTCATCACAGCAATACAAGCAATGGGGTAACTTAGCATTTATAATGATCTGCAGAGGGTATGTTTTATTCCTGGCCAGAGTGGAAATTACTGGGAAATTCCCGCCAATTAAGCCTGGGGGGTGCTCTCCTGTATGGGCTTAGGATTGTATACTGTACAGAAATTACAGGTCACTATTGCCCCAGTCACCACATTTTTCTGAATAAATTATCTTGCTTTTATGAAGCTTTTCTCATTATTAGTTCCTCATTTTTTTTGCAGAAAACAAGTTCAAAGGTTCAAAGGTTCATTTAATATCAGAGAATGTATATAGTATGCAACCTGAAATTCTTACTCTTCACAGACATCCACAAAACAAGATCCCCATATAATGAATAGCAGAAACATCAAAGCCCCCCTCCCTTCACACATAACAGCAAAAGCAACAACCCCACCCCCACATCTTCACCAACAGAAGCACTGACACCCACCATGTAAACTGAATAAAGATGTTGATGAAAAGTTTTCAACCTGTAATTAATTCAGCTTCTCTCTCCACACATGCAAACTTCCCTGTGGGATATTTGAAGGATTTTTCACTCGTACTTCCGAATAAATTAAACGAGGCTGACCCCCAACCCCTATCCCATGTTAACTGCATCTCATAGGAGTACCATTGAGAGCATCCTGACAGGACGGATCTCCCTCTGGTCTAGGAGCAGCCGAGCATTGGACGGAAAATCCCTACAAGGGATTGTGAAAATGGTTGAGAAGGTCACAGGGGTCTCCCTACCATCCACCGGGGACATTTATCAGGAGCACTGCCTACGCAGGACCCTTAGTATTATCAAGGATCCCACCCATCCATTCAGCATCCTCTTTGACTTTCCACCATCCGTCAGGAGACTCTGATGGATATAAATAAGATCGGTCGGGATGGGAAACAGCTGTAGCATTGCATTCAAAGTGTCACTGGCTAATTCTGTTCTTTACCTGGCAATATTTAATTTATGCACTTTAGTTTGTTTATTTATGTGTAATATATCTGTAGATTTCATCCTGACTTTCATAAGTTATTATGTGTGATGTGTTCTACTATGTTTTACACCCTGTTTCGGAGAAACATTGTCTCGTTTGACGGTATACATGTATATAGTTAAATTGACTTGACTTTGTTTACTACACCATTAACTGCCAGTCTTAAACACACCGTCTATTCTGAGTCTTTGGTTGACACAAAATGATCAATATTCACTCCGTTCATTATAACAGAAGTCTCTCAAAGCCACAATGTTAGCAGCAAGCATTAGTGTGAATCCAACTAGCTCATCTACTGGAATGCTTAATTCGGATTTTAAAAAATGTTTTGTTTGTAAAAAGAAAGAAAACAGTAATGAATCTTTACCTGCGCAATTGCCGATCAATAATGACGATATTTTGCTGAACACCAAAGGGGTCAGGTTCAGAGTAAAGAAAGAACATTAGTAATTATGTTTTATCAATGTAGATTTCAGGAAGTTTCACCAGATATACTGTAGGAGGTAAAAAGGGCAAGGTTAAAATAAAGGAATGAATTGGAAGACATTTAAAAGAGTAATTGCAAAACTCTTGTGTAATTACTTTGTGAGAAGAACAAACAAGGGGCAAGTGCATCTAGCTTGAAAAAGGGTAGCTGTTGATTATCAAAAGGAAGTTTAATATCACCGGTATATGTCGCGAAATTTGCTGTTTTGCGGCAGCAGTACATTGCAATACATAATAATTACTGTAAGTAGTATATATATATATATATATATATATATATATAAATTGTATTAGTAGAGCAAAAAGAGAGAAAAAACTCTGAGATAGTATTCATGGGTTCATTGTCCAGTCAGAAATCTGCTGTCAGAGGGGAAGAAGCTGTTCCTAAAACATTGAGTGTGTGTCTTCAGGCTCCTGTACCTCCTCCTTGATGGTGGCAATGAGAAGAGAGCACGTCCTGGGTGATGGGGGTCCTTAAGGATGGATGCTACCTTTCTGAGGTTCGTCTTTTGAAGGCATCCTCAATGCTGGAGAGGCTGCTGGTCATGTTGGAGCTGGAGGAGTTTACAGCTGTCTGCTGCTTTTTCCGATCCTATGCAGTCCCCTCACACCAGATGATGATGCAACCAGTTAGAATGCTCTCAATGGTACAGCTGTAGAAATTTGCTGGTGTCTTTGGTGACATACCAAGCTTCCTCAAACTCCTGACGAAATATAGTCACTGTCGTGCCTTATTTGTAATTGCATCGATCTGCTGGGCCCGTATAGACCTTCAGAAATTTTGACACCCAGCCACCTGAAACTGCTCACCCTTTCCTCCTCTGGAGTGTGTTCCTACGACTTCCCCTTCCTGAAGTCCACAATCAATTCCTTGGTCTTACTGACGTTAAGTGCAAGGTTGTTGTTACAATACTGGCAACAACGATCTTGGTATTGTTACTTTGATAGAGCCAGTTGATCGTCTTGCTCCTGTACACCTCCTCAACGCCATCCGAAATTCTGCCAATGATTGTTGTTTTGTCAGCACATTTATAGACGCCATTTGTGCTGCGCCTTGCCACACAGTCGTGGGCGTAAAGAGCATAGAGCAGTGGTTAAGCACGCATCCCTGAGATGTGCCAGGGTTGATGGTCAGTGAGGAGTAGATGTTATTTCTGATCCATATTGACTTTGGTCTGCCAATAAGGAAGTCAAGGATCCAGTTACGGAGGTATAGAGGCCCAAGTTTTTGAGTTTGTTGATTAGTACTGAGGGTATGCTTGTGTTCAACGCTGAGCTGTAATCAATAAACAGCAGCCTGACATAAGTATTACAATTGTCTAGGTGATCCAAGGACGAGTGGGGAGCCAGTGAGAATACATAGTGGTGAAAGGCAAATTGCAGCGGGTTCAGGTCCTTGCTTAGGCAGGAGCTCATGATCAACCACTCGAAGCTCATCATCACAGTAGATGTGAGTGCAGTTGAGTGAAAGTCATTGAGGCAGCTCACTCTGCTCTTCTTGCCCACTAGTATGATTGTCACCCTTTTGAAGCAGGTGGGAACTTCTGACTGCAGTACTGGGAGATGGAAGATGTCCTCGAACTCTCCAGCCAGTTGGTTGGCATAGGTTTTCAGCACCTTACCAGGTACACCATCTGGGCGTTATACCTTGCAAGGGTTCACCCTCTTGAAAGATGTTCTGCTGTCAGCTTCCAAGACAGAGATCATAGTCCCGAGATGCAAGGATTTGCACAGGTGTAGTTTTACTCTCCCTTTCAAAGCGAGCATAAAAGGCATTGATCTCATCTGGGAGTGAGGCATCACAGCCATTCATGATGTTAGGTCTTGCTTTTAGGGACCCAGCCAGAGCTAACATGCATATGATTCTGTCTTTAACATCAATCAGAATTGGTTTTTTTTGGGCTTTTAAGAGCCTTCCATAGGTCAAAGATTAGATTTGTAGCAGGACTCGGAATAGATGCAGAAAGGAATGGAAGATTATATCTGGTGCTATTTCCTTATGAAATTGGGATTGTGGGTCTTTCAGATCACTTAATGTGGCTTGACAGAACATGTACAAAGTAGTCATTGTAACCGCATTGTATTAAGTTGTACAGCTGAGTACTTGACACTGTTTCATTCATACTTTTCTCTCACCTGAACATTTGCCCCTGCCAGTTTCATAGTTTCAAGGCACTGACTTAATCGCGAGCCAGTGCAGACAGATCTAGAAAGGAAAATGGGAGCTTCTGGATTTGTCTGTGTGTGCTACATCAGATAGTGCCTTTGTCTGCTGGGCAACTGGGGGAGCTCTACTACCATGTTTAACTCTGCAGGCCTTATATTTACTTATCTTCCAATCTGTCTACAATCAAAGAAAGATTGTTTCCACGTTATTGCACAGAATAGCAACAGGGAAACAGGAATAGAGCAATGTAAGAGCCAATACGTCCACTATTTTTGTCCAGCTTACCCTCCATGTTGCTTCTTTCATACGTCTACTTCAGCGGAATAAAGTTTCCATTCCTCACTCGGGTTGCTGCCTTTCCCATCTGTTGTAAGAAGTAAGCATTGGAAGTTTTTCCCTGTAGCTCTGTTGTGCATTGGTGGCTTGAAAAGATCTTTAGAGCACCTGAATTGGGTAATTGTTGTTTAATGACAGTTATTACTCATTTAGAGTTTGTTGTGTTTTTTTCCTTGCACAACCTGCTCTTAATAATGCGGTCTCCTGGTGCTTTCTGTTCAAACTTGTTAAGTTTATTTTGATAGGTTCAGGGATTTCATGTTACTTGTATTATTTAAGAGGATGTACGATTAGCACTAATTGCAGGGTCCTAGTTTGGAGAACGTTATGTCTTGCGATGTCGCTCTGTTGATCCACCAATGTTCTGTTGGAATTCTTATGAATAAACTTTGGTCGTTGTCTCTGCCTCGGAGTCTGTCTTTCTCCAGACGGGTTCTAACATTGCCAGCACACTGCATGACACTATCACTCTGAGGATAATTCCCCTGCTCATCTTATGTAGCTTTCTTTTGGTGGACAAGAAACACGTTGCTCCGAAAGGCTATGTCACTTGCCGGCCAGAATTATTTTCTGATTGAAAAAGCAAGATAAACTCAAAGTCTGGTTAGTATCTACCTATCTTCATTACCTACTCAACATAACCCACACCCTTCCTTCAGGCAAAGGCCAGTGTATAACATGTAACAGAGAAATTATTTTTCTTGATCTATTTTTCATCCAGAACATTGTCCTTTACTTTTTGATTTCATTAAATTACGACCTTAAAATTACCGAAAGCAACGAGTAAATCAATTTCGAAAGAGCAAACATTTAGTGATAATTAGGTATTACATCCAATATTACAAGAATCTTCTATTAAAGAGGCATTCAGGTCTTTTTGCCTCATTTTAATTTAATTACAGCCTTGTCTTGCTTCTCTTCCTCTATGCCAAGGGTTTCCAACTTGGTGTCTACAGACTCTTGCTTAATGGTCTTGGTCCATGGCACAAATAAGATTGGGTACCCCTGGTCTATGCCCTTTGCCAGCTAACATGTTCAAACTGTGAACATAGATCATAAAATACACAATGTGTCACTGTCTGACTGTCACTGTGAAAATTTTCACAAAACTGTGGTGACTCTATAAATTAGTCACACTTTAATGGAGGACACAGTTAATCTGTTGCTCTCCAGCAGATGCAAAGTGCAGCTCTGTTCTTGATGTAAGCCTAAAATAAAAGGAAAATCAGCTGAAAACACTCAACAAGTCTGGCAGCATCTGTGGAAAGAGAAAACCATCAATTTCCATGAATCAGCATTCACCAGAAATGGTTTTCCCTGCATTTCTATGACTTGAGTTGTTAAATACTTGCACTATTCTCAGCTTTTATTGCTTTGAGCCAGCATATGCATTCAGCAGTGGCTAGATGAGAGACGCCAGAGAGTAGTGGTGGATAACTGTGTGTCAGATTGGAGGACGGTGTGTAGTGGTGTGCCTCAGGGATCTGTACTGTGTCCAGTGTTGTTTGTCATATATATTAATGATCTGGATGATGGGGTGGTAAATTGGATTAGCAAGTATGCAGATGATACTAAAATAGGTGGCGTTGTGGATAACGAAGTAGGTTTTCAAAACTTGCAGAGAGATTTAGGACAGTTAGAAGAGTGGGCTGAAAGATGGCAGATGGAGTTTAATGCTGAAAAATGTGAGGTGCTACATTTTGGTAGGACTAATCAAAATAGGACATACATGGTAAATGGTAGGGCATTGAAGAATGCTGTAGAACAGAGGGATCTAGGAATAATGGTGCATAGTTCCCTGAAGGTGGAATATCATGTGGATAGGGTGGTGAAGAAAGCTTTTGGTATGCTGGCCTTTATTAATCAGAGCATTCAGTATGGGAGTTGGGATGTAATGTTGAAATTGTATAAGGCATTGGTAAGGCCAAGTTTAGAGTATTGTGTACAGTTCTGGTCACCGAATTATAGGAAAGATGTCAATAAAATTGAGAGAGTACAGAGGAGGTTTACCAAAATGTTGCCTGGGTTTCATCTTCTAAGTTACAGAGAAAGGTTGAACAAGTTAGGTCTTTATTCTTCGGAGCGTAGAAGGTTGAGGGGGGACTTAATAGAGGCATTTAAAATTATGAGGGGGATAGATAGAGTTGACGTGGATAGACTTTTTCCATTGAGAGTGGGGAAAATTCAAACAAGAAGACATGAGTTGAGAGTTAAAGGTCAAAAGTTTAGGGGTAACATGAGGGGGAACTTCTTTACTCAGAGAGTGGTAGCTGTGTGGAATGAGCTTCCAGCAAAAGTGATTGAGGCAGGTACGATGTTGTCATTTAAAGTTAAATTGGATAGATATATGGACAGGAAAGGAATGGAGGGTTATGGGCTGAGTGCAGGTCAGTGGGACTAGGTGAGAGTAAGAGTTCGGCACGGACTAGAAGGGCCGAGATGGCCTGTTTCTGTGCTGTAATTGTTATATGGTTATATGCTTGAAAATATGTTAAGTGTATTTAAAGTTAAGGTTTAACAAAGAGCATGCTATAAGCATTAGTCTCCCCATAACTAAAGTTGTTAAGAATGGACGCATTTAAAATAATGGATTTTTTGTTGCTCTTTTAGCAGTGGTAGGGGTGTGTTGTGTTACTAAACCATGGAAAGGAATGGAATGTCAATTTACATTGCTTTAAGTTCCTTGGTGTCATCATGTCAGAGGATTTGTCCTGGGCAGAGCACGTATGTGCAATTACAAAAAAAACACAGCCGTGGTTCTACTTCCTTAGAAGTCTGACAGGATTTGGCATGACATCTAAGGTTTTGACAAACTTCCATAGATGTGCGGTGGAGAGCATATTGATTGGTTGCACCACAGCCTGGTATGGAAACACCAATGCCCTTGAACAGAGAACCCTACAAAAAGTAGTGGATACAACCCAGTCCATCCTGGGCACAATCCTCCCCACCATTGTGCACATTTACATAGAGCACTGTCACAGGAAAGCAGCATCCATCATCAAGGACTCCCTCCACCCAGGCCAGGCTCTCATCTCATTGCTACTATCAGGAATAAGATACAGGAGCCTCAGGACTCGTGCCACCAGGTTCAGGAACAGTTATTACCCCTCAGCCATCAGGCTCTTGAACCAGAGGGGATAACTTCACTCAACTTCACTCACCCCATCACTGAAATGTACCCAGAACCTATGTATTCACTTTCAAGGACTCTTTATCTCATGTTCTCGATGTTTATTGCTTATTTGTTTATTATTATTGTTTTCTATTTTGTGTTTACATATTTTGTTGTCCTTTGCACATTGGTTGTTTGTCCATCCTGTTGCGCGTGATCTATTGTGATTCTTGGATTTACTGTGTATGCCTGCATGAAAAGAAACCTCAGGGTTGTGTATCGTGACATGTATGTACTTTGATGATAAATTTACTTCAAACTCTGAAAATACCATTCAATATTAACCTTGTTTGTATTCAATATCATGTTAAATCAAGGTCACCTTTATCTGTCTGAACTTTCTAAAGTACAAACAGGAAATGTTTAAAGTTCCCAGTAGGCTCAACAAATACTTAGTACGACAGTTGAAACAAAACGCTGGCGAAATTCAGCATGTGAGGCACATCTGCGGAGAGGAATAAACAGTTAATGTTTTGGGCTGAGTCTTCATCAGAAGCCTGCCTTTTGCATGTGTTGCTCAAGATTTTAAGCATCTGTAGAATCTCTTATATTTGTAAGTCACTAGAACCTATGGAGAGTTAAAACAGAGCTAACATTAGAGGTTAATAAATCTTTCTACCTTGATATAAGCATTTCTTCAATGAATGCCAGGAGGTTACCTATCCTGGCTCAGATATTTGCATGCTGTCAGACAGACAAACTGTACAATGGATTAAAGATTCAAAGTACATTTATTATCAAAGTATGTATGCAATATTAAACTCTGAGATTCTTCCCCACAACAGCCACAAAACAAAAAAACACCATGGAACCACTTCAAAGAAAAATACCAACTCTCCCCCATGTGCAAACAAAATCTCACAAACGACAACAAAAAGATGGGTGAGAAACACAGAATATAGAACACAAACTCGAAAGAGTCCAGACATATTCAGTTCAGCTCAGTGATCATTATCTGCAGGCCGCCCCGATCAAAATTGCCCAAAATAGCAACGAGAAACGGAGTGACCAGAAACCAGAAACACATTATAGCGTGAACTACAGAGTCCAACCCACAAACCACATCAATTAAACCTTGCCCAGGCCCCGGGACTCCACCACCATCCTCCGACAGCATTGAGAAAGAGGGAAGCCATTCAAATGCAGGGACCTTCTTCTGGGAGCAGCAAGTCTGAGGCTGATAGATGGCGTTGAACACCCTTCTCACCTTCAATGATTTCAGTCTTCCTCAGCACTTTAATCAATGAGAAACGGAGTCGATCGTGGGCTCGCATCCCGTCTCCCGGTCTCTTGGCCTCCAGGCCACATGCTTCAACCAAAACCACACGGAACCCTCTCAGAGCAGCAAAGCACCACTTCGCACAATTGGCCCGAAAGCACACCACCAGAATGCAGAGGCTCCAACAGTAGAAGGTTTGTAAAAGCTCCATTTTCTATTCTTTCACTCCTCAGCTGCAGCAGCGAAATACTGACTTTGGCCTTGAGGTGCTAGAACGTTCACAAAGGGAAATATGCAGGTTGGTGATATTACAGTGTTAATTCAAACTTATCGAACTTGTATGATGTATTTGCATGCGCGTTGTTCCTCTCCACACCGTGTAGCGCCTTGGGCAGCAACCTTCGCCACTTCCTTTCCATCTGTCTGCTTTTTACGAGGTCGACACTCGGCCCAGCACAGATGGAAAGCGGGCAAGGAGCCGGCCGGATTCAAACCCGGGACCACTCACCTCTAAGTCCGGCATGGATGCCACGACACCACCAGCTGGCCCATGACATATTGAGTTCATAGAAAAGTTTTCCTTCTAAAACTTTTATAATGGAATTGACTTTACAATCCACTTTGATGGTAAGAGCACCACTGTTTCGCAAGCGTCAATATGAACTGCTTGATCACTCCATCACCTGGCATCAGTACACAAACTTCTGACAGTATTCTTCAACTGGAAAAATTACTGGCTTGCAACACAGAAATTCTTGATACATCAGGGACTATAACATTCAAAAATGCCTGCAATTAAACATTCCACTTCTCGTTATCATCAAGCTCACTGATTAGGGTTTACTTTTTACACTAGCACATTCGGCACAGTGACTGCAGACAAGATACACTCTTGTCAGTGGTCTGGCAACAAGCCCACAGACATGAACTGACAAGATTATGGACAGGGTGACCTTGCGCTGAGCTACAGAGAAACCTACCCCGAGGCAAAAGAAGGGGGAGGGCAAAAGAATGGAATGATTATTTTTAACAATCAATCCATCATTTCTGGACTACCATTGGACTCCAAGTGGCCTGTGATATGAATTTCTTTAAAATATTGCTAAGTTTAGATATTGGCAAGTTAAACTATATCTCTAGAAAATAGCCTGCTACAATTAACAGAGGGAAATAGTATTACTAAATACTTATGAAAAAGAAAACTAAAATAACGTGGCATTACACTAACAATTCCTTCAGAAGACAATGTAGTGTCAAGTGCAACATTAAAGCTGAGGCTTTAGAATTATTTTCTGTTCCGTTATGTTGCCATTACAAGTTTTATACCCTGTACAAAAATAAATTCCAAATTGCGAACATTAAAACAACACATACATCCAGATGGATTCCAGGTTCCACTGTCAGTATGAGCAAACTTTCTACTTCTCAACCAAAGGAATCACTCTGGAAATCCTGGGTTAAGTCAAAGGTTTAAGGGGAAAATAAGGGGAAACTTTTTCACTCAAAGGGTCGTGAAAGTGTGGAGCAAGCTGCCAGCACAAGTGGTGTATGCGTGCTTGATTTCAATGTCCAAGAGAAATTTGGAAAGGTACATGGATGGTAGGGGTATGGAGGGCTATGGTCCCGGCGCATGTCAATGAGAGTAGGCAGTTTCAATGGATTGTCACAGACTAGATGGGCCAAAGGACCTGTTTCTGTGCTGTACTTTTCTATGACTCCATGAATCCTCCTGCAGATCACTAACCTGTGTTTCAAGTACGTTGCTAGACTACATTTGAGTGGTGTCTTTCAGGCAGGAGGTCTGCCATCACTCACTGTTCAAAGTCAGGTGCGAGCTACACCAAATTCCTTAAGCTATCTGCGAGCAAAGTGTGACAATGGGAAAAAAAAAGATCCCAGCCAGGTCAAAGCCTTCAACCGAGGAAGCAGGAAACAAACGGAGATGCGTTGGCCCAAACATGAGATTACCATCCAAACTGCTATTGGCCAACACTCTTCCACTTGCAATGTGACGTTAGATCCTCCATAGAGTCCAAGGTTAGAGAGAAAGCTTTCTCAGATTACCCTGCTCTAGATCAAATTTGGGGAAATGGAACTAGTATAGATATGGCTAGCACAGAAATGTTGGGTCACAGGGCCACTTTTGGTGCTTCTCTACTCTATGATCCTCTATCTATAATTAGGTAGAGAATCATAGGTTTTGCACCAGATTAGATGCAGTATTCTGACAGAAAAACAACCGTCTGCAGATGCTGAAAATCTGAAATGAAAACAGAGAAGACTTGAAATACTCAGCAGCTCAGCCAGCATCTGTGGGGGAAGAAACAATATTTTGGGTTGATGATTGTTTGGAACTGTGAAAAATAGAAACCAGGTATATTTTAAGTTGGAAGAGTGGTGGAAGAAAAAGGCAGAACCGAGGGAATGGAATGGAATGCCTGCAGGTGGAAGGAGATGTGGTCAGGATAACTGTGGGAATCCATGGGCTTGTGAAGGACATTGACTGTTAGCCTAGTCCACACCCCCAAATGGAAATGGAGGTGAAGAACTGGAAGGGCAGTCAAAGAAAAGCCATGTGAAAGTGAGAGTGTGGTGAAAATTGGCAGCCGAGGAATATGAATTCTCTCCAAGAGCTAGAAAGGGCACCAACACTGTCATCGGCATATTTAAAAGAAAGAGATGGATAAGGGACCCAAGTAGAACAAAAACAAGAACAGTTCCTGAAATCCCACAAAGAAACGGGTATAATTTGGACACTTACAAAAACCCACAGCTACACCTTACAAAGGCTACACCTTTGATGTGGAGGAAATCAGTGGAGCTACATTAAATATTCTTGACAACAGATGACAATAAAATACTGAGCAGAGTGATCTAAAGTATAACACATTCTGACTGCAGACGAAGCCATTAGGTAGTCATTATGGGACGCTAAGGCATTAACCTCCACTGTCACCAGTAGTACTAAGGTGTGTGAGTGTGTTTGGGGGGGCGGTGTTGGTGGTTGGGCAGGTGATGGGCTTTGGACAATGTAATTGTAAGAAAGAATTAGTTCTAACTAGAAGGTGAATGAAAAATGCAATAGATCTGAAGCGCTATTCATGAAACAATAGCCATCTCCATATTTTGGATCCCTTCTCCATCCATCCATCACTCTATCTTAATGTGAGGATTTGCCAAACAAGATTAAGCATTTGCATCTTCACTCTTCGCCCTGAAGTGTGAAAGCCCCAAGCTCAGCTGGGTTCAGGTGGCAACATTTTTGCCAAGTCGAATTTAAACGCAAGTTCGACATTCTCACTACTTCACCGTCTAATTTTGAAGCTCCCTTTTTAAAATTTAATTTCAGAGGCATATCTCAGCGTCAGCTGTGATTGAGTGCTTCCAGGATGCTGCATTGGCAAGTTTGCGGCACTGGAAGCTCATGACAGGGAGAGTTTCTCCCTTCTACTGTCTGCGTGAGATGTTGGCGCTATCGGGACTTTGAGACTTCTTTTTTTACCATGCCCATGGTCTGCTCTTATCAAATTACGGTATTGCTTTGCACTGTTGTAACTATGTGTTATAATTATGTGGTTTTTATCAGTTTTAGTCTTGGTCTGTCTTGTGTTTCTGTGATATCATACTGGAGGAACATTGTATCATTTTTTAATGCATGCATTTCTAAATGACAACAAACAAGGACTGAGTGTCCTCATACTCTAATCTAATCTAATATTGATCTTGATGTAAAATGACAAAATGGACATTAAGTATAAAAATTATAAACACCAGTCTTCCTGATGAGTCCTTAGTTCTCTGGATTCTGATGACGCTGACAAGGCTAAAATAGTTCCTGCGGACTCTGCCACAGGTGAGCAAGTAGATGTCTAATGGTGGGGGTAAGTGAGTTGTTTGAGAGGTTCTGTGACCCTTTCACTTGGCTTCTGGCTGCTCCTGGTCAAGAGATTTGAAGTGCTCAGCATCTTCCTGGATGCTGCTTCTTCATTTTCAATGGTCGCAGGTGAAGGACTCACGAATCAATACAGATGTTACACTTGTTTCAAGGAGAAGTTGAATGCATCCTTGGAAACATTTGCTTCTCATCACTGGTAGTCTCTTACCAGCAATGGAGCTTGCAGAAAAGGATCTACTTTAGCAGTCTAACGTCAGACATGTGTATGGTCTGTGTTGTAATGAGAACAAAGTCCCTGGAGAGATACTGAGGGTGGTGGATATAGAAATGTTTTATTCATCAAAAATGAGCAGATGACATCATATTGAGGCACTCTTGGAGGAAAAGGCCTCCCAACTCAATATTACATGACATTTTTATATGCTGAAGTTCGAAGGACAATTCTTCCTTTGAGTTACGTATAGTTTTCACACACTTCCTTCTTCACACCAGCACTCCAGACACACAAAATGAATGTTAATCAGCATTGTCTGGTTTGCAATCAACTCCAGGAAAACCATTGTTCGGGATTGCATTTTAAATTCAGTCTACAAACTATGTTCATGTCTGAAGATGGGTTGCTGGTGAAATTAATATTTGCCATATGCCCTAACTAAAGAAAATGCCCTAGCAGTCTGGTCTGTCCATTGCAGTAAGCTAATTATGGTCAAAGCCACAATGTTGGAGATTTTGCTCTGGGAGAAGATGCTAACCTACGTTGCCTGTGGACTTGCATAAACATGAAAGGCCAAGAGCGGAATTTTATCTGATAGAGAGCCTTACATTTTTTAATTCCTGAAAACCATGTTTTGCAATTTTACCGAGAATAAGTCATTTTCTTCCCCTAGCTATTACTTGTTTTATCCAAAGACCTGCAAGAAAATAGGTCCATCGCTTTAATCATTTGTAGGCTGGATCAAGAATAATGCCTAATGCCTTATGGTGGATTCCATACCTTTCCTCTTTTGCTGCTTTTATAAGGAAACTTGTAAAGCAGGAAAAGACTATTTGATGGTTTAGTCTGTTGCAGAAAGTACCTGGCATTATTGACATTATCTGTCTTCTTAAGTGATGTAAGATGTAGCAAATTCCTACATACTTCCCAGTCACAATAAAAGGATTCATTGTTTGCCCAGGACACACTCTCTTTGATTTCTTCATGCAAAACATCATGTTTCAGCTCCTCAGAGGTGCAAGATTACCTACATGAGCAGACTTTTGTATTGGGCATAACATTATATCAGGGCCGAGATGAATTATAACTCAGCAAGAAGGAATAATAAAGAAAAAATGTAACAAATCGCTGCCTATTAACAACTTCATGATATAAAGGAAGTGAAGGAGCAAAATGAACCAGCACTGTGATGAGACTATTGTTTCTGATATCACTGCTTCTATAATATACAAAAGCTCTTCTGTTGCCCTGAACAAAAAAGACTAGACATTCTATCAATCATAATTATTAGTGCATATGTTTAAAGCAATCAAGACGATCTCTGTAACTATTAACAAATGCAAGACTGTAGGGTTAAGTTCTGTTGGCAAGCTTGGTTTCCAGATTATCATTTGGTGTAGATTCCTAGGTGAATGGTGATTAGCTACTCTCAGTATTGTTTGGTCTTGGAATTCCTAGAAGGTTAGATGAGTTGACATTCTTGTAAAGACGTATGGGTTAGTATGTTATTTGGTCACGTGGGTGTAACTGGGTGGTGCAGTCTTGTTGTGCCGGAAAAGCCTAGGTGCGTCGCTGTCCCCGGGCCCAGGTCCTAGAGTAAAGCACTACCTGGTGCTTGGACAATTTAAACACTGGCATAGATAGACTGGAAAGCCCAAGTGCAGAGGTGGGGGTCGGGCTGATTTTGCTCACTCTCCCACGTTGTTCATTCCTCTCTCCCATGGCTGTTGTCTCTGCAAGTTTCGCAAGGTTTTTATGATGAACTGAGGCCGAGGCCTGGGTCTGCTACTCCAGCTGCTCCAGGGAACAGACCTAAAGCCTCGATCTGTTTCAGAATGCTGTCGTTTGCATCTTTTGTTTGCATGATGTGTTTTTCCCTCTTCCTCTATGCAGTGGTTACGGTCTTTCTGTTTTTTTTTTGAATTGGGTTCTTTGGGTTTCTTGCTTTGTGGCTGCCTGCAAGCAAACAAATCTCAAGGTGTATTATTTAGCACTAGATTCTTATATGGTCTTTGATAATAAATGTACCTTGACCTGATTTGAAATGCTGGAACATTTGCTGCATTAGGCAGCATCCGTGGAAAGAAAAATAAATATAAAGTTTCAAGTCCATGTCTCTTCATCAGGAAATCATATTCAGTAATTAATCACTTGTGTCTTTATATTTATGAGCTCTAGTTGTATTTATCAAATACTTTGTTTGGAAAGATTAAAAGTATTACTTGCTTATGCTGAGAATCTATTCCACATGTTCCTCATTCTGTTAGTAAAATGTGTGTTATAGTTGATCTTGCTTGACTCATATCCCAGCCATAATTCCAGTAACTAGTGACCTCAACCCTTCATTCTCAGTTTTCAGCAGACCTACCAGCCATTTCTTGGATCCAACGAAAATGTTTGCTCAGCCAGATAGAAGGTAGAAAACATTTACTTTGCCTCGGGACAGGACCAATGCAACTACAAAGACAGCTATTATTTATAAGAACTCCCAAATCCCAATGACTCATTCAAAATGCATAAATAAGTTTAGCAAATATCAAATTCGACTCCAGATCCTCATTGATTTCTGTAATGTAAAATTCTTCGATATGAAAATAAAGTGTTTATTACAATTTTTATGTTATGTTGTCAGAGGTTGCTCATACATTTACTGGTGGTTATTGTTGATCAAACAAATGATGAAAGACTTCACAAATTTATTTCTAAACAGAATTTGACATTGTGGGCATCCATTGCAGTGTTGTTAATTCAGACCAGGTTAACCAACACTAGATTTTCCTTTTCTTTCTACCAGAATTGTTCTCTGGTAAAGAAGGTTGAGAGGAGATTTAATGGAGACTCTGGATGGGTTTAAATGAAGTCCTCCCATTAGCTGATGGTTGAAGAATCAGGAGACATATATCCTTATGACGGGCAGGAGATGCAAGAAGAACATGAGAAAGGCCTCTTCTCATTGTTACCATTGGGAAAGGGGTATTCACTGATTCAGGAACAGCTTCTTCCCCTCTGCCAACGAATTTCTAAAGGGACATTGAACCCATAAACACTTCCTCATTACTTTCTCTGTTGCACTACTTACTTTAACTATTTAATAGGGCATATGTAATTACTGTAATTCAAGATATTTTTCTCTATATTTATTTATCATGTACTTCATTGTGCTGCAGCTGTAAAGTCACAGTTTTCACGACATATTAAACCTGATTCTGAAGTGAATGGTGGTGATCAATAACTATCTAGCTATAAGAGTGGGAGAAGCAAATTCCACCGTTGAGCTGTGGTGAGTTGAATTGACACATGGGTGTACTGTAAGTAACTTGCAGGACAATGAAACCAGAGGCTTGATCTGCAGAGAAACAGGCTGGACTTGATAAGTCAAATGGCCTCTTGTGCCTTTACAAACCAATGATTCTTGTTGTGCAGTCCCTGCCTCTCCTCGTCTCAGCCCCTTTAACCATAGGTCTTTCTGTTTGTTGCTTAATGATTTCTGGGGAATGTATATATGTGTTGATTCATCTAACAAATGCAACAACACTATAAGACAGAAATAGGCCATTTGGCCCATCAAGTATACTTAGCCTTTCTATCATGGCTGATTTATATGCCGTCTCAACCCATTCTCATGCCTTCTCCCTGTAACCTTTGATGTCCTTAATAATAAAAAATCTATCAACTTCCATTTTAAATATACACAATAACTTAACCTCCACAGCCATCAGTAGCAGCAAATTCCACAGATTCACCACCCTCTGGCTGAAGTATTTTTGTTCTAAAGAGATGTCTTTCTATTCTGAGGCCGTGGCCTCTAGTCTAGACTCTCTCACTATCGGAAATATCCTCTCCATGTTCACTCTAACTAGACTTTTCAATATTTAGCAGGTTTCAACGAGATTCCCCGTCATTCTTCTAAACTCCAGTGAGTACAAGCCAGAGCCATCAAGCACTCCTCATTCATTAATCCTTTCATTCCCAGGATCATACACGTAAACCTCTCTGGACCCTCTCCAATGTCAGATATGAAGTCCAAAACTGCTCACAATACTCCAAACAAAGTCTGACCAATGCCTTATAAAGCCTCAGCATTACATATTTGCTTTTATATTCTAGTCCACTCGAAATGAATGCTAACATTGCATTTGCTTTCCTTACTACAGTCTCAGCCTTTAGGAAACCCTGCACCAGGACTCACCAGACCCTCTTCACCATTGATTTCTGAATTTGCTCCCCATTTAGAATGTAGTCTACACCTTTATTCCATCTACCAAATTCACCTCTGTACACTATGTTCCATCTGCCACTTCTTGTCCACTCTCCTAAGTTGTTCAAGTCCTTTTGCTTCCTCAACACTACTTGCCCCTCCACCTATCTTTCTATCTTCTGAAAACTTGGGCACAAAGCCATCAATTCTATCATCCATATCATTAACATATAATGTGAAAAGTAGTGGCCCCAACACCAACTCTCGCGGAACACCGCCCGCCACCGGCAGCCAACCAGAAAAGGCTCAGGACAGAATTCTACTATGCTGAACTAAATTGCATCCACGTCTCAAGTGATTTTTTTTCCCATTGTAACTTGTTGTTTATCCTTTGGTATGAACATTGGTGATGGTCTCACTCCTACTCTTCATCTTCTGCCGGTCAGCCAATCTTCTGTCTAAGCTAGTATCTTTCCTGCAATAGCATGTATAGTCTCTTATAGTGCATATTATGCAAGAAATATTTTTTCTTGATTGAAAAAAATCTGTTCTAATAATAAGTGTTTCAAACAGTTAAACATTATTCAGGTCCACAGTAGTGTAATTCATAGGGGTTCAAATAGATGATTTATTTTATATCAAAACATATGACGAGGGGAGATGAAACTGAGGCAATATTAGTTTTGTTGTTTTTGAAAATTTAATATTGATAAGAATTGACAAAAATGAATATCAAATCCTGCCAAGCCTAAATGTAACTGGGTTGAATACACCATGGGGCTAGGAATTCATTCACGTCCACAGAGAGGCATTAATCCTGCAATACGTGGCATACCAATGACCACTTCAGATTAAGTGAGCACTGTGCGGGGAATTATGTCATTATATGCATGTTCAACGTGCAAGATGAATTGTAGGTTCAAGTGTGATTCGCGATGGGAAGAGCCAGCTGAATTACCAGAGTGGCGGATTTCACCATTGTGAGCACTGTCATCAAATTTCACTCCAGAGAAAAAGTCAGTTTTTGCCTTCATAGTGTTGAAGAAGGTAGCACTCTATACAATCAGATTTCTCGGTGCAATATATATACTCTGTACAATAATCCAGCCTTTTGGTTTTTACTAATAAAACTTAAAGCCCAGTAGTTACTAATAAAGCTCCTAATAAAATAGTTGCTGATACATACCATGGCATTGCTACTTTTTGAGCCAAAAAAAACAGTCATAATAGATACTTGAGGTTTTGCTATCATCTTCAACTATAAAATATTCTACAACGTGCCAGATTCAGGTGCAGTTATTACCCTTCAACCATCAGGCTCCTGAAGCAGCGTGGATAACTTCACTCACCTCAACACTGAACTGATCACTGAACACAACCTATGGACTCACTTTCAATGACTCTACAACTTGTGTTCTCAGTATTACTTATTCACTTATTTACTATTATTATTATTGTCTTTTTATCCAGTACCGTGCAAATGTTTTGGGCATGTAATATATATAGACAGGGTACCAAAGACTATTGCACTATTGGAGTAAATTTTATGTATTGCACTGTACTGCTGCTGCAAAGAAAAACTAATTTCATGACATATGTGAGTGATGATAAACCTGATTCTGATATGGGTCTCTATTGTGGACTGAGAGTGGGAAGGGGGCAGGGAGAGGGGGAATCATGGTTGGGAAAAGTGGAAGGGAGAGAGGAGGGAGCGGAAAGCACCAAAGGGACATTCTGTAATGATTAGTAAACCAATTGTATGGAATTATATGACCCTGTCAGGTGTCCCAGGGCTGGGTGTGTCTGCACCTGCACCACCCCACTCATACCCTGGCACTTTTTCTCTGCCACCTGTCCCACACCGGTCCTGTGGGGCTCCATCCTCGCCAATCCCAGCTTCCTTTGCTCCCGCCAGACTTACAAACTCACTCTCCACTTCACGTTGACAAATACAGTACTGTGCAAATGTCTTAGAAACACACACACACACACACACACATATAGGTGTGTATATATATACTGTATTCGCACAATGTGTCTTCCTGTGTATACTGGTTGCTTGTAGGTTGTTGTGTGTCATTTTTCATTGATTCTGTTGTACTTCTTTGTTCTACTGTGAATTCCTGTAGGAGAAAATGATTCTCATGGTAGTATATGGTGACGTATATGTTCTTTTATAATAATTTTACTTTGAACTTTGAAATCTTTCAATCATAATAGATAATTGAGGTTTTGATATCATCTTGGATTATAAAATATTCTACTATGCTGTTTTAAATTACGTGCACTTCTCAACTTAATTTTTCCAAGGTAACTTACTGTTTATCCTTTGGTTGTGAACATATATGTTGCTAATGATTTTCCAGAGATTGGGAAGTATAAACAGATGGGCGAAAAACTAGTCAGTTATTGTACACTATGCAAGAGTGAAGTAAAAAAACCACCTATTGAATTTCCTTACTTACTTATTGCCCGTTGCACTGCTGGCATTCAGGGCAGCAATGAGGGTCCTCCATCTCTGCCTGTATAGAAGGATTCTTCATTGCTGTTTTCATAACAGTTTTATTAGACCATTCAAGGTTGTTAGCCTTGACCTGAGCCCCTAGACCTGGAGGATTGGTGGATCATTTTTAGTCTGACCTCTACCCTTTGACCTGTTTGGCATGGGTGACCCTACCAAGAGCCAAAGCATAAAGTCCTGACTCCAGCCAGCATAGCTCTCCAGGGCACTGAGGCACACAAGCCTCCAAACCCTACGAAAAGGTTGTGGTTGTCTTGGAGGTATTGAAGCTCTATCTCTTCTAAAACGAGGGAATGGGGCAAGTTTGATCTGAAATTGAAGAAACTGTAAAGATTAGGTGATTTGTCTGAGAGAGAGAGAGATACGTAATCGTGTGGCTAAGAAGCTGGATGTTACTCTGTTTTCCTTAGCATGGAGACAACTGGACAAAATTAGAACATTTCTGAGATTATACAAGAAAGGCACCTTCCACTGTGCACCCAAAGAAATGATATCAGCTATCATTTTTTCCTCATTTATAGTTGATGAATCCTTGTAGATATATTTCTTAAATTATTTATGTAATCTTCACTATAGTTTATTTTAGTTTTAGTGCAGTACTTAAGGATTGTTAAGCTACTATGAAGTATGGCAATATTTTTTCTTATTATGATTTAACTCATCCTGTAAATTATACCAGTATCTTTACTTGTGTTATGAAGACTAAATCAAATCCAGTAACAATACAAAAATTCCTTGTACAGAAGCATCATATGGGAATGTAAATGCACAATCAGGTTTACTTTTCCTTCCACTCCTCCTAATGCAAGGGGCACTGCAATTCCTTTTAATAAAATAAATGTCATTTCAATTAAAGCATCAGGTGGCAGCCTCCCGTTCTTCCCCCAGGGCAGATTTATGGTAGTTAATGGAAGGCAAGACACAGAGGATTTTAGAATTATATGAATCTATGTTGAAATCGTAGCACCGTACATCTATTTTTGAAGGACTGACTCTAATTCTGTCCCAGTTGACAACGTCCAACAAACAGTCCAGACTTGCATAAACACTGTTCTAAATTTTTTCCTTGATGACGTAACTCAATGTATAATTATGAAAGAAACTCAATACAGCTTCTTGGCTTTGGAGGAGGCCGAATGTGAGCTGGTAGGTGCCCAGGCATTGCTTCACCCGGGAGATAGAGAGCAGCTTATACATTTTTTCTTATTTCCATATTGATTTAATTCTGTATTCATTTGATATTCGGCACAATTGACAAAAGACCTTTGGGAATAATTTTTTTTTTCTCTCTGGCACAGGTAATTAGCATGAATGTGAAGCTGGAAAGGGTTGCTGTGGTCAGAGGAGGTGAAGGATCTACGCAGGAATTCCACAAGAGACTGGTGAATAAAGAGTTTGAAATCTGCGGAGTGATGCACAAACCTCACCCTCAGTAGAAAGCACACTCTGGGTAAAAACACTAAGGCCTCAGTTCCCATTCCTTAGACTTGATTATGTTCAACTGATGTTTCTTGCTCCACAGATGGATGACCCTATACTTGGACTAAGAGTCTGTGGAGTTCCATATTATCTAAATATGTTTGTGATTTCATATCACTTGCAAAACTTTAGAGTTCTAATGAAAAAGGACACAGCCAACACACTTTACGTCCCCCTTCCCCCCGGGAGAAGGTTCAGGAGCCTGAAGACTCGTATGGCCAGATTTGGGAACAGCTTCTTTCCAACTGTGATAAGACTGCTGAACGGATCCTGACCCGGATCTGGGCTATATCCTCCAAATATCCGGACCTGCCTCTCGGTTTTTTTGCACTACCTTACTTCCCATTTTTCTATTTTCTATTTATGATTTATAATTTAAATTTTTAATATTTACTAATTTTAACTACTTTTAATATTTTTAATATTTAATATTTGTAATCTAGGGAGTGTGAAGCGCAGAATCAAATATCGCTGTGATGATTGTACATTCTAGTACCAATTGTTTGGCAACAATAAAGTATAAAGTACTTACAGTGATTCTCTAAAGCAATGGTGATCCCAAACATTCAATACAAACATCAAAAGCCACCTGTAAATCTTCTTAAAGTTCAATTTAAAAGCTGCTACACTTATATGGACTAGGAATATCTAAAGCAACAGCAGTTTGGGATTAGAGTGGGACGGAAACTAACTCACCATGACACAATACGTTGTTTACTTTCTTGATTCTGAATATTAGAAATTGCCCTTGTGCAAGCTTCTTATCTGCTCCATCAGCTATCCAAACAGCTCCTGGTGTTTCTCAGTAGCTATATCACTGGCTGACCATTCTCTCTATGGCCAGCAGTATGTCTAAATATCATGCAGGTTAGGTTGGAGCGTAATATTTTCATTTAATGTCATCATGCTGTATGTGAGGTTACTAGAAGGTTGTCTGTGACAACTTGAAGTTCATTCTATACATCCACAGTTTTGTTCAGTAGGTGGAGTCCTCATGGTCTTTATCTACATCCTCTAAAGTCAGGTTATAAGATCGTTGCTTTGTGAAGGATTCCGATCATCTGGCTTTGTTCCCCCATGTGTTAGTTGTCTGTCGTTTCCAGTGTAAACCTGTGCAGGAGGAATTTTATAGTGAAAAAGTTGCACTGGGCTGATCCGTTCTCTCGGCCCCAAAAATCTTGGTCCTATCGTACGAAAAACCATCATGACTGGAGACTTCCTCGCTGGCTGTGATGCCTTCTGTGTCATGTCTTGCCCCTTGCTGCTCACAAAGCATCGCAGCACCATCTTCTTGGTCGTTGGATCTTGTAGTTGATCTCATCTGCCCAGTCTGCCAGAACTGGCTTTGCATGCAGGGGTAGGCATATGCCTATCTCACCGGGCTTGGAGGTTCCTGGCTATGCTCACCTGGTTTAGGTCATCTGTCGAAGCAGTGCACCAGAGTGTGGCCAATGTGGCATGCAAACAGTTACTTGGAGCCACAGGTGAGAGCTGGGTGGCAGGTGGGGGCCAAGGGTGAATGAGCTGTCCCTGGGCGGAAGCACAACCAGCACACAACCAGAGGCGCTAACCCTCCCTGGACACCCCATACACCCCCATGTTCCTGCATATTTGTCATGTAAATATCACAGTGACAACCCTGTAATCTGCCTCAAAAATGGGCTGCAATCTTCTGGGTAGTGCTTGTTTGGAGAAGATGTCCAGAAAATGTTCTTTTCTTCTTCTTTGTAATGAGTCCTTTGGGCTTGTGCAGGGAGCCAGAGAGCGTTGGGCTCTGAGGTCTTTAGAGCATGTGAATTGGTTAACTGTTATTTAACAAGTGATTAAACGTTTAGAATTCCTTGTGTTTTTTCTCGAGCAACTCGTTCTTTGTAATAAGGTCTCATGGTGCTTTCTGTTTAAGTTTATTTTATTTTGATAGGTTCGGGAATTCCACATTATTTGTATTATTTAAGAACACCTGATCAGTGCTAATTGCGGGGTCCTTGTTTTGAGAATGTTAAGTTTCGCAGTGCCGCTCGGCCGAGCCACTGATGTTCTGTTGGGATTCTTATGAATAAACTCTGGTTGGTTGCTGCCTCTACTTTGGAGTCTGTCTTTCCTCCGTACTTGGGTTCCAACATTGCCAGCACACATTGTGACTCTCTGGCCCTATTATATCCTCTATGACTACAAAATCTGAAAAGGAAGATGTGGCTCAAGGGTTAGCAATTAGGGACGAGGTAAATAGAGAAAAAGAAACCAGGTGTTTTCTCTGACATTATATTGAAAAGGGCAGAAACATATTAAGGGTGTGAGGCTTAAAGTTTTTGTTCTCCATACATCCACAAAAGATAAAAGACAAACTGAGTATATTGTAGCCACAAATTCAAATTGATAGTTTTGATATTGTAATATTTAGTAGTACATGACTGCAAATTGCTCAGAACCAGGAATAAGTTAAGCAAATTTTTAAGATCTGTAGAAAAAATATGGGGAAGATGTCGGAGGGGTGAAGTAACAATAATTATAACAAGCATTATCACTTCCATATTAAGAAAAAGTATAGTAGAGGTAAACAATAAATGAAGAATTTTTTGGCAGGATTAACCATGAAATAGAGAAGGGTAGGAGTGTGTGCAACAGCTATGGAAAGCAGGCTTTATACAACCCTGCAGAATGGGCAGGATGCTTTAATGCAGGATGTCGCCTTTCATACAAATTGGCATAAATAGACCAGCTTATGTCAGAAAGATCTGGACTTTGTGCCTAAAGTCCCTATAGAGTTCAACCAACGGCCATCATAGACAATCCTGTCTCAGATTGTTCTAAAACAGCATGTTCTAAAACCAGCGAGGGAGAGTCTGTGTAAGTAATGGAACAACGAATGAGCATTCAGCAACTAGCAGTTACAATGAAATGGAGTTCAATATCGTTCAGCGCTCCTGGTCTGGCCTTCTATATATCGGTGATATCCAACATAGATTGGGAGACCGCTTCGCCGAGCATCTAGGCTCTGTCCGCCGGAGAAAGCAGAATCCCCCAGTGGCCACTCATTTTAATTCTACTTCCCATTCCCATTCCGATATACCCTCCCATGGCCTCCTCCGCTGTCATGATGAGGCCACACTTAGGTTGGAGGAACAACACCATATATTCCATTTGGGTAGCCTCCGACCTGATGGCATACACATCGATTTCTCAAACTTCCGGTAATGCCTCCCACCCTCCCCCGCTTCACCAATTCTCATCTCCTTTTCCCTCCCTCACCTTAACTCCCTGCCCTCCCGTCACCTCCCTCTGGCCCACCTACCCTCCTTTTCCTTTCTTCCATGCCCTTCCACCTCTTTGAGCAATCAACTTCCCAGCTCTTTACTTCATCCCTCCTCCCCGCCCCCCGCCCCCCAAGTTTCACCTATCACCTGGCACTTCTCTCTCCCCTCCCACCCCAGCTTTTAAATCTACTCCTCAGCTGTTTTTTTTCTCTAGTCCTGCCAAAGGGTTTCGGCCCAAAACGTCAACTGTACTCTTTTCCATCGATGCTGCCTGGCCTGCTGAGTTCCTCCAGCACTTTTTGTGCGGATTTCAATATTGTGTTGGAAAGAAAGAAATACAAAATAACCAATTGAAATTCTATATATAGTAGGTAAGTCTCAGTTAGGTGGAATGAGATAGGGAATGTTAATACTAAAGTACAACTGTTAATGGTTAAAATAACACATTAGTAGAGTTATAGTGTTATACAACAAAACTCTTCAGTCTAACTTATCCATGCCAACCAAGTAGAGGATATTCAACAGGCCATATCTTGGTAGCCTATTAGCCCAGCCAGGAACCACCTCTCACGGTTCTCCCACACATTTACTTTCCTGATCTGGATATGGAGGGCCTGACCCACTGGCCAGAAGCATCCTGAACTGCAGCAAAGTGATTCAGCCACGGTCAGGGCTCTAGAGATACAGGAAAGATACTTCACCCTCAAAACATCCCTGAAAGCAGAGCCCAGAATAGGATTCTTCACAGATTCAGAAGCATTTTGTAACTGTTAAATTTGAAGTATATAATTTTAAGAATTAATAATAATATTCAGAAGAATAAAACTAACTAAAAGCATCTCTCAATCATCAGGCTCTTGAGCCAAAGGGGATAATTTCATTCAACTTCACTTGCCCCATCATTGAAATGTTCCCAAAACCTATGGTATCACTTTCAATACTTATTGCTTGCTTGCTTGCTTGTTTGTTTGTTTGTTTGTTTGTTTGTTTATTTATGTATGTATGTATGTATGTATGTATTATTTTTGTATTTGCACAGTTTTTTGTCTTTTGCACTCTGGTTGAATGCCTAAGTTGTTGTGGTCTTTTATAAACCCTATTATGGTTATTATTCTATGGATTAATTGAGCATTCCCACAAGACTATTGATCTCGAGGTTGTATATGGTGACATATATGTTCTTTGATAATAAATTTACTTTTTCTTTAAATTTTGAACAAGTAGAAATAATTAAAATAATAAATTGAACCAAAATAAAAGTAACTTGCCTTTCTTTTTGCTCCCTATTCATTATTTCTACAATCTCCATTAAAATCATCAGCCCTTTGAACCTTGCATTGATCTACCTGGCAAAGCAGATAGCCGTCAAACAGTGACAGCGGAATAATGGGAAATGAAGATAGATTTTTTTTAGATTAGATTATGAGGACACATAGTCCTCTTTTATTGTCATTTAGTAATGCATGCGTTAAGAAATGATACAATATTCCTCCGGTGTGATATCACAGAAACACAGGACAGACCAAGACTGAAAAACTGACAAAAACCACATAATTATAACATATAGTTACAATAGTGCAAGCAATACCATAACTTGATGAAGAACAGGCCATGGGCACGGTAAAAATTTCAAAGTCTCTCGAAAGTCCCACATCTCACGCAGGTGGGAGAAGGAAGAAAACTCTCCCTGCCATGCCCGACCACAGTCCGACTCTGAGTCGTCCAAAAACTTCGAGCGTCCAACCAGCCCTCCAACACCGAGCACCGGGCACCATCTCTGCTGAGTGCCTCGACCCCAACCCCGGCCGCCAGCAGCAGGCAAAGCCGAGGATTTGGGGCCTTCCCTCCAGAGATTCTCGATCGCACAGTAGCAGCGGCAGCGAACCGGGCATTTCAGAAGTTTCTCCAGATGTTCCTCCATGCTTCTCGCGTCTGTCTCCATCAAATCAGAATTGTGCATGGCATCCTACTCACAAATACGATATCATCTCACCGGAGAGCTGCGCCAACAAATAGAGCAGATGCTCGACAGTTGTCGCAAGGATTGAATGCTATCACCTTCTGCAAAGTTACACCAAGTGACATATGTAACAACAAGGTGTCACTCCCTGACGAGTTCAATGACTCTTATGCTCACTTTGACCTACAGACATGGAGCCACCTTCACAAACTCCTACAGCCCATGAAAATCCTGTGAATTCAGTGTCTGAGGCCGATGTGAGAGCATCTTTCAGGAGGGTGTACCCATGGAAATCATCTAGTCCAGACAGAGTACCTGCCTGGAGACCTAGGCTAATTAACTGGCTGGAGTGTTTACAGATATCTTTAATCTCTCACTTTGGCAGTCTGAAAGACCCATTTGCTTCAAGCAGGGTTCAATTATACCAGTGACCTAGAAAGACATGGCAACCTGCCTTAATGACTACCATCCATTAGAACTTATATCTATTGTGATGAAGTGCTTTGAGAGGTTGGTGAGGAAACATATTAACTCCTGCCTGAAGAGCAAATTGAACAGCATTTCATTGGCTCTTCACTTAACCCTGGAACATCTAGACAGTGAAAATTCATACATCAAGATGCTCTTCATTGATGGCATTTAAGACTATCATACCCTCAAAACTAATCAATAAGCTCCAAGACCTTGCCTCAAGATCTCCTTGGGCAACTGGATCCTCAACTTGTCTCACTTGCAGGCCCCAGTCAGTTTGAATTGGCAACAATGTCTCCTCCACAATCACCATCAGCACAGGTGCACCACAAGGCTGTCTGCTTAATCCCCTGCTCTAATCACCTTATATTGATGACTGTGAGGTTAAGTACTGCTCCAATTCCATATTTAAGTTCGCTGACAAGACCTCTGTTGTTGACCAAATCAAATGTGGTGGCGAATCAGTGTATAGATGAGAGATTGAAAATCTGGCCGAATGGTGCCGCAACACCCTCTCATTCAATGCAAGGAAAACTAAAGAGCTGATTATTGACTACAGGAGGAGGAAACCAGAGGCCCTTGAGCCAGTCCTCATCAGGGAATCAAAGATGGAGAGGGTCAGTAACCATATCTCTCGGCATTATCATTTCAAATAATCTGTCCTAGGTCCAGGACATAAATGCCAATACAAAACTGGCTCAACAGCACCTCTACTTTCTTAGAAGTTTGCATAGATTCAGCATGCTACCAAAAACTTCTATAGATGTGTGGTGGAGAGGTTAACTGGTTGCGTCATGGCCTGGTATGGAAACGCCAACGCCCTTGAACGGAAATGCTAACGAAAAGTAGTGGATACGGCCCTGACCATCAGAGGTAAAGCCCTCACCACCAGTGATCGCATCTACAAAGGGCGCCATCACAGGAAAGCAGCATCCATCATCATGGATGCCCACCATCAAGGCCATGCTCTCCTCTTGCTGCTGCCATCTGCAAGGAAGGTACAGGAGCCACAGGTCCCACAGAATCAGGTTAAGGAACAGTTATTACCCCTCAGCCATCAGGCTCTTGAACCAGAGCAGATAACTTCACCCACCCCAACACTGAAATGATTCCACAACCTATGGACTCACTTTCAAGGACTCTACAGCTCATGTTCTCAATATGTATTACTTATTTATTATTATTATTTTTATTGTGTAGTTTCTTTCTTTTCTTGTATTTGCACAATTTGTTGTCATTGGTTGTTAGTCCATCTGTTTCTGTGCAGTTTGTGAGCAGATACTATTGTGTTTCTTTGACCTTACTGTGAATGCTTGCAAGAAAATGAATCTCAGAGTACTGTACAGTGACATATATGTACTTTGATAACACATTTACCTTGAGCTTTGAAACAATTGGTGAAACTGAAGTGTGGGGAGGAAAAGCTTGAAACCAGAGGTAATAGAGCATTTACTAGAGAATTAGATGTCATATGGTGTCAAAATGGCTGTTGCGATGCATCTATTGTGGTAGTGTAGTGGGTAGTGCTTGTCGCTCTCACTTTCAGCTTCCACCGCTGGCTAGCAGTCTTGTGAACAGGAGACCTGAATGTGTAAGTCTCTCCCTGCCAGTATACAGCCTGTCCAACAGCAAACCACATGTAGTACCTCCTCACTGGCGGCACACGGGAACTGAACTCCTTTTGGACTCAGGCTGAACTATGGAGGACGGGGAGGAGGTCTGGCCTCTACATGCATAGCACACAAGCCCACTGGTGTGTGGACACACCCTGGTGTTCATGAACCAGATCCCCATGTATGGGTAAACAACCCCACTGCCTCGCGGGCAGCCTCGGGACATATGAAGGCTACGGGAGTAAAACCCAGACAGCAAATCCAGAGTGAGCCCCCAAGGCAGCTGGACGTCATTGAACATCCTTCCAGCAGCTCCTGCAGCCAAGATGGTGCCAAACACATTGCTTCATAAGCTTTCCTTTGGACTGCTCTGGTGAGGCTGAGAGGGGGATCTTGATGACTGGGCATCTCAGGATCTCCATACCTTCCACCCAGGCTTGTGACGATGTTCAGTATCACGCCATTGTCCTTCGAGACAGATGGATGCCAAGCAACCAGGTGTCTTATATTAGAAACCTCTGCTGTACGTTGTTTCTTTTCCCTTGCACAAGAGGATCAATTCCGAGACAAAGCTGAAAAATAATTTTAAAATAAACATATTAGAAAATCTTCTGAAAGACACCTGGAATAATCTACCAGCCAAGATAAAAGGCGAACAGGCTGGGTTTCTTTAATTTACCAAAGGCTTGACAGATTATCACTGAAGAAGATAGTTAAACAGACTACATAGTTAGACATGTGTAGACCCATGAATTATAACCAGGGAACCTTTACAATGGTTACTAAGCACAAACGTGTGACATTTGCCTGTCATAGAAAATAACAGCTTCCAATAAAGGGAGTTTGATTTGAATCATTACCTTTGTTCGTTCTGTTTGTGTTGTACTGGGGGGAGCAGTGTGCACTTAGTCACAGTTTAAACATTTTAACAAAAAAAGAACAAATCGGTTATTTGTCAGCTCATCTGCCTTTTCCTTTATCACAATGAATGTGATGCATTTGCATCCATCCTGCAATTATCCCATTACTTCCACAGAGTAATTTTGAGTCACAGCAGAACTTTGACATCCTTGGAGTTGAGGGCAATATATTATTATTTTGTTAAGTAACGAACACAAAAGCATTTGCATGTAATTTCTCTTGTGAAACGTTTTGCTTATGGAATAGAAATAGTAAATAATCCCAGTTATTTCAATAAAAAAATTAAAACTGAATTAAGGATTCTGAGGTCCCCTACAGAATAATTTCTTGTACTTTTGAACAGTCAGAATTACCTGACAATGTTTCTGGTTTTCTGCTATCCTTCAATCATCATATATCTGTTCAATTTGCAAAATACAATTCTACTGCAGTAATATGGAACGTTTATAAAACTATTACCTGAATTCACATTCCTTTCATATTTCAAGAATAGAAGGAAAACAGAGGTTTTATTTCTACCCACGTGGACAGTGTGTGACGAGAGTCCTTGATGAGGATGGTTCGGACCCAGGCACTGGAGTATCTGGAGCAAGGATCGAGACACAGTATCGGACTGGATGGAGAACTTAAGCATAAAACAAACACTAGACCAAATCACGATTGAGCACCGAATTTCAATTCAGGTGCTCTTTAAATACTCAATTCTTGGCACCCAAAACATGGTTGGCAATTAACAGGACCATCCTGAACCCTTAAATGGCTCGTGCCAGCTAACGATACTCTGGAGAGTTTCAGCGTCTAAATCCAGGAAGCTGGAATGGTTGGGAGTGTCTGGCAACAGGACTCCCTCCCCTATAGCTGACTTCTGATGGCCCTGGCTGCTCGGAGAGGTGGTGATGGAAGTCGTGGATGAGAGCCAGATCCAAGTTGACTCCTTCAGGCACCTGGCACCTCTCCTCAGATCAGATTCCTTCCTAGTCTATGAGGTATTCCCAAACACCCCGACAGTAGGTGAGTCCAAGTCCAAAAGTCTTCTCACCGTGAAGACCTGCTCCCCTTCGATAAACCAGGGTGGCTGCAGGTCTGATAGTGGTGGGGCTAAGGAGCTGGAGCAGACAGGCTTTAATTTGGAAGTGTGGAAAGTGGGATTGATCATGAGCGTCTTGGGGAGCTGCAAGATGTTGGCCAACAAGTTTACCTTCCTGAGAATCTTGAAAGGTCCAACGAACTTGGACACCAATTTCCTGAACTCCACTAGGAGAGGCAAACCTTGAGTCAACAGCCAGACCTGTTGGTCAGACTGCAAAACTGGTCCCTGTCTTATCTTGTGGTTAGCCTTTATTTCAGACTTCTGCATAGAAGCTAACAAAATCTCCCTTGCCCTAGTCCATCTCTCCTTGCAGAGTCGGACGAGATCTTCAGCTGCAAGAACCCTACCCTCTGTCTCCTGCTCAGGGAAGAATGACAAAGAATACCCAAGCTGGCATTCAAAAGGAGACATCCTGGGCGCCGAATGCCATAAAGTTTTGTCAGCAACCTCTGTCCATATCAAATTTGTTGCCCCACTCATCTGGCCTTTCAGAGGCCACGCATCTTAGGGTACCTTCCATATCTTAGTTCACTTGCACCTTCTGGCCATTGGACTGCAGGTGAAACCCAGAGGAAAGACTCGCTGTTGCCTCAATCAGTTTGCAAAACACCCTCTAGAAACGTGATGTGAATTGCAGGCTGCGATCCGACGCAATGCTCACCGGAGAACTGTGGGTCCTGAAGACCTGTTGCAGGGCAATTTCAGCCATCTCCACTGTGCAGAGGGTAGTCTGTCCAAGGAGGTGAATTTGCAGGTCTTCAAAAAACGATGCAAGTTACTATGGTAACAGTCTTCCCCTTGGATGGCGGAAGACCCGTGGCAAAGTCCATGGAGGTGTGTGTCCATGGTCTCTCTGGAACAGGTAGGGGCTGGAGAAGCCCTTGAGATTGGGAACGGGGCCCCTTGTTCCAGGTGCACACCTCACACGCCTGCACGTACTGCCCAACTTCATTCGTCATTCCGGGCCAACAATAGCTCCTCTTGATAAACTCGAGGGTCCTGGTAATCCCTGGGCGAGCAGTCATTCTCAACCAACGTCCCCACTGGAGTACATGGGACCAGAGGGAATTTGGGACGAACAACCGACCCAGTGATCCGTTCTTAGGAATCTCCCCTCGCACTTGCGCCCTGCGAGCAAGAATGTTGATTCCGCAAAGAATTGGCGCTACTACCTGGGCTTGGGGAAAAATGGCGGCAAGCCACTCTTCTCGTTCCGGTTTGTCAAGCTGATGGGACGAGGCGTCTGGCTTCTGGTTCTTTGACCCCGGTCAATAGGTCGGGATGAAATCAAAGCGGTTAAAGAACAAAGGCCACCTGGCCTGCCTGGAATTCAGCCTCCAGGCCTCCTGCGTATAAGCCATCTTCTTGTGGTCTGTCCATATGAAAAAAGAGTTCTCGCCCCCCCCCCCCCACACCCAGCGTCGCCATTCCTCCAAAGCTCACTTAACCACAAGAGCCATGTCTTACTAGCAGTAAGTGGTCAGGGGCATCTCGTAACACTGGGTCTTGTCAGGAAAATTTGGCTCCAGATTTGAGGTAAAGATACCTGACAGGGCTGTAAGAGCCATGATGATAGGTTTCACAGCTGGTCCAGATCATTACTCAATGAATGAGCATAGTGGAACTGCTAAGCCAGAAATATCTATGGAATCACAAATAAACTCAAACCACTGATGTGACTGATATTGAATCATTCTACCCACTGTTGTAATGCTGGGTATAGGACACCTCACCTCTCTTCATTTAATGCTCTTCACATTAAGCGGAGAAAGAGCTCTCCATTACCCACACCTCATGAATATTCTGCCCTGGTTCTTCTCCTGTGGTACCTGTACTATTGACCATTTTTTCAAAATCCAGCCTCAACCATTAGGGGTGAAGATCTCTTCCAGCCTCGAGCACTGGGAGAAACTAGTATGCTCTCAGTAGCCCTGAGAAAATACTTCAAATGGAGGAGTATTCAGCAGAGTGACCAGAGTTTCACCCATGGCTGCTCACCAAGGCCACTTTCAGACAGTGGATGGGCCACAGAACTTCACAGACAACCCACACACCACTCCATCAATCACCATCTGCCCTACATGTGGTTGAGTAGGATTCTTCTGCCATCTCAGATCTGAAGGAGTGCAGTGGGAGAAGTTCATCCCCAATCCCAAGGGATTTCTTCAGAAGGTGCTCCCAGAAGACGCCAACCAGAAAGCAGCTTGAACCTGGACTCTTCATTCTCTGATCCAGGGATGTATCTCTCCACCATTCCCATTTAATGAACTTCTCATTAGTCCCTTCCAAAAGTAGAGGAAGAAGTCAGAACACATAATAAACCAAAAGTGAATACATTTATAAATAAGATTTCTGCCTCCAGGCAAAATCTGCTAATATGTCATAAGCTGAGCCCTAATATCAAATAATTAGGAACATGTGGTTTATGATACGTCTTTCTGATGGGGGCCACTGAAAGGAAGAGTGGCTGGTTACAATGGTGTGTAGAGACTGAAGTGGATATGTACATAATCATAAATGAAATAGAATTTCTCAAAACGTATTCTGAAAATTGAACAAAGCAGGTTAACCACCAAAGTGGTCAAAAAACACGAAAAGGAGATGTTATTACTTAGTGGCTTTTAAAGCAGACCAGATTAGGTCTATAGGTCTGACGCTCCATGCTTAATGAATTATCTGATCTCAAACTGGCTTGAAATATTGGCTTCCTGCTCTTAATTTGCATCCACTGATCAGCACTGAAAACAAACATACATCAATATATCACAAAAGCAAAAGTGGGCTTTCAACTATGATCTGGTTTGTAGTTAAGTGAACCACCTGGACGCACTGTCTAGACTCATACATGAATCATGAGCGATTCAATGAGTTACAGGGGGATTGTGGTGTCTGTAGAGTCATGAGAAGCAAAGATATTCACCGGGCAAGAATGGGACACCACTTTTCCCACAGCTGAATAATTGACATACTGTATAACACAATTTCTCATAAGCCAGATAAATGGAAAATTCAGTAAGCATCCATCAGTACAAATCATCTAAATAAATTAAATCACTAATTTCTTTATTTTTAAAGTATTTTTGATTGAATTTTAGCGAAGTAATCATTCCTGCCATTCATCAATGGCAATTGTTGTTTCTCTCCACGCCTTGTGCCGCATCAGGTGGCGACCCTGACATTCCTCTAGCATTTGTCTGTTTTTTACGAGGCCAAATTGCTAGCTCAACAATCAAACCAGCACGGTTGGAGAGCGTGCAAGGAGCCGGCTGGATTTGAACCCAGGACTACTCACTTCGAAGTCCGGTGCTGATGCCACTACACCATCAGCTGGCAATAATTAATAATAGGCATCCATTAGTCTCATGAGACCATGGATTTGCGCCTTGGAAGTTTTCCAGAGCGCAGGCCTTGGCAAGGTTGTCTGGAAGACCAGCAGTTGCCCATGCTGCAAGTCTCCCCTCTCCACAACACCAATGTTGTCCAAGGGAAGGGCATTAGGACCCGTGCAGCTCGGCACCGGTGTCGTGGCAGAGCAATGTGTGGTTAAGTGCCTTTCTCAAGGACACACACACCGCCTCAGCCAAGGCTTGAACTAGTGACCTTCAGATCACTAGACGAACGCCTTAACCACTTGGCCACGTTCCAACACGGCAATCACCATCATAAAATCTTTCTGAATTGCATCGTGCTTATTCCAAGTGAAATGTACTTTAAATGATCCTTATAGAAAATGTCTGCTTTCTCTTGGTATTAATTCATTTATTTGTTTGTTTGTTTGTTTGTTGATTTATTTATTGGGAAGCAGCACAAAATAGGCCCTTCTGACCCTCCGAGCCATGCTACCCAGCAATCCCCCGATTTGATCCCAGCCTAACCACTGGACAATTTACAATGACCAATTCACCTACCTACCAGTCTGCCTTGAACCGTGGGAGGAAACCAGAGCACCCAGAGGAAACCCACGCGGTCACAGGGAGAATGTGCAAACTCCTTATAAACAGCAGCAGGAATTGAACCCAGGTCTCAGGTACCTCAAAGCATTGTGCTTAAATATGGGTTGGTATAATCAGTGCATTAACAGGGGACAGGCTTGCCACCGACATCTTCTACAAACCTGCGGAATCCCACAGCTACTTAAACTTCAGTTCTCTCCTGCAAGTATGCTGTGCCCTTTCCTCAATGTCTCTGTCTCAGTCACACCTGTTCTCAAGATGAGCCCTTCAGTGTCAGAGTGTCCTCCATCTTGCAGAAGAATGGCTTCCCTTCCGCCATAGTTACGGCGCCCTCGCTGGTATTTCCTCTATTTCCTGCATTTCTGTTCTGATTCCCTGTTCCCTTCCCAGGCAAAGCAAGTTCACAAGTTCAAGTTTAATTGTCATTCAACCATACACATGAATACAGCCAAACAAAACAGCATTCCCCTGGGGTGAAGGTACAGTCACACACAGCATATATTACACATATAATTATGATGGGAGAGAAATATACAGTTACAAGAAAAAAATTTCAGATAGTAATATTGTTTAAGTCTCTGAATGCCAATACCAAGGCATTGATGTTGCCCTGGAGCTACGTTTCTGCATTAAGAAAAAGCCCACAGCAGTTCCGCTTATCACACAGTGCAGCTGCAGATGGTTGCAATCCAGCTTGTTTTCCACCGAGCAAACACTAGAGGGCAGCACTGATGGGAGGGGCCAGCCTCCAACTTTGCCCTGCACGGAATCCAGCAGCACACAGCCAGCTCCGGCATCTCCTTCCTGAGTGTCCGCAATAGGCGACCCTGAGGCATGAATGAAGGCCTGGTCCATGCAGCTTCCCAGCCACCAGTCTCACCAATAGACCAGTGGATTGGACTCGCAGTATTCTCCATTACTGGTGTCCAACAGGGTCTTGCAATCACAACAAAAATATCCAAGATATCCCACCCATCTGATCCATCCATACCCTATCTTGTTCCACCTATCACCTACTGGCTACCCCTACATAATGCAACATGCTTACAATCTGTCTTGTTCCCTCTCACCCCCGAGACAAGATTCTGATCTGAAAACATTGACCCAAGCCTTTTGCCTCCACAGATGCTGCTTGACCTGCTGAGGAACACTGAGATCCAAAATGGCAAAACTGGTTCTAAATTAGATTAGATTAGATTATGAGGACACACAGTCCTCTTTTATCGTCATTTAGTAATGTATGCATTAAGAAATGATACAATGTTTTTCCAGAATGATATCACAGAAACACAAGACAGACCAAGACTGAAAAACTGACAAAAACCACATAATTATAACATATAGTTACAACAGTGCAAAGCAATACCATAATTTGATAAGAACAGACCATGGGCATGGTAAAAGTCTCAAAGTCTCTCAAAAGTCCCATCATCTCATGCAGATGGTGAACCTCCAGCGCCGCAAACCTGTCGATGCAGCATCCCGAAGCATCCAACCACAGTCCAACTCCGAGTCCGTCCAAAAACTCCGAGTCTCCGACCAGCTCCCTGACACTGAGCATCATCTCCGCTGAGCACTTCGACCCCGGCCCCGGCAACAGGCAACAGGCAACAGGCCAGGCCGAGGATTTGGGGCCTTCCCCTCCGGAGATTCTCGATCGCACAGTAGCAGCGGCAGCAAAGCGGGCATTTCAGAAGTTTCTCCAGATGTTCCTCCGTGCTTCTTCACGTCTGTCTCTATCAAATCAGGATTATACACGGCATCCAACTTCACAGATACGATATCAATTCGGAACGGCCGTGCGCGCTGCGTCACCTCGCCATCTTCTCCTCCCTCCTCACATTGGTTTTGTGAAAGGTTTATCACGTTTTGGGTGATGGGGTGGAGATACGTCTCCACCAAAGGAGCTGTAAGACGCTCCTTCTCTCCGCTAGCCGGCAGGTCATCCTTATGCAAGATGTAGCACCCGCTTAGCCCCCTGATCAGACTCGAGTGAGCAGGTGGTGGATGGTCGTATGAACAGCCGGTACATATCACAAATCCTGGTTGTGCAACCACTGACGCCAGGCAGACAGTCTCTGAAGAGTATTGATAACGGCTGGGGTCACCCGTCTTGTAAAGACACTGGCCAGAAGAAGGTGATGGCAAACCACTTCTGTAGAAAAATTGGCCAAGAACAATCATGGTCACAAGACTACGTTCACCTACGTCATACCACACGGCACATAATAACAATGATAATGAATGACTGATGTCATCATCTGCCCATCATGTGAACATCAGTGGCGCTGACTGAGCAAGTGACATCTCCTGCATCAGTGGGGCAATGCATCACTAGCACTGATGTATGTGTGTGTCTGTATTTGTGTCCGCATGCATGCATGCATGCACATGTGCTTTGGATTTCATCCAACATTTCTAAGAGGCTTTGCAGACCTCAAAGGCTGGTTGACATTTTTCTATTTATGCCCCTAACCTTCCCCACTCCCTATCTGTTTGTACCCTGGAGCAAATGCAAATTTTGCTGCTATGTAGAAAAAGTATATTCAACTTTACTGCCGAGACACTTACAGTTTGATTTATGTTTCCATTCTGATCTGCTGGGCCTTCAGGGAGTTAGAATGAAAAACACAGAAATGACTTAGCCCGTGCTGCCACACCCAGTCAGTGGAGCTTTAATAAGCATGAGGTACCGACTCAAATTGTCTTCATGGAAATAAAAGAGAGGATGGAAGAAACTTCCAGCAAGTCAGGGAGGGAGTAGGGTAACAAACAGAGCTTCATTTTGGGGCAAAAACTTCTCTGCACTTGTTTTTAATGACAGAGTTCCAAGTGTCCCAGGTTCTCACAAACATAGCATCTTTCTCCACAGGAGTAAGTGGCCGTGTGGGGTTGCAAATCACCTGCTGTGGACATGTCCATCCTTTCAAACAGAAACAGGAACTGCTGGAGGAGAAAAAAACTCAGCCGGCCAGGGAACATCTGAAGAAAGGAAACTGGATTAAAGGGGTGGGATGGGGGAATTTTAGCCAAGAATTTCCCAAAATTTTCAGGCTGAATTACAAGGAAAGAAAATTTATAAATCCCAAACCTAACTGCAACTCAGGTAATTCCTGTTCAGGTGGAAGTGAGAAGTAAGGGTTTGGGGCAATGTAGTGAGGCGCTGGGGTTGGGTGGGGTAAGGAGTGGCTGGTTAATTGCTTCAGGCAACCAGCACATTCCCACATATGAGCTGCCGGTTTAAATATTATAAATAGGCTCCACGCCTCAGATTTTAGTTCTCTGCCAGATTTACGAATGATTTTTTTTTGGATATTCTGGCCTCAGGGAATTAAACTAGTGCAACCTCACTGCTTTAAGATTATCATCCCCAGCACAAAACTATCGGAAAATTCACGCCAACACAGTGAGATGCTCTCTCATTGTGTCTAGTTTGCTGCCTCTTCGGGACAATTTCTGTGACAAACCACGAACTGGTCTGGCTCGTGAGAAGTGTATTTGTCAAGCATAAAAAAGGCACAGGTTGAAATGCATATTAGATTAGATTAGATAATGAGGACACGCAGTCCTCTTTTATTGTCATTTAGTAATGCATGCATTGAGAAATGATACAATATTCCTCCGGTGTGATATCACAAAAACACAGGACAAACCAAGACTGAAAAACTAACAAAACCACATAATTATAACATATAGTTACAACAGTGCAACAATACCATAACTTGATGAAGAACAGGCCATGGCACAGTAAAAAGTTCAAAGTTTCTCAAATGTCCCACATCTCACGCAGACGGGAGAAGGAAGAAAACTCTCCCTGCCATGCCCGACCACAGTCCGACTCTGAGTTGTCCGAAAACTTCGAGCCTCCGATCAGCCCTCCAACACCGAGTACCGACCACCATCTCGGTCCGAACGTTTCGACCTCAGCCTCGGTCGCCAGCAGCAGGCAAAGCCGGGAATTTTGGGGCCTTCCCTCCGGAAGATTCTCGATCGCTCAGTAACAGCGGCAGCGAACCAGCATTTCAGAAATTTCTCCAGATGTTCCTCTGTGCTTTCACGTCTGTCTCCATCAAATCAGAATTGTCCACGGCCCCTATTTAACAGAAACAATATCATTTTCACCAGAGAGCTGCGTGCGCGCGTTGCACTGCTATCTTCTCCTCCCTCCTCATATGCGGAATCCCAGTCATATAACTCTCTCTCCGAAGCAAATGTATGTATTTATTTAGCGATACAGTGCAGAAAAGGCCCTTCTGGCCCAACGAGACACACCACCCAGCAACCCACCCAACTAACACTAGCCCGATCACGGGACAATTTACAGTGACCAATTAACCTACTAACCGGTACGTCTTTGGACTGTGGGAGGAAATCAGAGCACCCGGAGGAAACCCAGGCGATCAAGGGAGAACGTACAAAATCTTTACAACTGGTGCCGGAATTGATCACCAAACTCCAACGGCCTGAACTGTAACAGCATCGCGCTAACCGCTAGGCTACTCATTCCATTGAATATCAAGCCCTAAGTTTCAAGTCAGTGATCTTCTAATGGAACTTAAGCCCTTTTCCACACAACAGCTATCCAACCTGTCATTCAGGTTGGCTGGCAGTCAAGAGACCTGAAGCAAAGTATTAATAGAAATCTGACAGCCAACCTGTGAGAATTTCCTAATTTCCCGTCCAAAACTTTTACCCTAAATAAAGGAAATGCATATGCAATCACTATGTGTTCTTCCTTTTGGCCTCCTGAAGGCAGAGCTTGTGGTTTGAGGTAGCAGCAGCAGATGATGGACTTCTCATAACAAGGAAGGAAGACGAGAGATACGTCTTGGTGAATGAGCCAGGGACTGGGATCTATTGAATAATAACGTACATTCATTGGGAGTAGAAGGCCAACATCAAAATTGCCGGCGGTGATCTACCAATTATCAGTAAAATCCATCAACTTCACCATTTTCCTTTGGGGATGAAGTTTTGTCCTTTTTTACCAGTTGCAACCTGCACGTAACTCCAGACCCATAAACGTGTGACTGTCTCTCAGCTGACCTCTGAAAAGGTCAGAGCTCAAGTGACTACGAGGTCACTGCCTGGTGACGCTCCCTCAGAAGTCCTGCTTTTCCTCCTCGGGCCTCGAGGAACTGCGTTTGCATCCTGCTTTGTTGGTAAGACCTCACCGATCTAGTAGCAGCTGCATCATATAGAGAAATAGAAGGCTACACAAGGCTACTAACGCTAAGAAATGTGGGGATGAGTGGGTCAGTCCGCTGCGAAAATGCTGCTATAAATGACTCTGATTAAATTTGTATGTTTAATTCATATTGCAGTTTTCTGCAGAAGTTACTCTGCCTGCAGTGGGAGAAGTTGCTCAGTTTGTTGCCTCCACTGACTAACTAGATAGTTTACTGACTAGACCAATTTTATTTATTTGCCAGCACTGTGTGCTGTGGGTCATAGGTCATTAACAGCCCAAGTTCAATCCATAGGCTGTCAATGTGGAAGCAATAAATTTTAGGTGTAACATGAGGGGGAACTTCTTTACTCAGAGAGAGGTAGCTGTGTGGAACGAGCTTCCAGCAGAAGTGGTTGAGGCAGGTTCCATGTTGTCATTTAAAGTTAAATTGGACAGATATATGGACAGGAAAGGAATAGAGGGTTATGGGGTGAGTGCAGGTCGATGGGACTAAGTGAGAGTAAGTGTTCGGCACAGACTAGAAGGGCTGAGATGGCCTGTTTCTGTGCTGTAATTGTTATATGATTATATTTTATATAGCTTTCATTGTCCCAGAACACATTATATACAATCAGGAAAGCTCACCAACACCTGTACTCTCTTTCTGAGGAGGACAGAGCACATCTACACTCATGTCATTCTATAGTAGACAGCATCCTAAGAAGCTGAATTACTGCACAGCAGTGGACAGGAAGGCTCAGGTGGCGAAAACTGCCCAACTCATCGCCAGCAACAACCCATCCACCATCAAGGACACCTATACAGAAAGGTGCTGGGAAAAGGCCCAGAAACATCCTGCGGGATCCCAGCCTCCCCTACTCGTGGACCGTCTGTCCCACTGCCGCCATGGAGGAGGCTACATAGCATCCATGCCAGGACCACCAGACTCGGAAACAGTTAATTACCCCAAGATAGTGAGGCTGATCAACACCTCCATTCACTAACCCTTCCCTTCACACACCCAACCACCACTGCTTGATGATCTTCTGTCAGTCACCTTATGTACAGACACTCCTGTACCTAAAGTCACCTTATGGGCATAAAATCAATCTATGTTTATAAGCTATTGTACATATTATATTTATTGGCGTTTTTTATTATTGTGTTCTGTATACTATTGTGTTTATCTGTGCTGTATCAGATCCAGTTTAACAATTATTTCATTCTCCTTTACACAATCTAGATTTTAAACAATCTAGACTCTTGAATCTTGAATTCTGAGAAGGATAAGAACTAACAGCAAAAGTGTCTCTATTGCTGGTGCCAAATGTCACCTGAACATTCATTCTCTTCCTATGGTGCAGCAGACAATGTCCATAGTCATGTGAGGGCTAATTGTAATGGTTTTGTCTCTTGCAAAGCCAGGCAATTGGTCGAGCTTCATCCCCTCTGAAGAAGCAACAAACACAACGTGCTGGAGGAACGCAGCAGGCCAGGTAGCATCTATGGAAAAAAGTACAGCTGACTTTCGGACCGAGACCCTTCATCAGGACGGGATGGAAAAAAAGTTGAGTCAAAGAGGGGAGGGTGGTTAAAAACACAACGTGCTAGGTGAAACGGGGGGGAGGGGTGGATAAAGAGCTGGGAAATTGATTGGTGGAAGTGATATAGGTCTGAAGAAGGGGGAATCTTACAGGAGAGGATAGAAGGCCATGGGATAAAGAAAAAGGGGAAGAGCACCAGAGGGAGATGATAGGCAGGTCAAGAGATAAGGTGGGAGAGGGAATGGGGAATGGTGAATGGTAAACATGGGGGGACATTACCAGAGGTTCAAGAAATCCATGTTTATGCCATTAGGTTGGAGGCTACCCAGATGGAATATAAGGTGTTGTTCCTCCATTCTGTGGCCTCATTGTGACAGTAGAGGAGGCCATGGACTGATAGGACGGAATGGGAATGGGACGTGGAATTAAAATGGGTGGCCACTGGGAGATATCACTTTTTCTGGCAGACGGAGCATAGGTGCTTGGTGAAATGGTCTCCCAATCTATGTCGGGTCTCACCGATATACAGGAGGCCACACCAGGATCACCAGATGCAGTAGATGACCCCAACAGGCCCACAGGTTAAGTGTCGTCTCACCTGGAAGGACTGTTTGGGGATCTGAATGGCAGAGATAGAGGAGGTGTAGGGGCATGTGAAGATGCTCTCTACTTTTAATTCAGAAAATCATAATAATCAGCCTCCTGGCACATATCTCTACAAGTGACAGAACTGCTACTTCTGCCCATTCACCTCCACCCTCACCTCCATTCAGGGCCCCAAACAGTCCTTTCAGGCGAGGCCTCACTTCACCTGTAAATCAGTTGGGGTCGTCCATTGTATCCGCGAATCCCGTTGCAGCCTCCTCTACATTGGCGAGACCCGACATAAATCGGGAGACCGCATCAACAAACACTTCACCTCCATCTGCCAAAGATCAAAATCTCCCAGTGGACAACCATTTTAATTCCTATCCCCATTCTCATTCTGACACGTCAGTCCATGCCTTCTTCTTTTGCCACAATGACGCCACTCTCAAAGTGGAGCAGCGACGTCTCATATTCCGTCTGGGCAGCCTCCAACCTGATGGCATGAACATTGATTTCTCATTCCGGTGATTTTCTCCCCCCTTCCCTTCCCTCTTCTTTAATGCCCACTCTGGTCTCTTACCGCTTCTCCTCACCTGCCTATCATCCCTCCATTGGTGCACCTCCTTCTTCCCTTTCTCCCACAGTCCACTCTCCTCTCCGATCAGACTCTTTCTTCTCCAGCCCTTGGCCTTTCCCACCCCCGGCTTCACCTATCACCTTCCAGCTAGTCCTCCTTCCCCTCCCCCCACTTTCTTATTCTGACATCTTCCCCTTTCCCAAGGAGGGAGGAGAAGATGGCAGTGTGACGTGCGCGCGCAGTTCTCTGGTGAAAATGATATTGTATCTGTTAAATAGGGGCCGTGGACAATTCTGATTTGATGGAGACAGACGTGAAAGCACAGAGGAACATCTGGAGAAATTTCTGAAACGCCAGTTCACTGCCGCTGTTACTGGGCGATCGAGAATCTTCCGGAGGGAAGGCCCCAAAATCCCCGGCGACCGAGGCTGGGTTCGAAGCGTTCGGCAGAGATAGTACTCAGCACTCGGTGTCGGAGGGCTGATCGGAGGCTCGAAGTTTTCACACAACTCAGAGTCGGACTGTGGTCGGGCATGGCAGGGAGAGTTTTCTGCCTTTTCCCGTCTGTGTGAGATGTGGGACATTCGAGAGACTTTGAACTTTTTTACTGTGCCATGGCCTGTTATTCAAGTTATGGTATTGTTGCACTGTTGTAACTATATGTTATAATTATGTGGTTTTTGTTGGTTTTTCAGTTTTGATCCGGCTTGTGTTTTTGTGATATCACACCGGAAGAATATTGTATCGTTTCTTAATGCATGCATTACTAAATGACAATAAAAGAGGACTGTGTGTCCTCATAATCTAAATCTAAATCCTTTCCAGTCCTGAAGAAGGATCATGCCCAGAAACATTGACATCCATAGATGCTGACTGACCTGCAGAGTTCCTCCAGCACTTTGCTCTTGGTTTGTGAGTTACTCTGGATTTCCGGCATCTGCAGAAACCCTTGTGCCTCTGATAATCGCAGTGTCTTACCCAGCAGGATAACCTCTGGGGCTCCACGGAAGCTTCCCCCAGCATTGTTGTTCGTCCATCATTGACGTCAATGAAGACCTCGACACCATTATGATGGTGTCGAGACTAGCGCGTGATTTGGATTTAAGTGAGGGAGAGTTGCACAGCGTCAGCCTCACTCTCTTTTCCCAATTCCCATCTGTATCCAGTGGCAAGACAGAGTCGAGACGGCTGGAGATGGGACTAGGCGCAGTGGATGACCAGGACGTCTTCTGTGTCTTGTCCTGTTCTACACGTACCACGGCGCTTGCAGAGACCGCCTTCTTGACCGTTGGACCTTCCACTGGTCTCGTCTGCTCAATCCACCAGAGTCTGTCTTCACGTGCAGGGATAGACAACTCCCTATCTCACCGAGGGTTTGAGACCCGTCGGCTACCCTCACCTGGTTTAGCCGGCTTGTTGAAGCCGTTACCCGGGGTGTGGCCGCTGTCGCATGCAAACAGCTACGGGGAGCCACAGGTGAGAGCTGAGTGCCAGGTGGGGACCAAAGGTGGACTAACTACCTTGAAAAGGACACGACATGTTCCCCCACCAGAGGTGTTACCCCTCCCTGACACCCCATACACCCCCCAGCATAGAAAACAAGTGACACAGTGATATAGAGACACGGGGCACAGGGAACAGTTATTATCCTTCAACCATCAGGCTCCTGAATCGGTGTGGATAATTTCACTCACCACTGCCCTGAACTAGTTCTACAACCTACAGACTCACTTTACCTGGGATTTAATGGAATTACGTCGGCATTAAGATGAGCAGGCTGTCCTTGCTGCCTTCACTGGGGAGTGTGCAACCTGCACTGGCAACTTATAACAAGTGTGCTAGATTTCCAAGAATCCCTCGGTCTGTTGCTGTTGGGAATGGATCGGGGCCAGAAAAGAGGCCCAAAGTAATGTTGTAGCAATTGAGAGGTTTATGTGACTTGTTCATCTGTTTGGGAGGTAAGCATAGAAGCCAAGCCTATTTTTTATTACCTAACAATTAATAAAAAGCTCTATTCTAGGGTGAGCTGAGATGGCATCTTACTATTACTCATTTGATTACTTTTTAATTGCCAATTAAGCTAGGATTCCTAAGGCAACATTTTGGCTTACAGAATTGGATGTTTTTCAGGTTTGGATGAGTCAAAGAGCGAGTTGTAATTTGGCTTTTATTTTAGAATCAGAATCAGTTTTATCATCGCCAACATACAGTACTGTGCAAAAGGTTTAGGCACACATACATGTACATGTATATATGTTGTCTTCAGGGGGGATTATAACAGCACTCTCCTCCGGATTTCATTTTGTAGCCTCGAGTTTCTAGGACTGCTGCTGCCAATGCATATACGTATCAAGTTATTGGTCTCAGTTATGTTGGAGGTTGCAATTGTGAGTACCCTCATCGGCTGCTTCGAGCCTGCTGTCTGATGGGATTTTATCTGGGGAGCCTAGTTCTTTAATTCACAGCCAGGGTGCCTAAAAGACTTTTGAACAGTGGTGTACTTGCCAACGTCGAGTGGGAAGCGAGTTTGCAAATTTGGCAGGATACTGGGAATGGCGAAGGTGGAGCGCTGCGGGAGGGGTGTGCGGAAGGTGGGAGAGAAGGAGTGCCAGGGGTGGGGGGTGGTGCAGGTGCAGACCCACCCAGCTCTGAGACACCAGGCAAGGTCATTTGATTCCAAACAATTGGTTTATTAATCATAAAGAGGAGGAGGAGAAGATGGCGGTGCAACGCAGCGCGCGCGGCCTCCCCAGTGAATGATATATGTAATCTATCAAGTAGGGGACCGGGCACAATTCTGATTTGATGGAAACGGATGTGAGAGTATGGAGGAACATCTGGAAAACTTCTGAAATGCCCGCTTCGCTGCCACTGCTACTGTGTGGTAATCGAAATCTCCGGAGCAGAAGGCCCCGAATCCTCGGCTTTGCGTGTTTCAGCGGCCGGGGCGAGGTCGAAAGCACTCGGGAGGCTGTATCGGAGGGGCTGGTCGAAGGCTCGAAGTTTTTGGGTGGATGGACTCAGTGTCGGCTGTGGTTGGCTGCTTCCAAGGCATCTGCAGTTGTCGGTGCCTGGAGGTTTATGGCAGGGAGTTTCTCCCTTTTGCCGCCTGCTATTGGGGACTCGGGGACTTTGAGACTTTTTTTTACCATGCCCATGGTCCGCTCTTTATCAAATTATGGTATTGCTTTGCACTGCTGTAACTATATGTTATAATTATGTGGTTCTGTCAGCGTTAGTCTTTGGTTTGTCCTGTTTTTCTGTGATATCACTCTGGAGAAACATTGTATCATTTCTTAATGCATGAATGCATTTCTAAATGACAATAAAAGAGGACTGAGTGTTCTCATAATCTAATTATAGAACGTCTCTCTGGTGCTTCCCTTTCACTTCCCCTTTTCCAACCATGATTCCCCTCTCCCTGCTCCCTTCCCTCTCTCAATCCACAACAGAGACCCATATCAGGATCAGGTTTATCATCACTCACATACGCCATGAAGTTTTTTTTTGCAGCAGGACAGTGCAAGATATAAAATTCCTACAGTACTGTGCAAAAGTCTGAGGCACCCTAGCGAAATATATCTACGCCTAAGACTCTTGCACAATACTGTACATTGTGAAATTTGATGCTTGCGGCTGCAGTATAGTGTAATACATGTTTAAAAATTACAAGTTACGATGAGAAATATACTAAAAATAAATAAGTTGTGTGAAAAGAGAGCAGAATCGCGAGGAAGTGTTCATGGACCATTCAGAAGTCTGACAGTAGAGGGGAAGAAGCTGTTCCTAAACCATTGAGTGTGTGACTTCATGCTGGTAATAATGAGAAGAAGGCTTGTTCTGGATGGTGCAGGTCCTTCAAGATGGATGTGTCTACTTGGGGCGTTCCGCCTTTTGGACATGTTCTTGATGCTGGGGAGACTAGTGCCCCTGATGAAACTGGCTGTGTCTGCAAGCCTCTGCAACGCTTTTCTTTTCGACACACCGTATCCTGAAGGCCCACACGAAGTGAGGTCACGTGAGTCCCTTCAGCTTCCTCGGAACGACAGCACTTGTTCAAGAAAGAACTGCTATTGCTGCCAGCGACACCAACACCCTGGATATGAGCAAGTCAAACATTGTTATGTAATTTAACAGCGTTTGGCTTGAGACTGCCGAACTTTTGGGGAGTTCATCCGAAGATAATGGAAACTTGGCTGGGAAGAGCCACAGGGATCATTTTGATTTTGCCCACCAGTTTAAATCATCACGGGCATCCAATTTCCATTCAATCAGAAGTATTTCACTGGTAGCAGAGCCAATATTGTGTGTTTTTTTTTTGCACTTACAACCCACTAGAAAATGACCATCTGTGTTAAATAAGGATGAAGAGTTGCAGTTTAATTCCGTTGGACGAATATTAATAAAGTGAGTCCATGATTAGGAATTGTTGTGACTGCGTAATTTTATTCACCCCACAGGTCCTTTTTGGCCAGTCTGGTGGTAATATATAATTACTGTGCCATATAGATATGCAAGATGTTGAAGAGCAAGGCAAGACTGTGATGGTTCTTTGCCACAGGCGGCTGTGGAGGCCAAGTCTTTATGTATATTTAAGGCAGAGGTTGATAGATTCTTGATCGGTCAGGACGTGAAGGGATACAGGGAGAAGGGAGGAGATTGGGGGCTGAGAGGAAAATTGGATCAGCCATGATGAAATGGAGGAGCAGACTTGATGGGCCAAATGGCCTAATTCTGCTCTGATATCTTATGGTCTTACGGCCATTTCCATTTTGTAGCCAAATCTCTCCTGCAGCTAGCACATGCTGGATAGTAAGGGCCACAGTGCTGCACAGCTTTCTGACCTGCTCTTTGTTCTCCCGTTGCAGGAGTCTTACAAAACTGTCCTGGCAAAGTCATGTTACTAAGCAACACTTATCACGCTCCTGCTACTTGAATGCACTGTGAAACGGTAAAATAACAGGCAAAACACCTATAAAACAAGTGCCTCACTAATGCACTGACCATCATGCATCTATGTTTCCAGAAGACCATAAGATATAGGAGCAGAAGTAGGTCATTGAACCTATGGAGTCTAATCTGCCATTTCATCATGGCTGATCAACTTTCCCTCTCAGCCCCAATCTTCTGCCTTCTCCCCATATCCCTTCATGCACTGACTAATCAAAAAAGTCGATCAACCTCTGCCTTAAATATACCCAATGACTTGGCCTTCATTGCTGCCTCCGGCAAAGAATCCCACAGATTCACCATTCTCTGGCTAAAGAAATTCCTCCTCATCTCCATTTTAAAAGGACACCCCTCTATTCTGAGGCTGTGCCCTCTGGTCTTAGACTCCCCCATGTAAAGGACCCATCCTCTCTACATCCACTCTATTGAGGCCGTTCAACATTTTGAAAGGTTTCAATGAGGTCACCCCTCATTCTTCTGAACTCCAGTGAGTGGAAGCCCAAAGCCATCGAATGCTCTTCATATGACAAGCCTTTCAATCCCAGAATCATTTTTATGAACCTCCTTTGAATCCTCTCCAATTCATAATTCAAAATAAGTCCTTGAAGATGCCACCTCATGACTAAAGGAATGTGGAAAGTCAGATTTTATTAAGCCAATTTATGACAGGAAGCATTGCTGGGTACCCTAGCAGGCCACGGAATTGGCCGTGGTATGTCATGAGTCCGACTGGCATTGTTCTTAGTTTGGTGGCAAGGGGTTAAATTTCAGTAAAATGGATTATTATGCAGTGAATTAACTGAGTATTTTTGATGAGCTCTAATCCTTTTCACCCCTCCCCCTTAACAAACCTCCTCACTCCTTCATCATCTGGCTTTAATTCAATCCTTTAAAAATCATTCCCGTTATTGGCGATGTGGAAAATGATTAGTGGTAAGGATTTGGCTACTGGTGTACTTCATGCTCAACATCATGTTTTGATTTGCACTCACCCGCAGCAATGCAAACGGTAAACTTTGCCATGTCAGTTTCTCAATGGCGCAAAGAAGGTTTTGGCTTTGAAGGTGAGAAGTCATTTTCATTCACTTTTCCGGATGTGAGCATCTCTGGAAAGGTTAGCATTTCTTACCCATCCAAAATTGTCTTTGAGAAGGTGGGTGCCCTTTGAACTGCTGCAGCCCCCTGCTGAAAATGCTCCCACAATTCCCTTGGGCAGGGACTTAGTGGTAATGAAGAAGTGGGGATTTATTTCAAAGTGAGAATTATGTTGAACTTGCAGGGAAGCCTGAAGTGGCTGCTGTTCCTGGGTACCTGCTGTATTAAGACCAGAAGACCAGAAGAACATAAGATACAGGAGCAGAATTAAGCCATTTGGCCCATCGAGTCTGCTCTGCCATTTCATCATGGCTGATCCAATTTTCCTCTCAGCCTCAATCTCCTGCCTTCTCCCCGTATCCCTTCATGCCCTGACCAATCAGGAATCTATCAACCTCTGCCTTAAATGTACATAAAAACTTGGCCTCCCCAGCTGCCTGTGGCAAAGAATTCCACAGATTCACCACCTTCTGGATGAAGAAATTCCTCCACATCTCCATTCTAAATGGACGCCCCTCTATACTGAGGCTGTGTCTACTGGTCTTAGACTCTCCCACCATTGGGAACATCTTCTCCGCGACCACTCTATCAAGGCCTTTCACTATTCGATAGGTTTCAATGAGGTCACCCCTCCTTCCTCTGAATTCTAGTGAATACAGGCCAATTTTAGTAAATAATTGCTCTTGTTGGCAGGAGTCATTGGCTTAGCAGGTGCTGTCAGATTAGCCTAGGCAAGTAACTAAAGTGTATTTTGTACATGGTTCATATTCCAGTGGCTGGGGGGGAAAATGAGGTGGCAAACTATTATTTTTGTTTTTTTTATACTTGGACAGTTTGTTGTCTTCTGCACACTGGCTGAGCGACCTAGTTGGATGGTCTTTCATTGACTCTATTATGGTTAATATTCTATCGATTTTTTGAGCATAGCCGCAATAAAACAAATCTCAGGGTTGTTTATGGCGACATATATATACTTTGATAATAATTTTACTTTGAACTTTGAACTTTCAACTTTGAAATGGGCCACCTAACAGCTAGTTTGCTTTGACAACTATGGAGTTGAGCTTCTTGAGCAGTGTTGGGGCTGCACTCATCCAGTCATGTGAAAAATATTCCACCAAACTCCCCTTTTGTCAGAGATTTAGTCATTTGTTTCAGGATACACAGACTTTAATCTTCTCTTATAGTCACTGTATTTTAAGGGCTTGAATTTCTGGTCCCAGCATGCTGGATAGATATTAATTCTATTAATACAATGGGCAGCTCGGCTAGAGGTATGGCTAGTTCTGGAGTGCATGGATAGATTAATTGTGCTGTGAGACTTCAATGTGAATAAGAATTCATAGGATATGGGAGGAAATCCCTTCAGAAATGCTTCAGTGCAAAGGGAAGCACCATAAATACCCAAAGCAACACAAAACACTGCAGGAACTCGTCACGTCAACAGCATCTATGGAAATGACTAAACAGTCGACGGTTCAGGCTAAGACCCTTCTTCAGGACTGAGAAGGATGGGGGGAAGATGCCAGAATAAAAAGGAGGACTGGCTGGAAGGAGATAGGTGAAGCCAGGAGGGTGGGAAAAGGGCTGGAGAAGAGGGAATCTGATAGGAGAGGAGGGTGGATCATGGGAGAAAGGGAAGGAGGAGGGAACCCAGAGGGAAGTGACAGGGACATGAGAAGAGATAAAAGGTCAGAGTGTGGAGTGTGGAATAGAGGAAGAGGGGAGGCAGCAGTTAAAAAAAAATTACGAGAAGGAGAGAGCAGTATTCATGCTATCAGGTTGGAGGCTACCAAGGTATAAATATTGCTTATAAATCTCCAAAGATCTGCATTTATAGACCTAGCCTGTTTGAACTGAAGATCTGTCTACCCCATACTAACCTGTGTACTAACTTTAGCCTCCCTGGAGTAATGAAAATCCTAACAACACTAAAGGTTCAACGTAAATGTATTATCAAAGTACTCAACTCACTACCTTACCATATATTACAGGAGAAAAAACAATAGATTATAAATAACTATACATAGAGAAAGATTGATGGATAACCAACCTACAAAAGAAGACAAACTTTGTCAATAAAAATAGTACTGGTTCTCGTGAGCTGTTAGGAATGAGTCTGGGGTGGTGGGGTTGGGGGACAGCCAGGACTAAAAGGCTAAAAACCTGGTTAGACCCGTCCATCCCATCCTGAAGGGGAAAATCTCCTGAGGTGTGTTAAAACATCAATGAAGAATGTGTCCAGTTTGGTTCAGAAGGACTACATTGGCTGTAAAGCGTACACACGTACAAAAAGGGAGCAGCAGTGGGTTACTCATCCCCTCGAACCAGCTCGGCCATTTGATAAGATGCTGGCTGACCTGATCATAAATCCTCAACTCTAACCATGGCAACCAATCAGTTCCTTGCTTGTCCATATTAACCTACTGCTACTTTAAAAGTTTTCAATGACCCTGCTCCCACCACCTTTTAAGAAAAAGTGTTCCAAAGATTCACGATCCTGTGGGAGAAAAAAAAATCTTATCTCTGTCCTAATAGGGAAGTTCTTATTCTGAAACAAAGTTCACAGTTCAAGGTAAATTTTATTATCAAACTAAATATGTATGTCACTATATATATATATCCCTGAGATTCATTTGCTTGCGGGCAAACTCAATATATCTATAGAATAATAACCATTAACAGAATCAATGCAAGACCGCCCAGCTTGGGCGTTCAACTCGAGTGCAGAAGTCAACAAACTGTGCAAATATAAAAAGAAGAAATAATAATAATAATAATAAATAAATAAGCATTAAATGTTGTGAACATGAGATGGAGTCCTTGAAAGTATCTACTGAAATAATAGATACACCCATAAGAAGAGACAACGTCCCCACATCCACCCCGTTAAGAACCCTCAGATTATGTTTCAATCAGGTGAAATATTGAATAGACTATACCACCACTGAGAAATCATCTCAGTGTAAATATCAATGTGATATTTACTGTATTCTGTATTTTTTACCATTTTCCTGTGCTGCATGCTTTTTAAATTATACTTTACTAACTGATTTATGGTAATGTTTTGCTCTATATGTTGTGCGTGTTACGTGGTTTGTGGGTTCACTGTGGTCTGGAGGAGCATTGTTTTGTTTGGTTGTATACATGTACAGCCAGATGGTTATGAACTTGAAATGCCCTCGCCCTCTACCAAGCTCCTGTGGTAACAAACATAACTTGACTCATAAGGTAACCGCAACGGAATGTCTTGAAGTTGTTGAAGGATGTCTTAAAACGTATTGCTTTTATCTTTTCTCTTGTCTATGTTTGTTTAAGAGACAACAAGAAACAGTAAGATGTATTAAATGGAGAAAAATGCAAAGAGGTACAAATTAAAGGATAAAATCTGGATGGATGTGAATTACAGTTAATAGGTTTCCTTCTATAGTCTGGTGTTGGAAGACATTTATACATGGTGCAAGAGAAAATGCACGTCGACTGACAGGGCAAGCAGGTTTCAACTGAACGATGAGTTACTCTGACATTAAGTACAACATCAACCGTAGAAGAATGATCCAAATAATGAGAACAGAAGTCAATGCAGAAGGGATTCCATCTGTGCTCGAACTTGCAAACTGGCTCCCTTCTCACCAGCTGGCTAAAGTGAAGCAGTGAAGGAGGCTATGGATCTCTCCGCCTTCGCCCACCCATCGTCTCTCGCAATACCTAGCACCCACAGTCTCAGACAATACAAAGGGGAAATAATAGAGTGAAAATACACTGAAAAAGCATCCCTCAAAAAAAACCTACCCCAACCTTCAGCTGTTACTGCTGGTAATAACTGTAAGAATCACCTAATAAATTTGAAAGGCTGTTTTCTTTCTGTTGTACTTGGTTAAATCTCTTCACATAAAGAAGGGGATTATTTGTTCTTTCTGGAAATGAAAATGAAAGCAGTCCTTCAACTAAATAAAACACAGACCATTCAAGAAAAGCAATAAAACAAATGTGGGCTAAACCTCCCCAGTCTGGTCAAGCAGTAGAATAGAGCAAAATATCACTGGAACTAAAAGTTTTTATGAGTGTGCATTCATAAGCCACGATTCAAATGTCATGCATGTTTCCTTAATCCCAATAGCCGTGAAAGTGTTGTCTCAATAAGGCAGCTGTATTAGCTGCAATCGAAAAGTTTTAGGCTTGACTCAAACTGGCTTTACTAAGAGAGGATCATGAGGCAGGCAGCTGCACTGTGAATAGCCAGAGAGGGATTCGCGGCTTGATCCACTCCACAGTATCAACTGTTTTTTCTCGCCACCCTTCCATTCAAATGTTTAACACAGAAGAGGGCAGCAAAATGGTACAAGTTTAAAGAGCATGCAAGCAAATTGACAACAATGGAGGGGACAAAGGAGTTCAAACGATTGAAGTTAATCTCCAAGAGTCTGGTAATAAATTCAGTAAAGCTGTGTGAAAATTTGGATTAACCTTTCCCTCTTGAGAGATTGAATGTCCAGGTTTAGCACTGGGAAGATTGAAATGAAATGCATGTTTAGTCAGTTCCGATACTCAGAAAGAATAATGTAAGGAGGAAGAAGGAATACCTCTGTGAAGTGAAGGTTAGCTTTAGGTCCAGAAGGATGAATCTGCTTTGTTCTCAATGTCACCCTGCCACCTATCACCTTTTTTATTTTGTGTGGCCGCTGGTACAGAGAATCGCCGGTTTGATGTTTACTGGTGAGTTTTTCTGCCGCATGGTAGATTTATACGCGGCGGCTTGACGATCAGTTTGCTCTTCACTAATGTGTTTTCGTTCGTTTCTTTCTTCCTCGCTACCAGAAAGCTGGAAGTTTTCTCCGGTCAACTGAGCTCCTTAGCCCTTTTAAGTAAGTTTCACGTAGGTTTGTTCCTATTCTGCACTAGTTTTTTTCTCAAAGTGTCGACAAAGTAAATTAAAATTTTACTGTTGAGTTCAGCTGGCTGATGCCTTCCACTTTTAATCATATCCATTCTCCAGGTTAATGAAATAACTTCACTATACTTCACCATTCAGTTGGTATGAAAGCTAAATATTATGGATGTAAGGAATATGAAATCAAACAGAAGATGTATGAAATGTTCAAGAATGTGGGTGAAGCAGCATCTCTAGTGATTGAAACAAAGAAAGATTTCAAGTTGATGATTCAGTCTGACATTGGTTCTGATGGAAGGTCATGGACCTAATGGACTAACTGTTTAGCTCTCAGCAGACCTGGAGATTTTCCCACATTTTCTTTTTCATTAGTACTCAGGGAGATTGGTTAGTATTATACAATGCATTTTCTCTGCTCACCACCAATTTCAGCAAGGTATCTCAAGTATCCCAGCTGAATACCAGCAGTACTTATTCATTGAGGTTTGGCAAGGTAAGTAGAAAGGCACAGGGTGGCACGGTAGCGAAGTGGTTCAATTCCCGCTGCTGCATGGAAGGAATTTGTATGTTCTCTCCATGACCGCATGGTCTTCCTCCGGGTGCTCCAGTTTCCTCCCACACTGTCCAAAGACGTCCCAGTTGGTATTGTAAATTGTCCCATGATTTTTCCACTGAGGTCGGGTGGGACTACAACCAGAGGTCATGGGTTAAGGGTGAAAGGTGAAATGTTCAGGGGGAACATGAGGGGAATCTTCTTCACTCAGAGGGTCATGAGAGTGTGGAAGAGGCTACTAGCGCAAGTGTTACATCATCATCATCATCAGGTGCCATGCCCAGTTTGAGCTTTGACTGCCATGGCCCACACACTCCTGTTTCAGGTCAAGTGGATCAATTCATTGGTATTCTTTTCCAGTTCTCTGGCTGCTGTCTCCATCATCATTTTTCTTTGTCTTCCTCTTGCTTTCTTCCCTTCAATCTTTCCCATAATTACCGTGCATTCTAACTCCTCTTTCCTAATCACATGTCCAATGAAGTTACATTGCCTTTTCATGATCTCATACATTATTTCTCTTTTTGTGTTTGCTCTGTTCATGATATTGTTAGATATTCATTTCGTACATAATATTCTTTGCACCCTCCTCAAAAACCACATCTCTGCTGCTTCAATTCATTTCCTCACATTACTAGACCTTGTCCAACATTCTGAGCCATATAATGTAACTGATAGACGTAACACTTCAGTACCCTGAGGTAGGTTGTCATGCCTAGTTTAGTATTGGTCAGTATACTCTTCATTCTCATAAAGGTGTCTTTTGCCATCCCTATTCTTCTTTTGATGTCCATGTCACACCTGCCATTTGATGTCACCCAGCTTCCTAAGTAGCAAAAGTTCAGTACTTGTTTTATGTCTTCCCCGTTTATTCTCAGCCTGCAGATAGGATTCTCCAAGTGGTACATGTAAGTTCAATTTCAATGTTTAAGAGAAGTTTACATAGCTACAGGGATGGTAGGGGTTTAGAGGGCTGTGGTCCCAGTACAGGTCAATAGGAGCAGGCAGTTTAAATGGTTCAGCACAGACTAGATCGGCCAAAGGGCCTGTTTCTGTGTTGTACTTTTCCATGACTCTATAACTCTTGTAGGCTAGTATTAAATCAGATGATTGCTGGGCGGCATGGCTCAAAAGGCCAGAAGAGCCTATCCTGTGTTGTGTCTCAATATAAAAATAAATCATCAAAACATCAAGTGTTAAACTATATTGTCCAGGAGAGCTTGCAGACCAGAGAAACATGGCCAGGCATGGAAACAGGAAGGAGACATTCTGATGAAGAGAGACTGGAGATATGCAAGCTTTTAGTGAGTCAATTAGCACCAAGGATCATCTACAAAATCTCTTACAAGAATATTGTCAAAGCCTTGAAGAAGAATTTTAATCCAGAGCTTTCAGAGATTTTCAAGAGCTACAAGCAAGGGATGAGACGAAATGACAATTACATTATTCGGCTAAGAGCACTACTAAAAAGGTTCAAATTCCAGGTGATTTTAAATTAGACTTTGCAGCTTCATTTGCTGTACAGACAGGAAAATTAGTAAATTCAGGCAATTAATTTCAATATGCTAACCTTCATTTTCAACGCGCACGCACCACCTTACCACTTAAAATATGAAGTAGCGTTGCGAAGGCCACCATTTCAGGGTGCAACTGGGAAACACCATTAGAAATAGGGTTGGCGCTACAGTAAGCTTCTTTATGGCTTTGTCATGAGGACACTACGAAGTGAGTTTGATTGAAAAGCAATGTGTTATGAGAGCTATCTGTCCTCAGCTTGCTCTCTTGAGGTGCACCACTTCTAGAGGTGTGACAGGTAGGCCAGCTCGACTGAGGTTCTAGACCAGAATAGAGTGAGTGTCACAGGGATCGTAACCCCGCATTTGCCTCAGATACAAGACAGCACGTGTTGGAACAGTCCCTTTGGCTACCACACAAACAAAGAATGAATAGTGAGATAGAGAAATGGTATTTATAGCACAAGCAAATGAAATTATAAATACAGTTCATTCAAGGCCACCTGATAGTTTGAGAAAGCATTTAGGTCATATCTATTTATCACACGTACATCAAAACATACAGTGAAATGTATCATTTACATTAACAACCAACACAACTGCTGGGTACAGCAAGCAAGTGTCTCTAAATAGTCCAGCTCCAACATAGCATGCCCACGCTGTTCAGCAGGACAACATCAAAAACAAAACAACAGCAGCAAAGCAAACCCCTTTTCCACCCACCGATTCATACACACAGACAGGCCTCTAATCCCAGCACAGGCCGCCTCTGGGCCTCCCACCTCTAGCCCTTTGCCCCAGGTGTTCAGACTTGCCGAAATCAAGCCTCCAACCTTTAGTTCCTGCTCCAGGCTGACTGACTTCAGTCACTGATCGTGGGCTTCAACCTCTGGATTTCTCCAGCCTCTGAGTATCAACTCCAGGGCTCACTTGAACCTTCAGGCCTTGACCTCTTGACCTGCTTGGAGCTCTGACCCTAAAAGTTGCTAACTTGGGGAGTCACCAGCCCTCGTGCCTTCTGCTTTAGCGCACCTCTGAATCCAGGACTTACTGACCTGGAGGGGGAGGGGGAGGGGGAGGGGGTTACTGGCCCTTGTCCTCGGGCCCACCAAATTCCATCATTAACCACGGAGATAGTTTGTCTTCTTCCTCAGTGTCTGCCCAACCTATGTCCTCAGGGTTCACTGGCCTTCGACTGCAGCGTGCTCCGACCTGGGCTCTGACCCCTGGCTTCTGCACTTGTCTTTTCATTTACTGCCCCGACCTCTAGCTCTCCCTCATCCCTGTCTGTGAACCCCTAACTACCCTCACAGTCCCCACAACCATTTCTATGAACCTAAAAAAAACTACATCTGAGCCACAGCCTCGACGGACATCACGGCTTGGCGGCATCTTGACCAGAAGCCAACTTGGCTCTTGGAAAGTATTTGAAAATACTTTCCTCTTTTGAGGCAGAGCAGAATGTTGCTGACTATGCATATAGAAGCAGCTTTCCAAGATATTGAGATGATAAACAGTTGTATGATATGATACCCAGGCCGAGCTGCCTAATGTAGTTTTAGGCCATGCACTATCAATTGAAGCGGTGGGTCTCAGGCCTGAGAGCATATCAAAGAGGTAGGCCCCAGGTCCGAGAGGGAGGAGCGACCCACTGTTTGGCCAAGTTAAGCACTGTGCCAGATTGTAAAGGTCAGGGAGTCAAGTCCAGAGGAGAGGGAGGGGCCAGGGTTTAGCTCACTGCTCAGGAGGTTTACTGATCTCTGTGCTGAACTGAAGCCGTGGCCTGCATCTAACAGGCCCCTGGATTGGCTGTGACTGGCCCCGTGGCTCTTTCGTGAACTTCAGTTCTGAATGCTATTTGCTTACTTTTATTGTTTGCACGTTTTTTTTTTTTCGCCTGACGGTCATCTTTCCTTAATGGGTTTCACTGGATTTCTATGTTTTGTAGTTGTCTGTAAGGAGGATAAAACTGGCAGGTGGCGTGGTGGCGTCAGTGCAGGACTGCGGGGCGGTCCCGAGTTCGAATCCAGCCGGCTCCCCCGCACGACTTTCATCTGTGCTGGGTTACGAGCTGGTGATCCCTTTGAAAAAAAAACTCACCCGCGTAAGAGGCAAGTTACTGTTGTAACTTGCCTCTTACGCGATTCCCAACTATGTCAGAGTGGCGTGGGAGGAAGTCGTCCGCTAACTGGAAAAATTCCGGATGCGACCTACCTTCTTTTTTGTAAGGAGATAAATCTCAAGGTTGTATATAGTATGGACACTTCGATAATAAATGTACTTTGAATCGAGGGCATGGATTGAACTCAGTTTGATTGAAGGCCTTTGTGTTTAAGGAGATCCTAGCCCCATGAGGTTCAGGAACCAATCACACTTTGGGGTTAACTTCCCTCTTGACATGTCACTGGTGGTGAGCTTGAGATACGACAAAAGGCCTGTAACAATCAGACACTGGCAGTGTACATAGATACATACTACAGTTTATTTATGTATGGATGTATCCGTCTATCTATCATCTATTTATCTATTTATTTATTTGTTTGTTTGTTTCTTTGTTTACTTATTTATTTAGTGCTATTGCGCAGGGTGGGCCCTTTCAGCCTTTAAGCAGCATCACCCCAGCAACACCCGACAACCCCAATTTAACCCTAACCTGATCACAGGGCAATTTACAACGACCAATTAACCTACCCAGTAAGTCTGTGGGGCGAAATCATAGCACCCGGGGAAAACCCTTGCATTTCACAAGGAGGATGTACAGACTCCTTACAGAGAAGGCCGGCTTTGAACTCTGGCCTCCGACGCCATGCTCTCTAATAACGCTACCATGGCGAGCGTCCCAGAGGACCACAACCTTGCCGTAGGGTTTGCAGGCTTACGTGCCTCAATGGCCTGGAGAGGTATGCTGGCTGGAGTCAGGGCTTTCTGCTTTGGCTTTTGATAGGGTCACCCATGCCTAACAGGTCAAAGGGTAGAGGTCAGACTATGAATGTTCCACCAGTCCTCCAGGTTAGGGGATTCAGCTCAGGGCTAACAACTCTGACCGGTAAAACAAAATTGTTATGGAAACAGCCATGAAGAATCCTTCCACGACTGAGTGGCCAAGGACAGACTGAGGTGGAGGACCTTCATTGCTGCCCTAAACCCCAGTGGTGCAATGGGCAGGAAGAGAGTATAGTGGCGTGGTTCCAATGACTAGATATGGAAACGAGAAATCAGTGGCTTTCACTGGGATGATACAGACTGGACAATTTGAGATCGTTGACTCACAGGAGTTTCAATATGACAGCAGTGCCATTGAAGGAATCCAAGATGAAAGCAGTTAGGCTTTGCATAGAGAAGTCACTTTAATTAAGCCTGGATAGATGATAACACTGCAGAGGCTGAGACTGAGCGTTCTTGGGAGAAGAGCTCAGTTCCTACAAGGCCTTTACTGTTTACAGGGTTACCGAATTGGGTGGACCAAGCAGAGATTGAAAATCAACCTTTGTAGATCTGATAAAGGATCACTGACCTTCGTTTCTCTCCCCACAGAGTACTGCATAATACACACACACACACACACACACACACACACACACACACGATGAAAAACCAATACCCAGAGAGCAACAGCATTTGCTAATATTGGAGACAGTGCAGAGAGCAAACAGTATGCGAATTTGTAAAGAAGGAAACAGGAGTCGTCCAAAGAGGAACTCAGATTTCAAAGCAGAGTGAAGGCAGAGGTATATATTTTTTAATTTCATTGATATACAGCATGGAATAGGCCCTTCCAGACCTTCAAACTACACTGCCCAGCAACTCCCCGACTTAATCCATAGTCATACTTTATTAATCCCAGGGGAAGTTGGTTAATTGATTAACCCAAGCCTAATTATGGGACAATTTACAATGGCCAATTAACCTACCAACCAGTAGGTCTTTGGACTGTGGGAGGAAACCAGAGCACTCAGAGGAAACCAACGCGGTCACAGGGAGAACGTACAAGCTCCTTACAGGCAGCAGCGGGAATTGAACCCGGGTCTCCTGTACTGTAAAGTGCTGTGCTAACCACTATGCTGCCATGTATAGATGGCACAAACAGTCTCTTAAGACATAACCCATGTAGATGTGTTGTAATTGCATTAAAGTACCTAATAAGGCACCAAAGATAATGTCTAATTTTAGGCTTTGTGAGATTTGATCAGTTGAACCACAATACATACATCTACATCTTTACAGTAAACATGGTATTAAACTTGGAGGAACTCAGCAAGTCAGGTAGGAAAATAAACAGTTGACATTTCAGGCCAAGACTCTTCACCAGGAACAAAATATCATCTGTTCATTCTCCTCCATAAACATTGCCCTACTTGTTGAGTTCCTCCTGCATATTGTCTGTGTTGTTCAGATTTCCAGCATCTGTACATCTTGTGTTTGTGGTTTTGCATATTAACGTTGCTATCTTTGCCATTAATTAAGCTGTCAAACTGAAGTTCCGAAACCCATCCAAGCCATGTTTGTAATTTCATTTAATTTTTAAAACAATTTAGGTTTGTGGCAAATTGCAAAAGTTTCATGCTCTTTTCGAGCGAGTCACTCAAATGTGGGTTTGTGAGTTGCATAGTGGATGACATTGTACTTCAAACCAAAATGGGGTTAATATTCATTTAAAGTTGTATTTTGATTTATGCTGAGGAAGATTTCCTGCCTATTTATAATTCCAAAAGTACATCTGTGACAGGGAGGTTTCAGCATTTCTTTACTTTCCAGAGGGAAAGGTATGTTAAATATCTACCTTTATACCCAAATTAAATATACTTTAGAAAACAGCAGTTTTGAGAATCCAGTGGGCACTTTAAGTACGAAGTGATTTCAAAGTGGCTACCAATGCCTCAGATTTATGGAGCGTGATAATCAATGCAACAGTGCTCCATGCTCACCGAACTCCCGTTCTTATTTTACAATGCAAGCTGTACTTTTCCAATCAAAATTATGTGTCCAAGTCACTCACTTCTTGGCCTTCAGGAGTTTACTACGATTTTTATTCGACATAAAAGTGTGGCGTATCCTTATTACCACTGGAGGCATTGTACGGTGCTGCTGTAATTACAAAGGAGCAAGAAGGGTCAGGCTCACCCAGGTTAGGTGGAGTTCTCATCCATTTGTTAAGGCCGTGCAGACTCTTGAAAATATGGTTTCCTTTTCTCCTCCTCATCACATTTTTCTATGTTCTGAATCGGTTTCTGCCTGGAGTCTCGGAGCACCACCTGAGTTCTATAATCAACTGAAAGGCAAGGAAGGGCAAGTGCTTGAGTTCACCCGTCGTACTACTGCCCCACTTGTCCTCTTAGTTATCGTTGAGTAGTCCTTTAATGCTTCATGTGCATGGGCTCCCCAACTCCAGTCATCTATGTCACATCATGTCAGGAGACAGATGTCGGAATCAGTTAGGTTTCCATACATCATGAAATTTGTTGTCTTTGCGGCAGCAGTGCTATGCAATACATAATAATAGAGAAAAAACTGTGAACTACAGTAAGTATATATATTAAATAGTTATATTAAATAAGTAGTGCAAAAAATAAAAATAAGAACAGTAGTGAGGTAGTGTTCATGGGTTCAATGTCCATTCAGAAATCTGATGGCAGAGGGGAAGAAGCTGTTCCTGAATCATTGAACCATAGAACATTACAGCACAGGAACAGGCCTTTTGGCCCTTCTTGGCTGTGCCAAACCATTTTTCTGCCTCATCCAGCTGACCTGCACCTGGACCATATCCCTCCATACACCTCTCACCATGTACTTGTCCAAGTTTTTCTTAAATGTTAAAAGTGAGCCCACATTTACCACTTCACCTGGCAGCTCATTGAGTGTGTGCCTTCAGGCTCCTGTACCTCCTCCTTGATGATAGCAATGAGAAGAGGGCAAGTCCTGGGTGATGGGTATGTTGCTTGCACTGGGGTTTTTATTCAGACTTTTAGAACTCTTTGTCTCCTTGCCCACCCAAGCAGTTCTGTGAATACTCACAGATTTTGAAGCTGGTCCTTTCCCAGAGCTCCTGCATAACCCTTCTACCTTGTCAATCGCACGAATCTACTGCAGACTTATCCAGACATACCATAATGAGTTGACCTCAATGCACTAAAAAAGATCAAACAGGGGGCTCAGCACCACCATCTAGACTGCTGATCGTGCTACAGCCTTGAAGCACGATCAAAAATGTAATTCCTTACAGTAGCAAGAAGTGTAGCACACGCCAAACTTTTGCTGTGGTTAGCATTTACCAAGCCCCTGTATTTTACTCCACCATTGGTAATGAGTGATGGTGAACACATTTTTATATATTTAGTTAGCCACGTGGTGTGGTTGGGAGCTGGATGAGGGCAGAAGAAGAGAAAATGTGGAAGATCAGCTAGAAAAGCAGTCATAGTCAAATCCCTTGCCATCAGTCAGCAAAGGTGGACAAAAAGGAAGAAATTCACTTTCACCTTCAGTGCACCAGCTCGGCCTTTGCCTGTTGAAGGAAAGGGTATTGAAGATCAATACCTCAGAACTGGCACCAATCTCACAGTCTACTGGGCAGCAGTAATCCCTGTCCCCCTGTATGGTTCTGAAACCTGGACTACTCACCTGAAGCTACTGGAAAGATGTCGCTAACGCTGACTTCAAAAAATCCTCCATATTCCCTGTAAGCATGAATGAACCTTTTCCTTAGACCAGCAACCCCAGTGTTGAGGTCCTAATTAGTAAGCCGGCTTTTTGCTGAGCAGGTCACATCATATACGTGCCTGCCACCAGACTCTAGGGTCACAAAGAAAGTTGTTGGCACATTGGCTTTCATTAATCAAAGTACTGAGTACAGGAGTTGGGATGCTATGTTGAAGTTGTATAAGAAATTGGAGAGCTCTAATTTGGAATATTGTGTAAACACGAGGAATTCTGCAGATGCTCCACCTCCCCCACGTACCCCATCTGTTACTTATTTATATACACACATTCTTTCTCTCACTCTCCTTTTTTTCCCTCTGTCCCTCTGACTATACCCCTTGCCCATCCTCTGGGTTTTTCCCCCGCTCCCCCTTTTCCTTCTCCCTGGGCCTCCTGTCCCATGATCCTCTCATATCCCTTTTGCCAATCACCTGTCCAGCTCTTGGCTCCATCCCTCCCCCTCCTATCATTTTGGATCTCCCCCTCCCCCTCCCTCTTCCAAATCTCTTACTAGCTCTTCCTTCAGTTAGTCCTGATGAAGGGTCTCGGCCCGAAATGTCGACTGTACCTCTTCCTAGAGATGCTGCCTGGTCTGCTGCGTTCACCAGCAACTTTTTTGTGCATTGCTTGGAGTATTGTATGCAGTTTTGGTCTCCTGCCTACAGGAAGATGTAAATAGGGTTGAAAGAGTACAGAGAAAATTTACAAGGATGTTGCCAGGTCTGGAGGACCTGACTGATAATGAAAGATTGAATAGGCTAGGACTTTATTCCTTGGAACTTAGAAAATTGTGAGATTTGATACAGGTATACAGAATTATGAGTATAGATAGGGTAAATGCAAGCAGGCTTTTTCCACTGAGGTCGGGTGGGACTGCAACCAGAGGTCATGGATGAAGGGTGAAAGGTGAAAAGCTTAAGGGGAACATGAGGGGAAACTTCTTCACTCAGAGGGTGGTGAGAGTGTGGAATGAGCTGCCAGCAGAAGTAGTGCATGCAAGCTCGATTCAATGCTTAAGAGAAGTTTGGATAGGTAGGAGTGTGGAGGGCTATGGGCCTGGTGCAGGTCAATGGGAGTGGTCAGTGTAAATGGTTCAGCACAGACCAGGCCAAAGGGCACGGTTTCATGCTGTACTTTTCTATGACTTTATGGCTCTATTCCAAGCGGTATCCCAGGATGAGATTAGCAGGCAGACTAGAGAAAGAAATTCAAAGATGTGTTCAGAGATCCCTTAAAAGAGAATGCTTATTTTTGGGAAGCGCTGCCGTTTGCGTGCTCAGAACGGAGGAGGGGTATTCAGAATTGGGGACCTGGAGGTCATGCGTCGGGAACGCACAGAAGCGACAGAAGGAGCGGACCACCTCACAGGCTACCCACCTGCCTGCCGCATCTGTGGAAGGGTCTGCTGTCCCCGCATTGGGCTTGTCAATCACCTCAGAGCTCGCAATCCCCAGGGACTGCCTAAGGAGAAGGTGGTTTCGGCTGACACAGCCGTGAGTATAATCAGTTCGGCCCCGACTATTAGATGTGATCACATGACAGCCGAAGGCTCTGTCCATGAACGGGATGGGCTGAGGGGAAAGATTTTAGTAGCTGCTGACATTAGCCATATCGCCTCTCCAATTGTCCCAGCTATTTCTATTCACCCTTGGGTTGTTACTTGTCCAGTCTTGAACTTCATAAACTAATTACTTTTCAGTTTTTTTTCTGGGCAATTCTAACTGAGGCACGATCTCTTATTAATTCTATTAATATACTCTAGTTGATCATTTTGATTTTTAAAAAACATTTAAAACAGTAACAGTAAAGCAGATGCAGTGTAGTGATAACTTCAGAAAAAAATCAATATACCTGAAATTCTTGTGTGATGGAAAACAGGTTACCACAGTGACAACTGCAAATGCAATTCAATACTCAGTACACTTGATATCTTGAATACAAATATCTATGAAAGCTGTGAGTCATAAAGTCAATCTGGCTTATTAAAGTTGATTGAAGATGACTGGGGTTTCAAATGCCTTCTGCTGATAAGGTCTTGCCCAGGTACGCTGGCCTTGGGCTAAGGAGTGGAGCCAATCTATGGATAATCATCTTTTGTCTCTTAGATCATTTAGCTCAGTCGGTCACCCTTTCAGCCATGCATGAAAATAAAACTAATCTGATTAAAACAGAAGGGGAAACACAGCAAAGTTTACTAACAAAGGATAGGGACAGGCAGAAATCCGGTCGCTCTGCTGCTCTGTTTAGACACATTAAGCATAAGGGAATAAAGCAAGGTGTAAGAGATGAATAAACCCAGCACATGGCAATTAAACGCTGCTTAAACACCCCCAAGGTATAGCAGCATGCTTTCTGTCACTTTAACAGACTCTTAAAGGAGACAGTCCATCTTCTGGAAAGTCTAGTGCACTCTCCGAGAGTCCTGCCCAGTAGTTCTTTCCTCCAAGCAAATCAGGAAACTCACAGGAAAAGATTGACTTCTGATACAAGGCTCCATGCAATGGTTGAATATTGAATATTGTTTGCCTAGAGTGAGCCCAAGCAATCAGTTGCTATTACTTCAATCATTGTTCAAATTAACTGAAACTACTTAGCCTGTTAACGGCATTGGCAAATCTTTCTGGCCGGGTCTGAACTATGAATCAATGCAGCAAGGTAAAAGATTCATGCTATTGCCTTGTTGGTTTTTTCTTACTTACACCATAAGACCTTAGGAGCAGAATTAGGCCCTTCGACCCATCGGAGAACGTGACCCATTCCTGGTCGGTATCAGCAAACACATTGTATAGAAACGGTTCAGAAAAACATTAGGAAACCATTTTTGCCATTGACCTGCAGAAAATTATACGTGCACAAGCATTAATTTCAATGCGGTTTGCAAGCAAGGGGTCAACTTCAACCAGAAAATATGAACTAGCTTCGTAGTTCTTTAATTAGATTATTTAGATTAGATTATGAGGACACGCAGTCCTCTTTTATTGTCATTTAGTAATGCATGCATTAAGAAATGATACAATTTTTTCCTCCAGAATGATGTCACAGAAACACAAGACAAACCAAGACTGAAAAACTGACAAAAACCACATAATTATAACATATAGTTACAAACGTTTGTACAACAGTGCAAAGCAATACCGTAATTTGATGAAGAACAGACCATGGGCACGGTAAAAAAAGTCTCAAAGTCTCTCAAAAGTCCCATCATCTCACGCAGACGGTTGAAGGGAGAAACTCTCTTCCTGCCATGAGCTTCCAGCGCCGCAAACTTGCCGATGCAGCACCCTGGAAGCACCCCAACCACAGTCCGGCTCTGAGTCCGTCCGAAAACTTCGAGCCTCCGACCAGCCCTCCGACACCGAGCACCGAGAACCATCTCTGCCGAGCACTTTGACCCCGGCCCCGGCAACAGGCATTGGGCAAAGCCGAGGATTTGGGGCCTTCCCCTCTGGAGATTCTCAATCGTACAGTAGCAGTGGCAGCGAAGCGGGCATTTCAGAAGTTACTCCAGATGTTCCTCCGTGCTTCTCACGTCTGTCTCCATCAAAGTTACAGTAGGACAGTTAATTATTAACAAGTAGTTAATAAAATGAGCTATGATAAGAGGCTCAAAGCAGAAAACTCCAAAGATGCTGTTGGCAACACACATCAAAGTTGCTGGTGAACGCAGCAGGCCAGGCAGCACCTCTTCCTATAGATGCTGCCTGGCCTGCTGCGTTCACCAGCAACTTTGATGTGTGTTGCTTGAATTTCCAGCATCTGCAGAATTCCTGTTGTTTAAAGATGCTGTTGGTCTTGTTTATTGAAAATTGCTGGAAGAAGTCCGACAAAACAGCAGTGAGAGTATTAAACTCATTGTGGTTTGCATTCTCTGTTTATTCTTTCTATCAAACATTTAGGAAATTCCATCAGGACATAACAGTGAACAATATCAAAGGGTATAATCGGAATCAGTATCTGGTTTAATATCACTGGCATATGTCATGAAATTTGTTGTTTTGAGGCCACAGACATTGTAATGCATAATAATAAAATTCCTATGAAAAGCATGAGACTAAAACTTTTGCACAGTACTGTAAATGTCAACATGGAACTGAGAACGAATTTGTAAATCTGGTGGGAGCAAAGGCTGCTGGGAATGGTGAGGGTGGTGTGCCACAGGAGGGGTGTGGGACGGGTGGCAGAGAAAGTGTGCCAAGGGCAGAAGAGTGACGTGGGTGCAGACACACCCACCCCTGAGACACCAGGCAAGACCATTTGATTCCAAACAATTGGTTTGTTGATCATTGCAGAACATTGCTCCAGTGCTTCCTACTCCCTCCCCTCTCCCTTCCTCTTTTCCTAACCATGATTCCCCTTCCCACTCTCAGTCCACAATAGAGACCCGTATCAGAATCAGGTTTATCGTCACTCACATATGTCATGAAATTTGTTGTTTTCTTCGTGGCAGCAGTACAGTGCAACACATAAAATTACTACAGTACTGTGCAAAATTCTTGGACACCCTAGCTATAGATACGTGCCTAAGACTTTTGCACAGTGCTGTATAAAAAAGAAAATTACATTAAGTAGTGCAAAAAGAGAGGAAAAAATTACTGAGGTTCATGGGTTCATTGGAAATCTGATGGTGATGGGGAAGAAGCTGTTCCTGAAATATTGAGTGTGAGTCTTCAGGCTCCTGTACCTCAGCCTTGGTAGTAGGAATGAGAAGAAGGCATGTCCTGGTTGATGTGGAGCCTTAATGATGGATGCCACCATTTTGAAGCACTGCCTGCTGCCGGTGTCCTGGATGCTTGGGAGGCTAGTGCCCATGGTGGAGTTGGCTGATTTTACAATTTTCGGCAGTTTATTCCGATCCTGTGCAGTGGCCCCTCCATACCATACAGTGATGCAGCCAGTTAGAACGCTCCCCACGGTATATCTGTGGAAATTTGCGAGTGTCTTTGGTGACATACCAATTCTCCTCAAGCTTCTGATTAAATTTAGCCACTGCCAGGCTTTCTTTGTAATTGCATCAATGTTTAAGGCCCAGGATTGACCTTCAGAGGTGTTGACACCCAGGAATTTGAAACTGCTCACACTTTCCAATTCTGGTCCCTCTATGAGGACTGGCGTGTGTTCCCTCAACTTCTCCTTCCTGAAGTCCACATTCATGTCCTTGGTCTTGTCGACGTTGAGTGTAAGGTTATTGTTGCAACACCACTCAACCAGCTGATCTATCTCACTCTTGTACGCCCCCTCGCCACCGTCTGAAATTCTGCCAGCAATATTTGTGTTGTCAGGAAATTTAAAGACAGCATTTGAGCTGTGCTTTTCCACACAATCACAGGTGTAGAGAAATTAGAGTAGTGGGAAAAGCACGCATCCTTGAAGTGTGCCAGTGTTGATTGTCAACGAGGAGGAAATCCGATCTGCACAGACTATATTCTTCTGGTGAGGTGAGGGAGTCAAGGATCCAGTTACAGGGGGAGGTACAGAGGCCCGGGTTTTGGAGCTTGTTGACTAGAACTGAGGGTATGATTGTGATGAACGCTGAGCTATAGTCAATAATAGGTCTATTGTCCAGATGACCCAAAGCCAAGTGGAGAGCCAGTGAGATTTCATCCACTGTGGACCTATCGGGGCGATAGGCAAATTGCAGTGGGACAAGGTCCTTGCTTGGGCAGGAGTTGATCCTGGCCATGAGCAATCTCTCATCACAGTAGATGTGAGATGTGTGTACTTCATCACAGTAGTCGTGAGTGCCACTGGCCGATTGTCATTGAGGCAGCACCCCCTGCTCTTCTTGGGCACTCGTGTGATTGCCACCCTTTTGAAGCAGGTGGGAACCTTCAATTACAGCAATGAGAGATTGAAGATGTTCTTGAACACTCCCGCCAATTGGTTGGCACAAGTTTTCAGAGCCCTTCGAAGTACACCAATGTTCCCTCTAATGTGTGCGCATGTGAGTGCACAGACATCCTTGGCTACTAGTGCACAAAAGAACTTAAACTGCACACCAAAGATTGTCACCTCTAACTCGTTGGCATGTTAAGTATATTTCGCGGTTGTACACAATCATATTTCCTTTTCTGGTTTCTGATGAGGACGGTGTTGACAATGTGGAGTCTGCAGATTTTAGAACTGTCTTATTTCTAAAAAATAGAAGGGAGAAGGGAGGAGAAGATGGCGGTGCGACCCAGCATGCGCGGCCGTTCCGAATGAATATCGATATGTATAACTAAGGGTGCCGTGCACAATCCGGATTTGATGGGGACAGCCGTGAGAAGCACAGAGGAACACCTGGAGTAACTTCTGAAATGCCTGCTTCACTGCCGCTGCTACTGTGCGATCGAGAATCTCCGGAGACATAGGCTCCAAATCCTCGGCTTTGCCTGTTGCCTGCTGCCGGGGCCAGGGTCGAAACGCTCGTCAGAGATGGTGCTCGGTGCTCAGTGTCGAATAGGTGGTCAGAGGCTCGGAGTTTTCGGACGGACTCGGAGTCGGACTGTGGTCGGATGCTTCCGGGATGCTGCATCGGCAAGTTGGCGGCGCTGGAGGTTTACCGTCTGCGTGAGATGATAGGACTTTCGAGAGACTTTGAGATTTTTACTGTGCTATGGTCTGTCCTTATCAAATTATGGTATAGCTTTGCACTGTTGTAACTATATGTTATAATTATGTGGATTTTGTTAGTTTTTAAGTCGGTTTGTCATGTGTTTTCGTGATATCATTCTGGAAAAACATTTTTATCATTTCTTAATGCGTGCATTACTACATGACAATAAAAGGGGACTGCGTGTCCTCATGATCATAATTTATACTGCTTTTATTAAAGAAGTTATTTATTCACGATGTCAAATTCCAAAGAAGCAAAGGGCATGAAGTGCAAAAGAACTTGTAAGTTCTTACTTGTAACTTGTAAGTTACTTGTTAGTTCATGTAAAGTGGAATGGCTACACCGAAAGCTCATGAGGTCAGGAATGTGTAACTATGATAAATATTTATATACAATATAGAAAAGGGTGTTGCCTGCATGTATTGTCATGATGCAAAAGTTGCTGGAGAATTAGCAAGTGGGAAGAAGTGAAGTGATATTTGGGAACTTGACTTTTTAAAGCATCATTTAGCAAGCAAATCACATATGGACGGTGTGCAAAAGCTCCGGGAAGAAAATCCTTCATTACCTGCTACTGGCCTGCTGCGTATGTTTTGTGAGAGTGCAGACGAGCGAGAGTGAAAACGATCAAACCCAGAGGAGATCAAAGTTCTTATTGACAGTGTATTGCTAGCTGTTAAAATGACCTCTCTACATATAAAATTCAGTGCACACATGCTGTTGTCACTGGGCAAAAATTTGCACACCACAAGATTCTATGCGTACACTGGCCATTACAAATTAATGGGAACATTGATCTGGACCTGATGCTTTGCGTGAGTTCACCTTTTTGAAAGATATTCTGATATTGGCCTCAGAGACAGAGATCACAGGGTCACCAGATGCTGCAGGGTCGTTTTATTCTCCCTTTCAAAGCGTGCATAAAAAGCATTGAGCTCGTCTGGGAGTGGGAAGCATCACAGTCATACATGATGTTAGGACTCACTTTGTAGGAGCTAATGGCGTGCAAATCATGCCAGAGCTGGCGTACATCTGATTCCATTTCTAACTTCAATCAGAATTGTTTTTTCACCCTTAAAATAGCCTTGCATAGGTCGTGCCTGGACTTCTTGTATCACCTGTTTTGAGTGCCCACAAAATCTCGCCCCCAGCAATCTAGGATCTCCTGGTTCATCCACGCCTTTTGGTTTGAGTATGTCCGGCATATTCTCGAAGGCTCACACATGATCCACACAGGTCTTGATGAAGTCAGTGACAACTGTAGTGCATTCGTTCAGACTCAGAGGTCAATCCCTGTATACTGTCCAGTCTGCTGACTCAAAACGGTGCAGTAAGTGCTCCTTCACCTTCCTTAATCATACCTTCTAGGTCTTCAAAATTGACGCTGTGGTCCTTCGTCTCTGCCGGTATGCTGGGAGTAGAAGTACAGCCAGGTGATCAGACTTCCTAAAGTGTGGGCGTGGGATGGCACAGCAAGCATTTTTGATGGCGTTATAAACTACTTATGTGGACTATATTCAAGGAATGAATAGGTATGAACATATCTATTGGTTCCTGTAAAGCTGAGAGCTACATTTTATCAAAACCTTGTAAGCAAATGGCTTGTTTAAATCACTAGGCACCAGTTCCCTTCAGCAGATTCCATGCTCTGATCCATGGTCCATGTTGAATAAGGGATTCTGCAGGATCTAATCTAAGGGCAGTTCCATGTATTCTAGCACTGGAATTAGTGTATGTGGACATCTTCTCCTTTTTATTTCTACTTTACTTCCAGCATCTTGTAAAATAAAAAGAAGAATTGCCATTGCCAAAACCAACTTCCAAAAAATGAAACTCATTTTTACCAACAGACTCATTTCTATAACAACGACACCTAGGCTACTAAAGTGTTACATCTGGTCAATCTTGCTGTATGCTTCCGAAACATGGACTGTAACAAAGAAACTTAGAAGCAACAGAAATGTGGTTTCTTAGAAGAATGCTGAAAATATCATATAGAGATAGGGTAACTAATGAGACAGTACTCCAGCATGCCCGTACAAAAAGATCTTTAATGAGAACATTAAATGAGAGGAAACTTAAATTCCTGGGCCATGTCATCAGAAAGGGAGAAATAGAATGCCTTACATTACAAGGCTGTATGCCTGGGAAACACGGAAGAGGAAGGCAAAGAAGAAAATATATGGACACTGTGAAAGTACTAACAGATCTAAGTGTGCGAGGTATCATTGACGCTGCGAGGAATCATTCGATGTGGAAAGCCATGATCGCCCAAGCATGTAACGCGCAAGGCAAATGAAGAAGAAGTACATCTTCACTGCTGGTGTTAGTTCATTGTCAAAGATTTTCAAACTCACACTGTCCAACCACTACACCTAGGTTCTCTCTGAGACGTAAACATCTGGAAAAATAAAATATAATCCTGATCAGTCAAAGTAAGGAAAAGAAGCAAAGTGTGCTTGTGGTGCTTTTCAGAATATCAGTGAATAATTGTAGCAAATGAAATGAATCTAAAGTGCAGAAATGCTCAACAGGGGATATATGCACACAGCAAGATCCCACATGCAGCAATTTGATAATAACTAAGACCATGTAATTTAATAATATCGTGTAGAGCAAATACGGGCCGGAAAACTAATTAATGTCAAGAAATCTTCCACGTTGAATCGAGAAAGCAGATCGGGACCTAGTTTGAAATCAAATTCAATTAACAGCACAGCACTCCCAAAGACCTGCACCAAACCATCAGCTTAGATGATCGTGTTCGAGGTTCTGGAGTAGATTTTAGATTTATGATCTTCCATCCCCCAATGTTGAGCTGCAACAGGCAAACCACCTGTCAATCATTGAATGGAAGACAACACACATAAAAGTTGCTGGTGAACGCAGCAGGCCAGGCAGCATCTATACAAAGAGGTACAGTCGACGTTTTGGGCTGAGACCCTTCGTCAGGACTGACTGAAAGAAGAGATAGTAAGAGATTTGAAAGTGGGAGGGGGAAGGGGAGATCTGAAATGATAGGAGAAGACAGGAGGGGGAAGGATGGAACCAAGAGCTGGACAGGTGATTGGCAAAAGGGATATGAGAGGATCACGGGACAGAAGGCCTAGGGAGAAAGAAAGGAGGAGAGAGGAAGCCCAGAGGATGGGCAAGGAGTATAGTGAGAAGGACAGAGGGAGAAAAAGGAGAGAAAGGAAAAAAAATAATAATTAATTAATTAATTAATTAATGACAGTTGGGGTATGAAGGGGAGGTGGAGCATTAACGGAAGTTAGGGAAGTCAATGTTCATGCCATCAGGTTGAAGGCTACCCAGATAGAATATAAAGTGTTGTTCCTCCAACCTGAGTGTGGCTTCATCTTTACAGTAGAGGAGGCCGTGGATAGACATATCAGAATGGGAATGGGCCATGGAATTGTTACATACCTCATGGGTATCTTGTGACTGTCTTATGACCATAATGTAACTGAGAGTCTTATGAGCATAATGTAATGGTCTTGCAGAGGTCACATGATGTAATTTTCCTGCCAGTGAGGTCACATGATGACCTGTTCTCAACAGGTATATGAAGGAGACCCCTGATGTGGCACCGTTAGTTTTCAGTTTAGTTTTGTGTAGATACTCCGTTTTGCTGCGTATTAGTCTTATGACGCAGTTTTGTTTTAAAGTGGAGTTCTACTTCCTATAGTAAGTAGTATTGGAGAGTGAAGACCTTACCAAAGTACAGGAATTCACCGAGTCGAGTAAAGCTTATATCGTTTGGCAGTTTTGGAGAGGATCGCCCTTTACTGAATCTTCATTTAAAGAAAAGTGACCTGCAACTGAGATATCCCCTGCTGAAGTAGGAAGGACAGTGCAGTGTCTATTCTCCAGAGGAAAAGGTCAGTTCCTTTAATCCGTTTTATTTACGTCGTTGTGAATCCTGTGGACAAGGCAGGTTCCGGCTGGGCTCAGCAGTAACATGACATCTTCGAGGAATTCTTTACTTCAGGAAAGTCTCTCCTAATTGACCGTATAAATCTCTTGGACTTTCGAATTTACCATTCTTAAGAACTGTGTCGAATTTACCACTTTAAGAACTGTTTTCGCATTTACCCTTTTAGGAACTGTTCCAGGGTTGCTGTATAGCAGTTAACTTCTGGTTAAGTCAGTCGTTTAAGTACATTTCGCTATTATTTTTGAGCAGAGTTTAATAAATGTTTGTTTGTTTTTTATAAAACCTGTCTCGATTCTATATTCATTGTTGCCGGTCACGAGACAGAATTAAAATCTGTGGCCACTGGGAGATCTTGCTTTCTCTGACGGACAGAGTGTAGGTGTTCAGCAAGACGGTCTCCCAGCCTGTGTCGGGTCTCACCAATATATAGAAGGCCACATTGGGAGCACCGGACGCAGTATATCACCCCAGCCGACTCACAGGTGAAGTGTCACCTCACCTGGAAGGACTGTCTGGGGCCCTGAATGGTGGTAAGGGAGGAAGTGTAAGGGCATGTATAGCACTTGTTCCGCTTACACGGATAAGTGCCGAGAGGGGGATCGGTGGGACGGGAAGGGGGGACGAATGGACAAGGGGGTTGCGTAGGGAGTCCCTACACGACTCCCTTGTCCATTCATCCCCCCCATCCCTTCCCACCGATCTCCTTCCCGGTCTCCCTAAGCAAGTCCCTTGTCCATTCGTTCCCCCCCCCTTCCCTTCCCACCAATCTCCCTCCCGGCACTTATCCTTGTAAGCGGAACAAGTGCTACACCTGCCCTTACACTTCCTCCCTCACCACCATTCAAGGCCCCAGACAGTCCTTCCAGGTGAGGCGACACTTCACCTGTGAGTCGGCTGGGGTGATATACTGCGTCTGGTGCTCCCAATGCGGCCTTCTATATATTGACGCAGGCTGGGAGACCATTTCGCTGAACACCTATGCTCTGTCCACCAGAGAAAGCAGGATCTCCCAGTGGCCACACATTTTAACTCCACATCCCATTCCCATTCTGACATGTCTATCCACGGCCTCCTCTACTGTCAAGATGAAGCCACACTCAGGCTGGAGGAACAACACCTTGTTTCTGTCTGGGTAGCCTCCAACCTGATGACATGAACATTGACTTCTCAAACTTCCGCTAATGCCCCACCTCCCCCTCGTACCCCATCTGTTATTTATTTATTTGTTTGTTTGTTTATTCTCTCTCTCTCTCTCTCTCTCTCTCTCTCTCTCTTTTTCTCCCTCTGTCCCTCTCACTATAACTCCTTGCCCATCCTCTGGGCTTCCCCCCTCCCCCTTTCCTTCTCCCTAGGCCTCCTGTCCCATGATCATCTCATATCCTTTTTGCCAATCAACTTTCCAGCTCTTGGCTCCATCCCTCCTCCTCCTGTCTTCTCCTATCATTTCGGATCTCCCCTTCCCCCTCCCACTTTCAAATCTCTTACTATCTCTTCTTTCAGTTAGTCCTGACGAAGGGTCTCAGCTCGAAACGTCAACTGTACCTCTTCCTATAGATGCTGCCTGGCCTGCTGCGTTCATCAGCAATATTTATGTGTGTTGCTTGAAGTTCCAGCATCTGCAAATTTCCTCGTGTTTGCGTTATTGAATGGAAGGCTTTCATTTTTACCTTGATTAAAGGGGCTTATTCATAGTCAAGGTCAAAGTTGAGTTTATTGTCATATGCACAAGTACATCTATGCGCTTTGCCAAGAGTAATCATGGTCAAAGACCATGATCGCCCGTGTCATACGACACAGCACATAATGATGATGGTGACATGTATACACAGGCGCAGTAAATAACTTGCTTGCAGCAGCATCGCAGGCACAAGTGCAATTGACACAAACACAAATAACACATTTCACTATGTGTTTCCATGTACATCTGATAAGTAAATGAATCTGAATCTGAATATACAGAACTGTGTAAAAGTCTTGGGCACATATAGGGACTTTTGCCCAGGAACGAGATGAAAGTTCTTTTGTCATACTTAGTACCAATGAATTTTGACACAATATGATAGTTTGTTATTCAATTATAGTTGCATCACGATCAAACCTGTTTGATTCTAACTTTTATTCACTTTAGAGATACTAATTGCCTGATTGTTACCACTGCAAGCCTGGAGGCCCTTTGTATTCCTGTCTTTTGTATGCAGTTTCGCTGTAAAGAATTGCCACCATTGGCAGCAATCCAGATATATGAAGATAATGTGCATTATTTGTGATAACATGAAATCATCAGCCTTTTAATTGACACAGAGGAAAGTTGCCAGATCAAGTCGCAGTCTTATGCATTATCAATAACCAAGCAGCCCTGGAGAACATTTTCAGCTGATGGGGCAAGATACTGTTATTTGTTTTCCATATTATTGCTCTAGACTTTTTGAAAATATTACCAAAGTTCAAAGTAAATTTTATTATCAAAGTACATATACGTCACCATATACAACCCTGAGATTCATTTTTATTGTGGGCATACTCAATAAATCCATCACAAAATAATAATCATAACAGAATCAATGAAAATGCGCCAACTTGGACATTCAACCACTGTACAAATGACAACAAACTGTACAAATACAAAAAGAAAGAAATGATAATAATAATAAATAATCACTAAATATTGAGAACATTCGATGAAGAGTCCTTGAAAGTGAGCCCATAAGTTGTGGGAACAGTTCGGTGATGGGGCAAGTGAAGTTGAGTGAAGTTCTCCTCTTTCGTTGAGCAGCCTGATGGTTGAGGAGTAGTAACTGTTCCTGAGCCTAATGATGAGAGTCCTGAGGCTCCTGCACCTTCTTCTTGATGGTAGTAGTAAGATTAGAGCATGACCTGAATAATGGGGTCCCTGATGACGGATGCTGCTTTCCTGCAACAACATTTCGTGTAGATGTGCTCAGTGGTGGGGAGGTCTTTACCCATGATGGACTAGGCCATGTCCACTACCTTTTTTGCAGGATTTCCCATCCAAGGGCATTGGTGTTTCCAACCAGACCGTGTTGCAGCCAGTTAACATACTCTCCACTACACATCTATAGAAGTTTGTCAAAGTTTTAAGATGTCATGCCGAAGCTTCACAAACTCCGATATGTTTTGAAGAAAAGAAAATTGTATTTTTAGCCATTGTTTTAGTTATATTAATTTGATATTATTCGCGGCCATTGGATTTGTCACCCACTGATTCTCATGGAGTGTTTATAGTCCTGTGCAAAGGTCATAGACACGTGTAAAACAAATCCGTAAAGCGAAGATGCTTCCAAAAATAATGAAATGGAAAGTTTCTAAATATCAAAAAAATTACTATAAAGAGCAGTGAACTGTAAAAAAACTAAATCAAATCAATATTTGGTGTCACCTCCCTTTGCCTTTAAAATTACATCAATTTTCTTAGGTAAACTGTCGTGCAGTTTTACAAGAAAATCCGCTAGTAGGTTGTTCCAAGCATTTCGAAGAACTTGCCACTGTTCTTCTGCAGACTTTGGCTGTCTTGCTTGCTCCTGTCTCTCCAGGTAATCGCAGACAGACTCAGTGATGTTGAGATCAGGGCTCTTTGGAGGCCGTACCATCTAAAACCAGATAAAAAATCTAGGCTGCCTAAGACTCTTGCACAGTATGGTAGAAGTTATTGCCATTCAGCTAGACAGATGTCAGAGTTTTTATTTTTTAACGTACCCAGGATTCATTACTCCATTCATTAGAAATTAGCTACATTGAAAGTACAGCCTAGTTCCTAAAACATATCTGAGATAATATTTGTTTACTCATATTATTTCTAGTTACTGACCTTGACAGATTACATAGTGGCTTTGTTTGGAAACCTGTTTAATTTCTTGGCTCTACTTTCATAAAAAAGAAACATACTTCCAGAATGGGTGTGTTTTGTACCCTGCCCTACTTGTCTAATATTCACAGATTGAATACAGTCTGGGTTCAGTGCTGAAAGTGCTTATTCACAGTTGGTAATGACAAAAGTCGTTTTGCAATACATTGCACCGATGAACCTTGGCATAGAACGCTGGCTGGCTGTTCGACTGTTGTTGCATCACAACCAAGCCTTTCTGGTTTTCTTCCAACTTTCGTTCACTTCATAGATCTAATCGTGAGCAGGATCCTTGTCTGATTGTCACCACTGCAAGCCCAGGGGCCATTTTGTATCCATTACACAGATTAGCCAGCTCAGCACAGAGCTGGAGCCACTCTGCCTTGTTTTCCGGAGCGATTGGGAAGAGATATCTGCAGGATGTTTTGTGTCAGTTAGTTGACTAATTCTGATGTAAAGTCAAACCACAACTGCCATTCAATGCACATTATGCAAGTCCCTTGCAATCATTAAAGTGATTGCTGAAACACTGCAGTGGAGACAATTACAATGAACATGTAACAGAGATGGAGGTGAACCCAAATGCAGAGTAAGGTCTGGACTTATCTCAGACTCAGACTCAAAATAAACAAGATGACACAAACAAATTCCAAAGATGAAATCACAAGCAGTAGTACTAGAAATGGAACTCCTATGATTGATAACAGAGTGCTCGGTGTGAGGCCTTTAAATTCAGACTTTCCATGAAGAAATGTGGGGGGGTGGGGTCAATAATTGGCAGTCTGAGTCTTAAAGGGACAGTGGCAGCTAACTGTACTCCAGGGAATTGTCGTACTGAAACCTGGATGCCGGCCACTGTTCCGTCAGGACCGCGACAGAACAGTTTAGTGAAATAATTGGAATAGAGCATTAATAACATATACTTACACAGAGTAACACTCACAACACGCTGGAGGAACTCAGCAAGTCGGGCAGCATCCGTGGAAAAGATCAGTCGACATTTCGGGCCGGAACCCTTCGTCCTGATCTTTTCCACGGATGCTGCCCGACCTGCTGAGTTCCTCCAGCATGTTCTGAGTGTTGCTTTGACCCCAGCATCTGCAGATTATTTTGTGCTTACTTACAGAGTTGTGCTAGAATATAAAAGTTTAATTTTGATATGAATATTGTATTTTGAAATTATCTGGAACATCTTTATAAGAGCATTAGAATTAGAAACAGAAGACCTCTCTCTTCCAGTTGCACCCCCCCCCACCCCCTGCCTTGTCCACCTTTCAATAAAATCATGGTTTATTTTATGCCTCAGCACCATTTCTCTGCACTAACCCCAGCATTCCCTTCTAGGAACCTTTTGGCCTGGGTCTTGAGTATACTCAGTGAGCTTCCGTAAGCCTCTAGTCTAGAGTAGAGAATTTCCCCATTCTGCCATTACAAAGAAGGCACGGCAGCACCTCGATTTTCCTAGAGGTTAGCGTACATATGGCATGTCACCTAAAACTTATACAAACCTCTGTAGATGAGTAGTGGTGAGGATCCTGACTGGTTGCATCACAGCCTGGTATGGAAACACCAATGACCTTGAGCAGAAAAGACTACAAAAAGTAGTGAATTCAGCACAGTCCGTCGCAGGAAAGGCCCTCCCCACCATTAAGCACATCTACAAGGGGCGCAGCCCAAGAAAGCAGCATCCATCAGGGAGGGTACCACCATCCGAGCCATGCTCTCTCTCACTGCTGCAATCAGGAAGGAGGTACAGGAGCCTCAGGTCCCACGCCACCAGGTCCAGGAACAGTTATTACCCTTCAACCGCCAGGTTCTGAACCAGCACGGATAAATTCACTGACCTCAAGACCGAACTGCTCCACTATCTATCATCGTGCTTTCAAGGACTCTACCACTATGTTCCCAATATCATTTATTAGTATTATTATTATGTAATTGCACAGCTTATCTTCCTGTGTGTGTTGGTCTTTGTTTGTCTGTAGTGTTTCATAGGTTCTATTGTGTTTCTTTGTATCTACTGCAATGCCCGCAAGAAAATGAATCTGAGGATAGAGTATGGTGACAGATACATACTTTGAAAATAAATTCACTTTGCAATTTACTCTGAAGGTTGATCCTCCTCAGTTATGGATATTTCTGACCAACTGGCTAATACCTTGTTTTGAAACTGTGATCCCTGGTTCTAAAGACTGCACCCGGGGCAAACATCAACTTTGCACTTACTCTGTCAGGCCCTTTGTCTGTTTCAATGAGAGTGCTTCTCATTCTTCTCAACTCAAAGGACTTTAAATCCAGTCTGCTTAACAAATCCACCATCACAGGCATTAATGTGGTAAACAGTTGCTGAATTCATTCAGTTTTGAGTTTATTGTTAATTAAATAGGTAAATCAGATCTATACACAATATTCCAGATGGGTTTTCACATAGGCTGAATCCAATTGAAGAAACTTGTGTGTACTCATGTACTCAAATATTCTTGTAATAAAGGCTAACACACCATCCGCCGTTAACTGTTTGCCAAAGTTGCATGTTAACTTTCAGTGATTTTGTGTTCAAAAATACCCCAGACTCTCTCAACACTCACACTTTGCAATCTCTTACCACTTCCTTCCAAAATGAATGACTCACATTTCTCACAGGGAATTCCACCTGACATGTCCTTGCCCATTCACTTAGCCTATCTATATCTATATGGCAGATGGAGTTCAACCCAGAGAAGTGTGAAGTGGTACACTTTGGAAGGACAAACTCCAAGGCAGAGTACAAAGTAAATGGCCGGATACTTGGTAGTGTGGAGGAGCAGAGGGATCTGGGGGTACATGTCCACAGATCCCTGAAAGTTGCCTCACAGGTGGATAGGGTAGTTAAGAAAGCTTATGGGGTTTTAGCTTTCATAAGTCGAGGGATAGAGTTTAAGAGTCGCGATGTAATGATGCAGCTCTATAAAACTCTGGTTAGGCCACACTTGGAGTACTGTGTCCAGTTCTGGTCGCCTCACTATAGGAAGGATGTGGAAGCATTGGAAAGGGTACAGAGGAGATTTACCAGGATGCTGCCTGGTTTAGAGAGTATGCATTATGATCAGAGACTAAGTGAGCTAGGGCTTTACTCTTTGGAGAGAAGGAGGATGAGAGGAGACATGATAGAGGTGTACAAGATATTAAGAGGAATAGATAGAGTGGACAGCCAGTGCCTCATCCCCAGGACACCACTGCTCAATACAAGAGGACATGGCTTTAAGGTAAGGGGTGGGACGTTCAAGGGGGATATTAGAGGAAGGTTTTTTTGCTCAGAGAGTGGTTGATGCGTGGAATGCACTGCCTGAGTCAGTGGTGGAGGCAGATACACTAGTGAAGTTTAAGAGACTACTAGACAGGTATATGGAGGAATTTAAGGTGGGGGCTTATATGGGAGGCAGGGTCTGAGGGTCGGCACAATATTGTGGGCCGAAGGGCCTGTACTGTGCTGTACTATTCTATGTTCTATGTTTATATCTACCTATAACTTCTTTGCATCTTCCTTATAGCCCACCTAGTTTTGAAAATTTAGCAAATATGAATACAGTATATATTACACTTGATCCCCTCATACAAACCATGATCATAAACTGTGAGCTATCGGGGTCCCAGTAGAAACACCTTCTAACCTGAAAATGTATCATTTATTTTAACTCATTGTTTACTTGTAAAAGGCATATTCTACTTCCCTTTCCAATGCTAGGAAGTAGCCAAGCATGTGAGAAGATAAAACACATCTTGAGATACGCTATTTCTGTTGGGTTTGCCTCTGACAAGTTTTGTGAATTATATTATGATTAATCTCTTTATTAAAGTCATGATTTAATTTATTTTATGTAATTAATTAAATGATTACACCCATGTGACCAATGAACCTACTAAATGGTACATCTTTGGACTGTGAGAGGAAACCAGAGCACACAGTCGTGGGGAGAACATACAAACTCCGGACAGACAGTAACGGGAATTGTGCCTATGTCACTGGTGCTGTAATCGCGTTAGGCTACTGGGCGCCACAAATTTACTGAAGTACTTCAGTGTTTGGAAATAGTAAAAAGAAGTTGTTAAGCAGTAACATTTTAATGAGCTTAAATCCTCATTGCCTATAAAAACTCGAAGCAAGCCAACATCTGGAAGACTTCTGGATTAGAAGAAGGATATTCTTGCTTTAGATGCGGTCCAAGATAGATTCACAAGAACTTCTACATTAAGATTTGAATGTGTCTGTGTTCTTGGGAGAAATCTATACTCACGGCCTTCTACAGATGAGTAGTAGAGAACATCCTAGCATGCTGCATCATGACATGGTACTTAACCTACTCTGCAGCAGGCAGGAAGGATCTCCAACAGGTAGTCGAAACTGCCCAATGCATCATCAGCACCAGCCTACCTGCCATCGATGAAATATATAAAGAAAGATGCCGGAAAAGGGCCAGCAACATCATGAAGGATCCACCCACCCTGCTCATGGACTGCTTGAGCCACGCCCATCAGGGAGGACGCTATGTAGCTTCCACACCAGGACCACCATACTCAAAACTGTTACTTTCCCCAAGCAGAAAGGCTGATCAACACCTCCACTGACTAACCCACCTCTCCACAACCATTATCACCACTACTTTATCATTTCCTGTCAGAGTCACCTTATGGACAGACACACCTGTGCCTAGCATCACTTCACAGACATACAATCAATCTATGTATAGAAACTATTGTGTGTATTTGTATTTATTGTGGGTTTTTAAAATTATTATTGTGTTCCTTATCTTAATGTGCATTTTTTTTGTGCCGCATCAGATCAGGAGTAACAATTATTTCATTCTCTTTTACACTTGGAAATGGCATTAAACAGTCTTGAATATTTAATACCAGACCAGAGGCTCCCATGAAGTTGTCTAGCTAGACTGCTGCTAGCTTTCATAGCTTTTGGATACTCAGGAAGGAAGGAGAAACATCTTCAATTAAAGGGCTGTGAATCTTGAAAATGTTCTGCCTGAGAAGGCAGTGGATGTTCAAGTTACTGAGAATGTTCAAGACAGTGATAGGAAACATGTTTGATCAAGGAATATTATTATGATAAGGGGCATAATCTCATTCAAATACAGGTCAGGTTTGAGAGACCAGATGATCTACAGCAGACATACTTCTTATCTTAAAGCATATTTGGAATTCACTTCATTCTGCTGTGCTAATTCGAAGTTTAAAGTATGATTATTATCAAATTATGTGTACAATATACAACTTTGAGATTCATCTCTTCACAGACAGCCACGAAACAAAGAAACCCAATAGAACCCATAAAGAAAAGACAGTCAAACGTCTAGTGTACAGAGAAAAAAAATCATGCAAGCAATAAAAGTGAGCAAATAACCTTCAGAACGGAAGAGAGCTCCACAGCCATGAAGTTCAGCACAGAGACAGGTAAACCTTGTGGAACAGCAAAATGAACACTGGTCAGTCCCTTGCTTCTGACCCTACACCCTGACCTTTTCAATCTGGATCGGCACTTAAATCGGCCAAACCTGGGGCCATTCCTCGCTCTTGGACTGGGCCCTGCTGTTTCCGGGAGCAGTGTCTCAGAAAGGCAGCTTCCATTATTAAGGACCATCAGCACCCAGGGCATGCCCTTTTCTCACTGTTACCATCAGGTAGGAGGTACAGAAGCCTGAAGACACACACTCAGCGATTCAGGAACAGCTCCTTCCCCTCTGCCATTCGATTCCTAAATGGACGTTGAATCTTTGGACACTACCTCACTTTTTTTTTAATATACAGTATATCTGTTTTTGCACATTTGTTTTTAATCTATTCAATATTTGTATACTGTAATTGATTTACTTATTATTATTATTTTTTAATTTTTTCTCTCTGCTAGATTATGTATTGCATTGAACTGCTGCTGCTAAGTTAACAAATTTCATGTCACATGCCGGAGATAATAAACCTGATTCTGATTCTGATTTTGATTTTGATTCATTGTGCTCTTGGGCCCATGTCCTGCTACCTTGATTAGGCCCATACCCGATCTTTCCAATCTGGCCCAGTGCTTAAATCGGTCAAACCTCGTGTAGTTCTTCATTCTCAGACCCGGGCCCTGCTACTTCGATATGCCCTTGGGGTTGGGCCCCCCCAGCTGTTTAATTCATAACCAGATCATGACATTAATAGACCTATTTTGATATTGCATTCTCACAAACATACACATAAAGACACATTTATTTACCCACCAATATACAAACGTGCAATTGTATAGACAAATATATAGGCTCATATGTAGACACGCACGCACGCACACACAAGCGCTTGTACATACGCACTGGTGTAAACTCCACAAGTTTCTCTATATGAAAATTATACTTCCTACAAACTTTTATATAGCAAGTGTAAAGTAAAAAAAAAATTTGATTGGCGGAAGAGAATTCCTGGGCTATGGCTCAGTGCAAATGCAAGCAGACTTTTTCCACTGAGGTTGTGTGGGGTATAGATAGGGTAAATGCATGGGTTACCATAGGGTGAAAGGTGAAAAGTTCAAGGGGAACGAGGGGAAATTTGTTTAGGGGTTGTGAGAGTGTGGAACGAGCTGCCAGTGTAAGTGGGGCATGCGATCTCAATTTCAACATTTAAGGGAAGTTTGGATAGGTACATGGATGGTAGGGGTATGGAGGGCTATGGTCTCGGTGGAGGTCGATGGGAGTCGGCTGTTTAAATCGCTCAGCATGGACTAGATGGGCCGAAGGGCCTGTTTCTGTGCTGTACTTTTCTATGACTGTGTGGGGGGAATGCTATTTTAACAGAGTGACCAGAAACAAAGGAAATGAAATTAATGGTGTTGAAGAAAATGATCACCTGAGATCACTGCTTATCTCTTTGTTGAGAGCATTTTTTTGCAAAGGCAGGTAACACTCATTATCTCTTATGACCTGAGGTCATGTGACATCATCAATCTGTTATCAGGTGGCAGAATAACTCACCACACATAATTCATCACTCAGGACCTGGAGATGTGCTATCAAATGCTGTGAATTGTGAGTCAGTCACTGAGAGTAATTAATACCTCCTAAAGATAAAGATTGTTTTACATTATCGTCCTCCTTGTTGAAGCAGCTGCAATTTGAAAAAGCAGACTCTTCTGAAAGGATCATGTTTTGGCATTGCAGTGAGCAGAGACTTCGCACTATTTTGTCCAGAACAACAGGGCCCGTTTTTTGAGAGTGGCACAAGATGATTCCAGTGAAAGATGTCAATTTTTGATTGAGTACCATATAGCAACCGTTTAGTGCGAGGCTGTTAAATCTCGTTTAGCGCTAGACTGGAAATGCAGTTTTATTTGGCCTGTTGTCAGAAGATGGGGAATGATGCTGAACAATTGACAGGCCAGCTGTGAACTGCAGTAACATGTGCAAGTCAAAGTGGGTTTTGGTGAGTGTCTGCAAATATATTACATCCGCTAGAGCAGGGGTTCCCAACCTGGAGTCGATGCACCCCTTACTTAACGGTATTGGCATAAAGAAGGTTGGGAACCCCTGCATTGGTCTATCCCAGCTGTCCTTGCTCCAGTAGTGTAGTGATCCCTAATTCAAAGAATGGACCATTCATAACAAAATCAGCTAGAGCTGGAGGGTGTTACATTTTTTTTAGATTATGAGGACATGCAGTCCTCTTTTATTGTCATTTAGTAATGCATGCATTAAGAAATGATACAATATTCCTCCGGTGTGATATCACAGAAACACAGGACAGACCAAGACTGAAAAACTGACAAAAACCACATAAGTATAACATATAGTTACATCTGTGCAAGCAAATACATTAACCTGATGAACAACAGGTCACAGGCATGGTAAAAAAAAGTTCAAGGTCTCTCGAAAGTTCCTCATCTCACGCAGAAGGGAGAAGGAAGAAAACTCTCCCTGCCATGCCCGACCACAGTCCGACTCTGAGTCGTCCGAAAACTTCGAGCCTCCGACCAGCCCTCTGACACCAAGCACCGAGCACCATCTCTGCCGAGCGCTTTGACCCCAACCCTGTCCGCCAGCAGCAGGTAAAGTCGAGGATTTGGGGCCTTCCCTCCAGAGATTCTCGATCGCACAGTAGCAGCGGCAGCGAACCAGGCATTTCAGAAGCTTCTCCAGATGTTCCTCCGTGCTTCTCACAGCTGTCTCCATCAAATCAGAATTGTGCACGGTACCCTACTTAACAAATACCGATATCATTTCACTGGAGAGGCTGCACGCGCTGCGTCGCGCCATCATCCTCTCCATCTATTGATGGATAGTTGAAGCATTAATGCACAGGGAGTGCTTAAGAACAGAACTAGCTTTGATGCTCCAGAATTGACCTCAGAATTTTGCTTTTTATTCATTTACTTATTGAGTTACAGCTCAGAGTAGGCCCTGCCTGCCCTTTGAGTCACACCACCCAGCAATCTCTGTGACATCAGCTCATGTTAATTGGTAGGGTGAATTTCTGCCCTGTCCGCTGACTTAACTAGAAGCAGTTTCAGGATCACCTGCAGCCCACCGTACCTTTACACCATGATCCGTTCTCAATCTGCGAGCCCAGACAATGGCCACACTGAGGGGAGGAGTATAACCTGCATTCACCGTAGGATGATGTTTATGCCGTAGAGCAGGGGTCCCCAACCTTTTTTACACTGCGGACCAGTTTAATATTGACAATATTCTTGCGGACCGGCCGACCGGGAGGGGTCGGGGTGTTCAAGTAGGGTTAAAGTCACCTCAACGTGTCTTATACCGTTAGGGTTGCCAACTTTCTCACTCCCAAGTAAGGGACAAAAGTAGCAGTCCAATCCCGGGACACTTGCGTTTACTCCAGGAAAGACTACCATGACCATGAAGCCTTGCGCGGGTACCTGTGTGCGCATGCATGACGTACGCATATGAGAAGTGCGCATATGTGACGTGCGCATGCGCGTACGTGCCGATTTTTTCCCCACATATCAGTTTTGGCTTAATCTTCCCAACGACACTGTACATACATTATTTCTACTTTATATTGGCTGTGCATTTATCATATCATTCCTGCTTTTTCTATATGCTAGTGTTATTTATTTTCGGTTTTATGTGTTATTTAGTATGATTTGGTAGGTTATTTTTTGGGCCTGGGAATGCTCAAAAAGTTTTCCCCTATAAATTAATGGTAATTGCTTCTTCGCTTTACGCCATTTCAGCGCGAACAATTTCATAGGAACGCTCTACCTTAGTGGGGGAAATACGGGACAAGGGCGGTCCAGTATGGGACAAACCAATTTAGCCCAATATGCAGGATGTCCCGGCAAATACGGGACAGTTGGCAACCCTATGTTCAAGTTCAACAGTGCGTGACAGGGAATGAGGAAAGGTGCAGCTGACTCATATCGTTTCCTCTAGGCCCAGTAGCACATGCTTTGCGGCCCAGTACCGGTCCACAGCCCAGTGTTTGGGGACCACTGCCGTAGAGTACAGACCCTTCGGCCCATGAGAGGAGACCTGATAGAGGCTTTCAAGATTTTGAGAGGCATAGATAGAGTGTCTCTTTCCCAGGGTTGAAATGTCCAATACCAGAGGGCATGTGTTGAAGGTGAGAAGGGGGTAGGTTCACGGGGGATGTGAGGGGTACATTTTTTACTCAGGGAGTGGTGGATGACTGGAATGTTCTGCCTGGTATGGTGGTAGAGGCAAGCACATTAGAGGTTTTTAAGAGACATCTGCATAGGCACATGGATGTAAGAAAGATGGAGGGATATGGACATGGTATCGGTAGGGGGGATTAGTGTTTGGGTGTTTTTGATTTGCTTTTTAGCTGGTTTATTACAATATTGTGGGCTGAATGGCCTGCTCCTGTGCTGTACTGTTCATGTTCTATGTTCTATGATGCTCATGAAATCCTGAAGTAATCATGATGAGGGATAATCTGAATTCCAAGCCAGAGAAAGACTGAACACGTCACAGTGTCAGGATCAGCACAGTTTAAATCAGGCAAAGTTGGACAAGCCACTCAGTCATGAGGAATTTCAAGATGCAGGTAGTTTTGGAAAATCTGGCTGGTGCTGGATTCCAAGAGGGGGTATTTCTCGAATGCCTATGAGATGGCTTTTAGAGCAGCTCGTGGTTGAGCCCAGTAGAGGATCAGCTATTCTGGATTGGGTGTAGTGCAATGAACCAGAATTGGCTAGAGTGCTTAAGGTAAAACAAAACCCTTAGGGGCAAGTGATCATAATATGATCAAATTCAATCTGAGATTTGAGAAGGAGAAGCTAAAGTCAGATGTATCAGTATTACGGTGGAGTCAAGGGAACTACAGAGGCATGAGAGAGGAGCTAGCCAGAACTGATTGGAAAAGAACACTGTCAGGGATAACGGCAGAGCAGCAACGGCTGGAATTTCTGGAAGAAATTCAGAAAGGCACAGGATATATACATCCCAAAGAGGAAGAAGTATTCTAAAGGCAAGATGACACAACTGTGGCTAACAAGAGAAGTCAAAGCCAACATAAAAACCAAAGAGAGGACATAAAATAGAGCAAAAATTAGTAGGAAGTTAGAGGATTGGGAAGCTTTTAAAAACTAACAGACGACAACTAAAGAAGTTGCTAAGAAGGTGGAATGCAAATATAAGCTAACCAATAATATTAAAGAGGGTACCAAAAATTTCTTCAGATACATATATAAAATGTAAAAGAGAAGTGAGAGTGAATATCAGACTGCTGGAAAACGATGCTAGAGAGGTGGTGATGGGAACAAGGAAATGGTGGACAAACTGAATAAGTATCTTGCATCAGTCTTCACTGTGGAAGACACCAGCAGTATGGTGGAAGTTCCAGGTATCAGGGGTCATGAAGTGGGTGAAGTTACCATAACTAGGGAGAAGGTTCTTGAGAAACTGAAAGGTCTGAAGGTAGGTAAGTCACTTGGACCAGATGGTGTACGCCCCAAGGTTCTGGAAGAGGCAGCTGAAGTGATTGTGGGGGTATTAGTAATGATCTTTCTAGAATCACTAGATCTTTCTAGAATGGTTCCAGAAGACTGGAAATTGCAAATGTCACTCCACTCTTCAAGAAGGAAGAGAGGTAAATGCAATGTCGGCATTCATTTCAAGATGACTGGAATATAAAAGCAAGGATGTAATGTTGAAACTTGATAAAGCACTGGAGAGGTGTCTGTTGGAGTATTGTGAGCAGTTTTCAGCTCCTTATCTTGGAAAGGATGTGCTGAAACTGGAGAGGGTTCAAAGGAGGTTCACGAAAATAATTCCAGGGTTGCAAACACGAGGAAATCTGCAGATGCTGGAATTTCAAGCAACACACATAAAAGTTGCTGGTGAACGCAGCAGGCCAGGCAGCATCTCTAGGAAGAGGTACAGTCGACGTTTCAGGCTGAGACCCTTCGTCATGACTAACTGAAAGAAGAGCTAGTAAGAGATTTGAAAGTGGAAGGGGGAGGAGGAGATCCGAAATGATAGGAGAAGACAGGAGGAGGAGGGATGGAGCCAAGAGCTGGACAGGTGATTGGCAAAAGGGATATGAGAGGATCATGGGACAGGAGGCCCAGGGAGAAGGAAAAGGAGGAGGGGAAGAAATAACCAGAGGATGGGCAAGGGGTATAGTGAGAGGGACAGAGGGAGAAAAAGGAGAGAGAGAAAAAGAATGTGTGTATATAAATAAATAACAGATGGGGTACGAGAGAGAGGTAGGGCATTAGTGGAAATTCCAGGGTTGAACGGCTTCTCATATGAAGAATACTCTGGGTCTGTATTCACTAAAATTCAGAAGAATGAGAGATGACCTCATTGAAATCTATCAAATGGTGAAAGGTCTTGATAGAGTGGATGTGGAGAGGATGTTTCCTGTGGTGGGAGAGTCTACGACTAGAGAACACAACCTCAGAACAGAAGGATGTCCTTTTAGAATGGAGATGAGGAGGAATTTCTTTAACTGAAGAGTAATGAATCTGTGGAATTTGTTGCCACAGGCAGCCGTGGAGGCCAAGTCTTTATGCATATTTAAGGCAGAGGTTGATAGATTCTTGATTGGTCAGGGTATGAAGGGATTCAAGGGGAAGGCAGGAGATTGGGGTTGAGAGGAAAAATGGATCAGCCATGATGAAATGGCAGAGCAGACTCAATGGACCAAGTGGCATAATTCTGCTCCTATATGGGAGTTTGGTGGATCACCAAGCTTGGCAAAATTTTCGCAGACGTTTCGCTCCAATCGAGAAGACATCATCAGTGCACAGTTAATTCCAATATATTTCTGTTCCTATATCTTATGGTCTTATAGTAACTTAGCATGAATCTGACAATGAATTAGCAGTATTTAAAAGAATACAGTAGATTAAAGAAATGGCAGTCTCTACTTCAATTTCACAGTTCGAAGTTCAAAAAGTTCAAAGTACATTTATTATCAGAGTATATATACATTATAAAACCTTGAGACTCATCTCCTAACAGACAGCCACAAAACACAGACACCTCAAAAGAACCTGTTTTGAAAAAGACCATCAAACACCCAATACGCAGAGAGAGAAAAAAATGGTGCGGACAGTAAAAGTAAGTGAATAGCTTCAGAACTGGAGTTTCACAAAAGACGCAAAGCCAGGCATCACTGCAGCTGGGGCAGGGAGCAGGGACAGTTCTTCGCAAAGCTGAGTGAACATTGTGAGACCGCAGACGCACTACAGTTCAGCATAGAGCCGAGTAAAAGTCACCCTTAATTGTATGTTTCAGGTCAGTAAGATCGTCAGGAGGGTCAGGAGCACATACTTGTGGTGACAGGATCAATGTCTGGCAGGGGAGGATAGCACTGGTCAGTGAAAGATACAACAACGCTGCACAAATTGGCACACAAGGTGCCACTTATCCACCTTCTTCCCCTTGTTCACCAAATCGACTCTGCCTTCAGCTCCCATTCCACCCCACACTCCTTAAACTGTCCAAGGTCTTCTCTTTCAGGGGCTCCAAGAAAATCCAGCTCTTTGAGCAATCCTTCTTTACCACTATAGCTGCATCTTAAGTGCTACCTTCCTTATTCCAGCAGAAATTTCAGCATCTGGCAGCTATCCAGGGAATTGCCCAAGCTCTCTGGGAACGTTTCAGGGAACTTGGAAGCAACACTTCCACTACAACTTATCCATCTCTTGGGCTTCCACTAATGGATTAAACCCATTCCTCTGATAAGCCAACTATTTTCTAAAAGTTAAAGCATCGTATCCACCCCAGTTAATGAGCCTCCTGCCTGACAATCATTCAGAAGGGAAGCCAGAACTCCTCCGCAGATCCTGGTGTGTGCTCAACTTTGCCCTGTGTGACTTGTCTGTGCACTTGCATACATTTCCCAGCTGACAATGGAACCCTTTGTTTCTAAGTTTTAGTTTTCTCTGAATAGATTTATATTTAGTCCATGGTCTGTATGGACCCCTATCTACCAACTGAATTTCACCAATTGTCATTTCAAGTTGCAGGAAAACCAAGGTGCCAGGATGGCAATACATAATTCATGTATCAATTGAACAAGCAGGCTAAAATCAGTCTTGGACAAGTGGCATTATCCTTTGAAGCTGACGCTGGCATACACTGTGTCCAAAGCCATTCCTTCTCACTACTGCCATCAGGAAGCGGGTCCAGGAACCTTAAATCCCACACCACCAGGTTCAGGAACAGTTATTACCTTTCAGCTATCAGGCTCTTGAACCAGAGGGGATAACTTCACTCACCCCAACACTGAACTGAAGTCACAACCTTTGGACTCACTTTAGGGACAGTACAATTTGTGTTCTCAATATTTATTGCTGATTTATTTATTATTATTATTCTTTTTTTGTACTTGTACAATTTGTTGTCTTTGCTGGTTATTTCTCGGCCTCTGTCATTATGCAGTTTTTCATCGATTCTATTGTATTTCTTTCTATTTACTACGAATGTCTGCGAAAAAAAAAGAATCTCACTTTGATACTAAATATGCTTTTAACCTTGAACTTTGAAGATCCTGATGTTGGGGAGGAGAACTCAGAATTGACTCCTCCAACACATATTGTGACCGTGTCAGTCGTTCACGCAAACAACACACTTCACTGTGCATTACATTGTACATGTGACAAATAAAACTAATCTTTATCATCTTTATCTTTCATTCAATGCCTGAAATAAATGAGGTGCAATATGCTCCTAGTTTATTTTAGGCATTGAATAAAGGGTGTAAGTTGCACCCAAAGTCTCCAATTTATGCTGGTGAGGATAAGGTTCCTGACTTATAATGTTATTAGGTGCACAACTCACACTGGGAAAGGATCAGTCACATTAAGTTCAATTCCATGCAGGAAATACCTGAGCTAATTTCCTATTAGGTCTATTTGCCTCTGGAGACAATCACTGGCAGGAGCTTATCATAAGATCATAAGACACCAGAGCAGAATTAAGTCAATTGGCCTATTGAGTCTGCTCTGTCATTCTATCCTGGCTAATTTATTATCCCTCTCAGCCCCATTCTCCTGCCTTCTCCCCAAAACCTTTGATGCCCTTAGTAAGGGCTCTAAATATGCCCATTGACTTGGCCTCTATAGATATCGATGGCAACGAATTCCACAGATTCACCACCCGCTGGCTAAAGAAATTCCTCTTCACCTCTGTTCTAAAGGGACGTACTTCTATTCTGAGGCTGTGCCCTCTGGTCCTAGAGTCTTCCTTTCTAGAAAACATCCTCTCCATTTCCAGACTATCTAGCCCTTTCAATATTCAATAGGTTTCAATGAGATCCCCCCTTCATTCTTCTAAGCTCCAGCAAATACAGGCCCAGGGCCACCAAATGCGCCTCATACATTAAACCTTTCATTTCCGAGATTATTCTCCTGAATGTCCTCTGGACCATCTCCAACGGCAGCATATCATTTCTTAGGTAAGGGGCCCAAAAACTGCTCACAATACTTCAAGTGCAGTCTGACCAATTCGTTACGAGGCCTCAAGTGAAATCACTTCCTTCTTATGAGCAACTGGAAGAACGGGTGTTAATAGTTCCACCTTCTGGGCTCTTGCTATTTGGCCAGGTTTGGAATTGGCCTTGATAATCAGGAGTGGAAATTCCATGAATTGAAGCGCACCGAGCGGTGTCTGCAGATATTATAACACCTCTGTTAGGAGGAAGGAAGATGCAGCTGTGGTTGTCTTGCAGAGATCAGATAACAAAATCAAAATAATCAGCTTTTTAATTGTCTCTTGCTGTTGACAACAGGCAGCTTCTGCTCCTACAGGGGGCTTTTCTCATTATGTCCAAGGAACTCTCTCTAATATAAAGAGGATAAACATTTTATCTGGCTGTCCTGAAGTTCCCTAGATCATGCTGGGCACCATCATTTTTATCATCAACACACATTCCATCATTTTAGTCAGTAAGTTGACCTAATCATAATGTTACACAGTTGGATTCCTGGGAATGCATCATAGCATCATCATATAAGGTTCATGATCACTATGTTTTCAAATCTTTATGAAGTCAAGTTATTGCCTTCATGGATTAATTTGTACCAACAAGGTCGAAATCCTTAAATGTAGGGTCTCCCCTTCCTCGCTGTTTGCATTGTTTGTTACAGTTGGAAATGGCAGTGCCCCTTCCTGCTGACGTTCAATGCGGGGATTACAGGTGCTCACACTGTTGCCAGCTACACCTCAGTCATATTCATAGAGACACACAGCTCAGGGGCAGGACATTCGGCCCATCGAGCTCATACCAACAACCTCCTCAGAATTAGTGAAATCCCATTCTCTAGTAAAATTTCTCGGGGAAAATTTTCAAAGATTTTATTGGTTTAGAGAGCAGCAATAATAACTTTCCCCCTAAATTAGCTTTGATTTCGATGTAGTGCCTGGCAAATCTGGATACAACTTTAATACTGCAAACACAAGGAAATCTGCAGATGCTGGAATTTCAAGCAACACACACAAAAAATGCTGGTGAACGCAGCAGGCCAGGCAGCATCTATAGGAAGAGGTACAGTCGACGCTTTGGGCCGAGACCCTTCATCAGAACTAACTGAAAGAAGAGATAGTAAGAGATTTGAAAGTGGGAGGGGGAAGGGGAGGTCCGAAATGATAGGAGGAAACAGGAGGGGGAGGGATGGAGCTAAGAGCTGAAAAGTTGATTGGCAAAAGGGATATGAGAGGATCATGGGACAGGAGACCTAGGGAGAAAGAAAGGGGGAGGGGGGAAGCTCAGAGGATGGGCAAGGAGTATAGTGACAGGGACAGAGGGAGAAAAAGGAGAGAGAGAAAATAAATAAATAAATAAATACATAAATAATGGATGGGGTACGAAGGGGAGGTGGGGCATTAACGGAAGTTAGAGAAGTCAATGTTCATGCCATCAGGTTGGAGGCTACCCAGACGGAATATAAGGTGTTGTTCCTCCAACCTGAGTGTGGCTTCACCCTTACAAGTAGAGGAGGCCGTGGATAGACATATCAGAATGGGAATGGGACGTGGAATTAAAATGTGTGGCCACTGGGAGATAGGTGGTAGGTGAGGACAAGGGGAACCCTATTCCTAGTGGGGTGGCGGGAGGATGGGGTGAGAGCAGATGTGCGTGAAATTCTTTCTTTCTCTTCTTTCAGTTAGTCCTGACGAAGGGTTTCGGCCCGAAATGTCGACTGTACCTCTTCCTAGAGATGCTGCCTGGCCTGCTGCATTCACCAGCAACTTTTGTGTGTATTACAACTTTAATATTGTGATTCCCCTCTGCATCCAATTTCTAAATGAACGTTGAACCCATTGACACTACCTCACTATTTTTTTTCTGTTTTTGCCTACTTATTTTAACTTAACTATTTAATTACTTACTGTAATTCAGTTTTGCAAAATATTCATCAGAATTGAACTGCTACCGCTAAGTTAATAAATTTCACGACATATGTCAGCAATATTAAACCTGATTCTGAGTCTGATAGTGGTTTGATCCCAATGGCACACGATATGGGGTGCAGGGTTTAATATCACCGGCATATGCCGTGCCTTCGTGGAGAATGATTGGTCTTTCGGCCTCACTTATTTGTGCCTCCAATGCTTTGTTGGTATTCCTATGTCTAACATCTGAAAAGGCAGTTACAACGCTAAGCCTGAAGCAGTGAAGTCTTCTGAGTGAGAAAATCTACATTTCTGACCCTTGCCAGGAAATGGTTATCACAGGAGAGCCCAACTTTAAATGTATGGATGGAAATTACAATGGAGAAGATAACAGCATCTGTTAATCATAAGTTGGAATAATTTTATTCATACTGGAAAAAATGGTTTAACTACATAACACCTCATAGGCCTGATTTTATTCTCACAAGTCAATGAATGTTGTAAAAAAAATCACTCCCTACTCACTCTTCTTTCGATTGTTCTTTCTTTCCTCTTCTTTCTATAAGTGTATACCTCAGATAAACATTATTTGGAGATTTGTGACAAATATGATTATATGATATACATGTACAGTATCTGAAATACATCTTATAGAAATGTTTGTTTGGTGATGAAATTCAATAAAAAATAAATTACAGAAAAAAAGAAAATCTATATTTCCACCTTTCTACCTTATGATCGACCTGGTTCTGCTGCTTTTGGGATGAATTGACTCATCTGACCCTGATTTCAGTTTGCAGACCAGTGGAAGAATTCAGAGGGTCAAAGCAACACTCGAGGGAAGCAAAGGGATAGTCGATGCTTTGGGTCACGATCCTGCATTGGGCCAGTCCTCCAGCAGTCTGTTTTCTAGCTCCAGATTCCAGCATCTACACAGTCCCTTGCGAGTTCCTGATTTCACTCTATTCTTCCTGTTTCTGGGTGGCGGGCTAGAGATACGTCTCCACCAAAGGAGAGGTGAGGCGCTCCTTCCCTCGGCTTGCCTGCGGGTCACCCTTGGGCAAGGATTAGCCCCCCCCGATCATGGTCACATGAAGCCATTGGGAGCAGGTGGTGGATGGTTGTATGAGCAGCTGGTGCACATCACAAGTCCTGGTTATGCGACCACAGACACCAGGCAGACCATCTCTGAAGAGTATTGATAATAATTGATAAGAGTATTGATAAGACTGCTGAATAGATCCTGACCCGGATCTGGGCCATACCATCCAAATATTCGGACCTGCCTCTCGGTTTTTTTGCACTACCTTACTTTCCCTTTTCTATTTTCTACTTATGATTTATAATTTAAATTTTTAATATTTTGCTATCGATTTGTACTCCAGGGAGCATGAGGAGCAGAATCAAATATCGCTGTGATGATTGTACGCTCTAGTATCAATTGCTTGGCGACAACAAAGTATAAAGTATAACGGCTGGGATCACCCGTCTTGTAAAGACACTGTCCAGAAGAAGGCAATGGCAATCCACTCCTGTAGAGAAATTTGCCAAGAACAATCATGGTCATAAACCATGATCGCACATGTCAAACAACACGGCACGTAATGAAGATGATGATAATTCTTCCTTTTATCTTAACACTTTTGTTAATAGAAATTAACAATCGTGTTTTCAGTGGACATGTTTACAAATTACCAAAGAAAGTGATCAAGACAAAAGCACAACATTTGGCAAAGTTTAATCCTCAGGGTTGATCTTTTAGTTTTTGACTCGTGCAAAATAGTTCAAGTTTGGAACCAGCAGTAAGAATCAACAGCATTTCTGTTCGTCGAATTGCAGGCACAGAGGTAGCGGTGCAGTCATGGTGATAAAGCAAGAAACTTCATACTTGCTTTGTCAAAAGGCACCCAAAAAAAGGTGATTCCACATACAAAGCAAATGTTTTGGGAAATAATTGAGGATATGCAGAGTACAACATTAGAAGTTTCAGTGAGGTATCTTACCTCATTTTCAGTGAGGTAAAATCTGCATCTATTATAATGCAATAGATATAATCAGTTGTACAATATCTTCTCAGAAAATCCTTTGCTGCCATGAGCTAGCTGCATTGTCAGTATTACAGTAAATTCCTTAAGTATTATTTGAATACCAGAATTCTTCCAGGGTTCTGAACAGTGTTTAAGCATTGGCTGAATATAATATTAAACAAAGGCCATATGATTGTAAGATCCATAGACATAGGAACAGAATTAGGCCAATTAGGCCAATTAGCCCATCAAATCTGCTCCGGCATTTGATCATGGCTGATTAATTACCCTTCTCAATCTCATTCTCCTGCCACCTCTTCATAACCTTTGACACCCTTACTAATCAAGACCCCATCAAACTCCGCTTTAAATATATACAATGATTTTGCCTCCACTGCTACCTGTGGCTAAGAATTCCACAGATTCACCACTAAATTCCTCCTCACCTCTGTCTTAAAGGGATGTCCTTGTATTCTGAGGCTCTGCCCTCTGGTCCTAGACTCCCTGACTATAGGCAACATCCTCTGCACATGCACTCTATCTAGACCTTTCAATAATCAGTAGGTTTCCATGGCAGTTGTAAACCTAATTGTAATCGCATAGCTGTTTGTGGGTTTTGCTGTGCCCTAATTGACAACAAAGTATCTGGGATGTCAATAGCTTAAATAAATTGAGGTAATTTTTTTGAACGTAAATGCTTGCATTGTCCATATTAATTCTGTTGCACATTCATTTGTCGCTTTAGAAGTGATACACAACAGTCCTAGTAAACATACTGCAAAGCTCGTAACACAAGGGGCCATCGGACAACAGATCAATATCTAAGTGTCTCTTATTAAATAAAGCTGAGGCACGAGAGTCACAATACTTTACACATGTTCATGAGTGGGCTAAGTGCACAATGAAGGACAGCATCACGAGCAACTGCACAAGTGATGAACTGACTCCATCACACTAGGCAGCTGAGACAGGAGACCTGCTGAGGGAGGAGGGCCAGACTATTGTCAGGTCTTACACTGGAAATGCACAGATGGAGTAGCAGTGACAACAATGCCACAGAGTAAGCCATCCTGCTTTGCTTGGGACAGGTAGAGGGGAAATCTGCATCTAAATATTGGCTTCTGCCTTTCTCCCTCCAGCCTTCCAAGACGAACCGAAGATCACTTTTCTATAAATTGTCCAGTGATTTCATAATGTACACGTTCGGGGATTGTTTGCGCTGTTGCACCAATTCTGGATTTGTTCTTACGCTGGTCTACGCTAGCATCAGTGCAAGTCATCAGAATCTGAATGGGAAAAAACTTTAAAAAGTCTGTTGTTCCTTAGTTTAGATTCATTTAAACTTGAGCATCACAACTATGAGATCTGGTTAAGTTTACTGTCATTTAACTATATATGTATATAGTGTACTGTATATAATCATAATGTATATAGAAATGAGACATTTCTCCGAATCAGGGTGCAAGCACGGTAGTACTCATTACACATAATAACTTATGAAGGTAAGGATAAAATCTGCCGGTGAATCACACACACAGGACACCAAACTGCATAAGTTACTGCATAAAAACAGATTAACTGGTGACACTTCGAAAACGATAAGGCAGGGAGTTCAGAACCCTAATGGCCTGAGGGAAAAAACTGTTTCCCATCTTGACCGCTCGTGTTTTTATGCATCGGAGTCTCCTGACTGATGGTGGAAAGTCAAAGAGGATGCTGGATGGGGGGGTGGGATCCTGGATAATACTAAGGGCCCTGCGTACACAGCGCTCCTGATAAATGTCCCTGATGGATGGTAGGGAGACCCCTGTGATCCTCTCAGCTGTCAGCCCCAAATAGTTTATACAGACGCTCACAATCCTCTCCACATCAGCAGGAGGGCCTATTATTGATTGAGACCATGCTCCATTCTGTCAGTGAAGACTTTTCCCGTAACAGAATAAAAACACTAAGAGTAATTGTCGCTCACCACTCAAAATTATCCAGTTAGGACTTCAGAGATCGATTTTAGAACATGCAGCATGAATCAGAACTCTCTAAAATTAAATGGAGGGTATTTCAGTGCTTGTCACCATCCTTTCCTATAAACGTTGCTGGTGAACGCAACAGGCCAGGCAGCATCTATTGGAAGGGGTACAGTCGACGTTTCGGGCCGAGACCCTTCATCAGGACTAACTGAAAGAAGAGCTAGTAAGAGATTTGAAGGGTCTCGGCCCGAAACGTCGACTGTCCCTCTTCCAATAGACGCTGCCTGGCCTGTTGCGTTCCACCAGCAACTTTTATGTGTGTTGCTTGAAATTCCGGCATCTGCAGATTTCCTCGTGTTTACCATCCTTTCCTGCTATCTTCTGCTGTAGTTTGGACAGTTCATTTAAGATTATATAGACTCTTCATATATAAAAAAGTTTTAATTGTGCAAATATTTACACTGTGTTGTTAATAGAGCACCTGGTATAAAATCTGACTGTTCTTTCACTGACAAAGTGGGCCTTCTAGGTTCGTGCAGAGAGTGTGTATACAAATGGAATCAGACTGCCCTGTTTAGATCAGTTTGCAGGTGGAAGCATTGTTTCGGATTGTGTTGGCTTGTTACACTTGAACGTCTGGTAGTCACATACTAACTGTTATCTTCTTTAGAAACTGAGCTGTCTTGTTGATATCACAGTATCGCAGTGGGGCACTGTGTTCGCTATTAATAGACTGCGCCCATCTATTGCACAGCGCGTGGTTTGACATCACAATTCTCCAACATTATTCACAATAATCAAAGGGTTAATTAGTGTTGTTACAGTACAAGAGGCCATCAAATGCTGAACGAGTTAAATCATGAACTGTGATGAAATAACCTTTTGTTATTGTTGCAGCTCTGTGCTGCTCCAGAGCAGCCAAGTCCTAATTTGCCCAGAATAATTGCAGAGAGTCTGATTAAAACCCAGGTGTTGAGAGAAACTCAATCTTATTTCCCAGGGTGATTCTATCAGTTAAAAAAAATGTTTTTCTGCAAATGAAAAAAATGCAAAAAGATAACAGAATTCATTGCTCTTAAAATTTTAAATTTAAAAAGTTAATAAAGCTCAGGCTGGAAGATGATAGAAATTTGCATTTTGCAGATTAACATGCACAAAAAAAGCAAAAATCCTTTTGCCTCAGGTAATAATTTGAGAAACCTTTGCATATTTTATTTAAAACCAGGCCGAGTTTAGCAGGGTAATAACACAGACAGATGATGATTAGAAGGTTAGGCCTGGAGGGCTCACAGCTTGGGCCCGGCAACTTCTCACACACAAAGGACTGCTGAAGTGCAGATTACTCTAATTGCCTGTCACGCGTTTGTCAAATGTTCTGTGCAAATATTATGCAAAACTCTGCCAACCTTTTGAATATCTCTCTAACAACTTTTTTTAAACAGACAAGTTTTGGCATATTGTGCGTTACAAAACTGTGAATTTGATAAGTGTGGCATGCTGCTTGTCATGTCAGGGACCCCTGAGTAATAATTGAAAAAGTTGCACCCAACAGAAGGTATTACTGACAGTGGACACATTAGCCTTGTGTGTTTTTGTGAACAGAGTAGCAGGATTGCTGTAAGATTGTAGTACCAAGAGAAATCACTTCAAAAGCTCTAATTTCTCACATTTGCTCTTACTCCTGAAGATCATGAAGTGAGAGAAAAATGGTGTACATAGAAATTGATTCTTTGCTGGAGACATCCCTAATCACTTCAGTAAATATTTTGCACTTTTCCCTTACTGCAATCCTTCACTGGCACCGCGAAAGATTTTGGTGTCAGGACTTCCAATTAATACAGTTTTAATTCATTCATTTAAACATAAAAATCCCAGGTTTCTGAAGTAACATTTCGCTCTTAAAGGCACAGTTCATGATCCAGATAAAGATTCAACAAAGAAAAACCAACCTGAGAAAGGAAGGAAGGAACTCAATTAAAAAAAAATCACTTGTATACAAAATAAATCTTGTTGATGATTGAATGAACACAATATAAGAGTAAGTACAAAGGGTCTCATGTTTGGATGCAGTTTAACGTTGGGAATAAAAATCCTTTCTTAAGTCTTTTAGTCTCAGGAATTTCTTTTCAAAATAAATATTTTGACTGCTCAGTTAAAAATCTGATGCCAAGGATTGAGAGGTTTCAGGTGTAAATTTTGACCAGCCTGAGTCAGGTGTTTGTTTAAAAACTATAGTGCTTGATCTGACCCCACACATTCTGCATGACAAACTGTGAACCTTGCCAAGCCTCTACTGATCACTCTTTCGTAGACCTATGATGATAAACCAGGAAATCCCAAGCTTTTTTTATGCCATCAACCAATGCAATCTGTAGACCCCAGGTTGGGAACCCCTGCCTTAAACTTAAATTGATGTTTTCTGGTCTAGGTGTAGGGTAATGTAAGGGGTGGAAACATAGGCATAATTCACAGCCTCCGACATTGAGTTGGGGTTCACTTTAAGAGGCTGGTCTGACGTGATGACGTAATGACCTGAATTTTTTTCTTACCATGCTTTTATGTTCTGTGTTTGGTTGACGATATAGGAGTGTTATGGTCTTCCTCAAACGTAAAACACCTCTGCCGTTTTATTTACAAAACCCTTCGTAAGTCTCTGATAGGCACCCGTCTTAAGCTGGAAACATTGAAAACTTGAACTTACTAAAAACCCGAATAAATTGAAACTACTAAATGGCTTTATACAGTTTTTAAAGCAATTTTCCATGAGTTACCATTAGGCTTTACACCAGACGTTCAATTAAAGGCTTCTACTGCACTAATTGTACAGTGCCAAGTGTAAATTTTGGCCAGCGAAAGTTGCAAATTTAACCACATATTTTTCAAAGCAATTTTTAAAGAATGTTCTGTATTGAAATACTGTGTAATTCCACTAACTTATGAAAGAACTTGAATGCAGTAATTCTCAAAAGTGGTCAAACAGAAATTGAGGCAAAAATTTCAATTCGTGGAGCAAATTCTGTTCTGAGTACATTTTGCACCCAGATCAAAAATTGGATCTAAAGCAGGGACTCCACCCAGACGTGATTTTGCCTAATATTTAGGAGCATTACCCTGTAACTGTGAGAGGAGAGATAAGTGATTATGGTCCGGATCTGCCTCAGTATAATGCAATTCTCAAGAGCCAAAGTATTGTGGCAATGTATCAAGGGAAACACAATTTGTGACACATTTCAGAAGGCTGGAGATCATTTCCTGTTTCCGTCATTCATAATTAAGAACTAAAAACCTATTTTATTCATGTTTATTCCTGACCTGAGATCACTTCCACTTAATTTCTTTTCTGTTTGGCTTCAAGGTTTGACATGGATTTTAGTGGAATCTGTCCTCTCTTCTCAAAGTCAAATGGAATAAATAAATTCGGGCTTTTTGGAGCATTGTCATTCCAGGCAGCCATGACTTAAGTTGACTAATAATCCAAGGTGTTTTGTGGAGGCAGTCTGTGACCATTTTTACCTCTATGCCAAATCTCATTCCAACTAGAGTACCTGCTCCAGGGTTCAGGTCAATACTCAGGGAGCTTTGCAAAACTCAGGTAGGAATATATAGTCGATGTATTGGGCCAAGACCTTTCATTTGACTTTCTCCAGCATTTTGTGTATGTTGCTCAAGATTTCCAGCATCTGCAGAATCTTAACCAATATTTCACCCTTAATCAACCTTGCTAAAAATTATCTGGTCACTTACCAGGTTTTGGATTCACCAAGGTCATTCATCTCCAGATCTCATTCCATTTTTGGTCTAACCATCGATGAATTCAAGACTCAAGTCAAGAGTGACTACCATCAATACTAAGCAATAGTATGGGCCCCTTATCTAAGAAAGGATGTGCTGGCATTGGAGAGCGTCCAGAGAACGAAAGGGTTAATGTATGAGGAGCACTTGATGGCTCTGGGCCTGTACCCGCAGGAGTTTACAGGAATGAGGGGTATCTCGTTGAAACCTATCGAATATTGAAAGGCATAGAGAGAATGGACGTGGAGAGGATGTTTTCTACAGTGGGAAGTCTAGGGCCAGAGGGCACGTAGAAGGGCATCCCTTTAGAACAGAGATGAGGAGGAATTTCTTTAGCCAGAGGGTGGTGAATTTGTGGAATTCATTGTCACAGGTGGCCGTGGAGGCAAGTCATTGGATATATCTAAAGCAGAGGTTAGTAATGGTATCAAAGGTTTCAGGGAGAAAGCAGGAAACTGTGGTTAATACTTTATACTTTATACTTTATTGTTGCCAAACAATTGATACTAGGGCGTACAATCATCAGAGCGATATTTGGTTCTGCACTTTGCAGAAATAAATCAGCCATGATGAAATGTTGGAGCAGACTTGATAGGCCAAATGCCTAATTGTGCTCCTGTGTCTTACAGCCTTCTGCGAATGTGGTATCATGAAGAAATGATAACATTGAAATAATTTTAAAAGGGGGAAATACACCTTGAGCAGAAGCTACACCTGGCAGAAAGAAGATGGGCTGTAGCTATTGAAAGTTATTCACCTCAGCCTCAGGTAACCATAATAACATTTCTTTGGGGCAGCGCCTCACATTCAGCTAACTTCGGTGGTTCCATCCATGGCCTTCCCTCCATGATAAGGTCAGAGGTGAAGATGTTTGTCAGTGACGGTGCAGTATTCAAATCCATTCGCAATTCAGTCAATAAAACAACAGCACACCCAAACAACAGTTAGGAATGGGGTGGAAAATGAAAAGTAACATTTGCACCTCACAGCCGATCACCCCTTGTGCAGCATTTAGCTATATATTGCTGGCATTCAACATTGACCACAAAGGTCACCGCTGAGAGGAAATTGGTCAGGCTCCCTAAATATCCCAGCCATATACAGAGCAGAAGTTGGCAAGTGATCCATTTTCTGGCAAGTTCCCTGTCAGGTCACAGGTCGTGATGACGTGGGATTACATTGCCATTGCTTCATCAACAACAATCCTGGATTTTGAAAGAGCCTATCAGAATCAGAATCAGGTTTAATATCACCTGCATATATCGTGAAATTTGTTAAATTTACAGCAGCAGTACAATGCTATACATGATAAATATAGAAAAGACTGTACATTACAGTAGGTATATTAAATAGTCGAATTAAATAAGTAGTGCAAAAACAGAAATAAAAAGTTGTGTTCTTGAGTCAAACTCCATTCAGAAATCGGATGGCAGAGGGGAAGAAGCTGTTCCTGAATTGTTGAGTGTGTGACTTCAGACTTCCTTACCTCCTTCCTGATGGTAGCAATAAAAACAAAGCATGTCCAGAGTGATGGAGGTCCTTAATGATGGGCTCTGCCTTTCTGAGGCCTCACTGCTTGAAGATGTCCAGCATACTATGGAGGCTATTGCCCAAGATGGAACCGATTAATTTAACAACTCTCTGCAGCTTCATTCAATCCTGTGCAGTAGTCCCTCACCACCACCCCCTGACCAGATGGTGATGCAGCCAGTCAGAATGCTCTCCATGGTACATCTGTAGAAATTTTTTAATGCTTTAGGTGACGAACCAAATCTCCTCAAACAACAACGTGATTTTTATAAATAATCTGGATGAGGAAGTGGAGTGATGGGTTAGTAAATTTGCTGACAACACAAAGGTTGGGGGTGTTGTGGGTGTTGTGGATGGTGTGGAGGGCTGTCAGAGGTTACAGCGGGACATTGATAGGATGCAAAACTGGGCTGAGAAGTGGCAGATGGAGTTCAACCCAGATAATTGTGAGGTGGTTCATTTTGGTAGGTCAAATATGATGGCAGTACAGTATTAGTGGTAAGACTCTTGGCAGTGTGGAGGATCAGAGGGATCTTGGGGTCCAAGTCCATAAGACACTCAAAGCTGCTGCGCAGGTTGACTCTGTGGTTAAGAAAGCGTACAGTGCTTTGGCCTTCATCAATCATGGGATTGAGTTTAGGAGCCAACAGATAATGTTGCAGCTATATAGACTCCACTTGGAGTACTGTGCTCAGCTCTGGTCGTCTCACTACAGGAAGGATGTGGAAACCATAGAAAGGGTGCAGAGATTTACAAGGATGTTGCCTGGATTGGGGAGCATGCCTCATGAGAATAGGTTGAGTGAACTCGGTCTTTTTTCCTCGGAGCAACGGAGGATGAGAGGTGACCTAACAGAGGTGTACAAAATGATGACAGTCATTGATCGTGTGGATAGTCAGAGGCTTTTTCCCAGGGCTGAAATGGTTAGCATGAGAGAGCACAGTTTTAAAGTGACAGGAAGAAGGTACAGAGGAGATGTCGGGGTAAAGTTTTTTTACACAGAGAGTGGTGAGTGCATGGAACAGGCTGCCAGCGTCGGTGGTGGAGGTGGATACAATAGAGTCTCCTGGACAGGTACATAGAGCTCAGAAAAATACAGAGATATGTGTAACCCTAGGTAGTTCTAAGGTAGGGACATGTTCGGCACAGCTTTGTGGGCCAAAGGGCCTGTATTGCGCTGTAGGTTTTCTATGTTTCTATGTCTCTAACAACATTGGAATTCCTTCACTAATTTGAATAGGTAGCTCATTACCAGCTTTGTAGCACAATAAATACTGAACCTATCAGTAATATCCATATCCCATTAATGAATATAAACCCGTTCACTCCTCGTCGTGGGGGTATACAAATGTTTTCCTGCAACATCAGAGAGGCTACGCTTCAAAAGTACTCAACGGACTGTGAAACATCATGAAACATTCTGTCGTTGCAAAATGGAGTATTTGTTACCATTTTTTTTCTTTCTCACAAGTATGCACTTCGCATTTTTACAAATAACAATAAAATATATAACTTTGAGATCTAAGTCATACTATCAAAGAGTTATACACCACAGACACAAGGCATTCAGTCCACCATGTACACTTCCGACTATAAATATCCACTTAACCTAATCCAGTTATCAGCATATAGTCGGTGGCCTTACGGTGTTCATCGAGATATGTTTCAAACGTCTCCATCAACTACCCAGGCAATATATTCCAAATTCATCTTTTGGGTGAAATTATATTTCTCAAGATTCCCCCTAAACTTCTTACTGTTTGCTTGAAAACTGTGCCTTCAAGTTATAGGTTCTTCTATTATGGGGAAAAGGTATTTACTATGTACCAAGGCAACACATACAGGATGCTGGGGGATCTCAGCAGGCCAGGCAGCTTCAGACTCAATCCTGATGAACAGTCTTGGCCCGAAATGTCGACTGGTTGTGCTACCTGCTCAGTTCCTCCAGCATTTTGTGTGTGTCCAGCACCTACTTATGCACCATATCTATACCCTTCTTCACTTTATATACTTCAGCAAGGAACCGCCTCGGTCTTCTTGGCCCCGAGGCAAACAAACTCAATCTATCCAATCTCTCCTCCCAGCCAAAACTCTCAAGTTGGGCAACATGCTGGCAAATCCCGCCTGCATCTCACTTTGCTGGAGTTTAATAAGAAGGGAATGTTGGCCAAAATACTGAGAATTCCCAATTTTTCCCAACATTGTCTTGGAATTTCTTATTGCCTTGGAAGTGAGCCACAGGCAAGGCCTCGGCTTCACATTTTATCTAAAGGATAATTTCTTAGAAACTCCCTCCGGGATAGTCATGATAAATGTGTTTGTAGTGTCAGTGCATTCAGCTAAACTTTCATAACAGAATTAGTACAAACTAACATAGTAAATAAGGGATGAATTTTGAGGTGAAGGTCTATAATAATCCACTCTACACATCCGCACCCCGTTGCAATTGCTTCGCGCTGCAGACTGTGAAGAAGTTACTTGTTACACCTTCTTGTACTCAGCCTACAACTCACTCACACATTCTTTAATCACCAGTTGCACCAGGAGGCAAAGCAGCAAAACAAAATTAAACAGAAGCAAAATATTTGGAGCATATTCTATAAAAATAAATCAGCAGACCAAAGTTCAAAGTAAGTTTATTATCAAAGTACATATATGTCATCATATGAAATCCTGAGGTCTGTTTTCTTGCAGGCATTCACAGTAAATGTATGAAACACGATAGAATCAATGAAAGGCCACGCTCCACAGGACGGGCAAACAACCAATGAGCAAAAGACAAAAACTATGCAAATACAAAAGAAAAAATAAATAAAAATATTAGCAATAAATATCAAGAGCATGAGACGAAGAGTCCTTGAAAGTGAGCCCGTAGGTTGTGGGAACAGTTCAGTGCTGAGGTGAGTGTATGGATGGTTGAGAGGTAGTAACTGTTCCTGAACCTGGTGGTGTGAGTCCTGAGGCTCCTGTACCTTCTTGCTGATGGCAGCAGTGAGAAGAGAGCATGGCCTGGGTGGTTTTGGCACCCTGGTCAACAGCCAAGTTGGTGCAGTCATTCGTGGATTCTAGTATGATATGATTATGAAGACACGTAGTCCCCTTTTATTGTCATTTAGTAATGCATGCATTAACGAATGATACATTATTTCCTCCGGTGTGATATCACAAAACACAGGACAAACCAAGACTGAAAAAACTGACAAAACCACATAATTATAACATATAGTTACAAACAGTGTAACAATACCATAACTTGATGAAGAAAGTCCGTGAGCACAGTAAAGTTCAAAGTTTCTCAAATGTCCCACATCTCACGCAGACGGGAGAAGGAAGAAAAAATCTCCCTGCCATGCCAACCACAATCTGACGCTGAGTCATCCGAAAACTTCGAGCTCTGATCAGCTTTCCAACACCGAGTACTAAGCGGCATCTCTGCCGAGCGATTCGACCTCCTTCTCTGTCGCCAAAAGCAGGCAAGGCCAGGGATTTTGAGGCCTACCCTCCGAAAGATTCCCAACCACACAGTAACGACAGCAGCGGACGAGCGTTTCAGAAATTTCTCCAGATGTTCCTCTGTGCTTTCACATCCATTCTCCATCAAATCAGAATTGTCCACGGCTCCTATTTAACAGATACGACATCATTTTTCACCAGAGAGCTGGGCACGCACGGCGCGTCGCCATCTTCTCCTCCCATTATTCTATTATAGATTTATTGCGTATGCCTGCAAGAAAATGAATCACAGGATTGTATATGGTGACATGTATGTACTTTGATAATAAATTTACTTTGAACTTTGAATTCTGCTTTCCTGCAAGTGCACTTGTGCAGATGTGCTCAATGGAGTGGAGGACTTTACCCGTGATGGACCAGGCCATATCTACCACTTTTTGTAGGATCTTCCATTCGACTGTAGCCTGATATATCTTATATACCTTAGTTACTCCAAGTTGCTTGGCAGATTAACAAATGCACGGAGAATAGCACTATCACAAGCTCTAAAAAAATTCCCTTCATCTAAGCTGTGTAGCTGACCGTCACAAACATCTTATCCATTAACAGGCTGAACTATCCAGAGTGGTACAACAGCAGATTCTTAGCTTTGAGACATTTCAACAATATGGTCAAATAATAGAACATAAACAATTACAGCACAGTACAGGCCCCTCAGCCCATGATGTTATGCCAACCTTGTAACCTACTCAGATCAGTCTAGCTCTACCCTCCTAGTTAGCTTTCCATTTTTCTATCACCCATGTACCTATCTAGGATTTTCTTAAACACCCCTAATGTATCTGCCTCTACCCTGGCAGGGCGTTCCACACACTCTCCACTCTCTGAGTAAAAGATCTACCTCTAATATCTCCCCTTCACAAATTTTCCTCCAATCACCTTAAAATTATTTCCCCCTGAAGCCCAGGGCATAATTTTAATTTATACTGGAACTGTAAACTGCGACAGGCACATGTGACAAGATTCCAAACTGAATTGAATTAAAAACACAGGCCCTGGTGTTACTGATGGTCATTGTTGCCCGAGGCTGAAGGAAGGAAAACCAGCTGAATTAGATTAATTAGATTATGAGAACACTCAGTCCTCTTTTATTGTCATTTAGAAATGCATACATGCATTAAGAAATGATACAATGTTTCTCCAGAGTGATATCACAGAAAACAGGACAAACCAAAGACTAACACTGACAGAACCACATAATTATAACATATAGTTACAGCAGTGCAAAGCAATACCATAATTTGATGAAAAACAAACCATGGGCACAGTAAATAAAGTCTCAAAAGTCCCTGAGTCGATCGATTCCCGAGTCCCCGATAGCAGGCAGCAAAAGGGAGAAACTCCCTGCCATAAACCTCCAGGCACCGTCAACTTGTCGATACCTTGGAAGCAGCTGACCCCAGGTTCAATATTAGAATGCTATTCAGCAAAACCTGGAAGACCATAGGGAAAATCAATCTGAATCTGGTCAGGATGCGAACTCACCACTAATGTTGCTCGTTATGTTATGCTCAGGCTGCAGTTGTACCTCCCTTTATGACCAACTACTTTCGGCATGTTGTTACAAACGTTTCAATGTGAAGACTTCCAGAAACTGTTCGCCCCTGAATAACTGCTGCCTGGTGCAATGCAAGTTCTATCAACTATCCTTTCTTGTTGGTGAAAGTTATTAGTCATCCTTTGGTAACTCAGTGAATGAATGAGAAAAAAAGATACTGAGGAAGAAAGTCGGCCAATGGCTCTATTTCATTAGGAGTCTAAGGAGATTAGGAATGACACCAGCACTCTAGTAAATTTCTACAGACGACTGGGAGCATTCTGCGCAGTTGCATCTCTGCCTGGTATGGGGGCTCCAATCCACAGGGTTGAAGAATGCTGCAGAGGGCGTAAACCAGGAGTTCCCAACCTCTTTTATGCCACTAATCCTTACCTTTAGCCAAGGGGGTCCATGGACCCCAGATTGGGAACTCCTGGGATAAATAAGCAATTTGACTATCAACGTCTCTATATTTTGGAGCTGGTGCCTAAATGCATGCTGCAGAGCCTTCTGGCTAGATGTACTGTGGAGAGCATTCTGACTGAATGCATCACCGCCCGGTATGGAGTCTCCTATGTGCAGGATTGAAAAAGGCTGCCAAGAGGTGTGGGGTCAGCCAGCCTCATCATGAGGACAACCCTCCCTACCATCAAGGACCACGTCAAGAGGCAGTGCTTCCAGAAGGCACCCCATGCCCCCCCGCCTTCTCATTACTATCATTAGGGAGGAAGTGCATGAGTCTGAAGAACTACTCTCAACTTTTTTAGGATTAGCTTCTTTCCCTCCGCCGTCAGATTTCTGAACAGTCCATGATTTCATAAACGCTATCTGCTACGACACACCCCCAACTGCGCCAGCCTCGGGGGTTTAGACGCTCTAACTCTGTGGAATATGGATAGCTAGTGTGTCCCCTTTAAAGATTCAGGACCGTCCCACTGATTGGCAATCCTGTTTTGGGTGCCAAGAATTGAGTATTTAACACACACCAGAACAAAGCCTTCGTGCTCAATCGTAAGCCCAACCAGAGATATCGCCTAGCGTTTTGCTTTGTGCTCTGTTCTTGATACAGCTTTATTCCGTATTTCAGTGCTAGGCTCAGATACCCCAACATTTGGGTCCAAAGCGTCCTCGTCAAGGACTCTCATCCCAGTCCGATTAAGCCAGTATGGACCCAACGGGGTACCAGAATCTTTTGTCTGCTAGAGCCATCCGCGGCGAGAAGATTTCCAGACAGGGCCTGGAGATACACGACCTCCAGTTAGCCATTTGTCAGCTTTCGCAAGGAGGAAGCTAGAGCTGCTTGAGAGAATCGGCTGGTCAGTCTGTGGGCCTGGGGACTGCCCATCTGTTCAACATACCACTGCAGGAGTCGAGTCAGCCCATGCCCACAAATGACTTGGACAGCTGTCCACCTGGTTCCAGGCAATCCAGCAGCAGACATTGGTCTTGCCGATGAAAACAGAGGATCATGCAGAGGATATTAATATCTATATTATTGAGTCTCCTCACATACCCCTAATTCCCAGGCACCAGCATCACCCTTCCGTGAACTGGAAGGATGGGAGGATCATTTCATGGACCAGTCGCCGGAAGAAGGGGTTTTCAGCTTGGTGTTCCCGACTCTCACACTCTCCCGAGACCAGCAGCCGATGAGGGGGCAAACTTCTGTTCAGGGTAACCTTCAGGAAACACAGTCCTGCCTTCAAGGGCAGACAGGTCGGCTCCAGCCAACAGGCCAGGGTGAGTCCTGACCCTGTCCAGTCAGGGGTGCGCTGGAACCAGATGTCTAGATCAGGAGCCAACCAAGGAGGTGCCCAAGCGGTCTGAAACTCTAGCAACTCGATGATGCTGAATTTAACCCAGGCAGGCTGAAGTATCCGATCCCACCTCTGACATGCCTTATACCGTACATCCTGAAATGCTTTTTCTTCGCAACCATCCACGGAAACAGAGGAGTGCCCCAAAGAATGAACGACAGTTAAATGTCAGAACCCCAAAGTCCTTCCCACCAGCTCCCCTCCCTCCTGCGCGTAAGCAACAATCCCCCCCTCCCCCCACCGGCATCAGCACCCACCACTGAGCACTCAAGAGTGAGCAAAGCAACAGTAAAGACACGGACTTGCAGTTTCCCTGAAGCGTTTCACCTAGTATTCGACATACCACAGTCTCTCTCTCTCTCTCTCTAATAAAGGAGAAGGCGATGTCTCTGTTTACCCAGCGAGCGGGGAGACATAACAAACAACTCACTGGTTTACGATGTTAAAAGTCCGTTATGTCGCTTTTTCTGAGCTCTGTGCCTGAAGATCGCAAAGATCCCAGGTCTCCAGGCACACAGTCGGAGATATCCTGACTCCCCCGACGACTCACGGGTCTCCTGCCGTGACACCGACCCTCGATCCGCCCGTCTCCAGAGCCCCGACATCTTAGGCCTCCAAATACAAGCTGGGTTCTCAGGCCGAGCCCTTGGTGTGCCAAACAACGGCCAGTCCTGAAACCCCGAGGACGGGCCCCACTCCCACAAAGAACCGAAGCCTGCGTGTAACTCCAGGTCGGGGTCTTCAAAAGAACCCTGAAAGGGAAAGATAAAAATATTAAAGATGGTAGTAGGGCTGTTTCCAAAGATGCAAGTAAAGGAGTCGCCGTTTAGCGCCATCGTTACACCGCTCCACCTCTCCAATATACAGCTAAATGCTCCATAAGAGGTGGCCACCTGTGAGGTACAAACGCGATGTTTCATTTTCCACCCCATTCCAGTTGCCGGCTGCCATCTAAGGGGAAGGCTCAAAACAGAGCCTAGCCCCAGGAGCACGAGGACCACTTGTCTCACCTCGCTGCCGATGTCTGAGGATATGGAAGAGGATTTGGACTGTGATTTGGCCTCAGTTTTCACTAAAGATTCTCATGAACCTATGGAGGAGAATCTGGGGCCTGCCAAATCACCTCCGCTACCTAAGGAGCCTCAGAAGTCATCCTCGGAGGAAGGCTCAGGAGTAATTGCAGTACCCAAACCAGTGGAAATCCCTTCAGTCTACAAGGATCTGGAAGAGGTCTTCAGCAGGGGAAATGCCTCGACTCTCCCACCGCTACGACCCCCCGACTGTGTAATAGATCTACTGCCACGTACATGTCCTCTGCCAGTCAATTATATATGCTCTCAGGCCCAGAGAGAAGCGTTATGGAGGGATATGTAAAGCAGGCTTTTGCCCTCAGATTCATTCCACCCTCCACCTCTGCAGCTGGTGCTGGCTTCTTCTTCGTACAGGAAGAGGATGGGAGCCTGCAGCCATGCATTGACTATAGAGGGATGAATTGCATAACAGTCAAGGATCATTACCCTCTTCTACTCGTGAATGCTGCCTTTGAGATTCTCCAAGGGGCAAGAGTATTCTCAAAGCTAGACTTGCAGATGTGCTCTGGGATGCTCTCCGTAAGTATGCTTTCCGCTCCTTAGACAACATCCCAATTTTCTCAAGGTCCATGGAAGAGCATGTTGCTCATGTCAGAGGTACCCTGAAGAGGCTTCTTGACCATGGATTATATGCAAAGCTGGAGAAGTCCAAGTTTCATGTAACTACCACTTCATTTTTGGGTTTCATCATCTCTAACAGCAATCTCAAGATGGACCCTAGTAAGACCCAGGCAGGCAGAGACTGGCCACTACCATCCAGTGTGAAACAAGTTCAATTCCTGGGATTTGCCAACCTTTGTGGAAAGTTCTTCAGAAACTTTGGCTTTGTGGTGACTCCACTGATGGCACTAAACAAGATCCAAAAGCCCTTTTGTTTGGACTACTGAGGTGGAGGCTGCTTTTGCAGAGTTCACGACAGCTCCCATTTTGGTTGCACCTAACCCGGACCTTCCCTTTATCGTGGAGAAGGGCACCTCAGACGTTGGAGTGAGTGCAGTGTTGTCTCAACAGACACCTTCAGACAGTAAACTGCACCCATGTGCATTCTCTTCCAGGCGGCTATCCCCAGCAGAGGTGAAGCACGACACTGGAAATAAGAGAGCTGCTTGCAGTCAAGAGGAGTGGCATCACTGGCTTGAGGGGGCCAAGAACCCTTTCATCGTATGGACAGACCACAAGAACTTGTCCTATATTCAGGAGGCCAAGAGACTGAATTCCAGACAGGCCAGATGGTCTCTTTTCTTTAACCACTTTACTTTCATCCTGACCTATCGACTGGCGTCAAAGAACCAGAAGCCAGATGCCTTGTCCCATCAGCTTGATGAACCCGAATGAGAGGAGCAGCCTGCCACCATTTTGCTCCAAGCAAAGTGATAGTGCCAATTTGTTGGAGAATCGACACACTTGTTCACAAGGCCCAGGCGCAAGGGGATATTCCTCAGAACTGCCCGGAGGGCCGACTTTTGTTGCTAGTTCCGTCTCAGGCTCTTCGATGGGGACATGTACCGAGAATGACCGCTCACCCAGGGACTGTCAGGGCCCTGGAGTTCATTAAGGGAAGATATTGGTGGCCTGGAATGACAAGGGAGGTCCGTCAATATGTGCAGGCATGCGAGGTGTGTGCCCAGAACAAGGAGCACTGCACACAACCTCAAGGGCTCCTTCACCCTCTGCCTGTTCTAGATAGACCATGGGCACACATCTCCATGGACCTTGTCACAGGTCTCCCGCAACACTTTACAGCATTCAGTGCATGGGGCATCCCCTTTCGAATGCCAGTTTGGGTATTCTCTGTCACTCTTCCCTGAGCTGGAGTCTGAGGTTGGGGTTCCTCCGGCTGAAGACCTAGTCCGACGCTACAAGGAGAGATGGATTAGGTTTGTTGATGGGAAAATGGTCTTCACCGGGAGAAGAAGTATGGATTCATGAACCGTTCGGAGTGTTCAGCAGTCCCTCGTGGACAGGGAAGGATTCAGACCCAAGGAACAGTGCTGCCTTCCTGAAAGGGACATCTTGGATCTGGCCCTCATCCATGCCTACAATCGTCTCTCCGAGCAGTTAGGACCATCAGGAGTTGACCATAGGGGAGAGTGTCCTGTTATGACACGCACCCATCCGCACCAGCTTCGGGGGTTTATCTGCTCTAACTCTCCGGAATATGGAAAGCTGGTGCAGGCCCTTTTAGGGTTCAGGACTCCCCGCTAATTGGTATCATGTTTTGGGCACCAAGAACTGAGTATTTAAAGAACACTTCAAAGGAGCCTCGGTGCTCATTTGCAAGCCCTACTGGTGATAGTTGTCTCATGTTTTGTGCTCAGTTCTTGATCCAGTTTTAGTCCATATCTCAATAGTAGCCTTGAATACTCCAGCATTTGGGTCCAAACCATCCTCGTCAAGGACTCTCATCACACTGTCTCACTGGTTCAGTTTTCCACTATTTATTTTCAGAAATTTGCAGTAGTTTTTTATGTCTTGCACTGTACTGCTGCTGCTACGTAACAAGTTTCACGGTGTGTACCAGTGATACTAAATCTGACTCTGGTTAATGGAGCCATGAACTTTGAATTCTCTTCCAGGCACAAGGAATTACAGAGCCGTAAGATTAAGTTAAGATTGTACATGGTGGAACAAATGAAGATACCTTAGCCATTCAATTCCAAGTCCATATAAAGGAGGTGGTGGAAAGAAAAGAAATAAAATGTAGTTTGAGTTGTCTATGGTAGGTAAACCAGAATAGGTAGAAGCTCCAATATTATCTCTTTGCTGGCAAGGGGAGAGAATTAACCCACACCAAACGGCTCTCAAATGAGACCCTGGAGATTACAAGCTCAATTCAACCATGCTCAGAAGTAAAACAGTGGTTGTTCATTACAAGATCTGTGCTTGCAACAGAAGGAGAAAGAACACGTTGAGTTTCTTTACAAGAGCCAGCAATTCTCCGTTTCAGAGATTTGAAGAACTTGCTTGTGTGAGACTGGATTCCTTGGTGATTCCAGAAGGAAAGGCCATTGCGTGAGACAGAGTTAACTCAAACAAATATTTGCATGTAGACATACAAATTTCTGGAGCCAGAAGAGCTGGATGATCTGCAGAAGGAAGCACATGCCCCAAAGTGTGAGACAAAAGGCACGTGCAGGGAAAATACAGGGAAGGTAGCTTAGACATTGCTGGTGTAGTGGACAACGACATGAGTAGATGAAAAAGAAACTACCTGCATTTGTCATTGTGATTGGTAAAATCATTTCAGCAAACAGTGTGTAATGAGAAGATAAAGTCTATGTGTGAGTCCATTTCAGAGCACCAGACGAACACAGTTTATCTGATGTCAGTCTCTGGAAGGAAAACTAGATGTACCTACACCAACACGTTGGTACAAGGTTAGCCAATGACAGTTCAACTTGATTCAGGGGAAATCTATTTTGAAACAAGTCATCAGCCTCCAGGTATTACAGTTAACACCCACAAGTCACATGGTGTCAACGTACAAAAGGACCACTGGTAACATGATACTCTCTAATGGGGGTGAACCCAAAGAACCAAGTCATGATATGAATTTCAACAAAGTAGACCAGCAAGATGTCACAACCACACTTGGAAGTAGCACAACATAATAAACAGGACTAATCAAGATAACAATAGGATTGTGAGAACTATCTCAGCTCATTGTATCATTTCAGCTTCAGCAAACATTTGCTTTGCACAACTTACAGATACATATGGAGATGTGTAGAAGCATGTAGCAAGACACTTTCCTGTGGTTCTCAAGGAGAAGGTAAAACTGAGTCAGAGAAAACATCTGGTAAGATAGCAGTACATTCAGACTTAGCAGCCTCTCTGGGGCAAACCACAGGTGTTTGTCTTTTTTAAGCATCTTTTTTTATAATTGCAAGACAATGCTGGATACTAAGAACTTCTAGTACTGCAGATCTACCTCATCAGCGAGCTGGAGGACCTGGACTTGGAGCAATGTTACTGCCTGCTACAGAAAGGCATTGGAGTCGATGCACAAAGGCAGCGTGCATTCTAACAGCGAGTGATTGTCTTGGACGTTTCTCTTGGGGTCGCAAGACCCTGTTGGACATTGGTAACGTAAAATCGTGCAAGTCCATTTCCTTTGTTCATTGGTGAGACAGGCAGCAGGGAAGCTGTGTGGCCTCAGTTGTAGCAAGGACCATAGCTTGAATGCAAAGACCAAGTTTTATTTACATTGTTCCCTCAACATAGTGAACTGTCCTGATGTACTTTGCAGGAACATTACCAAACAAATCTGACAGCAAGCCGCCTTAAGATGAAACAAGAGACTAAAACAGTAGTCAAAAGTTAGAGCTTAAAGGAGAAAAGTACTGGGAATTTAAATTCACAAACACGAGGAAATCTGCAGATGCTGGAATTTCAAGCAACACACATAAAAGTTGCCGGTGAACGCAGCAGGCCAGGCAGCATCTATAGGAAGAGGTACAGTCGACGTTTCGGGCCGAGACCCCTCGTCAGGACTAACTGAAAGAAGAGCTAGTAAGAGATTTGAAAGTGGGAGGGGGAGGGGGAGATCCAAAATGATAGGAGAAGACAGGAGGGGGAGGGATGGAAGGTGGCCAATGATACAATCGTCAAATTCAGAATGCTTAAAAGGGAGGACTTGGAAGCACTTATATCTCTGTGTTGTAGATCAGGAGCCCATAATAGATGAGGAAAGGTAAGAAAAAAAACTTGGAAGCAAGGATGGGAATTTTGTTAATCATGTTCTAAGACCCAATATAGATCAGACTTCTCCGTGGATTGTCACCTTGTCGTGGTGAAGAAGCTTGTGTGGTCCTGTAATCCCGAGAGCGATGCCGTCTGGAGCTATGCTCCTGGTAGGGTCACCCATGTCCGGTAAGGTCAAGGGTGAGGTCCCTGTCAAAGAACAATCCAACCAAAACCTCAACGGTGGAACAGGTGGACGAAGTTACTTCGTACTCAATGGCTGTGAAGACGGATGAAGGCTGTAACAAATCCATCAGCTCCAATTGTCGTGGTTTCCACAGCATTGGAATCAGGTGGTTGATTTGTGAAGTATCATGTGCTTCTTGGAGTGCAACATCAAGTACACGTTAAACAAACACACACACACAGGCGTCTTCACTCTGTGGGCCACTTCTTCAGAACGAAGACCATCATCCTCGACCTCGAGGGATAGCTACGACGACGATAGATCAGAAAGCACTAGTATAATGGGTGAAGGGGATAGTATGAGTGAGGACACAGGCAGAGGAGTTGTCATCAGGTAGAGCCTTAACATAAATAACAGCCCCTTCGGTCCACCATATCAATACCAACCATCAGGTACCTGTCTATACTAATCCCATTCACCAGCTCTTGGTCCATGGTCTACCATGCCTCAGCAATTTAGATATGTAGATGTTGTGAGTACTTTCTCACAGTTGGTGCGTATTGGATCCTGATCATTCTCCGGGCTTAAAAAATCTTCCTCGGATCCCCAAACCTCCAAACCTAAGCCACTTATTTTTAGATGCTTCTCCTTCAAGGAGAAGTTTCCTACTATCTATGATTTCAGTTTTGTTTACTTCTATCATGTCCCCCTGTGTGCACTGAGGAAAACAAATCCAGCCTCTCCTCGTAACATTCAATGCAATCTAGAATGACGAAGTGTATAATCGTCCACCTTTGGCTCCAGTGGGATACCAATATGGAGATGGAGAATGCAGTCATTGTCACAGTGTCCACATTGACCAGAAACACAACCGGACCAGACCACAAGAGCGGATCGCATGCTGTGTATCCTGTGGCCGGTGACATACGTATCTCCTGCCGACACAAAATGTTTCTGTCACATACATGGCACGTTTTGGTAGAAAGCTCTCCACTTGAGAACTCAAGAGGCTCAACGTCATCCAGGGCGAATCAGCTAGTTGATTGGTACCCCACTGTCAGTTCCCAGTGGGCAATGCCAGCACCAGAAATGACGTTGGGGAGCTGAAGCCTTTTCTGTAAATAAAATGTTCTGGCATTTACCCACTCTATTTGTCTTCACTAAGAACAAAAAAGCATGGCGTCAGAAGTTGACGTTATGTCTAGACACGGAGCATAAATGAATACCGCGAGGGCGTAAGAAAAAGATTGCCTGAGTACAAAAGTCTGACGGAGAGGAGAGCACGTTGCGTCTCGAAGATCACCAAGAAATTCAGGTGAGAGGCCGAAAATTCCCGTCATGGATAACCTGAGTCCTTCCACAGATATGCAGTTTACTTGCAATCTAACAGATAACTGGAAATGTGTCAAACAGCGTTTCAATGTATATTTAGTGGCTGGCAGAGCAGGGGGGGTGATGAAAAATTGAAAGCATCTACTTTGCTACATGTAATTGACAAAGATCCTTTGGACATCTATAACATCCTTTAAGTTGATGAAACAGCCATTACATTGGATACTCTGATGACAAAATTTGAGGAGTATTTTATCCACAGTAAAAATGTCACGTTTGAGAGATACGCGTGACCAGAAACAAGGTGTTAGCTTTGACCAATACTTAGCTGAGTTTCACACACTGAGTAAGTCCTGTGAGTTTGGAGGTTTGAGAGACTCGCTAGTCAGAAACAAAATAGTTTGTGGAATACCAGATATGAGCTCAGAGAAAGATTGCTCCATGAAAAAGACTGATGCTGGAAAAGGCTGTGGTATGAGTAGGGCAGCGGAGATCACACAAGCACGAGCTAAGGCGCTGCTACAAGGCATTTTCCAAAGCAACAGCAAAACAAAAAGGAAGGCTCGAAAAGAAAATGCAGAAAATGTGGAGGTAGGCACATTCCAAAGACGTTGCCTGCTTCTAGAACATCCTGCAATAATTGTGGGAAGAAGAGTTGTTTTGCAAAGAGCTGCAAAGCTGGGGCTACCTCGAGAAAGGTGCACATGGTTGATGAGGAAATGGAGGAAATCTTTGTAGATTCTCTACAGACTGCTGGTGCTGGTAAAACAGAATGGATCGTTCCAGTGACTGTGAATGAGACAGTAATTCCATTCAAGCTTGACTCCGGAGCCCAGGTGACTCTGTTATCCATGGATGGTTACAATACTCTCAAAGTGAAGAGCAAGATTTACCCAGTGAAGTTAAAAGTGACAGGCTATACTGGAGAGAACGTTCCAGTAAAAGGAGGCTGTGCAGTGACCTTCAAACAAAAGGGGCAGCACCTAAAGGCACAACAGCTACTGATTGTAGAAAAGAGAGTAAAGCAAATACTAGGTCTGAGTGCATGTGAAAAGAGTTTTTGTAGTGGCTTCACAGACCAAAGATGACCACACAATACTCATGGAAGAGTACGCTGATATCTTTGAGATGCTCAGATGGATACTTGTTGTAACTCGAGAAACTCATAGCAGCATCCATGCCAAGTCCAGAGAGATTATGCAAGAGAAGCACAAGAACCCCACCTTCCATAGACATCTGTACCAGCTACACTGGCATGACAGTCAGGATGCCAGTGCTGAACAGAGTGATCATGATGAAGAAGCCACCAGTCTTGGTTCCACAGCATGAAGCTGTGGTTCAAAATCTGTCTCTCATCGACTTCCAGTTAAAGACGTGAAATCAAAAATATCTCCACAATCCTCTCTGAAGTTGAGGAGGAGAAATAAAAAGGAAGATGGGCAGACCACACAAACCTAAGGTCAGGACAATGGCAACAGTTCAACACAAGGCAGAGTTGCTATCTCAGATACGCAGCCAACAGAAGGAGCTCTGTGAATTGAGACAAAATCAGCTGGAAATTGTGCATAGACTCGCTGATCACATGGATACAGACCAGGGCTCCATTACGGGGCTCATGGAGCAGATTATGGTCACACAGCAAGGGCAAGAACAGAGACGAACAGATCGGATATTGGCAGAAGGATGTTAAAAAAAAATGAACATGTTGACCAGTGTTCTCAGAAAGACACTAATATTAACGCAGCAAATGAAAGCAATACATCCGCGGAAGCAAATAGCCGACCAAAAAGGATCGTCAAACCATCTCAGAGACTGATTCAATTCAGCACCAATCTGAGTCATTTCAATATGAAGAGAATTATAGAAAAATTGTATTTGGGTGTGTTGACCATCATTCATATTTCACTTCTGATGGATTATAAGTGTCATAGTCCGGTCCGTGAAGTCCGTGTTCTGGTTCACGGTCCGGTCCATGGTTCCTTGTTCCGGGGTTTCTGGTTTTCCCCAGTTTCTGTTATGGGCACATGTTTCTTGTTTTGGGGCTGAGACATAAATAACTCTGCAAACCAGGGATTCCCTGCTGGACTGTCCTGTTCCCCTCCCTGTCTTTCCCCCCCCCCACCTAACTGTCTGCCTGCTCACCTAGCCTGGATACCCTGCCTGTATTGCTGAAGTTTTACCGCCGGAGCAAGACCGGAGCCTTGTTAGGTCAAGATAAGGAACTGTCTTTTGTTGTGTGGAGTTGTCTCTCTGTGTCCATGCCTTTGCTAGGCAGGTCCGGCTGTTTGCTGCTACCTAGTGTTGGGATCTGTCTCTGTGTACACGCCTTTGCTAGGTGGGTCTGGCCGTTTGCCGCTACCTTGTATTGGGATCCGTCTCTTCATGTTCAGCGTTGTGTGTATGAGTCCCAGCCCTATGTCCTGTTCCAAGGAGGGGTCCTGGCTCTGTGTTCTGTGCTCCTGTATCTTCTTGTCCAAGACTCTCTGCTCCTGTCTCTTCTAGTCCAAGGTTCCATGCTCCTGAAGGCCCTCGTCCAGTCCGTGCCGAGTCCAGTCCTATCCGAATCCTGTCCATGTGCCTTTACCTGTCCTTGTGTCTCGCCCTACCTGGAAGTTCCACACCCAAGCCATGTCCAGTCCTGTAGCCTCGTCTTGTCCTCACCTAGTTCTAGAGTCCGAGCCCGAGTCAAGTTCCAGGTTCTGGGCCTTTGCCCAGTCTCTGGCTCCGAGTCCATATCCAAGCCTTGAAGTACCCTAGACCCAAGACCAAGACCCCAGCCTGCAGGCCTCAAGACCAAGACCCCAGCCTGTCTCCAAGCCTCAAGCCTCAAGACCCCAGCCTCCAGTCCTGCAGTCATGTCACGTCCATGCCTGGCTCTGGGGCTCGAGCCCAAGGCAAGACCCAGGCTCTGGGTCCTTGTCCAGTCTCTGGCTCGGGGTCCAAGCCCTAATCTGCGTTCTTGTCCCTGCTCCTCATCTGTATCCTGTCACATCCCTACTCTAGTCAAGTCCTGTTCCTTGTACCTCAGTGTCTGTGTCTTGCATTTGGGTCCGTTCCCAACGCCCAGTTGTGACAATAAGCTACTGAAATTAATGTCATATATGCCCCAATCTTTAACACAAACCTGTTAATGTTGATTCAATCTGCCCTAGCAACCCAAGAGGAATTACATCTTTTGATAGAAACCTTTATGCTAGAGCAGTGTTTATTAGCTTCTAATTCACCCCTCCCTTTCATGATGAATTCTTTCATTTTGCAGTGGGTGGAATTTTCTACCTTGGGCGATTGACGAGCAAAATGGGAAGTGATTAAATGGCATCACCCTTTCCTTTGCATGTCAAAAGAACTAAGTGAAGCATTCATGATAAAAAGAACTGGAGAACTTCCTCAGGAGCTGTTGACCAGTTTTACTTCAGCCTTGTTTCCAGTAACACCCAACAACATCAATGTTATTGGAATCCAGACATCCTAAAGTCCTGCTGTAACACTGTTCTTGAGGAAAGGTACCTATGTTTGAGTTGTAGGGTGAATTTACAAAATAATCTGAGATGAGAGTGATTCAAGATTTTATTATAAATTATCATAAATTACTATGATTGCACATTTAGATGGAGATGTAACGTAAAGATTTTTACTCCTCATGTATGTGAAGGATGCAAAGAATAAAATCAATTCAATTCAAGAGATTCTGCAGATGCTAGAAACCTTGAGCTCCAAGTTCGAGAGGAACCCAGCCAGTCAGGCAGCATCTATGCAGGGAAGTAAAACAGTCAACATTTCAGGCCAAGATCCTTCATTTAATTGTTTTTTTCTGCTCTCTGGATGAGAGATGGTCCTGTTGAAGTGTAAAAAATTTTAAGAACCATTGACAGATCAGATGCTAGAAGACTGATCCAGCTAGTTGAGTCCAGAATCAGGAAAAATAGTCTCAGGATAAGAGACAGGCAACATTATAAATAATAACTAAACAAAAAATGTGAATTTCTACAAAGGAGGAGGTGAATGCTTGATTATTGATTACACTGTGGAATAGCAAAACAATTTCAAATAACCAAATCGCCAAAACTGCTTCTATTCCTTCTATACTAATGGAGACACAAGAGACAACAAGACGTTTGGAGCCACAATTTCTGGAGGAAGTTAGAGAATTGAGCAGCAGCTGTGAGAGGAAGGAATTTTTCATGTCTCAGGTTGGGATACAAAATGTCAACAATTCCTTTCCCCCACAGATGCTAGTCTAGCAGATTCCATATTGCTTCTTCAATTATGTTGAGTCAAAATTCTACCCTCTGCTACTTTAATGGGTGACTTCAAATTGAAGACTTTAAGAAATGGTGTGGAAGTCTGTAGCACAGTGACAAAGACTTGCATTTTTCAATTACCCTTGCCTACTAATACCTGTCAAATTATCTCCTAAAATATCCCTTAGGGTTTGCCTACACTGTCTCTCTGGATTCATCAGCAACCTTTTTGATAAAGTGGTGAAATCTAACCTATCTGTGCACTTTTCCCCTGCTAACCTGGAACCCAAGTCTCCTGAGTCTAGATCGCTGTTCCTTTAAGCACAAAAAAATCTGCAGATGCTGGAAATCCAGAGTAACACACACAAAATGCTGGAGGAACTCAGGAGGTCAATCTCTGGAGAGAAATAACTCTTCAACATTTTGAGCTAAGTCCCTTCATCAAGACTACATAACAAAGCATCGAGACTGTTTATTCCCCTCCGTAGGTGCTGCCTGGCCTGCAGAAGTCCTCCAGAATTTTGTGTGGGTTACAGTCCCTTTAAGTATCTTTACATATATTTTCCCAAAGCCCTCTTCAATCATTCCAGCTTTTTACCACAAAATAATCTGCAGATGCTGGGGTCAAAGCAACACTCACAACACGCTGGAGGAACTCAGCAGGTCGGGCAGCATCCGTGGAAACGATGAGTCGATGGTTTGGGCTGGAACCCTTTGTCAGGACTGAACAGGGAAGGGGCAGAGGCCCTCCCCCACCTTCTTTATAGGGCCGCTGCCCCTTCCCTCTTCAGTCCCGACAAAGGGTTCCAGCCCGAAACATCGACTCATCGTTTCCACGGATGCTGCCCGACCTGCTGAGTTCCTCCAGTGTGTTGCCAGTCCAGCTTTTTACCAATTCTCAATATTTATAGGTCAGATTCCATTACTATTTCACCCTGCTTGGTTCTCTTGGAGTAGATTAAGAGGTTAGCAAAACGTCATGAGATGAAGGGCCCATACTGTGGTGTATGGTTCTATGTTCTAAGCAGCTGCCACGTGGTTTCCAGCACCTGATGCCTTGTGGTTGTACAGTGCCTGTAACTAACTACATGCAGCACTCCCATCTGTGGCCGTAAACACTTTAGTTTCCCATCACCAAAATACAGTCAACTTGTCTCATTACTGCATTATCATGCTGCCTTCGCAAGCTTGAGAGCCAACACTCCGAAGGGAGCATTAGCAATCATCGCTCTAAGCAGCACATCAGCGTCTTCACGATGGAGAAACACCGCTGTTAATTGCCCAGTTTGTAAAATCCTGCTATATTAAACTCCTGTAAGTAACTGACCAAATTCTGAATGGGCACTGTCTCGTAGGAGTGTGATACCACAGCAATTGTATCAATAGTGCACCAGCACACTGTACTGTACCCACAATGGTCTTGATGGTTTGCTGTTGTGGGAATACGTGGCTAACAGAGACAAGCTTCAATGAAAATCAGAAATTAAAATAGAGATTTCTCAAAACATTCAGCAGACTGAGTTTGAGAGTCTATTAGATCTGGGAAAGAGAGAATATACAGTAGTTTTAATTTGTAGAAAAACTTGTTGGACAATAAGACCATAAGAGACAGGAACAGACTTAGGCCATTTGGCCATTGAGTCTGCTACACCATTCAATCACAGTTGAAGCTTTTTTCCCCTCCTCAGCCCCACTCCCCATAACCTTTGATGCCGTGTCCTATTAAGAACCTATCAAGCTCTTCCTTAAATACACCCAGTGACCTGGCCTCCACAGCTGCCTGTGGTAACAAATTCCACAAATTCAACACCCTCTGGCTAAAGGACTTTCTCCACGTCTCTGTTTTAAATGGACGCCCCTCTATCCTGAGGCTGTGCCCTGTTGTCCTAGACTCCCCCACCATGGGAAAGATCCTTTCCACATCTACTCTGTCTAGGCCTTTCAACATTCAGAAGGTTTCATTGAGATCCCCCTCATCCTCCTAAATTCCAGCAAGTACAGACCCAGAGCTATCAAGCGTTCCTCATATGATAACCCTTTCATTCCTGGAATCATGCTTGTGAACCTCCTCTGAACCCTCTCCAATGGCAGCACATCGTTTCTTAGATGAGCAGCCCAGAACTGCTGGGCGAGAAGAAAAGACAATAAGAGGCATAGATCAAGTTGATAGCCAGAGACTTTTTCCCAGGGCAGAAATAGTTAATAGAAGGGGTCCATTACTTTAAGGTGTTGGGAGGAAAGTATAGGGAGGATATCAGAGGCAGTTTTTTTACACAGAGACTAGTAGGCATGTGGAATACACTGCTAAGGACAGTGGTAGAGGCAGATACATTAGGGGCATTTAAAAGATTCTTAGATAGGCACATGGATGAAAGAATAATGGAGGGATTTTTGGAAGGGAAGGGTTAGATTGGTCTTGGAATAGGTTAAAGAGTCAGCACAACATTGTGGGCCAAAGGGCCCATACAGTGCTGTTCTGTGTTCTACAGAATTGAAGGTGGGATGGATAAAACAGAGGGAATATCTCCAATGAGATGAGGATAGGGTTGCCATGGAGATAAAGTTGAAGAGCTTAGCCAGTCAAAAAGATAATGAGAAACAAGAAGAGGGAGGGAAACTGAACAAAATTTATGCGACAAAGACAATTCGAGAATGAAAATACAAACAAAGGAATGTAAAAAGTTGTGAAATCCAAAGGTGTGGTGCCTCCTCTGCAGGTGATTTTGTGGTAACAGAGAGTAAGACATTGAGTTAATATCACAGGTGGATGACTTGCAACAGAATTAACCAATTCAGGTACAGATGGAAAGCAAATTATCTGAAATTATAGAAATCAGTATCGAGTCTAGAAGTCTGCAACATGCTCAGATGGAAGATGAGATGCTGCTTCTTAAGTTTACTTGGGGCACTGCTTTACGGATACAGGAGGCCACTGATAGATATGTCAGGGAAGGAGTCCGATGGAGATTAAAGTGACGGGTAAGAGAGAGCGAGAGAGAGGCTGTTGTCAACTAAATACTGTACAGAGGATCTGCAAAGTGGTTACCCAATCTTCATTTGTTTTCTTCCACATGGAGGAGACCTCATTGCAAAAGCCAAATGGAAAAGGTGAAAGTGAGTTGCTCCTTCACCTGGAAGTACTCTTTGAGACTCCGGATGGTAAGAAGGGAAGAGGCAGGTGATTGGACGTGCTCACACAGCTGCTTGGGAAACTGCCCAAAGCAAGGTGGATTGGAAAGGAAAAACAGCTTAAGGATTCATAAAGGGAATAACCACTTTGCTGAAAAGGGAGGAAGGGAACAAAGGGTCTGACATCAGAATCTTGTCAAAGCTGGCAGATATACTATGAAGGAGAAGCTGTTGAATGAAAAAGGCTGGTGGGCTGCAAAGTTATAGCTAGGAGAATTCTGCTCCAGCTTAGTCCATGAGGAGAGAGTTAAAGGAAATAGATAAGGTGTAGCCATGGTTTAGGTCAACTATAGTAGCAGAGAAGCTTTTTCAGATGCACTTTCGTGTAAAGTCTCTTTACCGGAAAAATTGCTGTAAGATAGTGGAACTGAGAGAATGGAATGAAATCTTTACAGGACATAGGGTGGCTGGAAGTATAATGTGGAAGTGCTGTGGAAGGCCGTAGCTCTGTAATGGATGTTTGCTCCAACCCTTGAGATGGAGATGGAGATGGAGAGATCCAGAAAAGGAATGACATGACCAAGATGGAGCTGTAAACGTGAGGGCAGGGTGGAAAAGGGCAACAGGAACAATGAAGTTTTCAAAGAGAAACCTTTTTTTCACTCTTTCTCAGTTCCCAATGAAAGACCTTCAACCTGTCCGCCTTTTCTCAAAGTCCCGCTGAGTTTTGTTTTCATTCTGATTTTCTGCTTTTATTTCAGATTTTTAGCAACTGCAATTTGATTTTCATTTGATGTTTTTGAGGGATGAGTGAGGGCAGAAAGAATGTACCAGTTGAATAGAACTGAAACAATAATTTCCATGTATCCCCAAGTGTTTTTAATATGATCTCCCTTGCATAATTCTTTCAAACATGTTCTCTTTTCTATAATGTACAGAAGAATTCTAAACATCAATTCCTTCAAGTGGCTTGCTTTCTTGGCATAGATTTTGTGATGTTTTGAGTTCTAATTTTAGCAGCATTAAAGGTATTTACTCATTGTATTGCCAAGTCTTGCTTATTTATTTGAAATTTTGATAGTAAATTGGCTTTTCAAAAAGTATTGTTGTTATTCTTTCCACTCCAGATTAAATTCCTGGCTGGCATTATCCTACTTGTCCTTGGAGCCTTAACCAGAAATGTATGGTCTGAACCAACAATATTAAATATTAAATGTGCTGTAAATTTCAACATTCCTGGTGCTGTTTTTCTTAGTATTTAAGTATCTAGCTTAGTATTTTCTTCCATGCTAAGATACAGTCCAGCTGGACTTTTGTAGCATTTGGGGATTAGTATGCTCAAAGGTTTCCAAATTTCATGACAATATTATTATTTGCAGACCAGATTCTGAGCTCCAGGTTGAATAATACTTGCTGGTAGCTTTCTCCAACCTGCTCTCTTTATAACCATTTCTCACAACACATTACTCAGATTCCATAGCCTTGGCACTTGCACTGTCTCCAGTCCACAACTGCCTTGATTTAGTACAATGTCTATTTTATTTGCATAAAATGTGAGCTTTTCTGGAGTTCGTTGGACTGCAGTAGATTATTTTGTTAATAAGTGTTTTTTTTCCCCCTGAAGAACCTGAAAACAGACATCCCTGCTATTAATTATTGGAACATTTGTTTTCCTAAATACAGAATTGGTTCTTGTATGGTTTGTTTCACTGAATATGTAATCAAATCCACCCATTATGAAGATCCTGGTATCTCACTCCTTTAATCTTATAATTGATTCAAAATCCCTGTGCACATATACTGCAATTTTTGTAAAATTTGCATTTAATGTGCTAACATTGATTATGGACTTTTTCATTATTCTTCTTTATTTGAGGAATTTACCGTTGGTTTTCTAATCTCCTTCAAATATAACTATTCTCCCAATTTGCTGATGAAATATCATCAAATATTTTAAATGTCATCACTCCATAGATCAGAATGAGCAGCCCAGTCGTGTAGTGGTCAGCACAGCACTTTACAGTGTAGGCTTTCGCAAATTAGAAACAGCAGAGGTGTTTTATGTGTAAGAAAAACTGTAGCAACTCATTTATTGAACTCCAATCCTGAACACGAAGCAGAGTAAAAGTATTTCTCGTAATTAGATCATTACATCAGATGAGCCTCTTAAAGTGAACCCCAACTCAATGTCAGTGGCTGTGAATTATGTACATTTCCACCAATTATATTACAACACGCAACACCCCCAGAATTCCCTAAAACAGGCATTGTGAGCCTGTCCGGAGACTGGGACGAATCGCCCAGCTCGGGTCCTATGTTCGATGGGTGGAGGAAGAGCAGAGGCCTCTGGCTCGTCCAGAGGTGTGCTAACACATTCACCACACTCATGGTCATGTCGTGACAGCAGAGGCACGGTAGAGAAAACCTTCCAATCTTGGTGGGCCGATTTAAGGCGATCTACCAAAACACATTCAGGCTTATCCTTCTTATCTCTGATAAAAGTCTTTTCTCCCCGCTCCAAAATGCGGAACAGGCCAGCATAAGGGGGTTAAGAGGATGATGCTGTGCATCATGGTAGGCAGAAACAAACAAGACAGTTGCAGGTCAACAGGAAGCCAAGAGTGCTGTACGCCATGATGGGAGGTAGGAATGGGTGAAAAGGAGTTGAATTTACTGAGGAGGGTGGAGCGCTTTTGAAAGATTGACCAAGCGGTTGTGGCATCAGGAATAAACCTGGCACTCGCAACCGCTGCCCATATACCAATTCAGCCACGGACAACTGCAGGTCCTCTTTTGGAGCTGTTCTGAAGCCCAGCAGGACCCCCATGGGAGACGATGATGCTCACACTCATCTGTCAGGAGAGCCCTCAGAGCAGCCATTAAGAAGCAGTGAAGCCACTCACGTGGGCCATTGGTCTGCCGATAATACGCCATGGTGTGATGTAGCCCAACGCCAAGGTTCTGGCCCATCATAGCCGAGGGGTCTGATGTGAATTGGGGACCGTGATCAGAAGAAATATCAGACTGGGGGCTAAACCAAGCAAGCCAGGTGCTGATGAACACCGAAGTCACATTTGTGTCCATTGTTGATGCTGGATGGTATGGGTGTGCGTGAGACCAAGGGAGGAGGGAAGAGGACCAACCAGTTCCACATTGACATGGTCAAACCATCGCTCAGGGACCTGGGCATGATGGTTAAGTTTTGCCCATGGCACTCCAGACAGGCTGTAGTCCAATCACACACGTCCTTTCTTAGGCCGAGCCACACAAACTTTAGTGCAACCAATTTCTTGTGAGGCCTTCTGGCCCAGATGCAGGAAGCCATGTATGGAGCCAAAAACAGTCAGCGTGCAGTTTGCAAGCACTATGGGGCGAGGGCGGCCAGTTGAGACATCGCACAGGAGAGAAACACCAGCTTCCCCAAGCTTGATGTCAGCCGACTGCAGGCCCATGACTGGTGTTCAGTAAGGCTGGCCATGAGAGGCAATCAGCCACGGCATTATTTTTTCCTTTGATATGTTGTACATCAGGTGTGAACTCTGATAGGTCGGCCAGTTGGCGCTGCTGCTGTGTGGGCCAAGTGTCTGATATTTTGGCTATCGCATGCACGAGGGGTATGTGGTCAACGAACAGTGCGAAATGGCAATTTTTTAAAAGAAAATGAAGATGGCATAAAGTCGTGGTCAAAAATGCTGTCGGGGTGGGGGGAATGGAGCTGTTGCCCAAAGTAAGTGAGCGGCTGCCACACGCCTGCAACCGACTGTTTGTACACAGCACCCACAGTATAGTCTGGAGCGTCAGTAGTTATGGCTATGGATGCACTGGGGAGCGGGTGCACCAGTAAGTTCACATTGGAAAGAGCTTGCTTGGTGTCATCAAGTTCCCTGGTCATGTCTGCTGAGCAGTCAAGCACGAGATTGGGGGTAAAGCCTTTAAGCCACACGATACAGGGGAAGCATGAGTTCAGCAGCTCGCGGAATGAAGTGGTGATAGAAATTCACCGTGGCTAAAGACTCTTGTAGTTTTTTAGTAGCGCAGGGTGGTGGGAAATCCATAATAGTGGCTACTTAGCAGACATTTAACATGGTTAATAATCAGCCCGTGTTGGCTTAAGCAATCGAAAAGCATGTGGAGATGAGATGCGTGTTCGGATTTAGATGCGCTGATGATAAGCACGTCATACAGGTGAACAAAAAGAAAATCTAAGTCTTTTAATGCAGAGTCCGTCAGCCGTTGGAAAGCCTGTGCCGCATTTTTCAGTCCAAACGACATGCACAAAAACTCAAAAAGGCCGAACAGGGTTATTGAAGCCATTTAGGGAACGTCCTCCAAGCACACTGGCATCTAATGGTAGCCCCTAACTAGATCGACTTTGGAAAAAATTAACTTTCTGGCTAAGCTTGCTGAGAAGTCTTAGAAGTGTGGGACTTGGGGTGGTGGCATCTTTAAGGCATCAGTAATAACCACGTGGGTGGCAACCACCATCGGATTTAGGGACCATATGGAGGGGCAAAGCTCAGGGTCTATTCGACAGTTGTACAATGTCAAGTCTTCCCATGTTGGCAAGCTCAGCCTTTGTAGTTGCCAGTTTTTCTGGGTCCAGTCTATGCACATGGGCATGGACTGGCGGGCTAGTTGTAGAAACGTGGTGCTCAACCAAATGTCTTGTGACTGTAGTAGAGAATGTGGGCTTGGTGAGGTTTGGGAATTTGTCCAACCGTCGAGTAAGCTCACATGCAGTGCTGCATGCATTTGACAGAGTCGTTGTGGGGAACTTTCTGGGGGAGCAGGGTAATGACCCAAAGTCCCTGACATCCACAAGCCAGCAGGTCTTAAGATTGACTAATAGCCCTTGGGCACACAGGAAATCTGTACCGATCAGAGGTCTAGCCTCTAGCCAGGACGAAGTCCCATGCGTAACGTCGCCCACTGAAGCAGAGTGTTGCCCGTGGTGTCCCGTAAGTCCAGATTTGGCTACCGTCGGCAGCCTCCAGCGAGGTTTCGTCGCTCTTTGCCTTCTCATCAATAGGCAATGCCGGCAGCACACTCACTTGAGCACCCGTGTCACACAGGAAGAGTTGCCCTGAAAGGGTGTCCGTAATGAAGAGTAGACGACCCTGGCAGCTGAAACCCACTGTGTTCACAGACCTCTGATGTCCCGATGTGCTGGCGCTGTTGAAGCTGCAAGGCGGTTGGCACAGGCTAGTGTTCGTACTAAAGCTAGCGTGGTAAAATCACAGGCCCGGCGTTGTCTGTTTTGTTGCTGTATGCATCCTTATTTGGCGGGCCTTGCTGACCAGGCTTACTGAGGTAGAGAAAGGAGGAGAAATGATACATCACTGCCTAACTGAGTGTAGACTATCAGCCATTTTAGCAAGCTCCCAATAGTCCTTCACGGGTGCATTAGCAAGGGCTATTTGGACTTGTTCAGGCATTTGCTGCTTGAAGAGTTCTTTAAAAATAAAACAAGGATGGTGATTTCCCAGGAGAGACAGCATGAGGTCCATTAGCTCCGACAGCTTAGAATGCTGAGGCCGGGCAAGGAGAGCAACTGCTTGGTGTGCTCAGACTCTGATAGTTCAGAAGTTTCTAAAAGGTGAGTTTTCAGCAATCGGTACTTATCCTGTTCAGGCAGGTGTTCTAGTAGACTCACCACTCTCACGGCCGTGGAGTTATGGAGCAATGCTACCACATAGAAATATTTGGTGTTGTCAGTGAAGATTTCTCGCAGCACAAATTGATCTGCAGCTTGCACAAACCAAGCGACAACATTTTGCCCCCAAAACTCCAGCAGTTTCAAAATGACTGCATTGGCCAACAGGTTCAATAACTCTGGAATCATCCTAGACCACCAGGGGTCACCATTGTAGGTTTTCACAAATAGAAATGGTGGAGGTGTTTTATGTTTAAGGAAAACTGTAGCAACTCATTTATTGAAGTCCAAACATTGAACGCAAAATGCAGTAAAATTACTTTTTGTAATTACATCATCATGCAGAGGAGATTTACAAGGATATTGCCTGGATTGGGGAGCATGCCTTATGAGAATAGGTTGAGTGAACTTGGCCTTTTCTTCTTGGAGCGACGGAGGATGAGAGGTGACCTGATAGAGGTGCATAAGATGCTGAGAGGCATTGATCGTGTGGATAGTCAGAGGCTTTTTCCCAGGGCTGAAATGGCTGACACGAGAAGGCACAGTTTTAAGGTGCTTGGAAGTAGGTACAGAGGAGATGTCAGGGGTAAGTATTTATGCAGCGAGTGGTGAGTGCGTGGAATGGGCTGCCAGCAACAGTGGTGGAGGCGGATACGATAGGGTCTTTTAAGAGACTCCTGGACAGGAATATAGAGCTCAGAAAAATAAAAGGCTATGAGTAACCCTAGGTAATTTCTAAAGTAAGTACACGTCCGGCACAGCATTGTGGGCCATAGGCCCTGTATTGTGCTGTAGCTTTTCTATGTTTCTATGTTCTATGTTTACAACTGTGCCAGTGACCCAGGTCCAAATCCCGCCACTACCTGTAAGGAGTTTGTACGTTCTCCCCATGACCGTGTTGGTTTCCTCCCACAGTCCAAAGGTGTACCAGTTGGAAGTTTAATTGTTATCCCGTGATTAGGCGAGAATTAATCTGGGAGATTGCTGGGCGTTGTAGTTTGAAGGGCCAGAAAGGCATATTCTGTACTGTATCTCAGTAATAAATACTAATGATAAAGAGTATGAACTTAGCCAATTCGAGAAGTTGTCCATGTTTCCATGGCCTTCCCTTCACAAAAGGTCCATTCCCTTCCTCCAGCTGGCCATTCACCTCAAGCCAATGGCATCTTCTGGAGCAGCTGACTGCGTGTCTAGCATCTGCCACTTCCAGGTAGGTAATACCATGAACATACATTCCAGTCAGATGTTTTAACAGCTGGATTGGCACATTTTATTAACAGCCTTAGGACATTATAGTTGTCCAAGTCATGTAGACAACACCACAGCAATAATCCCAGGCAACGAGCAGGGGAATTCCAGATTGAAGTTAATGAGTTCTTCAAATTTCCTGGGAATGTTATAATTGGTGGACCAGAAGCTGTGCTGCCGCTTCTACTGTCTACATCATTAAAGTGACAGTCTTCAGGAAAGCAATATCCAGGATGTTTTAGCATGCAGGTGAGAAGGGATGAACGCTGTCCCGCAAGCATGAGTGAGCATCGACTTGGCTCCAGTATTCAAAAGACACATAGAAGTTAATACGAGCTGTCAAAGAACAATACAATTAGTTTTCAAAGAAATGGAGAAATAAAGCAGATGGAAGGAACCAAGTACAACAATTCAGTAGCACAGCCTGTACTGGAGTTCCAGCTTCCCAGGTTCGATCCCGACCTATGTGAGCTTTTTTTTCACTCCATTCTCCCTGTTACTGTGTGGGTTTCCTTTGACATTTCCGCTTTGTCCCACAGCCCAAGGATATGCCGTTGGTGCATCAGTTACCCATGATGCATTGCCCCTGGTGAGCCGGCGTATAGGGCTAGCACGGTAGCGTAGTGGTTGGCACAACGTTTTACAGCGCAGGCAACCCGGGTTCAATTCCTGCTGCTGACTGTAAGGAGTTTGTACGTTCTCCCCGTGACAGCGTGGGTTTCCTCCCACAGACCAAAGACGTACTGGTTGGTAGGTTAATTGGTCATTGTAAATTGTCCTGTGACTAGGCAAGGGTTAAATTGGGGGATTGCTGGTCAGTGTGGCTCGAAGGGCTGTTCCACGCTGTATCGCAGTAAATAAATAAATAATCACAGTGCAGGTGGAGGTGGGGTGAGTGAATAAAATGGGGTGCATTGTGGGCCCTCCGTTGGCCGAGGTCAACCGTGCTGGTTGTGTCCGAGCTGTCTATCTGATTTGCAAGCTGGGGCAGTACGATTCGGAGAGCAAGCTGTTGCCCATACAACAGGCTCCCCCTGCCCCCCCTTCCATGCAGCTGATGAACCCAAATGAACTGCAGAGCCCGATACAGTTTGGCACCAGCAACATCGCTCGAGTTGCCAGTCAGCGCTGAACACAGCATTAGTCTGCCTTAGGGACCTCAGCTGCAGATTTTTCCTCAGGGTTTACTGCTCCCGAAGCCTTCCCCCACGAGTGGGCATCGCTGCAAGGATTTGGGAAGCAAAGATAAAGTGGAAGTATTCAGAAGAGTAGTGGAGTCAGTGTTGAAGGCATACAGGCATTCACCAATAAACTGGACAATAATGCACTGCTGAAAAGGCTTAGACCTCAACGGGAAGGATTCCTTTACTGAAAAGACAGAGTTGGACAAAATCACAACAGCAATGGGGTGTGGAATGGAAATTTTACCTTGAACTCCTGCAAGATAAAACAGGAAACAGTTTGGAAATTATTATTCTAAGAACTATGTAAAAGTAAAGGCATCCGTTAGTCTTGCGAGACCATGGATCTGCGCCTGGAAAGTCTTCACTCTCCAGGGGCACAGGCCTGGGCAAGGTTGTATGGAAGACCAGCAGTTGCCCATGCTGCAAGTTTCCCCTCTCCACGACACCAATGTTGTCCAAGGGAAGGGCATTAGGACCCATACAGCTTGGCACCGGTGTCGTCGCAGAATAATGTGTGATTAAGTGCCTTGCTCAAGGACACAACACGTTGCCTCGGCTGGGGCTCGAACTCACGACCTTCAGGTCGCTAGTCCAGTGCCTTAACCACTTAGCCACGTGCCCACACTATGACTTACAAACAAAACAGTAGTTCACCCTAAAACCAACAGCAATCCCCAGGATACAGAAATGACCACATTTACATTCTGTACAATAATATCAATGACAAGAATGTTATTATTGTGGTTACAAAGCTTCATCTTCCTGGAAAATGACCTGTAACGTTCCACACCAGGAAACAGATCAGCACCATTGAATCTCATTTCAGAGAACATTGCAAATGGCCAAGAATGTCACCTTGTCCTGGGTTAGTTCTGAATTCCCATTCCAGTCTGATAGGAAATCCTCAGGTTTACTACTATTTGCTTCCAATAAATACTGTACTTCAAACAAATTACTGCCTTGTGACTGTGATTGAAGTCACTGGGAGACACTGAAACTGGTGATATAGATAGAAGTCTTTATTCCCAAAAAAAAGCAGGAATCATACTGGACACACTCTTGGTAAAGGCTCCCTGACCCAACATTACATCACATTTTATATGTTAAAGAACAAAGGTAACAACAGGACAATTCCCATAGTTACAATGCATTCTTAATGCCGAGAGGTGATGTTACAGCTATATAGGACCCTGGTCACAACACTCTTGGAGTACTGTGCTCAGTTCTGGTCACCTTGCTACAGGAAGGATGTGGAAAATATAGAAAGGGTGCAGAGGAGATTTACAAGGATGTTGCTTGGATTGGGGAGCATGCCTTATGAGAATAGGTTGAGTGAACTTGGCCTTTTCTCTTTGGAGCGACGGAGGATGAGAGGTGACCTGATAGAGGTGTATAAGATGATGAGAGGCATTGATCATGTGGATAGTCAGAGGCTTTTTCCCAGGGCTGAAATGGCTAACAAGAGAGGATGCAGTTTTAAGGTGCTTGGAAGTAGGTACAGAGGAGATGTCAGGGGTAGGTTTTTTACACAGAGAATGCGTAGAATGGGCTGCCAGCCATGGTGGTGGAGGCGGATACAATAGGGTCTTCTAAGATAGGTACATGGAGCTTAGAAAAATAGAGAGCTATGAGTAACCCGAGGTAATTTCTAAAGTAAGTACATGTTTGGCACAGCATTATGGGCCGAAGGGCCTGTATTGCGCTGTAGGTTTTCTATGTTTCTATGTTTCTGTAATGCTTCCTTTGAGTTGCACATAATTTCACACATCTGGATCTTCACACCAACACATCCAGAATGTATTAGGGGGAAGCATGGTAGCGTAGTGGTTAGCATAACGCTTTACAGTACAGGCGACCCAAGTTCAATTCCTGTAAGGAGTTTGTGCGCTCTCCCCCTGACCACGTGGCTTTCCTCCGGGTGCTCCGGTTTCCTCCCACAGTCCAAAGATGTTCCAGTTGGTAGGTTAATTAGTCGTTATATATTGTCCCCTGTGATTAGGCTAGCGTTAAATTGGGGACTTGAAGCGCCAAAAGGGGCTATTTCACATTGTATCACATCAAGTTAAAGTTAAAAAAAAGAGTGATAATCACCTCTGTCCCTCCAGTTGCATCATGCATAGATCCGGTGAAAGTGTGTTTCCTGGTTTGCAATCAACCCCAGTCTGCAGCTCCAGAAGGACCGTTGTTCTGAGGTGTGTTTTGAATTCAGTCTGAATTCCACATTCAAATTTGGAAGACTAGTTGCTGTTGGAATTAATATTTGCTATATACCCTAACTCCAGAATATGCCTGAACAGTAACCATTCCTATGGCCACATCTTTTAGTATTTCTGATTGTCCTATCTCAACAGTACCTTAAGAGCCTTTTTCATGCCATGGACCAATGGGTTTGCGGACCCCAACTTGGGAACACCTGCTTTATCGTGACTGAATCCTAAGAGACCCATGGAAAGCTCATAACACTCAACTACCAAAACGTAATGAATCAATTCTGGTCTATATTTTACGTCGAAATTTCTTGCACAGTTTTATTTAGGTGTTCACCTATCCATCTTCCCACAAACAAATATTGACAATAAATTGTAGCAATACTTTAAAAATTAAATAGCATTAGCCTTTTATTAAGCAGAGTTCTGCTGGTGTAAGTCAATTCACTGAACCTTCAAATGAGCCAAGAAAGTGGTTAGTAAGAGGCAGCTCTACTGTAAGTGGTATCTCAGTGAAGCCAAGTGCCAGTCAGAATAGATAGCACAGATCAGGAGCTGGGAGCCTTGTCCAATTTCTCCTTCCTAACCAGGGAGGGTGATGGGAGCTATTGCTCACGGACCACTACCCAGCTGAGGAATGAGATATTTTAACATTGAACTATTCAGGTAGTGTCATTAACCTCCCAATAGATACAATAACAAGAAAGCAGTTGATTCAGCTAAAGCATTCACTGCTCATGCTCTCAAGTAGGGTATCCAGCTTTAACAAAAATGCCTTCAGGGTGGTGCACAATTAGATTTACATGGTGATCATTTTGTGCAATTAATAAAAATCACACATCTGGGTTTTTTTGTGTAATTTATTTTCTCGCAACAAACACATAAATAAAGAAGACTATGCAATAATTAAACAGTCCATTAATGAGCAGACATGGCCATTAATCAGCTATAACAAAAGCAAATGAGTAATTATGCACAGAATGTATAAAAAGCAGTGAATCAAGAAATAGACACTGGCACTCTCTGTTGCCCATCTGACATGAATGGCAGCTCTGTAGCATGTTCCCAGTGTTGGCTGAGACATCGTCAAACAATAGCTGCTTCTCCACTTAGATCATCAGCCAGAAAGTGAGTGTCCCCAGACACTCGTTCATATGGTATGTGGAAAGATCAGGCCCACAAGAGCAAACTATTCGGTCTTGAGAATTTTTTACAGTCCAGGCCAGCATTTGCAAAACATTTCTTCCTGCAATAAGCAATTGAAAGTCATTTTTTTCTGCTGGAGAGAAATATAATGGCAACTGCTTACAGGTACATTTCAAAGTTCAAAGTTCAAAGTAAATTTATTATCAAAGTACGTATACATCACCATATGCAATCCTAAAGTTCATTTCCGTGTGGGCTTACACAGTAAATCCAGAACCAGAGGGGATAACTTCACTCAACTTCACCTGCCCCATCATTGAAATGTCCCACAACCAATGGACTTACTTTCAAGGACTTTTCATCTCATGTTCTCGATATTTGTCGCTTATTTATCTATTATTAATATTTCTTCTTTTTGTATTTGCACAGTTTGTTGCCTTCTGCACTGTGGCCAAACGACCTAGTCGGGTGATCTTTTATTGATTCTGTTGTGGTTACTATTCTATAGATTTGTTGAGTATGCCCACAAGAAAATGAATCTCAGGGTTGTATGTGGTGATATATACAGGTACTTTGATAATAATTGTTTGATAGTAATTGTTATGTGCAGAAAATAATCTGTGAACTTTGAACTTTGAAATACAAAAGAATTCTTTTTTTTCTTTCTTACAGAAACATGAGATGAAGAGCCCTTGATAGTGAACATTGACCCATGACTTTTGGGAGTGATACACTCTTGTACTTGTGCTACATTTTCTGATTATTATCGCGCAGCAGTGAAGCAGTTAAAGTGATCACATCACTGCATAGCTCAGAGTAGACTATAATGGCTGCCAATGTGAGCAGACCAGGTCCGCGGCACTGAGATGTGGGGCTAAGAGCTGCAGCCCAGTCAGCACAGTGAGTCTGGGCCACTGCTGGGGCCTGGCAGCTCCTGCTCCGCGTGTTGTCAGTCCGTCCGGGTGCCAGAGTGTCCCCCATCCTGTTGCATGTGATGGAAACGCCCCACTCCCCCTCACTGTTTGGCTGCTCATAGTGCTTGTTACTGTAGAGAAACCTCTGGGCTAGGGAGAGGTCTGCATTCCATTAGTGCTCTTACTGCTGGAATGCTCTCTGAATGCTAAATGAGCTACTAGTATATCTACTCTTCTTCCTTCGTACTGGCCTCACTAACCAGCCTCGGATATCAGCCACAAACTTACAGTTCCCCCAGTGCTTGGGGCTTCCCACCAAACCCAGACAAACACCCGACTTGATCCTCGTTAGGTCCACCTCACCACCACGAGGATGTGATTTCAAGCTTCTGTGGCATCTGTTGGCTCAAACGATGAACCAATTTCTTTTTCATCTGTTCATCCGCACAGCTGACTACACTAGCTTGTTCTGCAACACCAGCCCGTTTCCTGTTCCCAGTACGCCCTGATAGATGCTCGGTAAATTAAATCCCTCCCCAGGCACTCAACACAATCAGTGCTAAGATACCTGCTCATTGCCAGAGCAAAGAAAAGAGCTGAAAAAAATAAATGCTGGCTCCACCCATCCTAGTGGTCGCCTATTCACCAAACTGCAATCAGGGAGATGCCACAAGTCCATCACCACCAGGACTACACGTCATCTCCAACGTAGCTATCCAGCTTCCCAACAAAACGCACTCAGGCGTAATATCCCAACTGCCCCTGCGCACACTCCGAGGATTGTGCTGGGTGGCCCCACAAGAGTCGTCATGCTTCCGGTACCAAGGCAGCATGCCCACAACTCATTAACCCTAATTCATATGTCTTTGGAATGTAGGAGGAAACCAGAGCGCTTGGAGGAAACCCTTGCAGTCATGTGGAGAACCTAACCAACTTCTTGCGGACAGTGGTAGGAACTGGACCCCATCTGGAGCTTTAATAGTGCTACGCTAACCACTATGATACCACTCAACTCAAATACCATTTCTATTGTAAATGCTCCTGTGAAAGGTTTTCCACAATCTGCTCAATAAAAGGTGCTGAGGTCGATCTTTCATTGAACCTGTTATAGTTACTATTCTATAGACTTGATAATTATACCCGCAGGAAAATGAATGTTAGGGTTGTATGGTGACATATACTGTATATACATTGATAATAAAATTTACTTTGAACTTTGAACTTTGAAATGCAAGTTGTTATAGCTAGATTAGGTCCAAGTGTCTCAGTCCTCTCTAGGTGATGTCATGATGGACTGCTTGAAGCACGGCCAGACAAAAATGCAGGGGAAAGGTAGAGAATTCGGGTAAGTTCGCCCATGAACTGAAACTATTAAAAACAGGCAAATAGACTGGAGTAATTTAACACAGGGTTGCTTCCAGCTTCATTAAAAGCAGTAAGGTAATTGTTCAACTTTAACACTGTGATAAAGGCTTCTCAGTAAAATCAATAACCTGAAGAGGGAACAAAGTGAATAGCCATGGATAAATTACCCTTACTAATGACCAGTAAAGCTGCTGGATGAATGTGAAAGACCTTTATCAGGAAATTTTAAAATACCTGCAGCAAGAATTATTTCCCCAAAGATTACAGTTTTCTGGTGGTGCATAAAAACTAACTAGCAGCAATTTAAAAATCTCCTGATATCATGTTTGTTTCCCAAGAATGCCGATGAAATACTCGTCTGCTCTTGAACCATCTGAGGGCATCCACCACCAATCCAAGGACATATTGACTATTATTAAATATGTACAAAAAAAACACTTTATCTCTGCAAAAATATGGCACTTTGGTAAATAATGAAAATTTGACTCAGGGGCAAAGCTGCCGCACTGAAAAATTACTGTGTGCTTGTCTGATCTTTCACTCAGTCCTCCAAGCCTTTGATCATCTGTTCAGGTGAACTGGGGACGATTAATTAAAACCTTTTCCCTGACCCCTCAGCAGGTCTGGAGCCTGTGGCTTTCTGAACCAGGCCTGGTGGTGTGCACACTCTGACGGTGCCCTATGAGGAATAATATAAACATCCTATCCAAGTAAGAACATCTTTTCCACGCTTTTGTGAATAGCAGCCCACCCAAGGATAGAATCTTCCTTCCCAACTGCCTGCAGCCTTGCATTATATAGCAGTTATCACATTCACCCCAAATGTGAAAGGTTCCCAGATGAATCCTGGGTAGAAGAGAAATTGGCGCAGCAGTTAACACTGCTGCCTCACGGCCCCAGAGATCGGGGTCTGATCCTGACCCTAATGCTGTCTGTGCGGAATTTGCATGTTCTCTCCTTGTCTGCTTGGACTTCCTCCTTCAACACAGATAAGTTAAGGCTGTTACTCAGAGCCCAGTCCCTCCTTACCCTATGGTTGCAGGACCCTAGAGTGTGCACTTTTCCAACTAGGCCTTTGTAGTGACTGCACCAAGCCTCACTGGGTCTCTCTGCACATAATCCTGAACTTTGGAATGTGTCAGCAGGCAACGCTTGTTTATGGATGTCCTCTTACTCTGGACAAACAAGTTCTGGGCAGTCCATAAGTGACAGTCAGACTGCAGGGGGCAATGATCAGGGAAGCACAGGTGTGTGTTGCTGCATCTGACTGCGAATTCTTGGGACAATGCTCCATATGTGGGTTATGATCGAAGAAAAAAATGGCTGGAGTCACTTAGCTTTTTAGTGCAAGAGTGTTTATTAGGCGCATCAAAAATCAAACATACAAAAATTAGCAAAAACAGTGAAAAGAAAACTACCAATATTTACAATAAGATATCTACCAGAAACACAAAATAGCTCCATACTTTGTCCAGTGTGAATTCCTAGCAGTCCGATCTCTCTTTTACTGAGGGCAAAGAGCTCCTTTTTATTTGGCACTAGGGCGTACCATCTTGAATTACTCACATAGTATGTCAGTGATTTGGACGATGGGATTGATGGATTTGTGGAGGAGCGGGTAGTGTTGAGGAAACAGAGATCCTGCAGAGAGACTTAGATAGTTTAGGGGAATGGGCAAAGAAGTGGCAAATGAAATACAATATTGGAAAGTGTATGGTCATGCACTTTGGTGGAAGAAATAGATGGGCAGACTATTATTTAGATGGGGAGAGAATTCAAAATGCAGAGATACAAAGGGACTTGAGAGTCCTTGTGCAAGATACCCTAAAGGTTAACCTCCAGGCTGAGTTGGTGGTGAAAAAGGCAAATGCAATGATGGTATTCATTTCTAGAGGTATAGAATATCAGAGCAGGGATGTGATGTTGAGACTCTATAAGGCATTCGTGAGACCACACTTGGAGTATTGTGTGCAGTTTTGGACTCCTTATTTTACTGACATTGGAGAGGGCTCAGAGAAGATTCACAAGAATGATTCCAGGAATGAAAAGGTTACCACATGAGGAACGTCTGGCAGCTCTTGGGCTGTATTCCCTGGAGTTCAGGAGAATGAGGGGGGATCTCATAGAAGCATTCCGAATGTTAAAAGGCCTGAACAGACTAGATATGGCAAAGTTTTTTCCCATGGTAGGGGAGTCTAGGACAAGAGGACACAAATTTAGGATTGAAGGACGTCCATTTAGAACAGAGATGCGGAGAAATTACTTTAGTCAAAAGGTGGTAAATCTGTGGAATTTGTTGCCACGAGCGGCTGTGGAGGCCAAGTTATTGAGTGCATTTAAGGCAGAGATGGATAGGTTCTTGATTAGCAAGGGCATCAAAGGGTATGGGGAGAAGGCAGGGGAGTGGGGATGACTGGAAGAATTGGATCAGCCCATGATTAAATGGTGGAGCAGACACGATGGGCCGAATGGCCTATTTCTGCTCCTCTATCTTATGGTCTTATAGTTAACTTAAGACCACACCTGAATTAGAAAATGATGCACCCCATAATGTAGTTACAATTGTATTACAAAATAAACAGAAGTAGCTATCTTAAATACCAGATACAAGCAAAATTTAGACATTTTCGTATCCCCAATACTACAGAACTGAAATATTCCGCCGTGTATGGTGGGAAAGGCACCATAAGGCCAATCTGAGTGCAATGGGTTTAGGATCCGTTAAGACAATATGCCGGGGAAGACACTCTGTGTGAACTCAGCACAGCAACAGTGTGTGTGTGTGTGTGTGTGTGTGTGTGTGTAAATACGCTTGTGAAAGGAGTGTATTTACCGAGTGCTCTCCCTCACAGACATGAAGGGGAAGTTCACTTGGCCTCAACTCCTCAACTAGATGTGTTGCCCAGGTTCTTCATCTTCAGGGGTGCTGAAGTTGGCACATTCCACTCCATCCATCGGGAGCCTGAAGACCAGAATCATGTTTTTCATTACTGACATATGCCATGAAATTTGTTGTCTTGTGGCAGCCATATAGTGCAAACCATAAAAATTACTGAAAGTTTCACAAAATAAATAAATCGTGTAAGAACGGAATAGTGAAATAGAATTCATGGGTTCATGGACCGTTCAGAAATCTCTAACGGAGGGGCAGAAGCTGTCCTTAAAATGCTGTGTGTGGGCTCTTGTACCTCTTCCCTGTTGGTAGTAACGAGAAGAGGGTCATCATCATCGTTATGTGCCGTGTTGAGTGACATAAGCGATCACAGTCTATAGCCATCTTTGTTCTTGGTGAATTTTTCTACAGAAGTGATTTGCCATTGCCTTCTTCTGGGCAGTGTCTTTACAAGACAGGTGACCCCAGCCATCATCAATACTCTTCAGAGATCGTCTGCCTGGCGTCAGTGGTCGCGTAACCAGGACTTGTGATATGCACTGGCTGTTCATATGACAGTCCACCACCTGCTCTCATGGCTTCACGTGACCCTGATCGGCGGGGGGGGGGGGGGCGCGCTGAGTAGGTGCTACACCTTGCCCAAGGGTGAGCTGCAGGCTAACAAAGGGAGGGAGTGCCTTACAGCCCCTTTGGTAGAGAGGTATCTCCACCCCATCAACCAGTCCTAGATGGTAAGGGTCTTTAATGATGGATGATGCCTTCTTGAGGCATCGCCTTTTGAAGAAGTCATTGATGTTGGGGAAGGCTATGCCCGTGATGGAGCCCGATGAGTCCACAGCATTCTGCAGTCTATTTCGACACATTGGGTCCTCCATTCCTCCAGAATGCTCTCCACCAGAAAACTGTACAAATCTGCTAGTGTCCTTGGTGTCATACCAAATCTCTTCCAACTCTTTACAAAGTACAGCCACTTGCATGCCCGCATCAATGTACTGGGCCCAGGATAAATCCTCTGAGATGTTGACACCCCAGAATACACCTTTTGCTATTTGACCTACCAGATCGTTCAGCAGCATCAATGAATATGGTGAAATCGTTGACCAGATCAGCTTCAGTAATAGTGGGAGATGCTGGAATCCAGCCAGACGTTCTTTCTTCAGAACCAAGACTTGTACATTGATGAGTCAAAGCACAACGTTTTTTATATATTATGCACTTAAAGTTAAAGAATGACAGAGTTGCTTTCTTGCCTAAGGGTTTTCTTTTACTGCAATCGACATCATCACCAGCTTCTTCTGAAGAGTTGAGGACTGGGTTAGACGCACCACGGTTACACTAAGTGATAGGGCAGCCTTGGGGAGTGGAGTGCTCTTACTTTGGGTATTTTACATGAGTGAATAAATGAAACTTAGAAGACTGTGATTCCAACACAATTCATGATACAACCCACACAAAACAAAAACTGATTTTATCATACAGCACAGAAACAGACCCACCCTGTCCGCAATGACCACCCAGCATCTATTATACAAATCCTATTTACCAGCATACGGTCCATAGACTTCTATGCCTTGAAAATTCGAGTGTTTCTCCAGATAGTTCTTAAGAATTGGGTAAGTGTCTGCCTCTGCCACCCTCTCAGCAGTGCATTCCAAAGCAACACATACTAAATGCTGGAGGGAATCAGCAGGTCAGGCAGCATCTATTGAAATGAAGAGATGGATAATGTTTTGGAGCAAGACCCTTCTTCAGGTACATTCCAACCTCCAAGTAACTCTAGCTGAAAAAAAAAAATCCTTATATTCCCCCTCTACACCCTCTGCTTACAGACACCCCTGCTATGGGAGAAAGTTTACCACTTCCTATCCTATCTGCGCCTCTGATATTCCTGTACACAACCATTCATTACCCTCTCCCTTTTTCACTCCAAGGACAAGAAGCCCAGCCTATCCAGTATCTCCTCAGCGCCAACATACTCTAATCCAGAGAAAGTCCTGATGGATCAGCTTTGCACCCTCTCCAAAGGAATAACATCCTTGCTATTCTGAGACCAAAGCTGTACACATTATCCTTAATGTGGCCTCACCAATATTTTATAAACCTATACGATAACTTCTCTGCTGTTATATTCTATGCTCTGGATAAGGAGAACTAGCATCCTAAATGCTTCTTGACCTCCTATCTAACTGTCGCCATTAATAGGCAGCAATGGTTCTGAGCTGTACAGGCCCCTTCATTGATTGATTAATTGCTACAGTGTGGTAACGTGTTATCTAATTGCACCCATGACACCAATTAACCTACTAACCTGTACAACTTTGGAACATGGGAGGAAAGTGGAGCACCTGGAAGAAACCCAAGTGGTCACAGAGAGAACGTATAATCTCCTTACATTGTTGTTGCTGTTTCTCTTCACACCTTGCAGCACGTTGGGCGGCATTTTTGCCGTTTCCGTAGCATTTGACTGTGTTTTACGAGGCCGAGTTGCTAGCTTGATGCTCAGCCCAGCGAGGTTGGAGAGCGTGGAAGGAGCCGGCCGGATTCGAACCCGGGACCACTCTCCTCGAAGTCCGGTGCTGATGCCACTACACCATCGGCCAATTACACCCACGAGACCAATTAATCTACTAACCTGTACGTCTTTGGAATGTGGGAGGAAACTGGAACACACGGAGGAAACCCATGTAGCCACGGGGAGAACATACAATCTTCTTACATACAGCGGTGGAATTGAATTTGGGTAGCTATGCTATTTCCCCACACTTGATCTCCAATCAACTTTACTGCATTAGGAGAATTCGTGTTTAGTGTAATGTAGCAGAATCCTTCTCTATGTTCCGATAATCTGGGGAAAAAACTGTTAAAAATAAAGTGAAACCACTTTATTTTGAAGAAAAATGAATCTATTTGTCAGCACATTGGGATTATATGTGTCAACAATATAAGTCCAATCTGTGAGCCCAGCCTCCAGCAGGACCTTGTAGCATTATCCAGACACCACTAGGGTCTGGCACAAGTCCACCGTGTCAAGTTATTTACACCCTGACGCTTTTAGCAAAATTTGATCATACAGGATGAGGCAGCATTGAAACCAATGCAAATGGAAAATCTCAACCTTGGGGCTTTACCGGCTGAAAACACTTGCTTAATAGTACACTCAATGGCCAGAACAAAGCGACCAGGAACACTACAGTCATCAAAACACAAATGACACATCTGTAAATTTGGACACCTGAAGCTGATTCTCAATAAGAGAAATGTGATTTTTATTTACAGATATTTGTGCAAGGATGTATAGAATAAATGGAGACAAGGTATCTTTTGAATTGGACAAAGATTTCCTATCAACAGAGAGGCTCCTATTACATACAGTATATGCAAGCATGTACCCAGTTAGTTATAGAACATAGAACATAGAACATAGAATAGTACCGCACAGTACAGGCCTTTCAACCCACAATGTTGTACCGACCCTCAAACCCTACCTCCCATATAAGCCCCCACCTTAAATTCCTCCATATACCTGTCTAGTAGTCTCTTAAACCTCACTAGTGTATCTGCCTCCACCACTGACTCAGGCAGTGCATTCCACGCACCAACCACTCTCTGAGTGAAAAACCTTCCTCTAATATCCCCCTTGAACTTCCCACCCCTTACCTTAAAGCCATGTCCTCTTGTATTGAGCAGTGGTGCCCTGGGGAAGAGGCGCTGGCTATCCACTCTATCTATTCCTCTTATTATCTTGTACACCTCTATCATGTCTCCTCTCATCCTCCTTCTCTCCAAAGAGTAAAGCCCTAGCTCCCTTAATCTCTGATTATAATGCATACTCTCTAAACCAGGCAGCATCCTGGTAAATCTCCTCTGTACCCTTTCCAATGCTTCCACATCCTTCCTAGAGTGAGGTGACACTCTACAAGTGTTGGGTCTTAATAAGATTACCCAATTTAACTATTGGGCCATGTTCCAAATAATTAATTGTCACATGACAGTGAAAAACAGGGAATAATTACCTGGGAATATCATCTAGCCTAATGTTTCAGAGCAGTGGTGGGAGAGTACTGCAGTGCCAGATATACTGCTCTTCAAAGTCTTCAACCAACCCTCCAAGGATATGTGATCTTATTCTGGAGGACAGTACATATTCCACAGATTATTCAAAAACAGGTGGAATGTTTACCAGGATTCTGCCAATGATCAATTCTCAGTCCCACATATTCAAACAAATGGCACCGCTTCATGTCTTCGCTTTCGGTGAGATCCTCCTATACACCAAATAGTTGCTACCTGTCTACATGTACGTTACAGCAGCAAAAAAAAAACTCTTCAATGTAATTTATTGCAAGTGAAATTACTTCAGGTATCTTGGAGATGTGATAAGTCATTATATAAACTGTGTTTTTGTTGCTAAATGGACATCTTTTTAATCATCACATTTCCAGAAAGATTAAGAAAATTCTTAGGTTTATCAATTTATGCCTGTAGGAGCCATGTATCTATTTTCTGTCTGATTTTATTTTGTGTTGCACATTTATTATGGGTTTCGGTAACTTGTCACATGGGTTGGGGTGTGGTAGGAGCAAATAAGCATAGTCACATATTCACACTTTGTCTTAGCTAGTTTAGTGTATTTGAGAGGGAGTGAGCCAGGGGTAATATTTATTTGTTGGCTGTTTAATTATGCTAATTTGAACACTAATTACTCTTATTTTGTTATATTGCTAATATAGTTTCATTAGTTTTATATTGCTATAATATTGTTTGTCTTTGCTGGATTCATAATAAAGAATCGAATGCAACACACACAAAATGCTGGAGGAACTCAGCAGGCCAGGCAGCATCTATGGAAAAGAGTACAGTTGACGTTTCAGGCCAAGACACTTCATTGGGACTTTGAGTTGTTTGGATTTCCAGCATCTGCAGATTTTCTCTTGTCAAGGATCGAATGTACTTGTCTTGACTTGGAACTCGGTTATTTGGAAGCGCTTCGGACTGTGTCAATTCCCATACTCAGTCTCTCAGCAGTTTAGGTTTGTTTTTATGTCACCGCTACAATGTCCATCTGTAACACTGAAAGTGATGGAATCAGGAATGTTTATCCACTTTTTACAAAGCTTTAATTATACAATCAGGATAGATTCCAGATTTTATTATTTTATTTATTTATTGAGATACAGTGCAGAATAAGCCCTTCCGGCCCTTCGAACCATGCCATCCAGCAATCCCCCAATTTTATCCTCACTTAATCTCAAAACAATCTACAACGACCAATTAACCTACCAGCCAGTATGTCTTTGGACGGTGGGAGGAAACTGGAGCATTTAATATCTTTTCCAGTATACAAGTGCAAAGGAGAATGAAATTATTTTTACTTTGGATCCAATGCAGGAAAAAAACACAAAAGATAAAGAACACATTAATAATAAAAACACAATAAAGATAAATACATAAAATAGCTTATATACATAATTGATTATACATCCATAAAGTGATGCTAGCCACAGGAGTGCCTGTACATAAGGTGACTGACAGGAAATGATAAAGTAGTGGTGGTTATGGGTGTGGAGGGGTGGGTTAGTGGGTGGAGGTGTTGATCAGCCTTACTGCTTGGGGAAAGTAACTGTTATTGAGTCTTGTGGCCCTGCCGTGGATACTACATAACCTCCTTCCATCCATCATTAAGGACCCTCATCACTTAGAACATACCCTCCTCTCATTGCTACCATCAAGGAGAAAGTACAGGAGCACAAAGACACACGCTCAACATTTCAGGAACAGCTTTGTCCCCTCTGCCACCAGATTTCTGAATGGACAATGAACCCATGAACACGACCTATTTTATTTTTGCTCTCTTTTTTGCACTACTTACTTAATTAATGTATATATATATATGATTGTATTAATTTATTATTGTATTTTATAGTTTTTAATTATTATTTATTGCTGCTGCAAAACAAACAAAAATAATCTCCACATATGCCAGTGATATTAAACCTGATTCTGATTCTGAATTCCGATTCCTCACTGATGGGAGAGGGATGAACACTCGATAAGCAGGGTTGGGTGGGTGGATGGATGGAATCCTTCATGATGTTATCAGCCCTTTTCTGGCACCTTTCTGTATATATGTTCTTGATGGAGGGCAGACTTCTATGATTGAAATTTGACCTAGTAATTGCCTCAACAAAAAGCTACTTACATATTGTTAGTATCCAGTAATGTTAAGGAACAACAAATAATAAATATACTCCTAAATAATAGTGAAAGTTACCAACTAGTTACTAATCATAAATTTAGCCAGATAAGCCTTCCACCTGTATCTTAGTGTTAGCTAGATCTATGTAGTCAGGTCAATATTTAGAGACTCTTTCCTATGAGTGGATTTGTTATCCAAAAATATTGTGACATTTCTAAAATGTAGATTTCTTCAAGAAAACAATTCAAGGACATAATACCATTTAGAAACTATTTTTGTTTTTGTTTAATTTATTTAGTAGATGTGTGCTACTCTGGTGGGTGGCTAGGTGGAGATAGGTCTCTACCAAAGGAGGTGTAAGGCGCTCCTTCCCTCCACTAGCCTGCAGGTCACTCTTGGGCAAGGAGTAGCACCTGCTTAGCCCTCCCCGCCCCAATCAAAGTCATGAGAAACCATGGGAGCAGGTGGTGGATGGTCGTATGAGCAGCTGGTGCACATCACAAGTCCTGGTTATGCGACCATTGACGCCAGGCAGACAATCTCAGAATGGTATTGATAATGGCCTGGGTCACTAGTCTTGTAAAGACACTGCTCAGAAGAAGGAGATGGCAAACCACTTCTGTAGAAAAACTTGCCATGAACAATATGGTCATGGAAAGACCATGATCGCCTACATTATACGACATGGCACATAATGACCGAACAAATGTGCTTCCCTGGGAAAACTATCATTTATTACCCATAAGAAGGTAATGTTGAGATCCCTTCTTGAGATTGGACGAAGCATCTTCCATATTGTGATCCACTGATAATGAGAGAACTCCATGTACGCGTATTCATTTGTGGGAGAGAAAACATTTTCAACTATATTAACATATTTTAAAGAACATTTAATAGCATGAACAATGGTGTGGCCCTGTTGAACCAGCTACTGCCCTTTCTCATCTGTCAGCTATTATTCCCCAGTGAGAACTGCAGAGTGAGTGCAGATGACCCAGAAGGTGGGTTGACTCTGTTTCAATCTCTGGGCGGGGAAGGCATGATCCTTACTTCAGCTTGGGGGCTGGTCTCCCCAGCCCACAGCAACTGCTCCTCACCTGAAGGATAAAGTGACTCTATCAAGCCCGCTCTGGGATGGTCATTGACCTCTGATCAAATTGACAAACAGCCATTCACCAATTCCACCACTCACTGGATCCCTGGATCAACATATTGGTGCTATAAAGCAGGCAAGACAGTGGTTATATTTCATTAGGAGTGTGAAGAGATTTGGTATGTCACCAAATACACTTGCAAATTTCTATAGATGTACCATAGGTAGCATTCTAGCCACATCACTGGCTGGTATTGGGGGGCTGCTGCACAGGATCACAAGATCACAAGACAAAAGAGCAGATGTAGGCCATTCGGTCCATCGAGTCTGCTCTGCCACTCCACCTTGAGCTAAACTATCCTCCCATCTAGTTCCAATTTCTGACTTTTTCCCCATATTCCTTGATACCCTGACTAATTAGATACCTATCAATCTCTTCCTTAAACACCCTCAATAATCGGGCCTCCACAGCTGTATATGGCAACGAATTCCATAAATCCACGACCCTCTGGCTGAAAAAAATTTCTCCTCATCTCTGTTTTAAATGAGTACCCTCTAATTCTAAGACTTTGGCCTCTTGTCCTGGACTCACCCACCAAGGGAAACAGCCTTTCCACATCTACTCTGTCCAACCCTTTCAACATTCGAAATGTTTCTATGAGATCCCCTCTCATTCTTCTATACTCTAACGAATACAGTCCAAGAGCCGACAAACGCTCTTCATATGTTAGCCCCTGCATTCCAGGAACATCCTCGTAAATCTTCTCTGAACTCTCTCCGACATCAGAACGTCCCTTCTAAGATAGGGGGCCCAAAACTGCATGCTGTATTCCAAATGAGGTCTCACCAGTGCCCCATAGAGCCTCATCAACACCTCATTACTCTTATACATTATTCCTCTTTAAATGAATGCCAACTAGCATTCGCTTTTCTTACTGCCGATCCAACCTGGTGGTTAATCTTTAGGGTATCCTGCACGAGGACCCCCCAAGACCCTTTGCACTTCCGATTTTTGAATTTTCTCCGCATCTAAATAATAATCTGCCCAATTATTTCTTCTTCCAAAATGTATAACCGTACATTTCTCAACATTGTATCTCACCTGCCATTTCTTTGCCTACTCTCCTAAACTGACCAAGTCTCTCTGCAACCTTTCCGTTTCTTCAACACTTCCTGCTCCTCCACCTATCTTGGTGTCATTCGCAAACTTAGCCACAAAACCATTTAATCCATAATCTAACTCATCGATATGCATTGTAAAAAGTAGCGGCCCCAACACCGACCCCTGCGGAACACCACTAGTAACCGGCAACCAATCAGAATAGGATCCCTTTATTCCCACCCTTTGCTTTCTGCCTATCAGCCAATGTTCCACCCATTCCAATATCTTTCCTGTAATTCCATGGGGTCTCATCTTATTAAGCAGCCTCTTAAGCGGCACTTTATCGAAGGCCTTTTGAAAATCCAAATACAGGTGTCCCCGGCTTTTCGAACGTTCGCTTTATGAAACCTCACTGTTATGAAAGACCTACATTAGTTCCCTGTTTTCGCTAACAGAAGGTGTTTTCACTGTTACGAAAAAAGGCAGCCCGCAATAAAAGGCAGCGCACGCCCCGAGCAGCTGCTCTCCCCCGGATTCGGAAAGGCAATCTCACCGGCATTGCTTAAACATGTGCCTGTGAGCAGCTGTTAGCAAGATGAGTTCTAAGGTATTGGAAAAGCCTAAAAGAACTCGTAAGGGTGTTACACTTAGCGTAAAACTGGACATAATTAAGCTTTCCCATCATGGTGAATGAAGTAAGGACAAAGTGAGTTTGGCTTATGGAAGTTGACGAAGATGATGTTGAAGAGGTTTTGGCATCCCATGACCAAGAACTGATAGATGAAGAGCTGATGCAATTGGAAGAGGAAAGAATAACAATCAAAACCGAATGAGTAATGATAAAGTACAACTTTAATTTTGAAAGGGTATGTCGGTTTAGGGCATATTTGCAGGATGGTTTGAGTCCTTACAAAGAACTGTATGATCTAAAAATGCGCGAGGCTAAGCAGTCAAGCAAGCCTTCCACATCAGCCACAGCAGACGACGAACCTCGACCTTCGACATCGAGATGGGCAGCCATAGGAGAAGATGAGCCGCCTGCTCTAATGGAAACAGACGACGAGATGACATCCCAGTGTCCCACCACCCCAACCCCCGGGCCAGGGACAGATAACGATTTGCAGAGAATGCAGTGGTAGCCGGGAGGCACACAGCACATCTTTAAGAAAAAAGCCGAAATAAACATGCTAATTAATTAGGTGCTGCCTGGCACGTAATTGTCGGCCCAGATCAGAGGTGATGTAGTATCCAGGACATCTTCAGGGGGTGATACTTCAAAAAGGCGGCGTCCATCATTAAGGACCCCCACCACCCAAGACATGCCCTCTTCTCATTGCTACCATCAGAGAGCAGATACAGAAGCCTGAAGGCACTCACTCGGTGATTCAAGAACAGCATCTTCCCCTCTGCCATCCGATTTCTGAATGCACATTGAACCCACAAACACCACCTCACTACCTTTTTTCTGCAGTACTTATTTAATTTAACTATTTATATTCATACTGTAATTCACAGGTTTTTTCATCTATTATTATGTATGGCATTGTACTGCTGCCACAAATTTAACAAATTTCACGACATACGCTGACGATATTAAACCTGATTTTGGGTCTCTTCTTTCCAGACTGGGAATCCACGTGACAGATACAGAGAGACAGGAGGGAGTGAACAAGGTGGCACGCAGCACAGATAATCTGGCCAAAAGAATCTGTAAATTGTATTACATAAATTATATTTTTAAATCACCTGCTAATTTGGATTATCTCAAGAACGATTAAACGACAATAATTAAAAAGGTAAAAGATACACTTTCAAATGGACTGAAGCAATTGCATTTACCTCACAATCATAACGATCTGCTTAATTGTGCAAGTATTTCTGCTCCCTGTCATAACTCTCTTATTCTCAGTTGTATACATGCCCATTCTGTGACATCCCTTCAGAACTCTGTGCTAGAGACCCAAACTACAGGGAAAAAAATGCTTTTAGCGATAAGTGAATTAATGCAAACAGTAGGTCACAACTGATCAATAGACCATGCTCTAAAAATTGGTTTCTTTCATCAAAAAGATCTACAGTGAATAATCTAAAAGAAAACTTACTAGCTCTTGAGTTCCAAAAGTGTGGAATAGGAAGGAGAGCTTTCATCAAAATAATTTCAAAATCAGTATAAAAGCGGAAAGAAAATCCTTTTTTTTTTGTCATTTCATCCCTGGGAGTTTGAGTTTACAAAAACGCAGCACAGGCTGAACACAGCTCCCAGTTAATTATCTGCCAACACTGTTTATCTTTTCCGTTGTGTTATTTTAATTAATGTCGATTTCCTCCAAGCGAAGCAGCTGTCGTGTAAATAGTGAAATCATGCCATCCTTTCCATGTTCTGGAACTCCTGAGAAGGGACGATTCATAGCCTTTATTTTGCTTCCCTGATGTACGCCGGGGGGGGGGGGGGGGGGTCAGATCTCCTCCACCTATCCACTCACTCACAGCACTCACTGACATCCCAGAAACAGAACAACATTACACTTGCTTTTCTAAAAGGAAAAAAACTGATTTTGTAATTTTATTTAATAGACAAGGAGAGAGATTCATTTCAAAACCCCATTCTCAGTTTAGATCAACTCCCAGGAGGCTGGAGAAGACCGTTCTTTCATTATGTGCCGTGTCGTCTGACGTGGGCAATCCTGGTTTTTCCATGATTATGATTGTTCTTGGCAAATTTTCCTACAGAAGTGATTTGTCAGTGTCTCTTCAAGCTGGATGACCCCAGCCGTTATCAATACTCTTCAGAGATTGTCTGCCTGGCATCAGTGGTCACATAACCAGGACTTGTGATCTGCACCAGCTGCTCATATGACCATCCACCACCTGCTCCCATGGCTCCATGTGACCCTGATCGGGGGCTAAGCAGGTGCTACACCTTGCCCAAGGGTGACCTGCATGCTGGCGGAGGGTAGGAGCACTTTACACCTCCTTTTGTAGAGACGTATCTCCACCCTGCCACCCAGATTATGTAGATATACATAAAAATATTAAATTTAAAAAGTCATCTTCAAGAACATTGCTCCTTCTCCAGTTTTGTAGGTTCCAAAGTGGCTGATGGAGGCAATCTGGAAACTGAGAACATTACTGCAAGTGGGGGAGGAGGTTTTTAAACAGCTGGGGAATGGGTCAGTATGTTTCTTCTGTTGTTTATACTGGGTGTCCATGTGCTTCTAATGAATAGATTTGTGATTCTTAATGCCATCCTGAGAGATACTTCTTCATTTTAAGGGGGTGGGCCAGGGATTCCCATGAAGCCTTTTTCTGGGAAGTTATGAAAACACCTTTGAATTGTTTCCTCTGTGCACCTGGTAATCTCTTGCTCTGAATAGAGTGTCTGCTTCAGCTGCCTGGCTTCAGGTGACGTGGCCTGCCCTTTGGAGCAAAGAGCCATCAGTGCTGGGGATATTGGCCTGGGAGAGGACACGGGCATTGATTCCCGAGATATGGAGGATCTTACTGATGTATCTCTCTGGTGCTTTGAAGGGACTCCTGTTTATAGTCCATGTCAGAAGCCAGATCACTGCAGCTGGGTAGATCATTAGCTCGGTGTTGAGTCTGACTTTTTGGTCATCAGATATTCTCTTCCTTATCCAGAGGCCTAGACAGAGTAGATGTGGAAAGGATGTTTCCCATGGTGGGGGAGTCTAGGACAAGAGGGCACAGCCTCAGGATGGAGGGGCGTTCATTTAAAACAGAGACGTGGAGAAATTTCTTTAGCCAGAGGGTGGTGAATTTGTGGAATCGGTTACCACAGGCAGCTGTGAAGGCCAAGTCGTTGGCTGTATTTAAGGCAGAGCTTGATAGGTTCTTGACTGGAAATGGCATCAAAGGTTACAGGGAAAGGCTGGGGAGTGGGGCTGAGGAGGGGAAAAAAAGGATCAGCCATGATTGAATGGCTGAGCAGACTCAATGGGCCAAATGGCCTAATTCTGCTTCTGGGAATGAGACGGTTAACATATGAGGAATGTTTGTCTGCTCTTGGACTGTATTCCTTGGAGCTTAGAAGAATGAGGGGGGACCTCATAGAAACATTTTGAATGTTGGAAGGCATGGACAGAGTGGATGTGGCAAAGTTGTTTCCCATGATGGGGGAGTCTAGTACGAGAGGGCATGACTTAAGGATTGAAGGGCGCCCATTCAGAACAGAATTTTTTTTAGGCAGAGGGTGGTGAATCTATGGAATTTGTTGCCACGGGCGGCAGTGGAGGCCAAGTCATTGGGTGTATTTAAGGCAGAGATTAATAGGTATCTGAGTAGCCAGGACATCAAAGGTTATGGTGAGAAGGCGGGGGAGTGGGATTAAATGGGAGAATGGATCAGCTCATGATAAAATGGCGGAGCAGACTTGATGGGCCATATGGCTCACTTCTGCTCCTTTGTCTTATGGTCTTATGTCTTATGGTCTTATACAGCCACACTGAAGGCAATGGTGAATTTGACTGAGAGGTGTTTCCTCATATGTGAAGTAGCTCACATTATGCAGTGTGTTGTCACATACCTTCATTATTTTGCTGAGGTGTTGTACAAAGGAGGCAGCCTTTGTTCTGTGGATGTTTAGGGTATGGCTCACTTATTTGTGTGAGTTAACCTGGAGCTCAGCTTCTGAACATGGACATGTGCAAGATTTGTCCGAGTCCTCCTGCTTGAAGGGTGACCCTGACTGAGAGTGGGGGGCGATTCACATTGAAGATTTTACTATTTGTCACGTAAACGGCCCCATTCTCATGGGAAACAAGTTGGAAGTGAGGTACGGCATTGCAGGAAGAGGGACTGAGGAAGGTACAGCTTTTGTGTGAAGGTACAGGCTTGCTTGACATCAGTCAGCACCAACATTTGTTGTGTTGGGTACTTCCTTATGATTATTGCTCACTTACTACCAAGTTGGAGATTTAACATGGAGAGAAATTTCTACAGCCAGCTAAATTTTGGATAAGATGTAGCACAAACCTTCTCAATTGATGGAGTCAAAGGCTGTTATGAGGTTTAATAGACCTTGTAAAATGGTTGATGCAACTCTTTGGATTACTCTTGGAGTTGGCATGTCCAATGTGCCTGAAAGTGTATAGAATTCACTCCGCCATTCAGGGACAACCCTTCAGCCTCTAGGAGAGGGTAGTTGAGAAGGGCCCTTGCAATGACGTTTCCCTGTTACAGAGCACAAGGAGACCTCTCTATAGATACTACCATTGAATGGTCTCCTGCCTTGATGGTAATCATGAATACAGCATTCCTGAGGCATGTCCTCTTCCCAAATGTAGGAAGTAAGGTTGTGAAGTTGCGGTTGAATCTCCTCCAAGAAAACAGACCAGATCAGTGGAGTTAACAGAATGGATTAGGTAGTACCACTGCTACTTAACACAGCACAGGTGATGTGGCCATCCTTGCAGCTCAGACTATTCTAACCACGCCGAAACCTGGATGAGTGGAGTATCACCGGGAAGTCTTGCGTCAATTTCTCTGATGTAAAAGGAGTTCTGGTTATGACAAGATCATGCTCCAACATTGATGCCAGTAGAATGACTGCACCAGATTTCCCTTTCCTCGCTGCCCTTGCCAGCTGTGCAATGCCAGAGGGTTGCAGCTTTTCTGAGCCCGGCAGTAAAGTTGCCCAGGAGGATCAGTTTGTTTTCCTCTGAGAATAGGGCCAAGGTGGCGAAGCATAAGTCCTCCTTGGCCACTCTGTAGCTTCCAGAATATACACTGATGAGGATTCAGCATTGGGGCGTGTATTATATTTAATAACTACTTAAATATGAGTCCCCTCCAAGAGGACCACAATCTTGTCGTTGGGTTTGTGTGCCTATGACTCGGAGATTTATGTTGGCTGGCGTCTGGGCTTTATACTTTGGCTCTTGGTAGGGTCACCAGACAGGTCAAAGGGTAAAGTCAGATTAATAGTGGTCCACAGGTCCTCCAGGTGTGGGAGTTCAGCTCAGGGCTAACAACGCTGACTGGTCAAGCAAAACTGTAATGGAAACAGCAATGAAAATTCCTTCTACATCTCAGTGCAACGGGATTGCTGAGTCGCCACCCAGGACTTGCAAGACCGACAGCAGTGAAAACTGAGTGGAAGCTCCTGACATAATGAAGGAAACTCTGAACACCGCCAGAGATGGAGGACCTTCATTACTGCCCTAAACACCAGTGGCATAATGGGCAGGAAGTAAGTAAATATTAGTCTATAGACTCCATACTTCAAGGAGAAGGATTTCACTAACTACAAGCAGGAAGCATTGTCTTTTATTGGCTGTTCATGCTGATCTACTCCTTACAGCTATAATGGCTTTTAGCTAGCAGAGTGATTTCAACATCTGGTAGAAAAATATGTTCATTTACCCACAGAGGAGAATCAATAAGGCACTAGACCTGCACATTGTTGATGACCAATTTCAACCCCATGAAGATGGTGTTTTAATTCTATTTTGTCTTTCCAGTAGGTGCTACAGCCACCAATCATCCTGTTCATTGAACTATCTCCTGCCCATTTGGGGCATTGGTGTCAGCGTTAAGGTGTCTGAGTGGCCGACCTATTTTATTAGAATGATCTTGAGGTTACAGAGGCAACAAAAATGCACGTCAAGAGAAATTAACCTTTGAAGCCGAGGTGTGGATTAATAAATATCAATGAAAATACTTCGTGTTACAATAATTAAAAACTCCAGGATCAAGAAAGCAACACAATATACATTAATTCTTTAAATATTACCCAATATTTATTTCACTTAGACAGGAGAGGTTCTTCGAGATGAAGACTTTCCACTTACTGCAAGCAACCATTCATTGCTGCTAGGTCTGCACAGACTTTTATTGATGATACCTGCTGGCCGGCTGCTTACAACCTTAATAGCTCAAAGCTAGCAGAGTGACTTCAACATCTGGCAACATAAAAACTGCTGCTGATCTTGCCAAAGCAGCTAATAAATACAATCAGTAGGTGGTAAACAATTAACTTTCGAGCTTCCTTTTACAATGTAGATTAAATTATTAAAACTAACTCATGTTAGTAACTGGATACTGAACGAGTGCCTGATATTAAATACAAGCTGATTGGAACCTGGAGATTACATTGGATGCCCTTTAATTAATACAAACTGCTATAGACTTTTGCATTTACCCAGATCATTATCTAAAACACAGGAACTTCATATGGGAGAATGAGGTGAAGGACAGGAGCTACAAGGAGGCAGTCACCTAGAAATTGTAGGGAGCATGTATCTGAGTGACTGTCAGGAGAGGGTAAGGGAATAGACAACCAGTGCAAAGTACCCCTGCCGCCGTTCCCCTCAATAATTAGTGTAACACTTTGGATACTGGTGGAGGGGGATCCTACCAGGGGCCAGTCACAGCAACTGGGTCTTCAGCACTCAGTCTGCCTCAGGAGCACAGAAGGAAACGTGGGAGGGAAAATAGGAGAGCGGCACTCACAACATGCTGGAGGAACTCAGCAGGTCGGGCAGCATCCGTGGAAACGATCGGTCGACATTTTGGGTCGGAACCCTTTATCAGTACTGCAGAGGGAAGGGGCAGAGGCCCTATAAAGAAGGTGGGGGGAAGGTGGGAAAGAGACGGCTGGTAGGTTCCAGGTGAAAAACCAGTAAGGGGAAAGATAAAGGGGTGGGGGAGGGGAGGCAGGGAGGGGATAGGCAGGAAAGGTGAAGAAGGAATAGGGGAAAACACAATGGGTAGTAGAAGGAGGCAGAACCATGAGGGAGGTAATAGGCAGCTGGGGGAGGGGGCAGAGTGACATAGGGATAGAGGAAGGGAGGGGGAGGGAATTACCGGAAGTAATTCCCTCCCCCTCCCGCCTCCTTCTACTACCCATTGTGCTTTCCCCTATTCTTTCTTCACCTTTCCTGCCTATCACCTCCCTGCTTCCCCTCCCCCACCCCTTTATCTTTCCCTTTACTGGTTTTTCACCTGGTACCTACCTGCCTTCTCCTTCCCACCCTCCCCCCACCTTCTTTATAGGGCCTCTGCCCCTTCCCCCTATAGTCCTGACGAAGGGTTCCAGCCCGAAATATCGACTCATCGTTTCCACGGATGCTGCCCGACCTGCGGAGTTCCTCCAGCGTGTTGTGAGTGTTGCTTTGACCCCAGCAACTGCAGAGTATTTTGTGTTTAAAATAGGAGAGCAGTTGTGCTCAGGAATTCCATTCCTAGGGAGACGCAGACAGGAGATCCTATAGATGTGAAAGGATGGTATATTGCCTCCTAGGTGCAAGGGTCAGAGATGTCTCAGAGTGGGTCCCACAGCATTCTAACAGGGGAGGGTGTGCAGCCAGAGTTTGTGGTACATTTTGGTACCAACGCCGTAGATAGGAAAAGAGAAGAGGTCCTGCAGAAAGAATATAGGGAATTAATCAGAAACTCGAAAAGCAGGATTTCCAGGGTAATAATCTCTGGACTGCTACCTGTGCCACATGCCAGTGAGGGAAAGAATAGGATAATCTGGCAGATGAATGCATGGCTAAGGAACTGGTGCAAGAGAGCATTTCTGATCTCTGGAACACTGGGATCTCTTCTGGGGAATGTATGACCTGTAAAAAATGTTGGTTTACACTTGAACAAGACAGAAACTAATATCCCGGCAAGCAGGTTTGCTGGAGCTGTAGAAAAGGGTTTAAACTAATTTGGCAGGGGGACGGGAACGGGAGTGATAGAGTTGAGGATAGGCAGTCAATGCAATGTGTAGTGAGACTGTGAGGAAGAACAGGCAGATGATAGAGAAAAATTGCAGTCAGTGGGCTGAGTTGAAGTGTAACATGACAAAATTGAAAAGAGTGATGAAGAAATATAACGGTGTTATATATGAATACACGCAGTATATAGAATAAGGTAGATGATCTCGTAGTGCAGTTATGATGTCGTGGCTGAAAAAAACATCATAGTCGGGAGCTTAACACCCAAGGATACACATTGTATTGAAAGCACAGACAGATAGGCAGAGGGGACGGGTGGCTCTTTTGGCAAAAAATAAAATAAAATCCTTCGAATGTTAGATGAAGAAGGATGGCCAAAGGTGGGAGGATAAAGTGTAGGTTAGGGTATGTGTGGGTGTGTGATTAGGTGAAGGGATTTAGAATCTAAGTCTATTGCACACTCCAGAGCAGAAGGTGGCGGTAATGCACCATTAAACTGGGTGCCAACGGCCGTAAAATAAGATGGAGAGAGAGGGAGACCCTGATGGGAATTAATTAGAGACCTCCAAGTAGTAGCCAGGATATGGGCTACAAATTACAATGGGAGATAGAAAAAGGCATGTAAAAAGGGAAATATGATAATCATTGGGGATTTCAATATGCATGTGGATTGGGAAAACCAGGTTGGTGCTGGATCCCAAGACAGGGAATTCGTAGAATGCCCATGAGATTTTTTAGGGCAATTTGTAGTTGAGCCCACTTGGGGAAAGGCAATTCTAGATTGGCTGTTGTGTGATGAACCAGATTTGATCAAGGAGCTTAAGGTAAAGGAACTCTAAGGAGTCAGTGATCATCATATGATAGAATTCACACCATAATTTGAGAGGGAAAAGCTAAAGTCAGATGCATCAGTATTACAGTGGGGTAAAGGGAATTAAAGAGGCATGAGAAAGGAGCTGGACAAAGTTGATTACAAGGGGACGCTGGCAGAGATGATGGCAGAACACCAGTAGCTGGAGTTTATGGAAGCAATTTGGAAGATGCAGGATAGATATATCCCAACGATAAAGAAGTATTCTAAAGGGAGAATGATGCAACTGTGGCTGACAAGGGAAGTCAAAGACAACACAAAAGCAAAAGAGAGGGCATGTAATATAGCAAAAAATAGTGGATTGGGAAGCTTTTAAAAACCAACAGAAGGCAACTAAAAAAGTCATAAAGAGGGAAAAGAAGGAATATGAAAGAAACCTACCCAATAATATTAAATAGGATATGCAATGTTTTTCCAGACATATAAAGAGTAAAAGAGAGGCAAGAGTGGATATCACACCACTGGAAAATGGCAATGGAGACAAAGAAATTGTGGACAAACTTGCATTTTATGTCACTCTTTACCGTGAAATTCAAGAGAATCAGGGGGCAGGGAAGCTAAAAGAACTGAAGATAAATGATCACCTGGACCAGATGGATTACACCCCAGCGTTCTAAAAGAGATAGCCGAAGAGATCATAGAGGCATTAGTAATGATCTTTTAAGAATCACTAGATTCTGAAATGGTTCCGGAGGACTTGAAAATTGCAAATATCACTCCAGTCTTTAAGAAAAGAGGGAGGCAAAAGTAAGGAAGTTATAGGCCAGTAAGCCTGACTTAGGAGGTTGGGAAGATCTTGGAGTGCATTACTAAAGATAAGGTTTTGGAGTACTTGGAGGCACATGATAAAATAGGCCAAAGTCAGCATGGTTTCCTTAATGGGATATCTTATCTGGCAAACTTGTTGGAATTCTTTGGTGAAATAATAAGCAGGATAGACAAAAGAGAGTCAGTAGATGTTGTTTACTTGGATTTTCAGAAGGCCTTTGACAAGATACTGCACAAGAGATTGCTTAGCAAGTTAAGAGCACATGGTATTACAGGAAAGATACTAGTATGGATAGAAGATTGGCTAACTGGCAACAGGCAAAAAGTGAGAATAAAGGGGGGGTTTCCTGGTTGGCTGTCGGTGACTGGTGGTGTTCCCCTGAATTTGGTGTTGGGACCACTTCTTCTCACACTATATGTCAGTGATATGCTAGGTTTGCAGACGATACAAAGATAGGTGGAGGGGCAGCTAGTGTTGAAGAAGTAGGAACTCTGTAGAAGAACTTAGACAGATCGAGAAAATGGCAGAGATGGTGGCAGATGGAACATAGTGTCGGGCAACACATTGTTCACACTATTAAATGTTTTTAAAAAATAAGATGTTACTATAGTTGAAACTGTTTCCACTCCCACAAATGAATATGCCTACATACAGTATTACCATTCTGTCACTTTCATTGGGTCAACATTTTTGAAGATGCAATATGGAAGTCACTTCCTCAAATCTCAAGAAGCAATCTCAACACCATCTTGTTATGGTTAATAAATGGTAATCTTCCTAAAGAAGCACTTTTGCACATTCATTATGTGCCATGTCATGTAACTTCGATGATCATTGTCTCCTGACCATGATTGTTCTTGGCAAATTTTTCTACAGAAGTGGTTTGCCATTGCCTTCTTCTGGGTTGACTCTAGCCATTATCAATGCTCTTTGGAGACTGTCTGCCTGGTGTCAGTGGTCGCATAACCAGGACTTGTGATATGCACCAGCTGCTCATGCAACCATCCACCAGCTGCTCCCATGGCTTCATGTGACCCTGATCGGGGGGCTAAGCAGGTGCTACACCTTATCCAAGGGTGACATGCAGGCTAGTGGTGGGAAGAAGCACCTTACACCTCCTTTGGTAGAGACATACCTCCACCCAGCCAGCCACAATAATGATAAAACATAGTTATACTCAGTCACGCAAAGTAAAACTGAAAGATATTAGACACCTGCAGCATCTCATACACGGGCAGCATTTTCAAACTGAGTAGATACCTGGGTCTCTTGTTACCTCCAACCAAGAGATACACAACCAACACCCAGGTAAAGAAGTACCTCGAAAACCATCCTGATAGATTTTCAACAAAGCTTCTGGAGATCAAGTTTCATTATGCTCATGGAAATTTTGAGCCAGATGTGAGAGAGGTGATGAATTTACATGAATTCAGAGTGCCCTAGAAATTGAATCACAAGGAATCCAGCATCAGTTAGATCATTAGTAAGACAGCGGAAACGCAGTCAACTGACCTCATGTGTACGTCCCCAAGGAGTTGCAGGTGCCAGCCGTAGTCCCATGGGCAGCTCACCCGTCCAATCAGTCACCTAGCTGAAACAACTCAGGAACTGCTGAACAGGTCACAATTAAAGCCTGCTTCATTAACTCACAGTTCAACATAGAAGGGAACACCACACTCATAGTAGGGGTGAGGAGGCTCAGGTGGGTGGGGAAGGGGAGCAATCAGAAGATGGATGGATAAGCTTGCACCTTCTCTGCCTGACCACATGGGTTTCTTCCGGGTGCTCCGGTTTCCTCCCTCAGTCCAAAGACGCAACTGTCAGTAGGGTAATTGGTCATTGTAAATTGTCCCATGTTTAGACTAGGGTTAAGTTGGGGGGACTGCTGGGCAGCATGGCTCGAAGGACCAGAAGAGCCTGTTTTGCACTGGATATGGATAAAAATAGAGCTCTCTGTAAACTTGGGTTTAAGTTGAGCAGAGAGAGTACCCAAGCAGAAGCAATGACCTGAAGTTAAATCCATCCACACGCAGTCTTCAGCAGACACTTAATGTACTGTTAGTTTACAATGAGACTACAGGCTGTACGGTGTGAATATATACAGTATATGGCACAGTCACTCACCAGTGGGTTTCATTAAAAAACTTTCAAACAGCTTTACGTCCTCTGTTTACAGTTGCAAAGCAACTTAGGGCAAGAAATTGGATTGGATAAAATCCATTGATGCCTCCGCTTTTTGCATAAATGCTGGATAACACACGGCACTGTGCAAGCTTGCAGTTGTGGCAGATA